>NW_026045872.1:0-631105 GCF_023898315.1 Schistocerca nitens
AATGGCTCTGAGCACTATGGGACTCAACTGCTAAGGTCATTAGTCCCCTAGAACTTAGAACTAGTTAAACCTAACTAACCTAAGGACATCACAAACATCCATGCCCGAGGCAGGATTCGAACCTGCGACCGTAGTGGTCTTGCGGTTCCAGACTGCAGCGCCTTTAACCGCACGGCCACTTCGGCCGGCAAGCGTGTATTCGTCATCGCCATACTGGCGTATCACCCGGCGTGGTGGTATGGGTGCCATTGGTTACATGTCTCGGTCACCTCTTGTTCACATTGACGGCACTTTGAACAGTGGACGTTACATTTCAGATGTGTTACGCCCCGTGGTTCTACCCTTCATTCAATCCCTGAGAAACCCTACATATCAGCAGGATAATGCACGACCGCATGCTGCAGGTCCTGTACGGGCCTTTCTGGATACAGAAAATGTTCGACTGCTGCCCTGGCCAGCACATTCTCCAGATGTCTCACCAACTCAAAACGTCTGGTTAATGATGGTCGAGCAACTGGGTCGTCACAATACGCCAGTCACTACTCTTGATGAACTGTGGTATCGTGTTGAAACTGCATGGGCAGCTGTACCTGTACACTCCATCCAAACTCTGTCTGTCTCAATGCCCAGGCGTATCAAGGCCGTTATTACGGCCATTGATGGTTGTTCTGGGTACTATTTCTCTGTATGTATGCACCCAAATTGCATAAAAATGTAATCACATGTCAGTTCTAGTATAATATATATGTCCAATGAATACCCGTTTATCATCTGCATTTCTTCTTGGTGTAGCAATTTTAATGGCGAATAGTGTTAGTGGATCTATTAACCATTACGCCACCATTCCAGTTTCTTTTTTTTTTTTTTACTTTTTTTTCTTTATTAGAGCATCATAAAAGCACATAAGCACAAAAACAGAATAATGAAATCCTGGAACTGTTTCAACACTAATTGTATCCTACCATAGTCTGAAGAACACATTTCAATATACTCAGTGCTATTTTTAAGCTTAGAAACCATAGCAAAAATTTTAAGCTAACACTAGCATCTTCAGTCGTGACAGAGACACAGAACCAAAACGCAAATATATTAAAGAGAATTACAAAAACAAGTGCAGTTAAATTGATTCACAACCGTCCAAACTCTTCACAGAAAGTCATTTGGAGCATACAAACGAATAACAAACACATGCACAGACAACATAAGTTAAGGAAAACGTCAAATGAAGTTAATAACACCGCTGAGAAGCCGAGAGCAGTACCGGAAACAGGTAACCCCTGAAACTTCCTGGCAGATTAAAACAGTGTGCCGGAGCGAGACTCGAACTCGCGAACTTTGCTTTCGCGGGCAAGTGCTGTGAGGACGGGGCGTCAGTCGTGCTTAGGTAGCTCATTTGGTGCCGGCACGGTAGCTTAGCGTGTTCGGAGAGAGGGTTACGTACCCTCTATAATAAAAAAAACTGAGTTAATCGATCATCAACGAACTTCATCGGATGTCTTACGACGTCCGCCCCGAGCAGATACAACGAACAAACGCAAAATGAGAATAAAAAAAAAAAAAAAAAAAAAGTTGGTAGAGCACTTGCCCGCGAAAGGCAAAGGTCGCGAGTTCGAGTCTCGGTCCGGCACACAGTTTTAATCTGCCAGGAAGTTTCATATCAGCGCACACTCCGCTGCAGAGTGAAAATCTCATTCAGGTATAACCCCTTATTCGTTGTGTATTTTGTTCGCTACATAGTATTGCATGTGATCTGTGTCCCTACCGGCTTCGAGAATTACCCTAGGTTTTTTTTGTTTTTTTCATAAATTATGTCTAACATGTTACCAAACATCGTTCTGAAATTTGGGTAACGTTTCATCTTCCAACGTGCCGTTCTCATATAAGCCTCGAAACTAATGACATTATCTTCACTCTTGTGGATAATGTTATATGTCACACACTGTCCTAACAGCCACATCGCGGTGTTGTTCTTGGTAGCGGGAAAATGTTTCGTGTCCGGCCAGAGCTGGATATTGATGCAGTAGCTGGCTGGTCTCTGCTGCACCCATTTCCAGTTAATGAGATGACAGCCACAAGTGAAGCGATTGCGTAAGGCGTCGACCAGACCACAACGGACGCATTTATCGCTGTCACATAAGCCGATTCCATGCAACCTTTCATTTGTGGGTATAACATCGTTTACCACTTTATACCATGTGGACGCCACTTCAGCAGTGTGGACGGTTAAACTTATGTTGTCCCAAACTGCCTTCCAATGAACACTCGGGTATTTAAGTTCAATGGGAGTCCGGACTATTGGAGATGTGCATCTTTTTAATAACAGGTGCGTCGTCGGTAAATCCTGCGTGAAATAATGTCCATCAATATAGCTTACTTCAAGAGAAAATTGCTTGACATGTCGTAGTTTGTAATGTATTTTACCTACGTCAATGGTTGGGTGCATATCGGTGGGTTGTAAAGTTCGGAAGAGCCAGCTGGTTACGCTGAGAGGTTCCTTGTCCAACAGATGGGTGATTCGTTTAATATATAACGCAGTACACTTTCGGTTAATGTCAGGCATGTTGAGTCCGACGTCAGCGTGGTGTATTTCACTTTGAACAGATGCCCTTGCCATATAAATCTATTAGAGAGTTTCATCACGTGTTTGGCCTATATCTTGAGGACTGGAAATATTTGGGCCGTATACTGAATATATAACTGATGGCGTTGGAGAATGTCAACGGACCGCCAATTGTTTTCATACATGGCACCTTGCATCTTATTGGTGACTTGCTTCCAATTTCTTGCATTCATTTTTAGAGGGCGTTTGTCGACAATCATCCCCAGAGTGGAGTGGGTTTCGACACGCTTCGCCCGAGGTAACTGCGTCGAATCCTCGAATGTTGACGTTGATTTTAGCACCGGAAGCACAACAGTACTCGTCTACCGCGGTCTTGAGGTTTGATACGTCTCCGTCGTTGCGCAGTATCACTCCGACGTCGTCGGCGCAAGCACGAACCACGAAGGACGTCCCGGCGATCGAAAGGACGTTAAGTTTGTCATGAATGGAGCATAAGAGCGGCTCGAGCGATAAAACAAATAACATCATAGAGAAAGGGCTTCCCTACGGCACTCCTCTTTGGACCTCGGTGGGCTGAGTAAGCTGTCCACTTACGCTGACTTCGGTTGTAATGCCCGTGACGCAGTAGCTGTATGAGGTACTCGTGGCGGACGCGATCAAATGCCTTGCAAAAGTCGGTAAACAGCAATGCGAGATTCACATTAGTGACTGACGCTATGGCTATTACATCTCTGTATTCCGAAAGGGGCGTCATAATAGTGCGACCAGGGAAGCATGATTGATGGTTGTGAATCACTTGCTTCATTAATGGAGGCAATCTGCCGTCGAGTGCTCTTACAAAAGTTTTGTAATCAAAATTGAGTAAAGTAAGCGGTCGGAAGTTATCTAAGGTTTTTCGTTGTTTGCTTCTTGGTATCAATGCAATTCGACCTTCCTTCATTTCGGCCGACACGTCACTCCCTCGCACAAACTTCATTGAGAATATCTGTAAAAGCGTATCCGATAATGGGCCAGAAACGCACATAAAATTCCCGTGGCAAACCATTAGTGCCAAGGGATTCATTCGATGGTGAGTCAGAAATCGGTTCTAAGACTTCGTCTGGAGCAAAATCGTGAACGACAGCCTAGTTCTCCACAGTCGTGACTACGGGGGGCAGAGCACGCACGATATCGCCGCCATCACCATATGTATCGCACTGCGAGTACAGATCCGTGAGTTACCGGCAAATTACAATAAGAATATCACTCTGCCGGGTTAACCGGAGTCCATAATCTGTGTCCAGCTCCCCGATAAAAGCTCGCTTGCGATTGGCAGGATGTTTTATGAAGTGATACAGCGATGCAAGTTCGTCCTCTTGAAGCGATTTTGCTTTAGATCTGATCTTCAGTCCTTCAAGCTGCGTCCGCTTTATGCCTATAAGCTTCGCCTTTATTTGGTTGGTTGGTTTGTGGAATTAAAGGGACCAGGCTGCTACGGTCATCGGTCCAACCTTTATTCGTTTTATGGCCGTTAGCTGCGTGTTGGTTGGTGACGTAGTCGCATACAACTCTCGCAGAACTGTCTGCTAAAAATCAATCGTGCGTTTGACATCTGGCGCCCGTTGCCAACTGTAGTTTTTTAAGGATAACCGCATTTTCTGTTGGACGACAACATTCCACCATGCTATCTTGCTCGGATATCTGCAGCATTGCCTGAGACAATCCACCCATGTCGTTTAGATGCCATCTTGTAACGCGGCATCGGCGAGAATAGAAACATTTAGGCTCCACGGAACCCTGTTGCTGTTTGACCAGATTTATCGTGACACAGAGGACGCAGTGGTCGGAGAAACTAGCCGGAATGACATCGGCGTCCAGAACATGTTGTCAAATGTTCTCAGAGATGTACAAACGGTCTAGACGGCCACGTGCGGTGGAGGTCAGGTACGTGTACTTTACCAGGGTAGGAAATTTTAGTTCCCACGCATCCTTCAGCTGCAGGTGACGGAACCGATCATGTAGTTCCCTATAGTAATTAAACTTTGGCGATTGATCTTTCCTGACGATCACACAATTATATTCACCACTAATTATCAACTGGGTAACAAGTATATGATGTCTTGTTTAAAGAAGTTAGCTCTTCCTGATTTTAGAGTCGTTCCAGATGGAACATAGATATTGACGAGGGTGGCGTCAAAAATTTGGCAAGCCAAGCCTCTACCGGAGTCCAACATATCGATATTGCTCACTGGGATTCCGTCGCGTGATAGAATGGCCGTACCTGTACACCCGTCCGCCGCGGTGTTTACGATTGTTGCAAATCCTGATACAGATAGACACTTCCTCCAACAGATCAGCTTCGGACTCATGGATAAACTGCCGTAGCATTGAAACTTCCTGCCAGATTAAAACTGTGTGCCCGACCGAGACTCGAACTCGGGACCTTTGCCTTTCGCGGGCAAGTGGTCTACCGGCTGAGATACCCAACCACGACTCACGTCCCGTCCTCACAGCTTCGCAGGAGAGCTTCTGTTAAATTTGGAAGGTAGGAGACGCGGTACTGGCAGAAGTAAAGCTGTCAGGACGGGGCGTGAGTCGTGCTTGGGTAGCTCAGTCGGCAGTCTGCGTTCGGCAGGGCAGCAGTGCGCACCGCGCTCGGCCGTCCACGCCGCTGCGCGCGCGGAGTGTTTTGTTTACTTCCTCGTCACAGCGATTCTCAGTCGAACAAGCTGTAATGGCCAACTCTTACAGGAAGAACACTCTTAAGTTCACCTTCTCAAACGAATACGCACGACCCAAAGCACTGGCCGTCGAACGCTTCCTACGCGAAGACGTGAAGATCCCGCGTGACGAACTCATCGGCATACACCTATCGATCATTAGCAGCGTCGTTTATGTTAAGATGACTTCCGACGCTGCCTGCAACGAGATCATTCAAAGAACGCGACATGGACTAAAATTTCGGCACTCCGACGGAAACGTCGGGCCTGTGGATGTCGACCATGCAGGACTTGGCCTTCGGACGGTCCGTGTATTCGAACTGCCTTTCGGGGTGAATGAAGATGAAGTCATCGCGGCGCTAAGCCCGTTCGGAAAAGTCCAGAGCCACGTAGCCGAGACATGGGCACAGTTTACGACGTATCCAGTGCTTAATGGTGTGAGACAAGTCCGAATCGATCTCAAACGGCACGTTCCATCGTACATTTCTATCGGCGGCTGCCGTGCGGTGGTCATTTACGACGGACAACCTCGAACATGTTCCGGTTGTGGCAAAGAAGGCCACGTCCGTAATGAATGCCTGCAACGCCGCATCACACAACTAAGGCCCGACGATACGAACACCGACAGAACCACGACCACCCTTCCAGTCACCTATGCGGCGACACTGCACGTCCAGCCCTCACAAGGCGCCGTTCATGAGCGTCTCTCTGGTCCGATACACCCGGAGGCGTCCCAGCACCTTGACACCGGCGATGCCGCCCGTGAACATGTCCAACAGCCGGACACACCCCCGATAGAAGATCACAAGGATACCAATGAGAGTGTTCTGGAGAATGAAGACCGCATCATAGCACCCGCGGCTTTTGTACCGGAACGACGTGACTCTCTTCCTTCCTCAGACACCGAAACTCATTGCCGAAAGCATAAGTCGCCCAAACGACGAAAAAAACGCCGCAAGACATCAGACTCGACCATTGAGCCCCCTCCGCAGGACGAAGAGATGCCACATCACTCCGACGGAGAACACGATAACACTTTCTCCTCTGCCACGGAGACGCGTCATCCACAAGACGGTGAACCGTCCAACAGAGATAGTGCGCAAACCTCGCGCCCAGAAGCCATGGAACATAGCACGCCTGTTGTCACCGACGCCATTGAGGCGACTCGGCCAGCGCTGCCACCTCTCGCCGATGTCAAACCTGTCGACACCTTTCATGGGCGGATGACACGGATTTCCCACCTCCATCTGATGCGGAAATGAGATCTGTTTCTCCGTTAGACCAACACTAAAACGGGGGAAGTTTCTACGGTGACTCCTGCGACTTCTATGGACTTCCAGCATCCACCACAACAATCTTCACCAGCTACGAACCTATCGGCAGCACGGATCTCCCATCAGGCGTACCGAATAGCTACTATCAATACTAATAATATCGGCTCCCACGCTAAACTTCAACTGCTCCGTGACACGCTAAGAGCTGCGGACATCGACATCGCCCTGTTACAAGAACTGAGGACAGCGACTTGGACTGGGTGTTATGGATATGAGACGTACGCGGCCCCTGCAGCTATGGAACACTCAGGCGCAGCCATCCTCCTCCGAGAAGGAATTGCAGTTTCCGATGTCGCATACCTCCCAACAGCGCGAGGGGTGGCCATAACAGTTGAAGGACTCAAAATCATAAATCTCTACGCCCCATCGGGCACTGCACTGATAAACGGAGGGATCGCTCCCAGTTCTACGCAGAAGATATCACGCCTTTATTCCTCGGTCGATACGATCATCTCATCGTAGGTGGAGATTTCAACTGTGTTCTCGAGCGCACAGACCAATACCCCCACTTCACCACATGTCCCGAACTTCGCTTCCTCGTCCGCCGCCTTTATCTCCTCGACACTTGGCGAGTGGTACACGGCGTCCGCCCTGGGTATACACACATCACGAGCCACTCCGCCAGCCGACTTGATAGAATATACATCTCTAACGCTCTAAAATCAGTTCTCCTCGACGCAGAACGTTGGCCGGGACGTCCTTCGTGGTTCGTGCTTGCGCCGACGACGTCGGAGTGATACTGCGCAACGACGGAGACGTATCAAACCTCAAGACCGCGGTAGACGAGTACTGTTGTGCTTCCGGTGCTAAAATCAACGTCAACATTCGAGGATTCGACGCAGTTACCTCGGGCGAAGCGTGTCGAAACCCACTCCACTCTGGGGATGATTGTCGACAAACGCCCTCTAAAAATGAATGCAAGAAATTGGAAGCAAGTCACCAATAAGATGCAAGGTGCCATGTATGAAAACAATTGGCGGTCCGTTGACATTCTCCAACGCCATCAGTTATATATTCAGTATACGGCCCAAATATTTCCAGTCCTCAAGATATAGGCCAAACACGTGATGAAACTCTCTAATAGATTTATATGGCAAGGGCATCTGTTCAAAGTGAAATACACCACGCTGACGTCGGACTCAACATGCCTGACATTAACCGAAAGTGTACTGCGTTATATATTAAACGAATCACCCATCTGTTGGACAAGGAACCTCTCAGCGTAACCAGCTGGCTCTTCCGAACTTTACAACCCACCGATATGCACCCAACCATTGACGTAGGTAAAATACATTACAAACTACGACATGTCAAGCAATTTTCTCTTGAAGTAAGCTATATTGATGGACATTATTTCACGCAGGATTTACCGACGACGCACCTGTTATTAAAAAGATGCACATCTCCAATAGTCCGGACTCCCATTGAACTTAAATACCCGAGTGTTCATTGGAAGGCAGTTTGGGACAACATAAGTTTAACCGTCCACACTGCTGAAGTGGCGTCCACATGGTATAAAGTGGTAAACGATGTTATACCCACAAATGAAAGGTTGCATGGAATCGGCTTATGTGACAGCGATAAATGCGTCCGTTGTGGTCTGGTCGACGCCTTACGCAATCGCTTCACTTGTGGCTGTCATCTCATTAACTGGAAATGGGTGCAGCAGAGACCAGCCAGCTACTGCATCAATATCCAGCTCTGGCCGGACACGAAACATTTTCCCGCTACCAAGAACAACACCGCGATGTGGCTGTTAGGACAGTGTGTGACATATAACATTATCCACAAGAGTGAAGATAATGTCATTAGTTTCGAGGCTTATATGAGAACGGCACGTTGGAAGATGAAACGTTACCCAAATTTCAGAACGATGTTTGGTAACATGTTAGACATAATTTATGAAAAAAACAAAAAAAACCTAGGGTAATTCTCGAAGCCGGTAGGGACACAGATCACATGCAATACTATGTAGCGAACAAAATACACAACGAATAAGGGGTTATACCTGAATGAGATTTTCACTCTGCAGCGGAGTGTGCGCTGATATGAAACTTCCTGGCAGATTAAAACTGTGTGCCGGACCGAGACTCGAACTCGCGACCTTTGCCTTTCGCGGGCAAGTGCTCTACCAACTTTTTTTTTTTTTTTTTTTTTATTCTCATTTTGCGTTTGTTCGTTGTATCTGCTCGGGGCGGACGTCGTAAGACATCCGATGAAGTTCGTTGATGATCGATTAACTCAGTTTTTTTTATTATAGAGGGTACGTAACCCTCTCTCCGAACACGCTAAGCTACCGTGCCGGCACCAAATGAGCTACCTAAGCACGACTGACGCCCCGTCCTCACAGCACTTGCCCGCGAAAGCAAAGTTCGCGAGTTCGAGTCTCGCTCCGGCACACTGTTTTAATCTGCCAGGAAGTTTCAGGGGTTACCTGTTTCCGGTACTGCTCTCGGCTTCTCAGCGGTGTTATTAACTTCATTTGACGTTTTCCTTAACTTATGTTGTCTGTGCATGTGTTTGTTATTCGTTTGTATGCTCCAAATGACTTTCTGTGAAGAGTTTGGACGGTTGTGAATCAATTTAACTGCACTTGTTTTTGTAATTCTCTTTAATATATTTGCGTTTTGGTTCTGTGTCTCTGTCACGACTGAAGATGCTAGTGTTAGCTTAAAATTTTTGCTATGGTTTCTAAGCTTAAAAATAGCACTGAGTATATTGAAATGTGTTCTTCAGACTATGGTAGGATACAATTAGTGTTGAAACAGTTCCAGGATTTCATTATTCTGTTTTTGTGCTTATGTGCTTTTATGATGCTCTAATAAAGAAAAAAAAGTAAAAAAAAAAAAAAGAAACTGGAATGGTGGCGTAATGGTTAATAGATCCACTAACACTATTCGCCATTAAAATTGCTACACCAAGAAGAAATGCAGATGATAAACGGGTATTCATTGGACATATATATTATACTAGAACTGACATGTGATTACATTTTTATGCAATTTGGGTGCATACATACAGAGAAATAGTACCCAGAACAACCATCAATGGCCGTAATAACGGCCTTGATACGCCTGGGCATTGAGACAGACAGAGTTTGGATGGAGTGTACAGGTACAGCTGCCCATGCAGTTTCAACACGATACCACAGTTCATCAAGAGTAGTGACTGGCGTATTGTGACGACCCAGTTGCTCGACCATCATTAACCAGACGTTTTGAGTTGGTGAGACATCTGGAGAATGTGCTGGCCAGGGCAGCAGTCGAACATTTTCTGTATCCAGAAAGGCCCGTACAGGACCTGCAGCATGCGGTCGTGCATTATCCTGCTGATATGTAGGGTTTCTCAGGGATTGAATGAAGGGTAGAACCACGGGGCGTAACACATCTGAAATGTAACGTCCACTGTTCAAAGTGCCGTCAATGTGAACAAGAGGTGACCGAGACATGTAACCAATGGCACCCATACCACCACGCCGGGTGATACGCCAGTATGGCGATGACGAATACACGCTTGCCGGCCGAAGTGGCCGTGCGGTTAAAGGCGCTGCAGTCTGGAACCGCAAGACCACTACGGTCGCAGGTTCGAATCCTGCCTCGGGCATGGATGTTTGTGATGTCCTTAGGTTAGTTAGGTTTAACTAGTTCTAAGTTCTAGGGGACTAATGACCTTAGCAGTTGAGTCCCATAGTGCTCAGAGCCATTTGAACCATTTTGAACGAATACACGCTTCCAATGTGCGTTCACCACGATGTCGCCAAACACGGATGCGACCATCATGATGCTGTAAACAGAACCTGGATTCATTGGAAAAAACGACGTTTTGCCATTCGTGTACCCAGGTTCGACGTTGAGTACCCCATCGCAGGCGCTCCTGTCTGTGATGCAACGTCAAGGGTAACCGCAGCCGTGGTCTCCGAGCTGATAGTCCATGCAGCTGCAAACGTCGTCGAACTGTTCGTGAAGATGGTTGTTGTCTTGCAAACGTCCCCATCCGTTGACTCAGGGATCGAGATGTGGCTGCACATCCGTTACAGCCATGCGGATAAGATGCCTGTCATCTCGACTGCAAGTGATACGAGGCGGTTGGGACCCAGCACGTCGTTCCGTATTACCCTCCTGAACCCACCGATTCCATATTCTGGTAACAGTCATTGGATCTCGAACAATGCGAGCAGTAATGTTTCAATACGATAAACCGCAATCGCGATATGCTACAATCCGACCTTTATCGAAGTCGGAAACGTGATGGTACGCATTTCTCCTCCTTACACGAGGCATCACAACAACGTTTCACCAGGCAACTCCGGTCAACTGCTGTTTGTGTATGAGAAATCGGTTGGAAACTTTTCTCACGTCAGCACGTTGCAGGTGTCGCCACCGGCGCCAACCTTGTGTGAATGCTCCGAAAAGCTAATCATTAGCATAACAAAGCATCTTCTTCCTGTCGGTTACATTTCGCGTCTGTAGCACGTTATCTTCGTGATGTTGCAATTTTAATGGCCAGTAGTGTAGTAAACAAGAGACTTACGTTAACCTCCCGACTGTGTCACTAATTTTAATTCGTTTCTTCAGCTTGTATCATTAATGTCAAACTGGCATAAGGTATACTACATGCTTGGGTGTACAGATTATTAGTATTTCTGCTAAACCTCACAAAGAATGTCGGAGTAGCTAAGACGAGGACTTTAGTTCAATTTCTGTTCGACAGAAAAGGGGTGTTCTCGCCTCGTGGTTCCACTTGAAGAGCTACTTCTGTGATAAGCAGCGGTTGTAAGTCATGCAAAGCTAACCACTAGCAGGAAAGTGGGGTACTTTCCCCATGCTCATTTCTACCACATCACAATGACACTTTTGGCAGAGGATTACATGGCGGCCAGCTGGTAATGAATGGTCCCACAGATTCGGGACGTTGGGTTGGTTATTTAAATGTTGTTAGGGTGAGAGAAGACTGTTATAAATCGTGTCAGAAGGAGCTACGCCTACCATACATTGTTGTAATCCTCTGCGAACTCAAATATCATCTTACTGAGCGAGGTGCAGAAGCTGTAATGTCCATCGTCATAGAGACATTCTTTTACTTCACCTCTTGTTTCCGAACCATCGTTCCAAAATGTGGTGATTGCATCACTTTGCGTAAAAGACGCATATCCCTTCATAAGAATTACCATTCTCAGTTTGCGCACATGTCCAACCATTTGTTATTGAGGTTTTTTGAGCAATCTCATGAAGTATTTCCCATTTTTTGGCATAAAGACAATGTCAACCTTCTTGGTTAGACTGCATAATAAACCTTTCATTTGTCCGACCGAACCCATTTTCCCATACCGTCATAAATACAGCCCTTTTCCTTCACCAACTGATACTGATTCCTTTGTATTATTATGTCTTTGTACCTCAGTTAGTTGTTTGTGAACAATTTTGCATCATTAACAGCTTTTCTCTTCATCCAGGTGCCATCTGAAACAGTTTTCTCATTTCAGCTTGTTCATGAATAAATGCTATCTCTTGTCAGATTTCTCTTGGCACCTAACCGGATGACTCAACCTTAGACACAGATATAGGTTGTTGGTACAGACCCAATGACTGACGTTGCAGCCCTCCAGCCTCCGTCTCCAGGCTGATATGCTGAGTTCTATTCACAACAGCAAAGCAAACCGTAGGGAAAGTCGAGTCACTAATTACTTTCAGTCTTAATTCTGTAGACTTGTTTGCTATTAAGTGTTCCACATCCTCTCAACTCCAGTTAATGCAAACACAAACCATTCCATAGTGTTTTATGTCTTCAAACACTAACCCTTTGGCAGTCACGGTACGACTTACGCGGAGAAAATTTTTTGTCGAGATATGTGTTCATTGATTCACATTCCAGATCTCTTGTCCAAGCTTGCCAAGGCATTATCCTATCACTTTCAATGTTTGTCAAACTACTTCTCTTACATTTTTATGTAATCAGCTGAGTTAGTACTGATTCCTGTTTAATTTCATAGACCAAAATCCCTTGATCAATATTTTGGAGAGCAACGATTTTAATTATATCAGGTACAGAGCGCTATTTTTAGATATCCAATTACATTGCCATTATTATCAAGCACCTCTTATCATGGCCACTTACAATTTAGTGACTCTGCTCTGTATTCGTTCATTTGCGAACTTGCCACATTTAGATCATTAAAATTTTCCGGTTTAATGTATTATTTTAAGAAGGATTTGTGTTTTCTATCTCAAAATCATTAAATTAACGACCATTAACTACTTTCACTTACTGGTGTGTAACTATTTTCTATGTTTATTTCAGTAATGTATGTTTGGTATACAGGGTGCTGGGAAATTCCCGTTACAAATTACTAGGACTTGTAGAGATGAGTGAGTACATAATATTTTGAATAGGAAATCATGCTCGGAAATGTACCATTTCCGTTATATGACGGTTTTAGTGATGTTTAACTCATCCAAATCTGCTTGAGGAATTGAATGAGGCATGATGCACTACCATCAGTAGGTAACAATTCGGAATGAAACACAACGAAACATCCATTCATCAACTAAGCACATTTGCTTGTATTAACATTTAAACATTATGTTTTTACCTTTTTTCAAAACAAAAAAGAACTCAGCGTGCTGTACATACAGAACAGTACCGAGGCATTACAGTAGCGTCTCGATGTGGCGATCATCAACGTTGTTACAGACATTGTACCTGCGAAGCATGTTCTGGTACAAAATTTCCATTCCACTTGGTACCACTTCAGTTTCTAATGCAGAATGCAGAATTTCTCACAGCAGATCTTCCTCTGCCTCTACAGCAGTCTCGTAGCAAGGTATTAGGTATCCGACTGACGTGGTATTCGTAATTCTGTCTACGCTATTGCACACCAGGACACTAGGATACGAGTAGCAGTGACAGGCAACAGTGCAGAGCCTACGAAGCAAGTAAGAGCAGATTTTTAGTGCCAGTCACATATATTTATTGCAAACATTTAACTGCAAGGAATTTGATGGTGAAAGCCATATAGACTCGATTTATTAAAACATTACCGCATTGTGATACATTTTGTGAATTTCAATGACGAGAAGATTAAATTAAATTCAGTGGATATGGAATTGCGCTACAGAACAAGGAGAAACGAGTGGAAGAAGTAGTAGGCGAAGTTGGCCACGCACCGACAATAGATTGTGGGGACGCTGAAACGAGTGATTTGACGGAAGATATGATTCCAGTTCCAGTCACAGAAAGTGAGTATCTGCCGAAAGACATGACTCTAGCTTCGATGGCAGAAGCTTTGAAGAAGACAAATGATTCAGAAGCTATGGAGTACGATGAAGAAGGGGAAGAAGTGTGACAAATGGATCAGAAGACTATGAGACTGAGTCATAGGATGTAACATAATTGTAAAGGATTATCCAGTTTTTAACGTGAGAGAGTTTGTTACCGCTCTGTTACATGCACCACAACAGGAAACGAGCACTAGCGAGGATGAAGGTGTTTCAGATGATAGAAAATGTTCAGTTGAACTACTGGCTGGAAGCGAGAAGATGAGGAAGAACAATGAAGAGATACCTGATAGTAAATACCCGACAGCATATAGCAGGCAACCTATGGGGTAACCAATTCGAGTGTAGTAACGAGACAGCAAATATGCGTTGGGAATCTCAGAAAGGTTAAGAAACTTAGTGAAGTCACTAAAAAACGAAAATTGTGTAGTGGGATGTGAGAAGGATCAGATAACTGGAAGATTGTCAAATAAGAAAAACTGTGGACTACTCACCTCTTACAATAACAAAGGTAAAACTTCCTGTGGACGATGTTGTTGTATTCAAGGAAGCGATCAAAGAAAAGTCGATATTTAAGCTTAAAATCCTTTTATATATTTCATGGACCATACAGTATTTAGATAACTGTTCATCATGTCGTAGGATAAGAAACTCTACAAGGCCACAAATCAATTGTTAAAAACCACATTACACATGCCAAGTTATTTAGAGGATGAGAAGCACTGAAGAAATAAGCAGAGACACAGCATAAAGTCTCAGGTCTGTTGTGAGGAGATATAACAGCATGAAGTGATCCCATGAAAAAGTAAAAGAACCATGAGGTCGTAAAAGAGAGTATTCACATGTAACAAGTTCTGTTATCAGAAAGAGTAAAGAGGATTCTGTATGGCACTGAGAAGAGAAGCCTTAAACAGATCATTGGCTTTAGTTTCCCTGATGAAGATTTACATACGCTGAGCTTTATTTTCTTCATTTGTTAGCCAGATTTCAAGGCGTATAAGCAAGAAGCCATGAAGCTAGATAATTTGATAATAGACGTGAGGGAATGTAAAGATTTAGCAGATGTGGAGGAATGCTGAACTGTGGGGATTTAGCAGACGCGAAGTAATGTTACACTGTGAGAATTTGAAAGATGTGAAGGAACACTGCAAAATAAGGATCTAACTGACGTGTCGGAGTGCTGCGATATGAGGATTTGACGAGTGACAGAATGTTCCGATTTATACGAGTAGTTGCTAATTGATAAGAGTACGCTATGACAAGTTTTGTGTATTACCATTTACTGTTGACAGGGCAGATAGCTGAAAGTTTGGGAAAAACAATGACAAAAGGGAAAGCAGAAGAGGTAGTTAAAAGATTAAACTTAACACGACCCATATTGAAGGATAGAGCAAGTTAATTTTGGATCGGCAGTAAATTTGAGAAAGAACAAAAATCACTGCAAAAGTGCATAAAGGTAACAATTGAGAGAAACCTCACTATAAGTAATTATAAGAATTGATGAGATGGAAGTTAATGGTTGTATGGGGGATTTCCTTTATTTGAAGAAAAGTAGTGAACGGAGAGTTCAGACTATAAAAAACACTATAGGATATTCAAGTAATTCGAGACGCCATAGCAGATTTGGATGGCATGTAAAATATGGAAAGTAAGCAGGTAACCGCGAGTCATCTACTGTGTATCGACAGACTCCGCTGGGCTAGCTAGTATTGCATACGAACAACAAACAATCGCATAGAAACTTAATTATTAACATAACCTCACATGAGCTCCCAGCCAAAAGAATACTGAGAAAACTTTTGTAATGCAAGTAGAAAAATGAGTTAGTAAAATGCTTGTAAGAGATGGATAGTAACAAATTAAGTCCTATGAAGCAAATTACATGTAAAGAGGAATCTTTCAAAGCATTAAGGATTAACAAGAGTAGAAGAATCGACGTAAATTAGGTGTGTAAAGACAAATGTTTCAAGCAATGGGAATACATTTAAGGATTAGCAGTAATCAATTATAATAAAAATTGAATAAATTATTGAATAGATGCATTGGAATTATTGTTAGATGAGAAACAAATCGTGAAGGCTGATATTGAAGGAAGTGTAGTTCGAGCAAAATATGTCTGTGTTTCATGAATTTCGTATTAATGATGTATATATTAAGCGGTTTGACGTCACACCAGTGAAACGTTGGAGGGAGGCACGAGAGAAATGTAGAAAGTAGATGGGACGAGAAATATGGAATAAGTAAACTAAGCTTCTGCAGCTAAGCTTCGGGGACAGCACGTTGAGCGCTTGCCTGCTGCCGCTGAATGAGCCTGCCACGTGAGCGAATGTCCTAAAGGACTGCTTTATCCGGAGCGAGTGTGTTCATTATCCATTCGTGGATTCGATACAAATGCCGAATGATTTAGGTTTATGCTCAAAAGAGGAACTGGCAGATCTGAAAGCAGTCAGAACAATGAATTATAAATTTTTCGAAGTCCCTCTGGATACATTTTGGATGTCAATAAGTAGGGAATACTCAGCTATATCCGAGAAGACAATGACTGTGTCATTACCATTTTCAACTACATATGTGTGTATACTTGGATTTTCGACCCTGATTGGAATTAAAACTTCAGGGAGCAAGAGAGAGCGAGATTAAGATCCATAGATGAAAAAATAAAGCTTGCTTTATGAACGATTCCGCCACAAATCAGCCGTCTTAAGCAAGCTTAAGTACCACACTGAAGGTATGAGTAGAGTTACTCATATTAAAGTTTCTGTTAGCAATGTCTATTTTCTACAGTGAATTTAAGTTAGTGTTGTTGTTGTTGTGGTCTTCAGTCCTGAGACTGGATTGATGCAGCTCTCCATGCTACTCTATCCTGTGCAAGCTTCTTCAACTCCCAGTACCTTCTGCGACCTACATTCATCTGAATCTGCTTAGTGTATTCATGTCTTGGTCTCCCTCTACGATTTTTACCCTCTACGCTACCCTCCAGTACTAAATTGGTAATCCCTTGATGCCCCAGAACATGTCCTACCAACCGATACCTTCTTCTAGTCAAGTTGTGCCACAAACTCCTCTTCTCCCCCTTTCTATGTAATACCCCCTCATTAGTTATGTGATCTACCCATCTAATCTTCAGCATTCTTCTGTAGCACCACATTTCGGAAGCTTCTGTTCTCTTCTTGTCCAAACTATTTATCGTCCATGTTTCACTTCCATACATGGCTATTCTCCATACAAATACTTTCAGAAACGACTTCCTGACAAATTTATACTCGATGTTTACATATTTCTCTGTTTCTTGTCATTGCCAGTCTAAATTTTATATCCTCTCTACAAAATTCCTTTACTACTTTAACTGTCTCATTTCCTAATCTAATTCCCTCTGTATTATCCGACGTAGTTCGACTACATTCCATTATCCACGTTTTGCTTTTGTTGATGTTCATCTTATATCCTCCTGTCCATTCCGTTCAACTGCTCTTCCAGGTCCTTTGCTGTGTCTGATAGAATTACAATGTCATCGTGCGAACCTCAAAGTTTTTATTTCTTCTCCATGGATTTTAATACCTACTTCGGATTTTTCTTTTGTGTCCTTCACTGCTAGTTCAATATACAGATTGAATAACATAGGGGAGAGGATACAACCCTGACTCACTCCCTTCCCAACGACTGCTTCCCTTCCATCTCCCTCGACTCTTATAACTGCCATCTGGTTTCTTTACAAATTGTAAATAGCCTTTCGCTAACTGTATTTTACCGCTGCCACCATCAGAATTTGAAAATAAGTTAGTAAGTTAATAAATGCATGAATTTATTCCTGTTTCGTAATACTAATATTAGCAACAATAATAACTGATTACCTAACAACGTAATGATGTTATGATCCGCATTACTTTGAAGGGAATATTAATATTAGCTACAATAATAATTGATTACATACCAACGGAATGATGTTATGATCTGCATTATTTCGAAGGGACAAACATTTTGGTGTGCTGTGTTCAGTCTAGGTCTGTCTCTATTGGCTATAAATAATAAAAGGTTGCGGAGCGCTGCCCTAAGACTTTGTTCTGTTAAAGTGACCGCTCTGTACTGATCACTTTGTTTCTTCTCCGTCTCTGTCGGTACCTACAGTGAAATACTGATTATCTAGAAAAATAACGGGGTACATTAGGTCTAAGCCAGTACCAGTTACTCAGAACGCTGAGAGGTCGCGTAGTTGCATATGAGCCCCATTCTCTCTAGCCACAAGATGCGTCCTGTGTCAGACGCATTCCTACCAGCGGCGGTTGGCGCCAGGAACAGAGTGCCGCCTGCTGCGACATAACACAGGGAGCGCCGCCACACCACAGCACGGCGCACCACGACACAACACAGCAGCGCGCAGCACAACAGGGCACAGTGGCGCGCGTGACCCCGCCGTGCAGCCCATTTGCGCAGCAGACGTAATAAGGGGCGACTGCGGCGCCGCGGCACACAGCGCCGACTGGACAGCAACTGCCGCCGTAATTCGCGGCCGCAGCTGCGCGCCGTGCCGTGCGGCGGGCAAGCATCTTGCGCCTGCCGGCAGGGGCGGCGCTTTATACAACCGCGCGGCAGTATGCAGCGCCTGCGGTATCTGTGTCGTATACACTGGGTACTTACGGTTACACGTGATGTCGGCCGAATCTGCCTGCTATTGTTTCACAAAGTACTTTGTAGAGACTCTGTATCGCCAGAGACCAAGGAAAGAAGGCAGAAAGTTAACCTCGGTGCATAGTGCTCGGAATGCGCCCAAATTGTTTTTTGTAAAATGAGTCCAAATGAGAAAGAGCTAATGATTAGTAAGAGAAAGTCATGGATAACAGACAGTGACAAATCTACAACTGTTCGGATTGGAAGGTAAAATAGAATTTTCTCCAAAGGTTATAAACGTTTGTGACCTCAATGTCCAATATTCTGAAGTTGTGAGTGATTCAAAACCCGTTAACGTGGATGGAATGGATGGTAAAGTATCGTTTAAAGTAGTGTTTAAAAATCTTTTACAGTTCATTATATGGAGGAGATGTCTCAAATCTTATATTTATTTGAAAAAAGTTACACGTGATACAGAGAAAACGCAGATCTCGGAGGTCGGCGTGCGATTCCCTATCGAGATTCAAGATGAAAGTTTATCTAGAAAAATCATTTCAGATGGATTCAGAAAGCACATGTAAGGAAACGAGGTCGTTCTCGTTTACAACTCACCATTTTGTCAAGTGTGACAGTTCTGATACTAAATGTAATTGGGTTTTCCCTTTTGATGCTAGTCAATTGTCAGGATGAGCATTCTAAAGCATTATGTCAGGGTGAAAATACTAAATTAATTAATTTTTCTCTTTTAACAACATGTGGGCAGGGTGGGTTCTTCCTTGGCTCGGGTATGAGGTCAAATGAAACATAATTTTTACATAAGATAACTTTTATTGAAAATTTGTACAACTGTTTCTTACTCGATGTTCTGGCTCAGAGAGCGGCAGCTGTATCGTTTGCGAAGTCTTCTGCTGCGGCAGCGGCGGCGGCGGCGGCGGCGGCGGCGGCGGCGTCTGATTACGCGTGGCAGTGTGTATCTCGTGTCGCCGTCTCGCCCAGCTCACTGGAGACGCGCAGCGCGAGGTGGCCCGTTTAATTATTGCGAGCGAAGTCGTGCATCGGATGGTGATACCTTGGATGTGGCGTCCCAGTGTTTCTCTTCTCTAAGCGGCCGCGTGTGTTGTGCGTCGGCCAGCGGAGCGGCGCGGCGGGGGAAGGCCAGTGTCCTGGACTCGAACAACGGACTCCCGCTTGCCAGTCTTCGGCTGTCAGACCTTCATCCCAGCTCACAGGTGACTGCTGATGTGAGGCCGTCTCCTTCCCGCCCTCACGAGTCACCCGGGCATGTAAAAATCAGACTTCAAATACCTTTTAACTTCTGTCTTCCGGCACCGCGGCTGCTGCTTGCTATTCCATTACAGCGGCGGACTTGGTGCGTCTGTGCATGATGCAGTCTCTTCTTGCATGACGGTCTTCAGCACCGAAACTGACTGAAAACTACTGCTACTCTTCTTCACTTCCGTCGTCTTCTTCGTCTCTCGTCTCTCGTCTCTCGGGCCCACTGCGTCTCGCGTATTTATTCACTTCAGTTTACTGGAGGTGAACGACTTCACGGTCATTGCCTCTTCTGTCACGTTGAAAAGCTTCTCGAAGAATCTTCTTAACGTCGGTCATTGGCTCTTGGAATGTAGGCGAGGGCCTTTGCTCACATGCGACAACTGAGAAACACGTGAGCCGGTCGGGCGATGCCCTGACGGCTGAATCGACAGCGCCCGCTTATGTGGAACTTGCTGACTTCACGGTCATTGTCTCTTCTGCTCTGCTGTTCTGCCCGCTGTTTGCCAGTATGTAACTCTCTAAACTAAACCAAGTTTTTCATTTATATTCTAATTCCTACTTCACTTTGATTTCGCTAATTTATTTACTTAAGTACCATTCAACACAAGTGACAATAGCTCATAATGCGAAAGTGAGATGTATTAAATCGCGTGCATGTATCTATTAACTACGCAGTGCACACCCGTAACTGGTACTATGAAGTTCATGTAGCGCAGCTTCCCAAAGGAGTACAGAAACGATGAATATGTCAATACGCATTTGATGCTGAGTGCATTTGGATCCTTACCTATTGCAGGACAAGTTGAATGCGTCGCTGTATTCTTCGCAATACTTTGCCTGATGAATTAGAAAATATTCCACTTGCTATTCGGCGACAGCTATATTTCACCACCACACTTTGGAATGAATGTGCGTACCTTTTTAAATCTAGTGCTTCCAGGGAATAAAGAGCCTCCAGGGATATGGAGTGCTTGTGGAGATCCAATGTTATGCCTTCTACGTTCCAAGACCTTAATCCACTAGATGTTTATTTGTGGGGAGACTTAAAGGAACAAGTTTATAGTACTCCAGCCATGGATGTACATGACGTAACAGTCACTGTGCATACCGCTTCGGCAATGGTGGGTGCAGGTGTACTGCGATGGGTCCAGCAAAGTAAGATTCAGAGAGTGGCGAAGTGTTCGCTAGTACATGGTGGTCTCTTTTAATGTACCGGCCTTGTGAAGATAATCCAGGACGTCAAACGTGCAGAATGGCAGTACTGTGCACAGCATAATGTGCAATCTAGTGTGGCTCGTCTGTTGTGTTTTGGTACCTCACTAGATACAGACGATGTTAATTCCATACAATTTTGTTTTCTAATGGCTTTGTTTGTGTCATGGATGGAATAAAGTGGTCGTTTATGTCTGCAAGTAGTTTATGTTATGTCTTATTGTTTAAATGAAGGTAGCAGTTACAGAATGAAATACACAAGATGATTCATTGTGGAGGTGTAAATTGTATACAATTTGATGCTTTAAGTGATAAAAGTAAGTTAGACACAAACGCGACTCAAACACTGGCGAATCTGCACATAAATTCCCCACGGCATTGCCTCTGCTCACTGAGCTAAAGAGACAACTCCGGAATAATTCTGAGTTTATGCTACCTGTTCTTTGCCACGCTGCAAGCAGACTTGCCAGAGCCTCATTTTTTTAAACTGCATTTCTGCTAAACCTATTGGCGGGACTAGGTTTTGCTACACACACTTATGTCTTCAATTGGGACAAGGAATCGGATGCCAACCGTATTTCAAAACCGTCAGAAGCTAATGATAAAATTACTTACTTACTATCGGATTCGACGTTCTGATTGTCTTCAGCTATCACGTGCAGCAATGGAGATAATACTGAGAAACATGTAGTATTTAGCCATCAGTGCACCGCTGTGTGGTGAACAGGGTCATGAAAACTGACGTAACGCAAAGTCACATACCCACACAAATTTATTCAAAATAATGCACGAGGCAGCATTCTTATTCTGGCGTCATAAAAACTAAAATCTATTCTGTGTCACTGAAATAAAGATATCAGTTAGAAAGTAATAGAACTAACAGCTACAGATTTTCAGTAGTGTTCATCGCAATAAAAATTAAATTACGATTTTATGATTACGGGTTTCTCTCGGTTAACAAGCATCTTCGGATCGTGCTTACTAAAGGAACAGAACCTACGTACATTGTTTTCCATGACGCTTTCGTAAATCACAATCTCGCTTACCACGGAATCTGCACCTAAGTACATTGTCGGCAGCAGCATCGTTACGGAGTGTGAAACGTCAATAATAAAAAGATGTGGCCGAGATTGCACTTAGATACAGATTCTTTAGTATGTGTGATCCTTATTTACGCTTATTAAAGAAGGCAAACAGTATATTTACGTACTGTTTCTTCACTAAGCATGATCCAAGTTATGCTTAGTGACGATGGTGTTGCGGCGAACACTGTGCACAGAAGCTGATCCTTTAGTTAGGATGATGTGGAGATGGTTATTTACCAACCCATACTGGTAATCAGCAAATTGTAAATTGTTGCGTTCAATATTGGCAAAAATGGTTCAAATGCCTCTGAGCAGTATGCGACTTAACTTCTGAGGTCATCAGTCGCCTAGAACTCAGAACTAATTAAACCTAACTAATCTAAGCACATCACACACATCCATGCCCCAGGGAGGATTCGAACCTGCGAGCGTAGCGGTTGCCCGGTTCCAGACTGTAGCGCGCAGAATCGCACGGCCACTCCGGCCGGCTGCGTTCAACACTATTAAAAGATTTTAACAAATAATGGATCACTATACCTCCTTCACGTGACAACGTCATGTTATAGAAAGAATTGACAGTCTTCATACATGTGAACGGAATACTGAAACACGATATATTTGTACAATGGTCCCTGCCATCAATAGTAAACACATTACATGACCAATAGTAAACTCTTGTTAACTACGTTGCACAGTCAGCAGTAAACCGTGTTATTAGATTTGAATAATCTACTATGGACGGTAGGTAACACTGTACAAATGCTACTAACCAGGTAGTTCTTTTATATTTGAGAGTCTGTCGTTCCTTGTTAATTTAAATCTGGATCTTCATGAATAGCCAACGGCCTTGCCGCTGGGGTAACACCGGTTCCCGTCACATCGCCGAAGTTTTGCGCTGTTGGGCTGGGTTAGCACTTGGATGGGTGACCATCCAGTCTGCCGAGCGCTGTTGGCACACGGGGTGCACTCAGCCCTTGTGAGGCAAACTGAGGAGCTACTTGATTGAGAAGAAGCGGCTCCTGTCTCGTAAACTTACATACGACCGGGAGAGCGGTGTGCTGGCCACATGCCCTTCCATATCCGCATCCAGTGACGCCTGTGGGCGGAGGATGACACGGCAGCCGGCCGGCGCCGTTGGGCCTTAATGGCCTGCTCGGGCGGAGTTTAGTTTAGTTTTATTTTCATGAGTAATCATGAATCTGGTTTCGACCCGGAGTTTACACCAAGATATGGAGTAAGACCCGCGATAACACAATGTGACTCCGTTATAAGTACTTCGAAGATGACAGAAACTTTCGCAATCGCAACGAACGCATCAGATCCGAAGTACTGTAATTCAGCATAATTTAGATTTGAATATTGTTTGCTAACCATATATGATGGACATTCAGCGTTTATCAAGCCGTGCCCTATACGCTTGAGAGTGCACGACGAACGTACTTTTCATTTGTGGTGCTGGAAGTCGTACGGAAGACAAATAGCAAGAACACTGTCTAATGAAGTACTGTTGCTCCTAAAGAGAATGTAGTGCCTAAGGGGCAGTCAAATAAAAAGGAATCAGTGGGAAAAAAGTAAGTGAACTGTTGATTATTTCATAAGTAATAGCTATAACGAGTAATACTTATATCCCATTGTGAGACAAGACGGTCAGTACCTTCATGGAAAAGTATCTGCGGTTGCTCACTGAACCATGAATGTGGCCATGTGTGCAACCTTTCGTCCGAGGCAAATCACGGTCACGAGTGTCTTTCTTCAGGACTCCAAAAATATGGAAATTGCGTGGGAGAGATCGACACTGTACCGAGGATGTGTAAGAGATTCACGACAGCGTAGTCACAGCACCCTTGGTAAAATGTTGGCGAAGATGTTACCTTGCTTCTTTCATCTGTCTATCTTCATTTAACTGCCACTTATAATTGAATGGAACACGCTTTCATGAAGCAATTTTAAGTACACACATGGGTAGGTGGGGGGGTCATCGTCGGAATCATTAGACAAAATCGTGTAGAAATATCAAATTTCATGAATGCTAAAAGTATTGTAAATGTAAAATAATGATCTAAAAAGTGATTACAGAATGAGCTACCCTTCATGAGCAATTAAAAAATATGAGTTCTAACATTCTGAACATCCTAGAAGTACATCATTACACAAAAAGTCAGGAACATTACATTATATAGTTACAGATCGTGATTTTACCACTGAGAAAAAATGATTGTCACTTCACTGGAGGCCACAGCTGTTTGAACTAGAATCGGATAATGGTTACCACAAGCTCGGTGAAATTCTATGGCTTATAGCAATTCCAAAGAAAAATTTGACACGATCAGTGACCTAAGATTTGCACATCTTGAAGCACATGTACGCTTCAGCAACTTAAACAAATTTGATAATGCACTTAGCAAGCTGTTATCTCACCAAATCTTTCGTAGTAGTAGCATGGATGCACCTATCTCGAACACACGAGACAAGCGTCTAAGGACAGCGACTGTAGCAGCGAACGGAGCAGGATCCAGAATCAGAAGCCATGTCGTAGGGAATCCTGCTTTGGCGGCCTGTGTCCTGATTGGCTGTCTCTGGTCAGAGCCCTGCGAGCGATCAAGATCTCTCTCGAAACCTAGCACAGATACACGACGCTGGTAGACGCAGTTCTATTGCATCTGGCAACGAGTGACCTATTATTGGAGCTAGGTGACAGGTGATAGGGAGCACCAGTCACACAAAACTGGCCATGGATCAATGTATGAACAGATAATTCTGTCACTTTATACTTTGTATCTGAGTTTCAGTGATCCAAGACTGTTCCTATTTGTTGCAACGATCCGTTCACATATCGACTGTTTTGAATTGTTTTATTTTATTACTTTGGACATTAAGTCCTTATTTGGATCTGCGACCATGTTTGGCTCCATAATATCTGATACAAAGAACTAACATTAGAATACATGGAACATACTTACACAAAATAACAATGTTTAGAGTGATATTGTGGTGACGCTTAATAGGAATTGCATACCTCACGGATACAATGAAAATAGTCAAAATTCTATCTATTGCACATCATAAGAGGCCGAACTGGCTCTCGCCGTGCGGCAGTTTCAGAGTAAACGTATTCGATCACCAGGTTGCTGTACGATCTAATATGACCTTACACATGATCTTAATGTGGGACATTTATTCTGCTCCATTAACATTATAACTGCTGCGTAACACATTACATGATGAAACACACAAATGCTTTACAGAATACGTTACTGTGCATCAAAAAAAATGTGTAATGTGTAGCGTCAAATAACGTTATATTTACAGTACGGTTTTAAAAAAATGGCCAGATTGCAGTTGACATATGTACAGAAGAAACTTATGTCTACAAATATGTTATTTAACATTAATTATATGATAGCGAATAATACACAAAAACAGTAATGACTGTAATGACGGTTGTAACAGTAATGACAGTAAACAGTATTGACAGTAAGTAACGCAGTATCAAACTGCTGTAGGTATGCTCCACAGTTAAATGTTCTTGTATGAAATTTATCTCTAGTAACTACAGGATAACAATCTTAACTGAAATTTACTACTGTATACGCTTGACGTAAAAATATATGCAGTATCTGTACATCCGCCGAAGCATTCGACGAGATAAAAAGGTCTACTATTATATAGTACAATGTCCATGAGAGGTGCGTAATTACACGAATGGCAATCCACAACAAATCCTGAGTGACATACACATCCAGTATTACACTGATATGCAAATAAAACACATACTGGAGAAAGTGTAGCTGTAGAAGACAATAGAGGCAACAGTATCACCAAACACCTCGTCAATTACCAATATAATGGTGGCTCATTGTCAGGTGTCTCCGTTGTACAATAGCAAGAACCCAATACCGCAAGGAAGCAGTTATAACGTGCTACTTTTATAACATTGTTATCTTTGTAGTGATGTGTTTTTTCTGCACATGCCTCATTTTTTTAAAGCTTGTAAATGTGGCATCGTCTGATTCAAGCTAGACATGCTTTGACGCTCTATGAGATGTATCGTAAAGTAATAATGTGTTTTATAGTGCAACAACTTTCTCTGCAGTTATAACATTTATGAACCCGAATAAACGTTTCACATCAAAATTATATGGAAGATCATATTTCACTACAGTCACCTCGTGCCTATGCGTTTAGTTTGTAATGCATAGCGCGATGAGACCCAGTTTGGCCTCTGACGGTCAGTAAGTTCTTCAACTTTGACCAGATTCTGCCTATGCATCAAGTATGAAATTTATCTTATGTGTCAATAACTCTAAATATTATACGCTACTATAAACTCCTATTTCGATTCTTTGCGCCATAAATCTGATGAGGATGTAAAAGCATAATTCGTTTTAGCGAGAAATTAAAATAATTAAGATAACAAGACACGAATGCGTTATCGTATATTTTTATGAGAGAATTTGTTTTCCGTTAAAAGCAGTACCTATAGGTCTTGTGAAATGATTGCTACTCTGTCTTTTACGATCTTCTTTCTTCAACTTTTCAACCAGGGCGTGCTAAAAAAGTAATACCTCAGAATTTTTTACGTAAATACTCTTAAATGCTTTAAACAAAACGAACGTCATTAACATCCTACATCTTCATTCTTCATGTCTACATATTTGCAGCCCTCTGCCGCTAGAACGCTCCTAATTTTAGCGTGTAACATGGCTATGTGTAACGTAATTGCGTCGGTGCGAGAGCAATAGTGCTCCGTAACTGAGTTTCGAATTCGAACAGTTCGCCGCACATGGAACATCCCCTCCTTCGCCATGAAAATGCCAGACTACAGACGAATGGTGCAACATCTGCAACAATCCGATGCCTGGGGTTCGCTGCCATCGATCATCCTCCAACATTCCGACTTCGCCCAGTTAGATTTTCATCTGTTTCCAAAACTTAAACAACTTTGACAACTTCACTTTGATAGCGATGAAGAGATGCAGGCAGAGGTTCGCTTGCGGCTCCGTTAACAAAGTCAAATTTCTACTGTGACGTTATCCACAAAATGGGCGCTAGTTCGGAGAAATGTGTTCGTCGCCAGGGTAACTATGTCGAGAAATAAATACGTAGACGTGAAGAATAAAGACATAGAACGTTAATGACATTTGCTTCATTTAAAAAGCTTTACGAAATTTCAAATAAAAAATTCGGAGACGTCACTTTTTAGCATGCCCTCAGACATTCTAGATATACTAATACAGCGCTGTTGACCTCGATGTTCAGCGTCAATAAGATCCAGTACATTAATACAATCTAAGACAAACAAAACAACGCACCCTGTGGAGCTGAACGAATGAGACGGAAATCAGCAGATGCGATGTACATGTACAGACAAACCTATGATTGCAATTTCTGAAAAATTGGATGATTTACTCAAAGTAAGAGCTTCACATGCAGAGCAAGTCACTAAGGCCTTTGTTTATCTCTGGTCCTTACGCACTTATTCGGCTTGACATTGATTGATAAAGTTGTTGGATGCCTTTATGAAGGACATCATGGCAAATTCTGTCGAATTGGAGAGTTACACCGTCACAACCCGAGCTGGTTGGAGGGCGTTGCTTACACGAGAGTTGGAACTTGAATAGTGGCAAAAACCGATTCATAAGAGTTACATGTTTTCACCTGTTACTGTCCTTCAGAGTAGTCACCAGCGTTGTGTAGAATCCGTTGTCAGCGATGTGGAAGGCGTGGTATACCGTTAGCAGAGACTGTTCTGTTGATGGTGCGAATGGAGCTGTCTACTGCCTGTCGAGTCTGTGGAACAGTTCTGAAGCGAACGCCACGAAGTGGTTCCTTCATCTTCAGAATCAAAGCAAAGTCACAAGGACGTAAGTCCGGGGAGTATGGTGTATGGTACAGTACTTCCCAGTCCCATCTACTGAACAGAGCAGCAATAGCTTGCTCTGTATGCATTGTAGTGCAAAATTATGGGTAGGTTGCGCAGAAAGTGTCGCCGCTTCTTATGCGAAGCTGGTAGCAGGTTATGCTCCCAAAACGAACGGTAATACTGTGCATTGTCGGTCTGCCGTCGAGGAACGTAATGCGTTAGGATAACACCATCACAGTCGTACACGACATAACTTTCACCATCGTGAGGCTCTGACGCACTTTCGACTTTCGCGGTGACCCATAATGACGCCATTCGTTGAATTGGCGTTTCAGTTTTGGCTCGTACGACATGGCCCATGTCTCATACAGTGTTATAAAGCCCCTCCTTCGCGCTCATAGCGCTCCAAGTGCGTCTGAGCAGCGTCGTAATGAACCCATTTCTGCATTTCCGCTAAGTCACGCGGAACCCATCGTGATGCAATTTTTCGCATGTCCAGGCGTTCCTTCAGGATGCGAAACACAATCTTATGCGCTAACACGGCTTCGTGAGCGAGCTCACGAATCGTATGGCGTCGCTCACTGTCCACTAACGCGGGAACAGCATGCACTTCTTCTTCAGAGACACTAGGACGACATGCCCGATGCATGTCTGCCACAGTTTGCCGACCTTCGTTGAAGGCTTTTACCCAATGTGCCACTGTTCTGTACGGCAATGCCGATTCCCCGCTTGCCTCTTGAGACCTTGATGACACTGTCGTGCTGTAGGACCTCTGGCACATTCAATCGTGATCCAACTCCGTTGTTCCAGTTTCGAAAACTTAGTGACACCGTTATATCAGACCGCTCGCTCACAAGTGACTGTGATTCCCTTGATAGTGCGCAAGGCGGTGACGTGGGACGGGCGACTCCATTTGCTCGGAGGTAAGGTAAGTATGTCAACAACGTGTGCTATCAGCGACAATAATAGATTCCATTGCATAGTGTCTCCACAGCAGTGTTACCACTATTTAAGTTCCAACCTACGTAGTTCTCCAGACGTTTCGGAGAGATCTGGCGGCTTTGCTGGTGAAAGATTTGGCAAGTACGAAGGCAAGCAGTAGAAACTATCACAGTGTACGGATGGCCGTTATCTAGCTTATGTGTATGCTCAGGATGGTTTCCCACGAAGGGAAGCATAATGAGATGAAGAATATCGTAGACGTACTGCTTTGCTGTAAGTGTGCTGCGGATGACGACAAAGGGATCCTGCTATGAAAAGAAATGGATCCCAGACCATCACTCTCGGCTGTCGGGCCACATGGCGGGTGGCAGTCTGGTTGGTATGCGGTATGGGCTCCTCCAGCCACATATAGGACCTGAAATCCCATTTGACGGGAATAGAATTTTCAGTGATGAGTCACGCTTCAAACGGAGCCCCAATGACTTGCAAAGGCGTCTGGAGACTCTCCGGACAGCGGCTTTTGGTTGTCATCGACAGCACTCCTACAGCACAGCGGTACGTCGACGATATTCTACGCCCCTTTGTGGCAAACCACCCTGGGCTCACATTTCATCGATGTAACGCCCGGTGGCATGCCTTCGTTCTTGCTTAACCCTGCCTTGGCCAGAAAGGTTGCCGCGTCTCTCAACAACAGAAAAACTTCGGAGGGCCCTGCTCTGGATATTGGCAATGTAATCTACTAACTGGACAGAATTTGGCATATCCTCAAGAGGATACCCACAACTCTTACCAATAATGCCGATCAGAATAAATGCTTGCACGACAATCGGAGGTGGGCTACGCGTCACTGACTTGCTGAATCTGTGAAGCTCTTTCTCTTTAATAAATGACCCTAGTTGCCTGAAATTGTAATCATTTGTTCATTTGTATATGTACATTACGGTCATTGATTTCCACCCCACTCGCACAATTCCTTCGTGGTGTGTCATGACCTCTGTCTCTGTTCAAGAGCACCATCGCCAAAGAGGCAACATTCAGACGTCAGACAGAAATAGCGAGAGGATGAGACACAGAGAGAAAGAGAGAGAGAAGAGATAGAGAGAGAGAGAGGAGAAGAAGAAGAACAAATGCAGAAGAAGAACAAATGCGAAGAAAATGTGTTACGGCCAACCATCTGCCGAGTTCACACCGTTACTCTCCAGGGGCAGACGGCTAGCTGAGCGCGCACTACGATATTTTACAGAAAGCAGATGATGCGGCAGAATTGGGCCAGCCAGCAGCCACCAGCCTGCTGCAGTGCCCGGGATGTGGTGGCGGGCAGGTCTGCCGCGTGAGATGTGTGCCGTGCCGTGCCGTACCGTGCTGCGCTGTGCCGCCCAAGTGGGCGCAAATTGCGGTGCACTAACTAGGCAGCAGGCGGGCAGGGAGGGGAGGGTAGGCCCCACTTGTCGCGTCGTAGCTCACAAGAGGCACACGGGGACGGCTCGGGACACGGTACTAACGTATTCCGTACAACGTACATTACAGTCACTCGATCATAAGCACCAACTTCGCATACGGGTTTATGCGACTGGCTCAATGAATTTTTGCTAATAGGTACATTATATGAGTATTGCAGTTCAAAAGGCTCCGAGCATCAAAAGATGCCAATAGTTCGGAAAGCAATAAACCAAGTTGTTAGCCTGTCAGCCACGTTATGAAATCTGTAAATTGAGCTAGCAGTAAGAGAAACCAATTAAAAATTCTGAAATGGAATTAAGATTCCAGAGAATATAATCGAAAACTGTAGAGTTCGCAGACACCTTTTTTTTTTTAATTCTGGCAGAGATGACAAAGGACTTCGAACATTGTTGTTGTGATCTTCAGTCCTAAGACCGGTTTGATGCAGTTCTCCATCTACTCTATCCTGTTGAAGCCTCTTCATCTCCGAGTAACTACTGCTACTTACATCCTTCTAAATCTGCTTACTGTATTCGTAGTGTCTTGAAAATATGTTATAAAATGAATACCAATAGTAAAAGTGAAGGAATTAAATCAAGAGGTGCCGAGGGAATTCAACATGTATACAGCGTGAACAAAAATTCACGCATTCGTACTTCGCAGCGCGGTTCCTCACCTACTAGCAATACAAAGTCTCTCTTACAAAATTTCGTCCTGCGCCTATTTCCGGCTGTAAATGGGCGTTAAATATATCAACCTGTCAACAATGTAACCACGTGTGCGGTAACTATCTCTGTCAGGCCATAACGATAGCACTGTCCGGTTCGTACAGTAAATAGCTAATGGTTCAAATGGCTTTAAGCACTATGGGACTTAACATCTGAGGTCTCAGTCCCCTACAACTTAGAACTACTTAAACCTAACTAAACTAAGGACATCACACGCACCAATGCCCGAGGCAGGATTCGAACTTCCGACCGTAGCAGCAGCGCAGTAAATAGAGTCTTGGGTTAACATGCAGAAGGTCGAGGGTTCGATTCTGGATCGCGGCATGTTTGTTTTTATTTGCGAAAAGTAGTCTGGCGTCTTAATTGTCATACAGCAAATACAGAGGGTCTTCTACAAACATTTGCGGGTAAGTACTTCGAACATAGAAATGGAAATACACTCCCGGAAATTGAAATAAGAACACCGTGAATTCATTGTCCCAGGAAGGGGAAACTTTATTGACACATTCCTGGGGTCAGATACATCACATGATCACACTGACAGAACCACAGGCACATAGACACAGGCAACAGAGCATGCACAATGTCGGCACTAGTACAGTGTATATCCACCTTTCGCAGCAATGCAGGCTGCTATTCTCCCATGGAGACGATCGTAGAGATGCTGGATGTAGTCCTGTGGAACGGCTTGCCATGCCATTTCCACCTGGCGCCTCAGTTGGACCAGCGTTCGTGCTGGACGTGCAGACCGCGTGAGACGACGCTTCATCCAGTCCCAAACATGCTCAATGGGGGACAGATCCGGAGATCTTGCTGGCCAGGGTAGTTGACTTACACCTTCTAGAGCACGTTGGGTGGCACGGGATACATGCGGACGTGCATTGTCCTGTTGGAACAGCAAGTTCCCTTGCCGATCTAGGAATGGTAGAACGATGGGCTCGATGACGGTTTGGATGTACCGTGCACTATTCAGTGTCCCCTCGACGATCACCAGTGGTGTACGGCCAGTGTAGGAGATCGCTCCCCACACCATGATGCCGGGTGTTGGCCCTGTGTGCCTCGGTCGTATGCAGTCCTGATTGTGGCGCTCACCTGCACGGCGCCAAACACGCATACGACCATCATTGGCACCAAGGCAGAAGCGACTCTGATCGCTGAAGACGACACGTCTCCATTCGTCCCTCCATTCACGCCTGTCGCGACACCACTGGAGGCGGGCTGCACGATGTTGGGGCGTGAGCGGAAGACGGCCTAACGGTGTGCGGGACCGTAGCCCAGCTTCATGGAGACGGTTGCGAATGGTCCTCGCCGATACCCCAGGAGCAACAGTGTCCCTAATTTGCTGGGAAGTGGCGGTGCGGTCCCCTACGGCACAGCGTAGGATCCTACGGTCTTGGCGTGCATCCGTGCGTCGCTGCGGTCCGGTCCCAGGTCGACGGGCACGTGCACCTTCCGCCGACCACTGGCGACAACATCGATGTACTGTGGAGACCTCACGCCCCACGTGTTGAGCAATTCGGCGGTACGTCCACCCGGCCTCCCCCATGCCCACTATACGCCCTCGCTCAAAGTCCGTCAACTGCACATACGGTTCACGTCTACGCTGTCGCGGCATGCTACCTGTGTTAAAGACTGCGATGGAGCTCCGTATGCCACGGCAAACTGGCTGACACTGACGGCGGCGGTGCACAAATGCTGCGCAGCTAGCGCCATTCGACGGCCAACACCGCGGTTCCTGGTGTGTCCGCTGTGCCGTGCGTGTGATCATTGCTTGTACAGCCTTCTCGCAGTGTCCGTAGCAAGTATGGTGGGTCTGACACACCGGTGTCAATGTGTTCTTTTTTCCATTTCCAGGAGTGTACAATCGTTGTGATTGGTCATCTTTCAAAGAAACCCTTTGTACTTCGTGGATAAGAATTGTTTCGCACCACTGCATCTACTAGATTTCAACTTGTTTTGTGTGTACCCTCCTCCAATGGTCCCATCGATTAATACCAACTATTATTCTTGCCACTTTCAGGCCCATTTCATGTAGTTAGGGACTTACGTCACCAGCAGGACTAGCAACATGTTTTGCAAATAATTTCGCTAGGCTCATTGGGAAAGGATACACAGATAACAGGTTTGGAATCTATTAGACGCAGTGGTGCATAACAATTTGCGTCCACGACGTGCAAAAGGCTTCTTTAAAAGCTGACCAATGAAAACGATTGTACTCCCATTTCGGTGTTCGAAGTACGTAACTGCAAATGTTTTGTAGGAGACCCACAGTAATCGCCGTATGACGATTAAGAAACCAGATAGCGCACCAAGCAGACTACTTTTTACAAGTAAAAACAAATACGCGGCGATCCAGAATCGGACCTTTTGGCCTCCTGGATGCTAACCAAAAACGCTATCTACTGCACCAACTGGACAGCACGATCGTTACAGCCTGACTGTCACAGTTGCCGTACTCGTGATTACAATCACACCAGACTGTCAATATTTAACGTCCATTTACCCGAAATACACTCCTGGAAATGGAAAAAAGAACACATTGACACCAGTGTGTCAGACCCACCATACTTGCTCCGGACATTGCGAGAGGGCTGTACAAGCAATGATCACACGCACGGCACAGCGGACACACCAGGAACCGCGGTGTTGGCCGTCGAATGGCGCTAGCTGCGCAGCATTTGTGCACCGCCGCCGTCAGTGTCAGCCAGTTTGCCGTGGCATACGGAGCTCCATCGCAGTCTTTAACACTGGTAGCATGCCGCGACAGCGTGGACGTGAACCGTATGTGCAGTTGACGGACTTTGAGCGAGGGCGTATAGTGGGCATGGGGGAGGCCAGGTGGACGTACCGCCGAATTGCTCAACACGTGGGGCGTGAGGTCTCCACAGTACATCGATGTTGTCGCCAGTGGTCGGCGGAAGGTGCACGTGCCCGTCGACCTGGGACCGGACCGCAGCGACGCACGGATGCACGCCAAGACCGTAGGATCCTACGCTGTGCCGTAGGGGACCGCACCGCCACTTCCCAGCAAATTAGGGACACTGTTGCTCCTGGGGTATCGGCGAGGACCATTCGCAACCGTCTCCATGAAGCTGGGCTACGGTCCCGCACACCGTTAGGCCGTCTTCCGCTCACGCCCCAACATCGTGCAGCCCGCCTCCAGTGGTGTCGCGACAGGCGTGAATGGAGGGACGAATGGAGACGTGTCGTCTTCAGCGATGAGAGTCGCTTCTGCCTTGGTGCCAATGATGGTCGTATGCGTGTTTGGCGCCGTGCAGGTGAGCGCCACAATCAGGACTGCATACGACCGAGGCACACAGGGCCAACACCCGGCATCATGGTGTGGGGAGCGATCTCCTACACTGGCCGTACACCACTGGTGATCGTCAAGGGGACACTGAATAGTGCACGGTACATCCAAACCGTCATCGAACCCATCGTTCTACCATTCCTAGACCGGCAAGGGAACTTGCTGTTCCAACAGGACAATGCACGTCCGCATATATCCCGTGCCACGCAACGTGCTCTAGAAGGTGTAAGTCAACTACCCTTTCCAGCACGATCTCCGGATCTGTCCCCCATTGAGCATATTTGGGACTGGATGAAGCGTCGTCTCACGCGGTCTGCACGTCCAGCACGAACGCTGGTCCAACTGAGGCAGCATCTCTACGATCGTCTCCATGGGAGAATAACAGCCTGCATTGCTGCGAAAGGTGGATATACACTGTACTAGTGCCGACATTGTGCATGCTCTGTTGCCTGTGTCTATGTGCCTGTGGTTCTGTCAGTGTGATCATGTGATGTATCTGACCCCAGGAATGTGTCAATAAAGTTTCCCCTTCCTGGGACAATGAATTCACGGTGTTCTTATTTCAATTTCCAGGAGTGTATATACAGGACGAAATTTTGTGACAGCCATTTTTGTATTGCTAGCACGTGAGAAATCGCGCTGCAAACTCAGAGTGCGCGATTTTGTCTTCACACTTTACATGACATACAAAGGACTCAAAGACCATCTAAAATACAAAATGACTAAAGTAAGTTAATTTTTTCTGGAAAAAAGCTGTCCTCGAAAATAAATTTAGAAGTTACCAAATATTTACCGTGTGTGTTTGTCAAGATTTTAGCCTTATACGGAAGTGAGGAGGAGCAGATTAGTATTTAACGTCCCTACACATCGAGGCCTTAGGAAACGGAGCACAAGCTCGGATTAGGGAAGGATGGGGAAGGAAACCGGCCATGCATTTTCAAAGTAACCACCCCAGCCTTTGGCTGAAGCGGTTTTAGGGGAATCAAGGAAAACTTAAATCAGGATGGCCGGACACAGGTTTGACCCGTCGTACTCCCGAATGCGAGTCCAGCGGGCTAACCAAAGGGCCACTCCGTTCGTTTTTTGCGGAAATGTATTTTTTAATGGCATACTATTCGAAAAGAAAGACAAGACAACAGAGGTTTGGAAGGCGTGCTGACCAGATGAAAATGTGATCACTTTAATTGATTGTATCCATGAGAGTTATAAGCATCGTGGAAGTAAGAAGAGTATAGAAAAAATAATTAATCAGTATATTTTAGTAATATGGCTAGGTGAATACATGAGCGAATAAAGATCTGCAACTTATGACAAAAGCTAAAGCGGCCAACCAAAAGAGTAGGGGTCCCATGCAACCTATATTGCCCAATTATGTGTTAGAGTTAGTTGCTTTTGATTTATCTGGTCCATTACCAAGAACAACAAGAAGTTTATGTTACATTTTAGGAGCAGTGGATGTGTTCTCTGAACTTATCCGATTGTATCTCTTGAGAACAGCCACTAGAAAAGCTATAAGTGATAAGATAATCGAGGCCTATAAGTAGGCAAGCGTAATGCCATTTTAACGGATAACGGATCTCAGTTTATCTCCAAGAAATGAAAAGCAGTATGCAAGATCAGGGAGTAGAGTTAAAATACATAGCTGCTTACCATGTGGCAAGTAATCCAGCCTGACTTTGTATGAGAGAAGTAGACAGGTTCTACCGAACATTCTATGCTGATAAACCTAGTATTGAGGAAAATATGTTGTCTGACATGAAGAATGTGTTAAACAGTTTAGATCATGAGAGTACTGGATTTACTACCACCGGAATTATGAAGGGAATGAGAGAGCCAAATATCACTGAGGAGAATATTTTATTGCCAACTAGGAAGGGCATCGATGTGGATGAAAAGAAGAAGTGGGTCAGAGAGCATTTAGGAAAGCAAATGGTTAAACGTAAGAACAGGCTTGACGGATAGGGCAGATTGACCAAAATACAAATAGCGACCGGGTTTTGGTGAAATCACATGAAAAATCTAAAAAAAATACTTCTGAGATTTCCATTTTTTTCCACATGTTTAAAGGACCGCAATGCATATTAATTGAGCATATTATCTGATATTTCCCAAATCAAAAAAGAAGTATGGAGTGAGGAATACTGTGGACCTTAAATTGTATAAGAAAAGAGAAAAAGAGTGCTGCTTGTATTATTTGAGGTTGGTTGTTCATCGGATTGCTATTTAAATAAATAATTGTTTAGTTTGTAACTTTCTTTAATCCTTAGCAAAAGAAAAGCGTAACTTCCCATCGTCCGGAGAGGAGATGATGCGGAATTCATTGTATACACTTCCTTTACGCCTTAGCTATCCAAAAGCGCTAGTTACTATTGTTCAGTGTAAGAATGATACAAAATTTTAGTGGTGAAGTAATATTGTGTCAAATTGGTTATTGATGTAAATTGACAAGTGACCTTTGTGTAGCAATTAGTGTATACAAATGTTAGATGAAATATTTTTTTGATTAATAATGAAGAGTTTAAAATCAGAATACTGCACAAACAATTACTCTACCACAATGTGTAACAATTATACACTGATCCATAGCATTCCATCTCATGTTGTTGTTAGACAACCTGTGTTGAAATGAAGGGGCATGTGCAATGACACAAGTATACGTTACACAGTGTAGGAAATTTTCCATATCATTTTGTAGAAGTTATTTCGTTATTCTCTGTCATAACTTTAAAAAATACGATCAGTAGGAGTTCATTTGTAAAAACCTGTATAACGCATAACGCAAGCAGTGAGATGATAGAGCATTTAGGGCGCATGTGCCATCTAACACCAACAGAGTAAAGTGAGGCAGCTCGCCACTGTAAAGTGCTGTCACCAGCCTGCAAAGTACGCAGCCAATAATCTGTAACTGTGTTTTAAATGTATATATAACAATAATAATGTTTATTCGTATTAATCTAATACATCTTAGTTGTAAAAGTGGTATGAACGTTAGTAATTAAAACTGTAATGAATCCTGGCTTTTGGCTTAAGTTAAAATCTAAAGGGATTTCTCCGCGGAAGTGTAAGGCATGAGAAACGTTTCGACAGAAAGTTCCAGAACAGTTCTCTGTTATTTGGAAGGGTTGTGAAGTAGCGTGTGGTGAGATGCCTACGTGTGTATTGTGTGGTGATTAAAATGAGCAGAATTATTGTCAAACGTCCACGGGTGGACGGGAAACTATACTACACATAATTCTACAGTATTAATCAGCTAATTGTCAACCAAGCAGAAGTGACAATCGTATTTCGAGACCTAGTGCTAAGTCGCTGTTTGCTGTGAAGGAGGCAGATACTACGTTTCAGCAATACTGGCCAAATATTACGATGGGAATTACGACTCTTGGAAGCCATTGTGTTAAAGCTGCTAAACCATCAATCGGTAGCAAAAATCTCGTCAGAAGCTGCAGTACGTTGCTCAACACCGCAAAAGGACTGAAGTATTTATTTCTTTGGTGAAGTTCAGGATATTCTTTTTTTCATAGTGACGAACATACTGTAAAAGTTATGATACGTCAACCTTTTGTAAAAGTTAAATTATACAAGTTAAGTGTTTAAAAGCAACAAGCTTTATGACAGTGTTGTTATTCCATTAGATGTTTAGATGACCAGTAGAGTTTTGTATGTCCTACTGTGATATTTAATCAGCAACATTTTCAGATCATAAGCTGTTTATACATAGACTTATATAAAGTGATAAAAATTGTTATTGGCATATTAAGCAAAGCATCAAATTGTGTACAAAGTACCAGCGATTTTACTGCATTGACAAGCATAATAAAAGCAGTTGCGGAAGAAGATAACAAAAAGTATTGTGCAAAATTTCATTACCACAAAAAAGATTACTACTGTGGTGTTGAGAAAATACGATTTTACTGATTCATGGCGTGTGACTAACTAAATTTATGTTTCAAAAAGTGCATGAAAGTGTTTTTGTTAAGTTGCATTGAAGTACTATCAGTCCAAAAATTCTTCACGTTGAAAATTGCCAGCAAACACCACTTCATTTTCAGTCAGTGGTCAATTTTGTGTAAAGATAACGTTAAGGAAAGTGGTTTATTAGTTACAAATATTACAAAGAACACCATCACAGGAGCTATGCATCTTCAGTGCTTAGGATATTTCACTCAACATTTCAATGTTATTTTACATAAAAGTGTCTCACGTTTAAAATAGATTTATGCTGCACCGATGAAAGTGTCTTTTGCTGTGGTAATGAAAGTAATAGGTGTGTAGGGTCCATATTGTCCGTATGCAGGGTATGTCGCAATTTCAAAGTGGTTATGAATAATATTGTGTTCTCTCCTCACCCTTGTATGCTTGGCAAGTTACTATATCGATTTGAATTATTCAAAATTAAAGATTGTGTGGTAAGAGCTTAGCTCTGCAGTGCTTAGAGCGATTAGAGAAATCACCACTCAGGTCTTACTGCATGCGAATGTCTGCCTATTATAATTACGAATCCGATCGCCAACCACTGTCATTTTTAGGCGGAAGCTGATGTATATAAGGATAGAACCGGATGAGGCATCGCACGCTGAACAGTTCTTATTATCTTCGAGAAGATGACAACCAATCGTAAAGTTTTATCTTTGGCACAGATAATCTCTATTTTTCACGTGTCTATCTCCAGCCAAGCTACTTTTTCTGCAGTATATGACTCCTCTCAGACGTCGCAGTCGGCAAAACTCAACGGAGGAGCAACACCTATGAAGATGTCCAGCGCAGTTCTGGACGAAACGTTAGAAACAGAAGAGTTTCATGGATCACGACTTTATACCCCGAAAGAATTACCAGCAGCACTGCCATCCGATCGTGAAAGCCTTCATTCTATCATTTGTAGCAAGTGTTACTCGTGGAAACTATTCAATGGACCGGACTAACTGACACTGCTCATTGGTCTAATACACATGCTGAGTATTCCCTCGCATATATGCTTTTCGCCGGGGATGGGTTTTATTTTAACTTTGATTACTGTAACACCATGCACTATCCTAGCGCACCTTCAGTGATGTTTTGCCTGTTCTGTTGGAAATTCCTTATTGGGTTTGAGAGTTGCCCATTTTCTGAAAAGGTGTTGCTACCGCGCGACATCCCTCTTTGCCCAGCGTCGCTTGCTGCGAGGGCTGAAGCTGAGAGAGCTCCCGCCTCTATTTCACTTGACAAGGACTCGCTGCTATTGTCTGTACCCCTGTCCTGGCTCCCGTTCCACGACGCCGAGGAGCTATCTGCCAGCGACCGGAGGCAACTGCTTCCTTTAAGGTACACGCGACGTGTCGGTATTTATATTGAATTCAGTACATTTTCTCCTGAAGGATGCCGTGGTCGATACGAGATGAGAGAGGGTTGTGCGACTACTGGTTGAACGTTGTCCTGTAGCTATGGCTCCTTATGCATACTGTTTTGTATGCTCTTCAAGTGTGTTGAGAGAGCGGCTATTTGGACCCCATGTACACTTATTATGTTTTAGTTAGGACTCCAAATCTCCTTTGGATTATTAGAAAGTGAACACTTGCTCAATTATGGAACGACGAGCATAAATTAATCAACTGTTCTCTACGCCTCCAGTGACTTCCCTCTTCAAAAGATGCAAGGCGTCTAGTCCGCCGATGGCCAGATGAGGCGTTAACCCGCAATATGTAGAGAGTATCGTTCTTGGTGGAGGAAGTTTTGTGATCAGAATGAGATTTTCACTCTGCAGCGGAGTGTGCGCTGATATGAAACTTCCTGGCAGATTAAAACTGTGTGCCCGACCGAGACTCGAACTCGGGACCTTTGCCTTTCGCGGGCAAGTGCTCTACCAACTGAGCTACCGAAGCACGACTCACGCCCGGTACCCACAGCTTTACTTCTGCCAGTATCTCGTCTCCTACCTTCCAAACTTTACAGAAGCTCTCCTGCGAACCTTGCAGAACTAGCACTCCTGAAAGAAAGGATATAGCGGAGACATGGCTTAGCCACAGCCTGGGGGATGTTTCCAGAATGAGATTTTCACTCTGCAGCGGAGTGTGCGCTGATATGGTTCGCAGGAGAGCTTCTGTAAAGTTTGGAAGGTAGGAGAGGAGATACTGGCAGAAGTAAAGCTGTGGGTACCGGGCGTGAGTCGTGCTTCGGTAGCTCAGTTGGTAGAGCACTTGCCCGCGAAAGGCAAAGGTCCCGAGCTCGAGTCTCGGTCGGGCACACAGTTTTAATCTGCCAGGAAGTTTCAAGTTTTGTGATGTCTTGGAAGTGTTTTTTGGTACCAAGGCTTGGGCACTCACATCAGGTTAGCGTGAGAGAAACCAGGTTGTTTATTTCAGTGTTGACGGGGACCAAGTGGTGCCTTTTCTGCTGCACTTTCATGATGTGTATGCTATGGAAACCCCTGTATTGCAAAGAGACGAGATTGGTGTTCATAGATTTGTACACATACTATCCTGGTTTGAAGAATACTCAAGCACCATATCTCACACAGTGAATCATCCGACCTTAATAACCTGGTAAAGTCTAGAACTATTTGGAACAACGATTTTAACATATTAACATCCTCAGTGTAGGGTAGTTCTACTGATCCAGTCATCACTGAGGGGCTTCAGTTGAACATGGGCCGTCGTCCTCTAGAACTGAGGCTATTATGAAGGCTAGAGCCGCTGTTACGTGGCATTACAGTTGAAACTTTCTTTAAAAATTGTTGGTGTAGGTGAGTTTCTGTTTGATGATGCATTGGCAGTTACTTTACTTGCATTATCTGAGTGGTATGTTAGGAATCTATGTCTATTGCAAACAATGAACCGAAACGGAAGTTAATCTGACTGTGTGTTTTCCAAGAAAGTGTACTGAGTCACCTGGTAAGGGAAACCAGATTCTACCGCAGTTCTCAAGAAAAATCGTAGCACACTGCTACATATGTCTTTACTTTTCTGACATGAAATTTGACAAAACCTTAACTAATTTCGTGTCGTATGAAAGAAGTCCCTTGAAATCTGAAATACAATTTTCTGTTTTTTCTCTTTTGGATTACCTGTGGCAATGAACAAAGCTCGGGAACTGTACTCTGGAAACAGGTGTTGCTACTGAAAACTACTAAAAAGAAGCGTCTCATTTAATACAGACGAATTCCCTGGGCAATGACTCAACGTAATGTTCTGCATTTTAAACTGAAATTCTGAAAATTTATGTAGTGAATGACAAAGAGTGGCTAATGAATGATGAAATGGCAAAATACCTCAATGCCCATTCCTTCAAAAGGTTTATTGACAAATTTAGAAAAGTGACATCACAAAAGTATTCTTCGCTATAATCAAGAATATTACGAAAAATGATAAACTATAAAAATACTTCAAACTTATATGTTCAACAGTGTCAACTCCAAAGAATTATAACAAAATATACCCTGAAGCGCCAAAGAAACTCGTATAGGCATGGGTATTCAAGTACAGAGGTACGTAAACGGGCAGTGCCTATAGACTGCGGTAGGCAGTGCCTATAGACAAGTGTCTGGCGCAGTTGCTAGATCGGTTACTGCAACTACAACGGCATGTTATCAGCATTTAAGTGAGTTTGCAAGTGGTGTTATAGCCGAGGCACGAGCGATGGAGCACAGCATCTCCTAGGCAGCGATGAAGTAGTGAGTTTCCCGTACGACCAATCCACGAATGTATCGCGAATATCAAGAATCCGGTAAAACATCAAATCTCTGACTTCGCTGCGGCCGGAAAAAGGTCCTGCAAGAACGGTACCAACGATGACTAAAAAGAATAGACAGAAGTGCAGCCCTTCCGCAGATTGCTGCAGATTTCAATGTTGAGCCATCAACAAGTGTCAGCGTGCAAACCATTCAAGGAAACATCATCGATATGAGTTTTCGGAGCCGAAGGCCCCCTCGTGTACCCTTGATGACTGTACGACACATAGCTTTACGCTTTGCCAGTGCCCGTCAACACCGACATTGGACTGTTGACAACTGGAAGCATGTTGCCTGGTAAGATGAGTCTCGTTTCAAATTCTATCTAGCGGATGGACGTGTTCGGGTATGGAGACAACCTCATGAATTCTTGGACCCTTCATGTCAACAGGGGACTGTTGAAGCTGGTGGAGCCTCTGTAACGGTGTTGGGCGTGCGCAGTTGGAGTAATATGCGACCCCTGATACGTCTAAATACGACTCTGATAGGTGGCACGTAAGTAAGCATCCTTTCTGTTCCTCTACATCCATTCATGTCCTTTCTGCATTCCGACGGACTTGGCCAATTCCAGCTGGACAATGCGATACCCCACACGGCCAGAATTTCTACAGAGTGGCTCCAGGAACATTCTGAGTTTAAAAACTTTCGCTGACGACCAAACTCCCCATACATGAACATTGCTGAGCATATCAGGGATGCCTTGCAACGTGCTGTTCAGAAGAGATCTCCATCCGGTCGTACTCTTACAGATTTATGGACAACCCTGCTGGATTCATGGTGTCAGTTCCCTCCAGAACTACTCCAGACGTTAGGAGAGTCCATGGCAGGTCGTGTTGCGGCGCTTCTGCGAGCTCGCTAGGGCCGTACACGATATTAGGTGGGTGTACCAGTTTCTTTGGCTCTTCAGTGTATACGTTCACCGTAGATTACGAAAGGCTGCATTAACTGAGTTAACATTTCATGAATAGTCACTAATATTACCTAATTAAGAAGGTAGTGAATACTCTGATTTTGATACCAAATTGGTGTGCAGGCAGTAGCTAGCGTGCAATTAAAGGAAGGAAAAATAATTATTAGCTTATAATGAAGTCTTCATAAAATCAGTAAAAAATTGTATCTCTCGCAGTAAAGATTTTAAAATCTACATTAGAAAATCATTTTCCTCAATTACTACAGATTTTAGTCACTCTTGCCACACCGCACTTACGGTCGTGATTCACTTCACAAATAGCCTCTGCGGAGTAATTCTCTCTGCAACCGGAATTCCGTTCGGAACGACCGACGCAGAGCAGCTGCCGCGGACGCGGAGTGTACCAGGTGAGATTGGGCGCTGTCTGAGAAGCTAAGTAAGCGGGACTGCCGCCTGTGTACCCAAGGTATAACGGAAGCTGACAGCGAAAAAATATCAGCACCTCTGGCTTCTCCGGCAGATTGAGGTTTGTAGATGACATTGCTTAGTCTGCGAATCTCTCTAAAGAAGTTGTGAAAAATATCGCTGCTGCGTGAAGATGAGAGATGAAACAATTGCTTGAATAAAATTACATAGCGATATAGAAATTATGTTACAAATAATATTGAAATTAAAATAATGAATATTGATGTAGCAATTGAAGCACATTCTTCAAAAATTGTAACATATTGTAGATAGTGTGTGGTACGTTATTTTTTGTTTCCACACGAATTATCAATGATTGCAAGTATCTATACAATTACACATGGTACAATGAAGTTTAGTGGGATGACATTGGTTAAAGTGCCCAGAGGACACAATCAGAATATCGTTTATTTTCGTGGAATGTTCTGCTCAGAACGAGGAAGTTCGTAGCACATCACGAAAGAATGTGGCACATTATCATCATAGTAACCTTAGATTCAGTGCGAGGTTGAGTACCAGACGTGCGTCACTGACATCGACGAAGAAGCTTGTATAAACATGGTCCATAGATGAGTCGACTAAGAGAAGGCTCAGAGGATATAAAAGAAGAAATCAGACCTTGTGTGTATCCATCTGAAAACTCAGAGCGCCATATGACTGTCACTTATCCAGCATAGAGTGGTACTAAGTGGAGTAAAAAACCTTAGCTGCATTCCGTCAAGCATCTCGTAATAATTGGTAGACATATTATTTAACCTTGCTCAGAGTAGGCTCAGAGCTTGAGGCACCAGACAGCTCAAAGCTCAAATGTTTATCAGTTACGCAGCATAACATAAACAATGACAAAAATATGATCTGCCAGTGCACTAAATGTTTGTTCGCAACTGTTAAACTTGTAGTAGCACTTTGGTACAAACATGACAGCCTCTTTGGTAAAAATGTGTTACTTGCTTACAGTGTCCCTCACAGCTGTGTCAAAGTGCTAGTTTCCAAATGTCAAATACCAAATTATTGAAAGACGGCTACAAATAATATTGCAATGTGTCGACAAGATGGTCACATCAAACCAAACAAAATCTTAACAGAGGAAATGTACAATATGTGGGCAAATTATGCACAACAGTGCGACAAAATACATAAGTAGAAATGACGAAGGAAATAAAATTCATAAACTAATGGAAAACATTCGCGTGACAATAAGTTCTTACATACAAAATGAAATGAAATAACCATATGGCATCGTTGGCCGGGAGGCACACATTTGGGAAGTTCGGCCGCCAAGTGCAAGTATTACTTCAGTCAACGCTACACTGGGCGACTCGCGCACCGGTGAGGAGGATAAAGTGATGATGAGGACAACACAACACTCAGTCCATAAGCGGAGAAAATCTCCAAACCGGCCAGGAAACGAACCCGTGCCCGCTGCATGGGAGGTAAGCACGTTACCACTCAGCTAAGCAGGTGGACTTCTTATGGACAAATATGTGTACAGAAAAGTAGGTACAATACTTCGTAAAATATCGTTTCTTCAGTCATATACAAAATTTTCTCTGTTGGGTAGATACATGTTGATCCATGAAACAGTGTTCAATTTGAATTTGTGATTGTCCAAAAGAGTGCTGTGAGAGTCTAACTACATCAGCAATTACTGCAGTCCACGCACTACTTTCTACAGAATTCTCGAGCTCGGGTTAATTCTAAACGATACAAGATCAGCTCTGAGAATGAAAGGCTTTGTACCCAAATAACATTTTGTTCCCAGTACAAGAATGCACGAGCCATTAACAACAGTAAGTTGTCAGAATTAAATACTTAACCTATGCACGTGCCCACTAGCAATGTTAGACTAAAATTTACATCTTTATTCTACCAAATATAAAAAAGAAATTTAGAAGTTCAAACATACCTTAAAGTTACACCCAGAGTGAAATATAGGTGCACCAGAATGTTTACAAACTTAACTCACTATCTAACAGTAAGTACACAATAAGAAAGAAAAGTGTAAATGATGTAAATTCTTTTGGATAATAGATCAAATTTTTCTTTTGTTACAGGTAACCTGGTCTTATACGTTAAAGTTCCTTTTGTATTTTCCTCCTACACGAAAAATATTAATTTAATTGTTGTCGCATTACCTCATATTATTCGTCTTATCTTCCTGTTCCTGTACTGTAAACACCAAGGAGAGAAAGGATGTAAGAACAAACACAGACAGAATCACAAGGAAATATCACTCAGACAAATCATACTATTTTCCTACAATCGGTGTGTATGAGTATGCTAAAAGGCTTTCTGCCACAGAAAAAAATACTTACTATTGAAGTACAACTCCAAAGTAAATTATTCCTTAATTTATTTACTGAAAATTACACTTCGACTACAGTGAAGGAAATAGGAAGGCTGTGAAAAGAAGCGTCATTGTGTAACTAAAGAGAACTCTCCTCTACCTATGAAGATTATTGCTTTATCATATTGCAAAGTACTACAACAAATCAATCATCGTAAGATCACTATAATACATAATTCAACTTCAATATCTCTTACGATCAACGTATAAGTTCATAATGGTATACAAACATTTTCTTGGCAAAATCTTTTATCATGGAATCCTCGTAATCATCATCATTATCGTTATCCATAGCACACATTATTCAACAAAATCATTTCTATTTTGTAAAAAAAGATCGTTATGACTCTCAGCTAGTATTATCGATCCCGCCCTACTATTCTTCATCGAATAGAAAACTATCTCCTTCAATAATTCATCTGCAATTCTAAACACAGCAAACACTATATATCACACGATAGAGAAAGCTCTGATTCTTTCCGTCTCTGCGAAATATTATCCGATATTACTTCTTCCGGTAAAGAAAACTTTGTTGGTAGATAGCATATCTGTTCGATGATGTCCTCAGTTAAAATGGTACTAGAAGGTGCATGGTTAACGAAAGTAAGGTCATTTTCTTCAACAGCAAAAGTATATATTTAAGTATCAATACCTCATTTGAAAAATAGTACAAAACCTAACATTCTCTCATAGTCATTGGTGTCGGAAAAGGAAAATTCTAATGAAGCTCTACCTAGGCCTAACAAATAAGTGCCCGGATAATACGGTTCGCAGAAACCCAAGTAAAAATAGTGACTGACAAACAATTTCAGAGAAAATGTAGTTCCTCCACAATAACAAAAATGAGTGGCATAAGTAGTAAATGAGGCAAAACATGTATAAAAGCTTGTGTCTTCCTTAGGAAACTGTCCTTGTCTGACATGCCAGCCGCGCGGTTTCAGGCGCCTTGTCGTGGTCCGCGCGGCTCCCCCCGTCGAAGGTTCGAGTCTTCCCTCGGGCATGGGTGTGCGTTGCCCCTAGGGTAAGTTAGTTTAAGTTATATTAAGTAGTGCGTAAGCTTAGGGACCGCTGACCTCAGCAGTATGGTCCCATAAGACCTTACCACAAATTTTTTTTCTGACTCGCCTGTAAAATCCTGTCTGAATCAATAAAGGCCTTAACGTTGGAAATATGGTTCCAGCCTCTAGTTATCTCAGTTTCCAATATTTCTGCCTGAACAGCAATGGGATGGGTGATCCGTCAAATGCGAAAAGGTCCAACGTACAAGAGAAAGAATTATTGACACTTAACCTTAACCTTGGTGAGATGGATGATGCAAATGAACTAAAACATTCTGATCTATGTGAAATTCTTTGTTGTTCGTTTTTCACCTTTGAGTGCGTTTCCTATTCTCTGCTGCTTATTTTGTTTTCGACGGCACTCTGAACGGTTTCATGATGTCTTAAACATCGTTGCTGTGGAAAATGATTAATTTATCTAATGCTAGCTGACGGCAGCTTGTTTTCCAACACTAAATGAGGAGAAAGCAGTGTGGCGACGTTTGGTAAGAAATTTATAATTTCCTCTAACATGTGTATATATTTATCCTGTTCAGTATGTTTCCTGTTAGAGTACAATCAGCACAATTTATTTAATTCCTTCATTATATTTTCTGCGGAATTTGATTGTGTATAGTACCGGGCTATAAAAAGATAGGTTTAATTTTTCTACTTTTCAAAGTGCAACTCCAAAACGTAGATCGAAATTGTTGTCCACTGTCAGGCATTACTATGTCTACATGACCTACTTCCCATAATTTTTTTTTAAGAAAGGCTGCAGATACGGTGTCAGCTGTTGCTTTTCATAAAAGTGCGAAAGAAACTAATCTAGAAGTTAACTCTACTGCAACAAAAATGTAAGGAAATCCATGTTATCCCATTTGACCCGTTTCGTGCAGATCAACTACCGCTAGATGGCGTAATTACAGTGAAATGATAGCATTTAGCTTTCTGACAAATTGTGCGTGTAGCAAGAACACGAGGAATACGTTTTCCATATTATAAAGATAAAACGTCTGACTTAGTACATGAAAACATTTTCTTCCGCCATAATGAGATGATTATGACAGACAGATTGGTTTATTATTTTTTTCTGGAATGCATACAAGCTAAGTAGAACCGTTTGAATTCTGTCATTTGAAAAGAAGGTTGTTCCTAACAAAATAGTAGTTTCTCAGAGTCGAATTTTTCACTTCGCCATAGAGTCGCCCATACGACATAGGGAACATTTACATAGAGAGGAATAACTATCTGCACGGATACCGGCAGCAACCACACCATCTAAATCATTCCAGTTACAGACCACACAATAAGGAACACAGAGGTCATGACAGGAACAGAATCAGAGGGCAGGGCAACTAGAACAGATCAAATTAATGGGATGAATAACATTTTGCTTTAAGCGGTTGTGACAGGAGATTTCATCCGATAAGCCTCCTGACTTCCCTTTCGAAAAGCTTCGAGAGCATATAAGCCAAACGGCTGCAGCGTCACGTTAGTGAAGAAGGCCTGCTTCCTAACGAGTAATTTGGCTTTCGACGCGGTCACTCGACGCAACACCTACTTCTAAGATTGGTGGAGCTGGCGATGGCGGCCCTGGAACTTCGAGAGTACCTTGGTGCGGTACTCCTTGACGTTTCGAAGGCCTTCGACAGCGCGCGGCACGTTGGCCTCCCGTACAAGTTGCTGGTATTGGGGGTACCCGTGTCACACGCGCGCTTTCTTCAGTCATGTCTCAGTGAGCGTACATTCCATATGCGATCTGATGGTGCTGTGTTAATAGCACGCCACATCCGAGCTGATGTACCGCAGGGGTCCGTGTTTGGCCCCCTGCTGTACTCTCCTTACACCACCGACATCACGAAGACGAGGCCGAGAGTACATCTTGCGCTCTACGCCGGTGACTAGGCGCTCTACACGCGCACTATGAGCGCACAGATAATGCACAGCTGTCTGCAACGAGATCGGAGCTTGGGTCACCACATGGAGGCTCAAGTTCAATGCTGGGAAGAGCCAAGGTGTGGTGTCTATACGCTGGCGCATTCTCGATGCGCTGCTGCAAGTGCAGATTATGGGAGGTCCCACTAGGTGGTCTCGCACTGGAAAATACCTCGGCGTCACTTTGGACCGCCGCCTGACCTGAGAACCACACATCTGGGAATTCTGCGGCCTATCGCTCTACTTAGCACTCATGAGGCCGGAGCTTGAGTACGAGGCCGTGGTATGGGAAAACGCGGCAGACACCCATCTGCAGACACTGCAAAGAGTGCAGAATAAAGCCCTCCGGTTGGCGCTTCATCTTCCAAGAGACTTCGGCACGAGGCAGCTTTACAACTTCGCGGGAATCCCGATTCTGCAGCGCCGCTTCCGCGCGCTCGCGACGAGATTCCAAACGTCGGCGAGGACACCGAGAAACCCTCTGGTCAGTGGACTGGGCAACCAACTTGACTGACTCCCGGCCACCAGATGGCCAGACCTGCTCCTGGAATGATAATCTGGCAGCAAGAGAGGAAGAATGCAACCCAATGACAACCAAGAAGACGAGCCGAACAGAGAAGACAACGAATACACTACGATTCACCCAAGCAGAAACAGCAGGCTCTGCTTAACCTACATCGACCGTGCAAGGACTGCACGTGTGTCACGAAGCAAGCAAGCGGCTGTTTGTCTTCTTCTTTTTCAACGTCGCTGACAGCGAATGAGACGAAATTTGAAAAAGATACCTGCTGTATGTATGGAAAGCTAAACTTAGTCTGACAAAATTACTCTGTTCTGTACGTACGGAAAGCTAAAGTTATTTTGGCAAAATTCTTCTGCTCTATCATGTTGTGTTACACCAACTTACCATTAAATAGCGTCAGCAACTATGTTCTGTGTGCCAGGAAAGTGTATAATAGTAAACAGAAAATCTTGCAGGTATAGCAACTACCGAGCCAAACATCTGTGGGAAAGTTTTGGGGTCATTAAAATTCGCAGCGCACTGTGGTCAGTATAGACATTACTATGTTTTCCAAATAATAAGCAACTAAATTTTGTAAACGACCAAACAACAGCAAACGCTTCATGCTCGGTGCCTGAATAATTACTCTCTGAAGGTGATAAAACACGGCTAGCAAAAGCAATACTCTTTCTTATTACAACATTGTTCTCTTCAGTTTCCTGAAATAACTGTACACCAAGTGCAGTCTTACAAGAATTTCTGGAAATGCAGGATTCACAAGAAAGGTCAGTATGGCGAAGTAACGGCGCATTAATTAATTCATGTTTTAAACTAGGAAATTGTATTTGAGCTTGTTTATCCCAATTCCGAGCTGCCTTCTTACCTGTTAATTGCATAACCGTGCAGTGAGTGAAGCGAAGAAAAAATAATTATCACACGAAGACAGCTTCTAACTTAACGTTTTGTTGAAGGAATTCGACTGTCACGAACTTCCTGCAATTTATCTGGATCTGCTATAATTTCTGTGTCCGATATTTCCTAAAAATTTAATGTGAGGTTCTCCAAATTCGGATTTGACAAGGCTAACAGTAATGCCACGATTTGAAAATGTTTCTAATAATAATTTCACAGTGGAATTATGGTCATACCAAGTTGTCTTTGCAACGAAAGTATCATCGACGTAGGGTGTGATTGTGTCTTTGAAATAGTTTAGAAGAATGGTATCCAGACCTCTAAGGAATTCAACTGAAAAAGTATTTAAAACGAAAGATAATTTGCAAAATTGGTAACAATTACCAAAACATAAGAATGCTGTGTACATAACACAGGTTTGGTGTAACGTAATGTGCCAAAAACCCTGTTTGGGGTCAAGTGTGGATAATTTGGTGATACCATGAAATTTTTGTAATAACATTTCCAGTGTTTGAGGTCTGTAATTGCTGTAACAATACTTATATTTCATTGCCGGGAATCCAACGCTAGCCTGAGCGAAACATTTTTTTTTTCTGAACAAGATGAAGCAGGTTGTTATAAGAGCTGATTGCAGGTTCTATGATACCTTGTTGTAGCGTAAGCTCAGACTCCTGTTGGGCTCTTTCTTTATACACGAGTAGAATATTATATCGTGGAAACGTAAATTCATGATGTGTTTATACCTGAAATTCATACACAGATCATCGGATTGTACCTGGAATGTTATCAGAAACGTGAGAGTGAGACTGTAATACGTTGTGTAGTTGTTGCTTTTCACTATCTGTCGCGGCTTCAAGTTTCTCGACTTTGTTCTGAATTGCATGGAAAAGATCTATGAAAGATTAGTCATATTCGTTGACGTGTAAAATTTCTGCATTAGTACAGAGTGGCATTGAAAAACTGGGTTATTTCCACAATCCAATAAAACTAGAAGCGATGAATGAAAGAAATTGCATTCATAGTAACTGAAACCTTACAACTTTGCCATTTACGAAACTCCGATGGTATCTATCTTTTTTTATAAACTATGTCTTTTGGATGTCGTCCTCCTGTATGAATACGTTCGTGAAATCTGCTGTTGAGATTCCTTATTGACCGCTGCAACATCTCAGTTGGGATACTGTGAATTGCACCCAGAATTCTCTGTTTTAACTCTCTTCGCCGAGTCGTGTAGACTTTGCTCTTGAGGTAGCCCCACAAGAAAAAATCACAAACCGATAAATCTGGCGATTTAGGGGCCATGGATCGTTACCGAATCGTGAGATCACACGGTTGCCAAACAATTCTCGCACATATACCTTTGATTGCCGTGCAGTGTGTGATGTCACTCCATCCTGTTTAAACCAGGCTTCTAGAACGTTTGGAAAGTTGTTTAATGCAGGTGTGACGAAAGTTCGTAACATCGCCACGTAACGATCGGCATTTACAGTTATTGTGTTTCCCTGTTCATTTGCGAGAAAATACGGTCCGATAATCCCATGTGATGAAGCACCACACCATACTGTCACTTTACTAGCGTGTGAAGGGTCCTCATGAACGCCACTAGGATTTGTGTTTGCCCAGTACCGGTAGTCCTGTTTATTCACATATACTGTGGGATGAAAATGTGCCTCATCTGACATCCACAACTAGTTTAGAAATTCATCGTCATTGTTTAATTTTGTTATCATTCGTTGACAGAATTCTAATCGGAACCTGTAATCGCTGTCCTTCAATTGCTTTACCATCTGTAGTTTCCATGAAATTTTAAATAAAGATGAAGAATTCTGCGAACACTCTCCCAGGACATTCCAACCACTGCTGCTTGCTTACGAGTTGCACGCTGTGGGCTCCGTAAGACAGACTCGCGTACAACATTAATGTTCGCTGGAGAAAGCACACTTCTTGGTCGTCCTATTGGTTTCATCTCGAAGGCAGATCCAGTCTCTTCAAAGTTATTAATCTAGTATTTTATCGCGTGTTTCGAAGGAATGGCATCATGACGTCCTAAATTATAAAAACTTCGAAACTCCCTCTACGCGGCTACCAAATTATTATTGTTTTTATAAAGCATTTTTATGGCTAACAAACGCTGTTGTCCGTTTCACTGATCCACTATTACTGAAATAGCGGACTGTTTACTCGCTAACTGTCACGAACCCGCATGGTGCCACCTGCCGATGGCTGCCACTATTCATTTCAAACATTCCCCCTGTATACAGAGATGAGTACCGATTAATATTTCTGTGCGAACAGTGGCGGATTTACATATAGGCCCACTAGGCATGGGCATTTTTTGCTGGGTACTCATTTTAACCTTTTACGTTTTAAAGCATCTGTGCTTACAAACAACAAAAAAGTTTAATAAAGTTAAACAACTTTCTAGTTTAAATAAGCCTTATGAACGAAATTCGACAATACAATCTTGGAAATATACATAGTTTCCTTGGTGACTGAATGGAAATTTAACATTGGGTTTCTGTCTGATATCGTCTTCATGATTCTTCAAAATATTTTGAAGTAATCTGTGAGGATGGCAATCTACAATACAATGTTTAAAAAGTTATTATTCCGAGAATGTTGTCGGCTTCTACTTAACCCTACCATATTTTCCCCGTGAAAAAACCGGGACCCTCGAATAGTTGTGATAAACTAATCTGCAGTTTCTTAAATACTGTAACATGTGTGGTCCTCAGTATGTAAAACCCAATTCTACTTAAGTTTCTTGTAGAAATTATGGGGAAGTATCAAGTCAACCTTGCATTACTGTAATTAATGTGAAAGCTCTGTGGTATTCAATATCTGATTTAATGTCACTTGTTCAACAAAACATGTAAGAACATAAGCAGAACATCTAATAATGTGTGAATACACTTTACAATAGTTTAAAATTTTTATTTATTTGTTCAATTAGTTACTTTCTTTGGCGAAAAGTGGAAAAGAAACCAACTTTCGTTTGCCCATTTATTGTGTTGCAGCCTGCACGATATCTAAGTCCCACTCTGTGCAATCGAACAGTAAGTGGCATTGTATATTTTATATTAAACTTCTTAACTAAGCCTTTTTTATTCGAGTTTAGTTTTATTTTGTGTTGGAACAAAAGATGCATTTGCGTGTAGACATAACAGCAGTGTTCATACAAATAACAACACACCACATCAACTGCCAACAAGACTACTTCAACTTTGTAGTCTGTCTTCTCTGCCCACAGAAACCGCTAAAATATTATGAGAGTAAGTGGGATAAGAGTCGATCCAGCACACCTTAGTACAAGAAACTGCAAAAATTATTAGTCTTTTAAATTAGAAAGACAGTGTTAAGAATATTGCGTCCTAGCTAAAATTCCGGCGATGAGGGAAACAAGCCAAAAAGGGGACTGTCCCGTTTTCTTTACGAGACGAATTCCAGCCAGCAGGTGTACTTCTACTGTTCAATGAGAACAAGGAAATAGGCGGCAATGAAATTAAATTATTCTGCATTGTCATTCTTTCATGGCACAGTTACGTCGAGTAACTCGAGTTGCTCAGTTCATCGCTCCGTGTTTAAATGAAAAATCTTCGTGCTCATGTGCCGTGTTTAAAGTAAATAGCTTTGTGCTCATGTACGGTGTAGTACAATTGGAACTGGACACAGTCTTTCTTTATCTTCCTTTTACAATTTTTTTCTTTTGTTTCGACTGCTGGTTGACAATTTTGTAAGTGCCTTAACATGAATAACAGTGAAAGAAGCAAACGTGCAAAACTAAGTGGGGCGGCATTTCGAAAATTGTCAAAGGAAAGGCGAGAACGACAAGCCAATGTTCTAAAAACTCTTGGCAAAGTAGATAATTTTTTGCAAAAAAAAAAAGTTTCTGGCTCCACCCCGAGTTCAAGTAGTATGGATGATGTTTCTGGCACTGCATCTGTTGTAAAGGAAGTAAATTCAGTTGGAACAAGAGTTAAAGATGAAGAAAAGCAAATTGTTCCTGATTCGAGTTTCACGAAAAAGTCAAAGTCGAGTCAGACATTATAAAAAGAAATAACCTTGTTAGTGATGATCCTGCAAAATGGTGTGTCAGTGAATCAACAATCGACATTCTCTTTTAACATAGCATTAATGAAAATTCTAACAGTGATTATTCTAATTCAAGATGATCAAAAGGTGATAAAACCAGGTATTTGAACAATGTTGTATTTTACTGTAAACTTTTAAACTGTTAATCGACTTTGCGTGAATTTCTAGTATACTCCTGTAGCACAGGTGCTGATTTTTGTTCACCATGTAAATTGTTCGGAGGTAAGGCCGCGATTGCTACTAATGGTATTGCAGATTGGAAAAATAGTTCTAATATTTTATGTCATCATGAGAATTCACTTGAATTCAAAAATTATTCTGCATATCGCTCTTAACAAGAGAAAAGTCACTTGGAACCACAGATAACCATTTCGAGTCATATGTTGAGACAGGAAAAAATGTACTGGCGCAGTGTGTTGAAAAGGGTCTTTGCAGTAATGAAGAAGCTAACAAGTCGTGGACTTCCCCTAAATGGATACGTTGAAAGATTCCAGTCATTTAATAATGCAGAATGAGATTTTCACTCTTCAGCGGAGTGTGCGCTGATATGAAACTTCCTGGCAGATTAAAGGAAGTTATAGTGAAAACTCCACAATATTTCTCAGCGCAACTGGCCGACATCTTGAGGTGCGACGAACACACTGCTAAGGCAGCACCAGAGCCCCCTATTTATGCCAGTTTTAGGCAGGAAGTACGCATGCGTGGAGGCGCCAAATTCGATGGTCAATAACGACGATATCAACTGATAGCTGGAAGGACAGTAACGCCACCTACAGGATGAAGGACCAAATACTTCGGCGCACGCGCGGAGGCTGCCGCCGCTGCTCTGCACTGCCATCGGCAGCCCCAGCGACCTCTGTCGGAAGCCGCAAGGGCGGAGGCTGCCGCTGTTACTCTGCGCTGCCATCGGCCGCCCCAGCGACCTCTGTCGGAAGCCGCAAGCAAAACTGCGCGTCCACGTAGGCGCCTTGATTATCCTCCCGTTGTCAACAGAATATTTATGTTGCTGGCGAATCGTCGTCCGTCTTATGACCAATAGTATTCCTCTCTGCTCGAAGCGACTTCAATATGGCCAGTGCAGGATCCCATGCTGAACTAAGCTGAAAACCCGTGTCTCTGTTTACAAGATTCGTCGAGCTACGTATTTCCACTGCTTCCTTAATAACACTGTCCCAGTACGAACTCGTCGATGCGAGAAGTTTTGTATGTTGATAATTCATAGAATGTCCTGTACTGAGACAATGCTCGGCCACTGCAGACTTTTCTGGTTGCTCCAGACGAGTGTAGCGTCGGTGTTCAGTGCATCTCTCTTCCACAGTGCGACAAGTTTGTCCGATGTACGACATGCCGCAGCTACAAGGAATCTCGTAAAGGCCGGGTCTTCTTAGGCCGGTGTTTACGAGATTCCTTGTAGCTGCGGCATGTCGTACATCGGACAAACTTGGCGCACTGTGGAAGAGAGATGCACTGAACACCGACGCTACAGAGATTTAATAGTGTAAATCTTAAATTGCAAAGTGTAGTTATTGATACTAAAATAGTGCATGAATTATATGAATCACTTGTAGGATTTATGGCATCAATTCGTGACATGTTCGACTATTATGAAAATAAATCCATGGAGATAGTGACTGATATAGACGATGAATGCGCCAACAAGAGATCACGAAAACGGAAACTTCATGATGACGAAGAAGTGAACGCTGAAGAAGTTTTTCTGACTGGAAAGGAAGACATTAGATTCGAAACATTTCTTCCAGTACTCGAAAACCTGTACGCCGAATTAGTGAGGAGGAAGGAAAGCTATAGAACACTGATGGACTCCTTCACAGTTTTCAATAATCTTAAGAACGTGCAGCAAAATTCTAAGCGTCATATGACACAGATTTAGAGCCCTCCTCCCCTAGTGAATGTGTACATTTCGCGGAACTTTTGAAATTCTCTGAGATTGGTGATATACCAGTCGAAATGAGTAAATTTTTACGAAAAGAGAGGTTACAGTCCGTGATTCCAAATGTTGACATTGGTCTTAGACTATTTCTATGTGTGGCATTTACAAATTGTTCAGCAGAACGCTCGTTTTCGGTTCTTCAAAGACTGAAATTGTACCTAAGTTCTACGTTGTCAGAGGAGAGATTGAACGCCTTGTCCATTCTTCACATCGAGGCGACCTCCTAACTGATAACCGTCTGAACTATGACGGTATAATCAACGAGTTTTCTGCCTTCCAAGCCAGACGTAAACTTTGCTGACAGGTTATTTTCTTAATTTATTCATATTAGTTTTAAAAATTTATGATTATAATGTGATTTTTATTATAACTTGGGAACGCATTGAATGGATTTACAAACTACGTATTACCTGTTTATTTTACAACTGCCGATGGTAGAACGCGGAACTAAACCTCGTTTACGTGCAGACGTGACCGAAGGCGCCCAACCAATGCCAAACTTTAACTGAATGACCCAGGCCGCTCGGTGCTGTACAGTGAAGTCATACAACTGATGCGTATTCTTGGCGCCTGCTGAAATGTATAGTTCTCACGGAAGTATACGGTAGTGGAGAGTACGCTCATTTGAAAAAGTGTTGCAGTCTAGAACCGCGCGACCGCTACGGTCGCAGGTTCGAATCCTGCCTCGGGCATAGATGTGTGTGATGTCCTTAGGTTAGTTAGGTTTAAGTAGTTCTAAGTTCTAGAGGACTTATGACCTCAGCAGTTGAGTCCCATAGTGCTCAGCGCCATCAATTTCACTTCTGTCGATAAATACTTAAATGCTTTGCTAATACCGAAAGAACTATGGTGAGAGCAGTAGCTGAAATACAAAACTGTTCAGCCCTTGCATGGATTAAAGGTATTGTGCACACTTACGATGCAGCATCTGACTACACAGACCCTAATGCTTTACACGTTAACTATTACATTATAAAACAAATTTGATTTTTCTACACTAGTCTGTAAAATTATGTAATAATAAATACAGTTCTGTGTTTGTGTCTGTATTTAGTTATCAGTTCGTGCGCCGAAATCTCTATTTCATTTTCATTTCTTACGCTTTCCTATAGATTCACTTACCAATACCGAACGCATTTTTTTTTTACTCTGCTACACATTCAAGTTATTAGATCGTAAAACGGGATTTTAATTTTAATTTTGAACACATCTCTATAAAAGTATGTATTAATTTCTAATGTACGACACGTTCGCTTCAATTTTTAGATCGTAGCACAACTTTTTTATTTTAATTTTCAACGGTTTCGTGTAAAAGAACATATTAAGAGTGAATGTATAACTAGTATCCGTTGTCTCCTACACGCTCTGCTGAATTTTTAGGCCATAAAAGAAAAGTTATTTTCCTTGTGCTCGTTTATGTTGTCATTCGACAGAAGAATATGTTAACACAATGCAGTTTTAAGTTTGGTTTGTCCGCTGCCGTACATCAAGTTCAGTTCAGGAACCATATTACATTTTGACTGAGCGCGACTAGACCGCTGACACGTCCTTCAGAACAACGAATAGGAGAATACGGAAACAGCTCAGAGCAATTCCAACCAAACAGGCAAATGTGAAGTGATCGGGTAATAGTTACTATTTAAAACATGTTTTCTTTGGGGGTTAGGGGCGTATATTATATGGTGTGCCTGGGGGCTCAAAATTTTCAAATCCACCACTGTGTGCGAAGTCAAAAACTGACGTCTGTTAATATCTCGTTCTTTCGTCATGCAAGGTTCGAAATATGAAGTAACCATGTCGTTGTTATTTCGTAGAGATATGTAAGAACTGTTGAAATCAAGTGTAGCTTCGTGTCTACTCAAGAAATCCAGAACTTCGGTTTGTAAGTAGCGGGACGATTGAGAAATTTGCAAAAAATGTGTGACCTTGTGCAATGAATTCTAAAGATGTTAGCTTTCTGACAAGTATTTCCATTCCTAAAGTAACGGATCTTACTGTCCTACTCTGTAAAAGTAGCGTTGAGCAAGTTCATTTACATTACATCTGAATCCAAAACTGCAGTTAAAGTATGTTTTGCTGCACTTATATTAATAAGTGGATGAGCAAAATTTTCCATTAGTCTCTTCTATCTCTTGAATTAACGTGCCCCAGATGACTTACAGAATTATCATGTTTGAAATAATGTTCTTGGAATGAGTAGTATTCTGCCTTCAGACTGCGAGCGCGTCTTTCGGAGGCTGTGTTTTCATTCATTTTCGTTGCACACTGTTGCGTCTGTGAGCGTTGCCGGTAAACGAAGTTATCTTGTCACGGATGAAATCTCCTGTCAGAATTGGTCAGAGAAAAATGCTATTTATCCCAGTAATTGGACATGTTACAGTTGCTCTGTCCTCTGTTCGTGTCATGAGTCCTGTGTACGTTATTGTATGGTCTGTTATTGGAGTGATCTGGATGGTGTGGTTGCTGCCGCTATCCGTGCAGATAGTTATTCCTCTTTATGTAATTCTTCCCTGTGCGGAGTGGGTAACTGTATGTTTGGTGATGTGTTTGCTGATTTGCGTTATTATTAATGTTTCTAGCTAAGATATATGATGACTGATTATGTCATCGATAATTTGACTCGGGTTAAAATGGCTGAGTTATTGTCTGTGATTGTAGCGATAGGCTCCGTGACTGAAGCGTCGTCTCACCCGTCCGTAATTACGTTCATTGCCTGACTAGTGTCTGCCGCTTTATGAATAGTTCACATTGTTTAATTCCAGTAATTGTAATACGCCACGAAAAGCATTGGTATTGTCTTTCTGATGTCCTGTTAGCTGTAGTACTCGAAGAGGTCTGGTAATTACTCAGTGTAAAGTTGTACACTACTGGCCATTAAAATTGCTACACCACGAAGATGACGTGCTACAGACGCGAAATTTAACCGACAGGAAGAAGACGCTGTGATATGCAAATGATTAGCTTTTCGGAGCATTCACACAAGGTTGGCGCCGGTGGCGACACCTGCAACGTGCTGACGTGAGGAAAGTTTCAAACCGATTTCTCATACACAAACAGCAGTTGACCGGAGTTGCCTTATGAAACGTTCTTGTAATGCCTCGTGTAAGGAGGAGAAATGCGTACCATCACGTTTTCGACTTTCATAAAGGTTGGATTGTAGCCTATCGCGATTGCGGTTATCGTATCGCGACATTGCTGCTCGCGTTGGTCGAGATCTAATGACTGTTAGGAGAATATGGAATAAGTGGGTTCAGAAGGGTAAAACAGAACGCCGTGCTGGATCCCAACGGCCTCGTATCACTAGCAGTCGAGATGACAGGCATCTTATCCCCATGGCTGTAACGGATCGTGCAGCCACGTCTCGATCCCTGAGTCAACAGATGGGGAGGTTTCCAAGACAACAACCATCAGCACGAACAGTTGGACGACGTTTGCAGCTGCATGGACTATCAGCTCGGAGACCATGGCTGAGGCTACCCTTGACGTTGCATCACAGACCGGAGCGCCTGCGGTGGTGTACTCAACGACGAACCTGGGTGCACGAATGGTAAAACGTCATTTTTTCGGATGAATCCAGGTTCTGTTTACAGCATCATGATGATCGTATCCGTGTTTGGCGACATCGCGGTGCACGCACATTGGAGGTGTGTATTCGTCATCGCCATATTGGCGTATCAGCCGGCGTGATGGTATGAGGTGCCATTGGTTACACGTCTCGGTCACCTCTTGTTCGCATTGACGGCACTTTGAACAGTGGACGTTACATTTCAGATGTGTTACGACCCGTGGCTCTATCCTTCATTCGATCCCTGCGAAAACCTACATTTCAGCAGGAAAATTCACGACCCCATGTTGCAGGTCCTGTACGGGCCTTTCTGGATACAGAAAATGTTCGACTGCTGCCCTGGCCAGCACATTCTCCAGCTCTCTCACCAACTGAAAACGTCTGGTCAATGGTTATCGAGCAACTGGCTCGTCACAATAAGCCAGTCACTACTCTTTATGAACAGTGGTATCGTGTTAAAGCAGCATGGGCAGCTGTAGCTGTACACGCCATCCAAGCTCTGTTTGACTCAATGCCCAGGCGTATCAAGACCGTTATTACGGCCAGAGGTGGTTGTTCTGGCTACTGATTTCTCAGGATATATGCAACCAAATTGCGTGAAAATGTAATCACATGTCAGTTCTAGTATAATATATTTTTCCGAGGAATACCCGTTTATCATCTGCATTTCTTCTTGGTGTAGCAATTTTAATGTCCAGTAGTACTCTATGGTACTGTCACAATACCATGTATTCGAAATAAAAGTGTCACTGTCGAAGAGTGAGGTTTTTCAAAATTGAGTAATCTGCTTAGTTTGTGACATACTCCGTGTTGTGTCGTTTCTGACTGATATGTGTCGCGAAATGCGTTTAGAAATGCTTCTAGAGCGTAACACTGTCTAGCGATCGGTCGTATTCGTGAGGCAGGTTCACCTTCTAAAAGAACTGCAAACGAATTCAAGTTTGTGTGTGACCGACCAGCTCGTTAGTGGTAGAGAGAAACTAAATTGCTGAACCCAGTCTAATGGATGCAAGTCATTCGTACCATTACTGAAAACTTTCAACTTTCGAATAGAGAGGAAGTGTTTGAAATCAAATGTTTCGTGTTTTTGTGTCCTAGAATCGTCACACCTGTTCTGTTTGCATAATCTCCTCTCTACCAAATCTGCCTGGATGATCTGTGTTCAATCGTTGTTGTGCGCAATTGTGATATTTTCTCTCAAAGTCACATATGGTATCTTCCTTTGTTAGACGTTTGTGTATATGAGCGAGCTGTGGAAATAGTCTGTTAACTTCATGTTTTTGCTTAGCATTTATAGCCATCTGCTCTTCTTTGAAATGTTCAAGTGATTACTACTCTTCCGTCACTGTAAAATGAATCGAATGTGCATCTTTAGTGTCAATGTCGGAATTTAAATTAATTTGAGAAATTCTCTACGAAAGATCATCCTGTTCCTTTAAAATATGGTACAGTTCTTTAGTATTGAAGTCCATATGTTTCGTTAAGTGTCTAATGATTCTGTCTTTTCTCCTGATTGATGTATCTGTTGTGCCTGTTCTTGTCATTTTTTAACTAGCGCGCTGGGTACTACATTGGTGATTTTTGGCGTAATCTGTTCCTTTCCTTGATGAATTTGTTGGTGTGGTCCTTGAATCTGTCGTTTGCTAATTTGTCTCTCTGCGTGATGTGTTCATCGAAACGTCTCTGGGTAGTGGAAATCTGCGCGATTCGTGTTGTTAAATTCTTCAGTTCTGGCTTAGTATCATTACGTTCTTGTTCTGTGATTTCTCCTGCCATTGTCTGAATTTCGCCAGAAAGTTCCTCGTGTTTCTTGATAAATTCCTCGAACTGACTACTGAAATGTGTTTTTAATTCTGCTCTTTGTCTCAAAATTTATTGAATATGTGGCACTAGAGGACGATGGTTTTGATTCTTTGATGTCTTCCCCGTAGTGTACTTTATCACGGCGAAATTTAGCATTATTTGATTGGATTTGGTATATGTTGAAATGGAATCCTCGTTTATCATTACAGAATCGCCAGAACTGTCTGGGAACGAAACGTTCAGTTTCTAAAATATGGTGCATTCACTACTCTTTAACGTGTCGCACCTAAATTTCCCCCCAAAAGTGTAACAATCTGTTTCATACTTCTCTACTTCTGTGACATGAAATCTGATAAAACCTTAATTGACTTCGCGTCGTATGAAAGAAAGTCCCCTTAAATCTGAAAAATAATTTTCTTATTTTCCTCTTTTGGCTTTCCTGTCGCAGTGAGTAACGATCGGAAACTGATCTCCGGAAACTACTGCTGCTGCTCTATTGAAAGCTATTAAAAAGGCGCATCTCATTTACTACAGGTGAACTTTGCGTGCAGTGAATCCACGTAATTTGCCCGCATTTTATGTTGCAATTGTGAAACTTTACCTAGTGAATGGCAAAGACTGGGAAATGGATAATACGTGGTAAATTACATTATCGATGAGCCCTTGAAAAGGCGTATTGGTAAAATTAGAAAAGTCACTTTACAAAAGTATTCTTCATTGTAATCAAGAATTGCAAAGAAATGACAAATTCTAAAAATACTGTGAAGTTGTTTGTTCAAGAGTGAAATAATCGAAGAATTATTACACTATATCTATGTTCATTGTAGATTACAAAATTTGAGTTAACCTTATCTGAATAGTTCCTAATGTTACCCAATTAAGAAAAGACGGAAAGTTCTGTGTTCGATACAAGATTGTTATGATGGTGTGCAGGCAGTAGCTCGCGCGCAATTAAAACACAGAAAAATGATTAATACCTTATCATGAAGTCTTTAACAAATCAATCAAAAAATCTTTCTCTCGTAACAAAGATATCATATACCATATTATAACATTAATTTCCTCAATAACGATAAATTTTCGTCATTCTTGTCATGCCACTCTCTTGGGCTTGGCTCACTTTACGATTACCCAATGCGAGCTAACCGGTTCTGAGACCAGTATCCATACGGAGCGACTGACACAGAGAGCTTATTGTAGACGCGCATTGTCGCAGATGACGTTGCGCGCCGTAATAATAATAATAATAATATTTTCGTTACTCTTTTCCTTTAGATGAGGGATCCGAAGGACGACGTGCCAGTTTTAGTTCTTTACACTCCGTTTTGTTCTCTTCTTTTTCCTCCTTCATGTGTTTCTTTTTCATTTTCTGTGTCCACTTGGAAAATTACCTCGTTACCGTCTTGCCTTGGAATCATTCAGTGTGTAGCACTGTTACTGTAAAACTTACCCTCTTTCTTTAATGTTCATTGACCTCGCTATCCCAGATAGCCATCTGTGGCGTTTCTCCAACATTTTTCGCCCACAATACACTGTAATTTCCTTCGACTTGGTTTCAGTGGGACAAGAAAATTCAGTAGCAACTAGGTAGGGAGAGAGTATCGTGCATTGAGTTATGCGTCAGATGATTTCAGAGCATGGGAACGCTCCTACTAGAGATGACAGCATCATGCTGGAGTACAATACAGACAACTGCGAATCACACACTGGGCGTGACGCGAAACAATACAGTGTTGTTGGTTAATATTTATTATTTGGTCACTGCTACGGACCTGCAGCTACACTGTCAACATCAGCTGCACTGAAAGAAACTCAATAATCTCGTAAAGTTATTAACTAAATTATGAAATTTAATGAGAAGAACATTCTAACTTAGTCGTTATTGGCGGAAGCCAATGGGCCAACCGAAACGCGCACTTAATAATAATTCACCAAATTGTTACTGTAGCTCACTAAGTGTCCTCTATTGGATACGAGCGAGGCAACATGTGTCGGGATGGTCAAGTTGAATACGATGCCGATAATTATTCGTCACATTTAAAAATGCCTTGGAAAACGTTTGTATGTAAGCCACTGGATGTTTTATATCAGGTGTGACCAAATGCAACAGGCGCTTTGAGCAATATAGTGTCACGAGCTACCAAGAATTATAAGTCATGTTGAGCGGCGCCTTGCCGAACGATCGTGTGAAATTTTGAACATCTTGTAATACTGTAAATCATTAAATTGTGTCATATTGTAGTGCTCTGAGCATAGCTTCCACAGAGTTTGATTTAATGAATGAACATAATCAAGGCCTTACTTGTGTTTCTTCATTACCTCTAATCGGCAATGAATAAAAATCAAGTGGCTTCCTATGTACTGATAATTTTATTTCACAGCACTGGATTCTCTACCAAACTGACACTTCAGTTTAGGACAGTTTGTTGTTGGCGCGTCGAATCCTGTGGGGACGAGAACTACGATGCAAATCTAGGAAACGTTATGTAAGTAAACCAATGTCAGTGATGCTCAGAAAGTTAGAAGACATTCACTCGTATAGTGTAATGTCGATAGAAACCGTTATTTCTGTAAGGTAGGTAGGAGATTTTATGACAATCACCGTGAAAAGGATATGTAGGCTAATAGTAATCCACCGTCGTCGTCTTTGTACCATACATTTTTAAACATTACGCTTGGCATCCCTAACTGGGGAAACGGCCAGCTGATATTGTTTAACCCCTGTGGCAGGAAATGTCAATGGAGAGTCGACATTATGAAATTCAAAATCGTGTGTGAACTCCGCGTAACATGATTAGACAGTGATTATGTCGGAGAAATCTTAAAACAGTGCATAAAAAGAACAGTGACTTCTGACTTTGATAAAATTTTGAAGAACAGTAAACTTTTTGTGTTAATAAAACTTTGGCTAGTTGTAGGAAACATTTTGTGAACTGTCATTATATGAACAGTGATGTTTAGTAGTTATTTTCAATGTTGATTTTTGACGACAAATGAATGGACTAATAGATCGGAAACGGATGAACTGAAGTGGCGTCCATTGACGTTTACTAATACGGTGCGTTTGAACTGCTACGACGGAACAACTAACACTATAAACAGAACTTGAAGAGTGAAGGTGTGCAAACCGGACGGTGTGCCCATTATGGAGTACAGCAAATGTCGAGGCGTGATACAGACGACTCACAACGCAGATCGACCGCGGCATCATCGTCATCTCAGATTCTGCAGTATGCAGAGCGGCGGCCGCGAAAGCATATACGAACATCGGCGGTGTTTGGCTGTCTAGAGAGCAATGCGTGATGCCTTCAGGGACCGCCATAGTAAAATATTGTGAAGTGATCTTTCACAAAACTCAAAAGAAATTCTGGTCGTATGTAAAGGCTGTTAGTGGCACCAGAGTCAGTGTCCAGTTCCTAGTGAATGAGACAAGAACTGAAATTGAGGGCAACAAAGCAATAGCTAAAATGCTTAACTCCTTTTTCAAATGTTCCTTTGCAAAACAAAACCTAGGAGAATTGCCCCAGTTTAGTCCTCGTAACATTGAAAAGATGAATGAACTAAGTATTAGTGTAAGTGGTGTTGAGAAACAGCTGAAATCGTTAAAGCTGAAAAGAGTCCAACGGAATCCCTGTCAGATTATGTACTGAATCTAGGGCTGAGTTAGCCTCTCTTCCAACTACAACATATCGTAGATCCCTTCAACAGCAAAGTTTGCCCAGTTCATGGAAAAAGGCATAGGTTACACCCTCTACAAGAAAGATAGTAGAGGTGATCAAAAAATCTACTGTCCAGTATCCTTGACATTGGTTTGTTGTAGAATCTTCGAACATATTTTGAGCTCAAACATGCTGAGGTGTCTTGAACAGAATGATCTCATCAATGCCGACCAGCGTGGATTTCGAAAACATCGATCGTGTGGAACCCAGCTCGCACTTTCCTCACATGGCATACTAAAAGCCTTGGATCAAGGCAGTCAGGTAGAAGCTGTACTTCGTGATTTTCGAAGATCTTTTACCTCAGTACCACACCTACGCTCATTGTCAAAAGTGTGATCATAAGGGGTATCAAGTGAAATTTATGGCTAGGTTGAGGCTTTTTGGTAAGGACGCAGTGTGTTATCTTGGATAGACAGTCATCGTCAAGTGTTCCCCAGGGAAGTGTGTTGGGAGCTTTACGGTTCATGTTGTGTATTAATGACCTTCCAGGCTTTTTGCAGATGATGCAGGTGTCTATAACGAATTACTATCTGAAAGAAGCTGCATAAATATTCAGCCAGATCTCGATAAGATTTCAACGTGATATAGAGGTTGGTAATTTGCTTTAAATGTTCAGAAATGTATAATTCTGCACTCCACAATACGTAAAAAACCTAGTATCTTTTGACTATAATACAAATGAGTCACTGTTGGAATCGCGTAATGCACACCAATACCTGGGTGTAACAACTTGTAGGGATGTGAAATGAAATGATAACATAAGTTCAGTCGTGCCTAAAGCAGGTGATAGACTTCGGTTTATTGGTAGAATACTGGGGAAGAGCTATCAATCTACAAAGAAGATTGCTTACAAGGCGCTGGTTTAACTGGCTCTAGAATACTGCTCAAGTCTTTGGGGCCTATAGCAGATAAGACAAATGAAGATATTGCGCGTATACAGAGAAGGGCAGCACGAATGGTCACAGGCTGCTTTGATCCGAGGGAGGGTGTCACACAGATACTGATGGAACTGAAGTGGAAGGCTATTGAAAATAGACGTACAGTATCCTGACAAAATTTGTTAACAAAGCTTCAAAAACCAAGTTTAAATGATTTATCTTGAAAATATTTCAAACCCCAATGTATCGTTCACTTCAGAATCGTGAGGATAAAACTAGAATAAATATTGCACACACAAAGTCATTCGAACACTCATTCTTCCCGCACTCCGTATGTGAATCGAACAGGAAGAAACCATAATAACTGGTACAATGGGACGTGTCCTGTGCCATGAACCTCATGGTGGTTTGCTGAGTATAGATGTAGATGTAATTTTCACATCTGTCAGCACCTGCTTTCTTTGGGATTGGAATTATTATATTCTTCTTGAAGTCTGAGGGTATTTCGCCTGTCTCATACATCTTGCTCGACAGATGGTAGAGTTTTGCCAGGACTGGCTCTCCCAAGGCCGTCAGTAGTTCTAATGGAATGTTGTCTACTCCCGGGGCCTTGTTCCGACTCAGGTCTTTCAGTGCCCTGTCAAAATATGCAAAATACTAACGCGAATTCTGTACAGACGAATGGAAAAACTGGTAGAAGCCGATCTCGGGGAAGATCAGTTTGCATTCCGAGGAAATACTGGAACACGTGAGGCAATACTGACCCTACGACTTATCTTAGAAGCTAGATCAAGGAAAGGCAAACCTACGTTTCTAGCACTTGTACACTTAGAGAAAGCTTTTGACAATGTTGACAAGAATATTCTCTTTCAAATTCTGAAGGTGACAGGGGTAAAATACAAGGAGCGAAATGCTATTTACAATTTGTACAGAAATCAGATGGCAGTTATGAGTCGAGGGACATGAACGGGAAGCTGTGGTTGGGAAGGGAGTGAGACAGGGTTGTAGCCTCTCCCCGATGTTATTCAACCTGTATATTGAGCAAGCAGTGAAGGAAACAAAAGAAAAAATTCGGAGTAGGTATTAAAATCCGTGGAGAAGAAATAAAAACTTTGAGGTTCGCCGATGAGATTGTAATTCTGTCAGAGACAGGAAAGGACTTAGAAGAGCAGTTGAACGGAATCGATAGTGTCTTGAAAGGAGGATATAAGATGAACATCAACAAAAGCAAAACGAGGATCATGGAATGTAGTCGAATTAAGTCAGGTGATGCTGAGGGAATTAGATTAGGAAACGAGATACTTAAACTAGTAAAGGAGTTTTGCTATTTAGGGAGCAAAATAACTGATGATGGTCGAAATAGAGAGGATATAAAATGTAGACTGGCAATGGCAAGGAAAGCGTTCTGAAGAAGAGAAATTTATTAACATCGAGTATCGACTTAAGTGTCAGGAAATCGTTTCTGAAAGTATTTGTATGGAGTGTAGCCTTGTATGGAAGTGAAACATGGACGATAACTAGTTTGGACCAGAAGAGAATAGAAGATTTCGAAATGTGGTGCTACAGAAGAGTGCTGAAGATTAGATGGGTAGATCGTATAACAAATTAGGAGGTATTGAATAGGATTGGGGAGAAGAGACGTTTATTGCACAACTTGACTAGAAGGAGGGATCGGTTGGTAGGACACGTTCTGAGGCATCAAGGGATCACCAAATTAGTATTAGAGGGCAAGGTGGAGGGTAAAAATCGTAGAGTGAGACCAAGAGATGAATACACTAAACAGATACAGAAGGAAGCCTGCACAGGATAGAGTAGCATGGAGAGCTACATCAAACCAGTCTCAGGACTGAAGACCACAACAACAACAGATGTAGATGTAGAGGCTGCGGTTACTGGCGTCTGACAGCGATCTCGCCACGAGAATAGCGTTTATTGCGATTTGCCTCAACTACGTGACGGCGTGGAGACAGTGTGTTGACTTCACATTTGTCAACTAAGTTGTGTTTACATTAGTAGTGGAGAAGGGGCTTTTATTATAATTTTATGAAATATTAAGTACTGAATTTTGTAATTTAAAATGTGTTACTTTGTAAATTACACTACGGGCCAACAAAACCACACCACGAAGATGACTTGCTACAGACGCGAAATTTAACTGACAGGAAGAAGATGCTGTGATATGCAAATGATTAGGTTTTCAGAGCATTCACACCAGATTGGCGCCGGTGGCGACACCTACAACGTGCTGACATGAGGAAAGTTTCCAACCGATTTCTCATACACAAACAGCAGTTGACGGGCGTTGCCTGGTGAAACTTTATTGCGATGCCTCGTGTAAGGAGGAGAAATGCGTACCATCATGATTCCGAATTTGATAATAATCGGATTGTAGCCTATCGCAATTGCGGTTATCGTATCGCGACGTTGCTGCTCGCGTTGGTCGAGATCCAATGACTGTTAGCAGAATATTGAATCGGTGGTTTCAGGTAGGTAATACGGAACGCCGTGCTGGATCCCAACGGCCTCGTATCACTAGCAGTCGAGATGACAGGCATCTTATCCGAATGGCTGTAACGGATCGTGCAGCCACGTCTCGATCCCTCAGTCAACAGATTGGGAACGGTTCCAAGACAACAACCATCTGCACGAACAGTCGGACGACGTTTGCAGCAGCATCGACTATCAGCTCGGAGACCATGGCTGTGGTTACCCTTGACGCTGCATTACAGACCGGAGCGCCTGCGATGGTGTACTCGACGACGTACCTGGGTGCACGAATGGCAAAACGTCATTTTCTCGGATGAATCCAGGTTCTGTTTACAGCATCATGATGGTCGCATCTGTGTTTGGCGACATCGCGGTGAACGAACATTGGAAGCTTGTACTCGTCATCGCCACACTGGTGTATCACCCGGCGTGATGGTATGGGGTGCCATTGGTAACACGTCTAGGTCACCTCTTGTTCGCACTGACGGCACTTATGACAGTTTACGTTACATTTCAGATGTGTTACGACCCGTGGCTCTACCCTTCATTCGATCCCTGCGAAACCCTACATTTCAGCAGGATAATGCACGACCGCATGTTGCAGGTCCTGTACGGGCCTTTCTGGATACAGAAAATGTTCGACTGCTGCCCTGGCCAGCACATTCTCCAGCTCTCTCACCAACTGAAAACGTCTGGTCAATGGTTATCGAGCAACTGGCTCGTCACAATACGCCAGTCACTACTCTTGATGAACAGTGGTATCGTGTTAAAGCAGCATGGGCAGCTGTAGCTGTACATGCCATCCAAGCTCTGTTTGACTCGATGCCCAGGCGTATCAAGGCCGTTATTCCGGCCGGAGGTGGTTGTTCTAGGTACTGATTTCTCAGGATCTATGCACCCAAACTGAGTGAAAATGCAATCACATGTCAGTTCTAGCACAATAGTACAGTGAAACTGTCAGAAAAATGCCTGTACCTTGCAAACGGTGGGGTAGAAGTTTTTATTTTTTAACTCGTTCATATTGTTGGAAAGGTTAGAAAACCAAGGTTTGTATCAAAATTTCTCTTGCGAAAACTTTCTGCAGTCAAAAAACTTCGAAAGTTCCCGGCTTTATTGAGTTTTTTCAAAATACCTCACTTTCATTTGCTCCTATCGCTTTGACGCCTAATTTCTTTTTTGAAGAGCACAAAATTCTCTACAAATTTGCTTCTTACCATTTTTTCTACTCCCAGTATCTAAGGCGCTACAGCGCGTCATAAGATACCAATTTTTCAAATTTCGAGCGAACTGTCAAATTACCTAATTTGTGAACACTTATTTCAGTTTCTACTTGTGTAGTATAAACATATTACTCATCATGTTATTCATTGGAATTTACCATCTCACTCTGCTGCAGGGCCAGGACAAACAGCATCATATTCAGTAACTACAAACACATTCACGTAGGATTGCGTGAAGTTTATTTATGTTACAATATGTAATACGATTGCATGCAGGTGCCGTACATTTTCTACAGTTGATTGACGTTAATGATCAGTTATAAGAAAAAGTATGTAGGAATTGTTCTTTTGCGGACAAAAGCGTAGTTATTCTTTGGCGGGCGGAAGGCGATTATCTCTGGTGAATGTTCACAGCGCGCTGACAGCTATTAGCATACAACAATAAGGGTCCTACAGTTTGGAGTCGCTTCCATTTAGTATATGTTGTGGTGCTGAAAATGAGTATGTCTGACATGAATTTGTGTTTCACTTGCGAAAAAACTGTGGTGAGTGGTGGACGCAATGAGAAAAAGAAAGGACTGAGCAGACTTATCGATTGTAGTGCTAAACGCAGGGAGTCCGCTCACACCCGTTTTTTGAAAACGCTCAGAGAAGTGATGGTGCATGAAGAATGCTACAAGAAGTACATTAATGAGAGAATGATAACAGCTAGCCTTCGACATCCTGAGGAACCAACAGGCATGCTACGTCGGTCGCAGGAAAAAGGTCAGTTCAGTTTCAAAGAGAAATGCTTCTTTTGCGCAAAAGGGAATTCTGATGACTATTTAACCAAGCAGTTAAGATTGCCATATGCTAAACGAAATTTTGTTTACAAAGTAATGAAATTGGATGTGCAATCGACAGTATTAGAACAGGCTAAACGACGTGGTGATGAATTTGGTCAACAAGTGATAGAGCGGATTCAAAATGTTTGTTGCAGATGGGTGGTACCACACAGTTCTTTCACCATGTTTCAGCTACTGGACAGAAACGAGGTTACCGACCTGCAACACAAGTAGATGAAGGCATGGAGGCTATATTTGCCTACCTGGAAACCAATACGGAAGAATGTCAGTTTTCTATGGACGATCTGTTAGAGCAAATACCCACATCACCCCGTCCTGATATTCGAACTATCAAGGCTCGCCTTTTCCAGAAATACGGTGACGATGTGGTGATAGCTGAAACAGCTTCAAAGCCAGCAGTCGTATGTTTCAAGAATGTTGGGCACCAACTACTCAGTGAAAATTTGTACACCAAAAGAAATTCAGATCCTCAGCAAGAAAGACTACGGATCGTCAAAGCGGCTGCAAATATCATATTAGACGATATAAGATCAGTAGTGTACGATGTAAAACAGTACCCTCCCTCTGATAATTTTTTATGTGATGTAGAGTCTGTCATACCAGAAGATGTAAGATTGCTCTTTGAAACTATACTTTTGAAACAGAAAATATGTGTTTCTCTCGCTCATGCACTCATAAGTGCTGCGAGGCCACGTTCATTTATTTCGTCACTTTTGACTGCTATTAGTGCATACTTGTACCGGAAGTTTGGCTGAAAACATCTCATCCAGGTTTGGTCTTCCCTTGGCTTTGCAGCATCTTATACGGAAGCTGCCCTATTGGAAGTGTCTGCAATCCTTCAGCTTGACAACGAAAGACAACGAAGTGACGCATTTTGCCAATTTGTGTTTGATAATGTAGATTTCAATGTAAACACCCTAGATGGAACTGGTACTTTTCATGCAATGGGAGGTATAATGTGCGTTACTCCTCATGATGCATTTCTTCCTCAGAAAAATATTAAAAAGTTGAATCATCGTCCCTCAGCTCAACTTGTTAGTGAAGCCGGAAAAAATGACGTACAGACATTCCACAGAACACAAGTTGGAAGGCTGAAGGCTATAAAAATTGAAGATTAGGACATAATTGCTGCTGCAAAAGGTGAGATCGTCATCTCAACAGCGGAAATTACGTGGTTATATTGTAAATGGTCTCAGAATGCAGTTGTTTCAGGATGGAATGGTTACATGGAACGCTTGACGGCAGGCAAAGAATATGAACGTTCTAAAATGAAGTGTCTTCCATTTCTTAATTCATCACCATCCCATTATGACACCATATATACTGACACTGAGGAACCTGGCCCATCAAAACGTTGGAAGTGATGCTCATATCTGTCTCAAGTGCGCTCAAGTGCGATATTACAAGTATTACACACCAAGAACTGTCAACAATATTTAGTAACTGATAATGCATTTAATTGTAATAAAGCTACTTATTTTTAATGTCAACTGTGTGGCTTTTATACACAAGAATAATTACCTACCTAATTAGGTTGCCTGTTGCAGCTAATAATAGTCCAGTTTCCTGAGACAATTTATTTTGTGTGCGTGTGTATGTATGTATGTGTGTGTGTGTGTGTGTGTGTGTGTGTGTGTGTGCGTATGTCTCTTAATGATATATTTTTATATTTATAGTTTTACAAATACCAGGGCTGAGGTGGCCCATAGTGAACTTCAGGTAATGAGGCAGTGATATAAGAATCACAATAGTTGGGTGCCCAGCAATCTTCATGTTGCATACGGAGAAATTGAATACCTGAAAGTGAGGTGGTAAATTCCAACATATAACATGATGTATAATGTATTTATACTACGCAAACAGAAACTGAAAAAATAGTGTTCAAAAATAAGGTATCTTGCCACTATGCTCAAAATTTGAAAAATTGGTATTTTCTGAGGCGCTGTAGCGCCTTAGATATTGGGATTAGAAAAAAATTGTAAGAATCAAATTGTAGAGATTTTTGTGCTCTTTAAAAAAGAAAATAGACCTTAAAGCGATAGGAGCAAAAAACTGACATATTTTGAAAAAACTGAAAAAAATGCCGTAATTTTCGAAGTTTTTTGACTGCAGAAAGTTTTCCCAAGCGAAATTTTGTTGGCAAAACTCGGTTTTCTAATTTTTCCAACCATATGAACGAGTTGAAAAAATAAACTCTTCTACTCCACCTTTTGTAAGGTACATCTGCTATTTGACTGGACTATAATATATTTGTCCAATGGATACCCGTTTTTCATCTGCGTTCCTTCTTGGTGCAGCAATTTTAATGGACATTAGTGTAGTAATATAGCAACAGGGATTCTACTAATGTAAATGTGGATAATGAAGCCACCACTCAAGTGAATGTCGACAGAAATGGAGAAACTATTTACGAATTAGTTATTGTTAATGTAGTTAATAAGATCAGTATCATAGCACATATTCATACTGCTGAAAACAGTACTGCTGAGGTAATCGGTAATGGTGATAGTAATTTACTACCATTGAGTGAATCTCTTGATGTGGCATATCGTGACGCTGTTGGAGTGAATGAGGAGCAAGAAATAGATGATAGCGGTAAGAAAGGTTGAAGCAACAGAATTATCAAGCAGTCATTTAGTCTTCGGAACATTATGAATATACTAAGACAGATGCCAAAAGCAAACCATTGCAATAAATTCAGGTTGATAAAGAGAATTAGTAAAATAGATGAGCTGAATAAAATTTTTGGTAGGAAAATATACCAAACTAATAATGAGTTAGGGGAAACTATAACTAATCTATCTAATAAAATTTTGAGTGAACTGAGCCGATTATATCTTTTGAGGAATTAAAAAAGGAAGGTTGAATTGCCTAATGTTAAGACTGAAATGAAAGGAATGACAGAAATGTTAGCACAGAAAATCAGAAGACAAACACCAAAACAGATAACCTGAAAAGCTCGTTGGAGAAAACATCTACATCTACATCTACATGGATACTTTGCAAATCACATTTAAGTGCCTGGCAGAGGGTTCATCGAACCACCTTCACAATTCTCTATTTTTCCAATCTCGTTTAGCGCTCGGAAACAATGAACATCTATATCTTTCCGTAGGAGCTCTGGTTTCCCTTATTTTGTCGTGGTGTTCGTTCCTCCCTATGTAGGTCGGTGTCAACAAAATATTTTTGCATTCGGAGGAGAAAGTTGGTGATTGGAATTTCGTCAGAAGATTCCGTCGCAACGAAAAACGTCTTTCTTTTAATGATTTCCAGTCCAAATCCTGTATCATTGCTGTGACACTCTCTCGCATATTTCGCAATAATACAAAACGTGCTGCCTTTCTCTGAACTTTCTCGATGTACTCCGTCAATCTTATCTGGTAAGGATCCCACACCGCGCAGCAGTATTCTAAAAGAGGACGGACAAGCGTAGTGTTGGCAGTCTCCTTAAAAGATCTGTTACATTTTCTAAGTGTCCGCCCAATAAAAATAGTTGAATTTATAGCTTTTAGAATAGACTGATTTATCGTGTAACCGAAGTTTAACGAGTTCCTTTTAGCACTCATGTGGATCACCTCACATTTTTCGTTATCTACGGTCAACTGACACTTTTCGCACCATTCAGATGTCTTTTCTAAATCGTTTTGCAGTTTGTTTTGATCTTCTGATGACTTCATTAGGCAATAAACGACAGCGTCATCTGCAAGAAACCGAAGACGGCTGCTCAGATTGTCTCCCAAATTGTGTATATAGATAAGGAAGAGCAAAGGGCCTATAACCCTACCATGGGGAACGCCATAGATCACTTCTGTTTTACTCGATGACTTTCCGCCATTTGCTATTAACTGTGAACTTTCTGACAGGAAATCACAAATCCAGTCACATAACTGAGACTATATTCCATAAGCACGCAATTTCAATACGAGCCGCTTGTGTGGTAGAGTGTCAAAAGCCTTCCGGAAACCCAGAAATACGGAATCGTTCTGAAAGCCCTTGTCAATAGCACTCAATACTTCATGTGAAAAAAGAACTAGTTGTGTTTCACAGGAACGATGTTTTCTAAACCCATGTTGACTGTGTGTCAATAGACCGTTTTCGTCGAGGTAATTCATAATGTTCGTTCACAATATATGTTCTAAAATCTTGCTGCATATCGACGTTAACGATATGGGCCTGTAATTTAGTGGATTACTGCTACTACCTTTCTTGAATATTTGTGTGACCTGCAAAACTTTCCAGTCTTTGAGTACGGATCCTTCGTCGAGCGAACGGTTTTATATGTTTGTTAAGTTTGGATCAAATGCATCAGCACACTCCGAAAGGAACCTTAATTAGTATACAGTCTGGACCAGAAGACTTGCTTTTATTAAGTGATGTAAGTTGCTTCACTACAGCGAGGAAATTTACTTCAACGTTACTCATGTTAGCAGCTGTTCTCGATTGGAATTCTGGAATATTTACTTTGTCTTCTTTTGTGAAAGTATTTCTGAAGGCTGTGTTTAGTATCTCTGCTTGCCAGCACCGTCTTCCATAGTATCTCCATTGCTATCGTGCATAGAAGGCATTGATTGTTTCTTGCCGCTAACGTACTTCACATACGACCAGAATGTCTTTGGATTTTCTGCCAGGTTTCGAGACAATGGTTATGGAAACTGTTATAGGCATCTAGCATTGAAGTCTGCGCTAAATTTCGAGCTTCTGTAAAAGATCGCTCATCTTGAGGATTTTGCGTCTGTTTAAATTTGGCATGTTTGTTTAGTTGTTTCTGCAACTGTGTTCCAACCCCTTTTTGTGTACCAAGGAGGATCAGCTCCGTCGTTTGTTAATTTATTTGGTATAAATCTCTCAATTGCATCCGATACTATTTCTTTGAATTTAAGCCACATCTGGTCTATACTTCTATTATTAATTTGGAATGAGTGGAGAGTGTCTCTTGTGAAGGGGTCAAGTGAATTTTTATCTGCTTTTTTGAATAGGTATATTTGTTTCGAGGATTTGGGGATTAAAATATTCAATATCGCTATGACAACTCTGTATTCACTAATCTCTGAATCGGATTTGATGCTCGTTATTAACTCAGGATTATTTGTTGCTATGAGGTCAAGTGTTTTTTCACAACCGATTCCTACTCGCGTGGGCTCATGAACTAACTGCTCGAAATAATTTTCAGAGAATGCGTTTAGCACAATTTCGGATGATATTTTATGCGTACCTCCGGAATTAAGCATTTATTTTCGCCAACATATTGAGGGTAAATTAAAGTCACCACCAACTATTATCGTATGCGTCGGGTACGTGTTTGAAATCAAATTAAAGTTTTCTTTGAACCTTTCAGCAACTGTATCATCTGAATTGGTTGGTCGGTAAAATGATCCAATTATTATTTTACTCCGGTTGCCAACAATGACCTCTGCCCATAATATCTCACAGGAAGTATCTACTTCAATTTCGCGATAAGATAAACTACTTCTGATAGCAACAAACACGCCACCGCGAACCGTGTTTAGCCTATCCTTTCGGAACACCGTTAGGTTCTTCGCAAAAATTTCGGCTGTGCTTGTATCCGGCTTTAGCCAGCTTTCAGTGCCTATAACAGAATGGATATTGTCAGAAAGGATTAACTTGAATGAAAATAAAATCAGTTAACATGATCACGTTAGTCAACTTATTTCTAATAGTGATCAAGCAAGGAAGAAACCGTGTAACAACACTCAGTTTTGTCATAACAGCATAAAGCGTTTCAATGTTGTAATTACACAAATGAATAAAAAGGTAGATTACGACACCGGTGAAATAGTCATAAGTAATGTCAGATCTCAGTGTCATAACATAGCAGGTGAAGTTATTTGTAAGATAAAAGTAACTGAGGAATTTGTAACAAAAATATTAATGCTAATAAGCATGGATTAAATGAATATGGTGCTCAGGTGGAAAATAGCTTTAAACAATGGTTAGCTGCTTGATATATGTGGAAAAGTAATTGAACTGGAACAGGATGCAGCGATACAATTCATGGAAGTTTTTGCAGCAATGCAAGGTCCATCAGTTTTGAACAAAGGGTTTAATTCATCCTGTTACATTTGTGAAACAATATGATAATACACTACTAACACACTACTAATGATAGAAAGAGAATCGGATGTGTCATTAGTAGGTTGGATGGTAAAGCATTGTCATGTGGAATGAGAAAGGACTCTTCTTGTAGAACATGTGACGAATTTGTAATTGCTTTCCTTAAACAGTTTAGATCAAACTCATTATGCAGAATAGTGTATGGTTTGACATTATCACGGGAAGAAATCTTGACAGTACCTGTTAAAGCTATAATAAATTTTTCCAAAATTGTTGTGAGTGGAACTTACATTTAGACAGTTCTATGATGGTAAGTGATTTAATTTCTATTGTATGGATCAAATTACCTAAGTGTCCGAGAAACATAGTTAGGAGTTCCGAAAGATAGTGCTGATTGCATATTGCATGCTCTTGCACATCTGGGTTAATAGTCCGGGATAATCCAACGTAGAGAAGGACGGAGAGGTATCGGGTCGAAATGGAAGGATCAGGAAGGCGTTCGATGCAGATCCACACTGTCGCATAATGAACAAATTACGAGCGCACGGAATATCAAACGAAATATGTGACTGAACTGGTTTCTTGTAAACAGCGTGCAAGTCTCAACAGCCAGAAATATTCAGACGTAAAAGTAACTTCGGATGTACTCCAGGGGAGTGTTACAGTTCCATTAGCTTTTACAATCTCTATCAGTGACCTAGTAGGCAACGTCGGAGATTTGAGAGGCTTTTCGCGGATGATGTTGTATACAGAGTAGTTGCGAAGCTAGGAAATTGCAGAGAATCACCGTTTGGTGCAGGGATTGGCAGTTGACCCTCAACATTAGAAAATATAACGTTTTGCTCTTAAATGGGTATGGAGTCCCATTATTGTACGATTACACGACTGCAGAGGAATCAGTGAAAACTGTCACATCCATAAAATATCTGGGGAGTGCGTACTGCGAGATTTAACGTGGAAAGACCACACAAAACCACACAAAAAATGTGAGACAGATTCACCGGAAGAATCCTAACAGAATGTAGTCCACCCGCAAGGGTGTAGGTAACAAAACCTTCGTTCGACCGATAATTGAATATTGCTCGTCAGTTTCAGATCCGTACCAGATAGGATTAATAGTGGAAATAGAGGAGGTACAAAGAAGAGCAGCACGTTTCGTTGCATATTCATGTGGTAAGAGCGAAAACATCACGGTTATGCTCAGCCGTCTGAAGTGGCAGAAGCTCCAAGAGAGGCATTCTGCACCGTGACATGATCTACCGTTAAAGTTCCGAGAGGGTACATTCCTAGGAGAGTCAACAAAAGTACTACATCCTCCTACATAAATTTCGAGAAAAGACCATCAAAGTGAAATTAGATATATTCCAGCTCATATGGAGGCTTACGAGCAAACGTTCATCTCAACGACCATACGCAATTGGAACGTGTGAATGGAGATGTGACAGTGTCACGCAAAGCACCTTCCGCCACACGCGTTAAGGTGACTTGAAGAGTATAGATTTAATTTAAATGTAGAGGTGGCAGTACTGCATTAAAATGCGAGGACGACACGCGGAATACCTCCTTTAATTAGATAAGGGTGTACAGTAAATTGTCACTTGAGACATGCTGAATCACTATTGCGTTTCTTGTTAGGGAGGACACAGATGAAATCTGAGTGCAGCTAGATGGTGTCATACTCGAAATGATTTCATTTCTACTGCATTACTACTAGCTAGGACAATAATTCATAGCATATTATGCTGCCTGTAACCTCACATGTACCATAATCTGACAAAGGACTGCGATCCATATTTAGTGTAATGTTTATACATGACGACGAACAAGTGTTTCTAATTATGAATTTCATTCTCGAAATGAAACATAACTGTACTAGTGTCGGTTAGACCATCAGCGAGAGCAGTTCCTGCTACTAATAAGGCGACTACCTGTTCGCTTGTTACATATTTTTACGAGCTTCAAACAGGAGTGACTGAAGTAATGGACAGAACTGCGATTGTTGTCTACAGATACGAGCTGAGTTGGCGACCCTTAGCCCACAGCTCCAGGCTGCTTTGGCTTCCATCACACAGCTTGAGGCTGCTGCCAAGGGGCGTCACTGTGGGAGATCGAATGTGGGGATGCGAGGGATGTCGAGCATGTCCCACGTGTTCTCAGATCGGTCCACTGCTGTGGCCACCCCAGGTACTGTCTGCACTGAGGTTGACCCCTCACCTGTGGTCGAGTGGAAGATCATTCCAAAGTCTGGCAGGCAGCGAAAAACTTTCTGAGAGGGTGTTCGTAGGGCCTCCCCGGTCCATTTAACGAACAGGTTTCGGGTGTTATCTGCGGCTGACGATGTCTCTGAGCCAGATGCAGTCATCCACCCTGTTCCAGAGGAAGCTTCCTGGCCTGCAAGGTCTGGGCATTCACAGAGGGTGGGTTTGCTGGTAGTTGGGAGCTCCAACGATGGGCGCGTAATGTGGCCCCTTAGGAACATGGCTGCCAAGGAGCGGAAGGAAACCAGTGTGAACTCCATGTGCATTCCGGGGTGGTGTCATTCTGGATGTCGAAAAGGTGCTTCCGGATGCCATGAAAAGTACAGGGTACAGTCAACTGCAGGTGGTGGCTCATATCGGTACCAATGACGTGTGTCGCTTTGGATCAGAGCAGATTCTGTCTGGTTTCGGGCGCCTAGCGGAAATGGTAAAGACTGCCAGTCTAGCGTCTGAGATTAAGGCGGAGCTCACCATCTGCAGCACTGTCGATAGAACCGACCGGGTCCTTTGGTGCAGAGCCGAGTGGAGGGTCTGAATCAAAGGCTCAGGCGGTTCTGTGACCGTGTAGGCAGCAGATTCCTTGACTTGCGCCATCGGGTGGTGGGTTTCCGGGTTCTACTTAATAGGTCAGGACGTCCGTCTAAAAGTGGGCAGGTGAAACACAGTGAGGTAGTTGTAGAAACGATTGGTATTGTAAATTGTCGTACCTGTGTTGGGAAAGAACCAGAGCTCCAAGCCCTAATAGAAAGCATTGAAGCTCAAATATTTGTAGGTACAGAGAGCTGGTTGAAGCCGGAAATAAGTTCAGTCGAATTTTTTGCGAACGATTTAACAGTGTTCAGAAAGGTTAGATTAAATACAGTTGGTTGTGGAGTATTTATGGCTGTCAGAGGTAGGTAGCGTTGTAGCGAAATTGAAGTATATAGTTCGTGTGAAATAGTATGGATAGAGGTTATACCTGACAATCGGACTAAACTATTAATTATATGGATATGGTGTCTGATATTTGGGACATGTGCGAAAGGACAGACACCGTATCCATATAAGTATATAGTTCTCGCGATACCGGCCATGATCTTCTTCTTCGTGTGTGTATGCACACATATTCCCCGAACTCTTACGGAACTTGCTAATAATGTCTTCCACGAGTAATGAGTGTGTTGGAGTGGGACACTATGAATGTAGTGTGTGGACATACAAGGTGAGAATGTGGGTCTCGCGGGAGGCGTGCGCGAGATAGTCCAAGGAGTTGCACCATCCTCTGTGCCCTCGGTGGCTCAGATGGATAGAGCGTCTGCGATGTAAGCAGTAGATCCCGCGCTCGAGTCCCGGTCGGGGCACACATTTTCATCTGTCCCCATTGATAATATCAACACCCGTCAGCAGCTGAAGGTATTAAAAATTAATTCTAATTTCAAACTATTAATTGGAAGTTTTACCGACACCCAGACTCAGAAAATATAGTTGCTGAACAGTTCAAATAAAACATGAGTCTCATTTCAAATAAGGCCCCCGCTCATACAGGTTTAGTCGGTGGTGACTTTAATCTACCCGCGATATGCTGGAAAAATTATATGTTTAAAACCGGCGGCAGGACTAAAACATCAAAATTACTTTGAACAATTAGTACATGAGCCCACTCGAAGCATAAATGGTTGCGAAAGCTTACGTGACCTTTTAGCAACAAATAATCCTGGGCAAATAATGAGTATCGTGACGAATACAGGGATTAGCGACCACAAGGCCGTTGCTGCTAGGCTGAATACCGTAACACGTACAGCCATTAAAAAGATACGCAAAGTATATCAATTTAAAAAAGCTGATAAAAATGCTGCTAACGCCTTTTTAGGAGACAGTCTTCACTCCTTCCGATCTTACCATGTAAGTGTAGATAAGTTGTGGAATGTTTACAAAGAGGTAGTATCCACAGCGGTTGAGACATATGTACCACATAAATTAATAAGTGATGTACTGATCCCCCATGGTACACAAAACGGGTCAGATCGTTGTTGCAGAAGCAACGAAAAAAGCATACTAAATTTAAAAGAACGCAAAATCTCCAAAATTGGCAAAGTTTTCCTCAAGTTCGAAATATGGCGCGTACTTCAATGCGAGATGCTTTTAATAATTTCCACAGCCAAATTCTGTGTCGAAATCTGGCGGAAAACCAAAAGAGATTCTGGTCATACATAAAGAACACCAGTGGCAAGACACAATCAATACCTTCACTGCGCGAAAACAACGGTGAAGTCACTGATGACAATGCTCTAAAGCAGAGTTATTAAACACGGTTTTCCGGAACTCCTCCACCAAAGAAGACGAAGTAAATATTCCTGAATTCCAATCAAGAACCACTGCCAACATGAGAAACATAGAAGTAGATATCCTCGGACTAACGAAGCAGCTTAAATCACTTAATAAAGGCAAGGACTCCGATCCAGATTGTGTACGAGTCAGGTTCCTCTCAGAGTATGCTGATAAAATAGCTCCATATTTAGCAATTATATACACCCACTCGCTCACAGAGAGATCCGTACCTAAAGAATGGAAAATTGCTCAAGTCACACCAATACCCAAAAATGTAAGTAAGAGAAATCCGCTGAATTACAGGCCTATATCACTAACGTCGATTTGCAGTAGGGTTTTGGAACATATACTGTATTCGCACATTATGAAATACCTCGAAGAAAAAGATTTATTGACACATAGTCAGCACGGTTTCAGAAAATATCTTTCTTGTGAAAAAATGGTTCAAATGGCTCTGAGCACTATGGGACTCAACTGCTGAGGTCATTAGTCCCCTAGAACTTAGAACTAGTTAAACCTAACTAACCTAAGGACATCACAAACATCCATGCCCGAGGCAGGATTCGAACCTGCGACCGTAGCGGTTTTGCGGTTCCAGACTGCAGCGCCTTTAACCGCACGGCCGCTTCGGCCGACTTTCTTGTGAAACACAACTAGCTCTTTATACTCATGATGTAATATGTGCTATCGACAGGGGATGTCAAATTGATTCCATTTTTTTAGATTTCCAGAAGGCTTTCGACATCGTTCCGCACAAATGTTTTCTAACCAAACTGCGTGCATACGGAGTATCGCCTCAGTTTTGCGACTGGATTAATGATTTCCTGTCAGAAAGGTCACAGTTCGTGGTAATAGATGGAAAATCATCGAGAAAAAGTGCTATAGGCCCTCTATTGTTCCCGATCTATATTAACGACATAGGAGAGAACCTGAGTAGCTGTCTTAGATTTTTTGCAGATGATGCAGTCATTTACCGACTTGTAAAGTCATCAGGTGATAAAAACGACTTGCAAAATGTTTTGGATAAGATATCTGTATGGTGCGAAAAGTGGCAATTGACCCTGAATAAGGAAAAGTGTGAAGTTATTCACATGAGTACTAAAGGAAATCAGCTAAATTTCGATCGCGCGATATGTCACACAAATCTGAAGGCTGTAAATTCAACTAAATACTTAGGGATTACAATTACAAATAACCTACATGGGAACGGTTAGATAGATAATATTGTGGGTAGAGCTAACCAAAGACTGCGATTCATTGGCAGAACAGTTAGAACGTGCATCAGCTCTACTGAAGAGACTGCTTACACCATGCTTGTCCGCCCTGTTCTGGAGTATTGCTGTGAGGTGTGGGATCCACATCAGCTGGGACTGACGGATGACATCGAAAAAGTACAACGAAGGGCAGCTCGTTTTGTATTATCGCGAAATAGGGGAGATAGTGCCACATATATTATACGTGAATTGGAGTGGCAATCATTAAAACAAAGGCGTTTTTCGTTGCGACGGGATCTTCTCATAAAATTTCAGTCACCAGTTTTCTCCTCCGATTGCGAAAACATTCCGTTGGCACCCACCTACTTAGGGACAAATGACCATCACGATAAAATAAGAGAAATCAGGGCTCGCACAGAAAAAATTGAAGTGCTCGTTTTTCCTGCGTGCTTTTCGAGGGTGGAACGGTAGACAGACAGCTTGAAGGTGGTTCATTGAATGCCAGGCACTTTATTGTGAATAGCAGAGTAATCACGTAGATGTAGATGTAGCTAAAGACGTACTACCTAAAGCGACGTATTCTAGTGGTACATGGTATCCTCCATCACTCAATGTACGAAGGCTTGCGGAGAATGTATGTAGATGTAGATTCTAAAAACTTGCATAGGAATCATGAGGTTGGCGGGTGTGGATAGATGAATTAGTAATCTATGAAAACAAATAGATAGGTCTGTGACTTAAGGAAGTATGGGTCGCTCCAGGGACCCTACATGGACAGTCTTGCTGGTACGTCAACTGTTCACGATTAGTAGGAAATCCAGGTTTGAGTCCCGATTCGGCACAAATTTTCATATGTCGTTTCACGCAGTACATCTATATCCATTAAAGTTAAACTGAATTTCAGGAATAGATTAACTTCAGTGTTTATACTTCTATTACAACACATTTTCAATTGTGCTACTTTTCGGTATTACTTGTGGCACAACGTACATTTCTGCATTACATTTTACTATCAAATATCTATCACTTTTAGTGAAACCAGTACAACTCTTCAGTATTTCTTCTCTACGCAGCTTCACTGTAACGTCCATGAGGAACAACAGTTACCGACTACGAAGACGGTGAAAAAAATTAGTAAAGTTAACCACAAAGAAAAATATCCTTTGGAAATCCTAAATTTTATTTTATTTTGGAATACAATACCAGTCCTTCCAAATACAGGTTATATCTTAACGGTCCATTGCTATGGGCTCGGGCTATGATAGGAAATTAACCATTCTGAGCACACATCTACCGTAGAGACGAGTCGGAGGAGTTTGTATTCATTTTAAACTGAAATTTGTTATTATCTTCTTTGATATTATCATTACAGGTAACTTATAAAGATAGCATTTTCATAAAACGCGAAGAAATGTATCAGTGATTTTATGATATAATGACGAAATAAAGGAAGCATTATAAGAGTTTACAAGTTTCACACATACGTCGACGTTAGTGGGGACGGAGCCATAATTCAGCTTGTTAAGGGTTGCAAAGCGTGGTAAAGAAGGCCTTCTTGATCTCGTACTTCGCAGGAGGTACGTTAAGGATGTACGAAAAAACCAAATTAGGAATGTCTGAACAAGGATTCATACTCTGTTGTTGTCACGCACAGTTCAGGTAAGCCTGTTAACAATATTTTAGTGTTTGGAAAGAAAGAACTTGCTCCATAATGAATTTATGTTTTCTTAATTTAAGTATTTGATTTATAACTACTAAACATTTATTTGTCTGAATCAACGTTAATCCGCTGCGTACTAATGTAAAGGACTAGTAACTGCGTAGTAATAAAAAGGACAAGTTCAAATGGCTCTGAGCACTATGGGACTTAACATGAAAGGTCATCAGTCCCCTAGTACTTAGAACTACTGAAACCTAACTAACCTAAGGACATCACACACATCCATGCCCGAGGCAGGATTCGAACCTGCGACCGTAGCGGTCGCGCGGTTCCAGACTGTAACGCCTAGAACCGCTCGGCCACCTCGGCCGGCAAAAAGGACAAGTATTTTGTATCATAGGCACGTTGACAAAGACTGTGAGCCGAATCAGTCTCTAATTCATGATATTTCGAAAATGGTTACAACCCGTAGGAATAAATTCTATACGCTCCGGCGTTTGCGGAAGAAACACTCAACGTTCATTACCGCAGAGCGGAAATCTTGCGCCCCGCTATACATCCAAAGTGGGGCATCTTGCTCTTGCACTGTAGTGTATAGCTAGTGATGCGGCTGTGGCGACCAGCTGGAACACTTTGTCATAAAATGACACGACTGCAGATCCGGAGTTCATCGCGCGTTTCACTGCGACGCTTTTATACGGGACACCTGTTGAGTTTTATTCACTGTCACCGCTGTGCGCTTGGCACACGTCAGACTAGCGTCAGAAGTTATTCCTTCTCCGCATTGTGTGCGATGTGCGGGGGGCGGTAGCTCCATAAAATGTGCATCTCGCGGGAGATTGGGTGCGTCTCCGTTTCTGACACGGCCAGTAACCGAGAATGTCGCAAGCAGAAAGAACGCACGACGCTCTCTCGACGGGATACAAAGCATTTCATCATCTTAGTGCTATCAATGACAGACCACTAGAGCACTAAAAGCCGTCTGGAATTGTAATGTAAGAGTAAAATTACGTAAAAAAGGTATATATACGAGGCACTGTCAGAGGGCTGTAAATCAGACGATTCAAAAATTGCGTTGTGGGCAGAATGGAAAACATTCATTCCGCTGAAGCCTCACGGGCTCTATTCAAAATGGTGGCGTGTGGTCTACTCTTTTAAGCATCGTAATTTTGGCTAAGAAACGTGGTACACCTATCATGCCAGTAACGACAAGCACAATTCATGCTCCCAATTAAAATTCATGGAGGCTGTATGATGGAAGTCCAAGAGGTTGCATGAACGTTTTGCGTCATAGTGTTCAAAAATGTTCAAATGTGTGTGAAAATCTTATGGGACTTAACTGCTAAGGTCATGAGTCCCTAAGCTTACACACTAATTAACCTAAATCATCCTAACGACAAACATACACACCCATGCCCAAGGGAGGCCTTGAACTTCCGCCGGGACCAGCCGCACAGTCCATGACTGCAGCGCCTGAGACCGCTCGGCTAATCCCGCGCGGCTGTCATAGTGTATAGGATGTTTCGCTGATGTATCAGTGCGGATTATGGCGGCCGAAAGTCAGTTATTATACATAGTTGTCGAAGAATCACTGAAAGTAGTGACCCATGAAATGTCTAATAGTACGCTCGAGGGGTGATTTAAAATTTTATTTTTACATGAACGTAATAGCGGGAAGGGTAGATGTCAGACTGAGATCCACTGGAAAAGTCTCCAGGAAGCGTAGTTCGCCCACAAATGAGGTGGCTTACAACACGCTTATTCGATCGCTATCTGAATATCACTCGTCAGTCTGGTGCATATATCAAATAGAATTTATACAGGAAATGTAGCAGACCTAGAGAAGAGCAACGCGTTTCGTCACTGCTGCCTCTGTTACGCTCAGAAGCATCACGGTGAGGCTCGTCCAACTCCTGTGGCAGACGATGTAAGAGATTTGTTATTCCGTGTGTATGACTCACACGTTCCATTAACTTCTGAAGAGATCGAAAGAGCTAGAAACACGTAATGAAATAAGTCTCCATAAAACTTTGACCAAATGTGACACATAGCACTCATGTCTTTTATAGTCTTCTTTCAGTGTCCCGAGATCACATTATTAGCATTGTCATTACTAGATGAACTCCTTTTGAAGTACTGAGCAAGAATGAAAATAGACAAATGTGTTGCTGAATGATGTTGAGAACCTTACCATTGCTGCTATGGACGCAAAAATATAGGTTGCTTTCATCGGTAAAAGAAACCGTTTGAGTCATTAATACAATAATGTCAGTGCTACTTTCATTTAAATAGTAATCTAATCATGTCTTATTGCAGAAAGATATTATATCGAGGCGATCAGAAAGTAAACACACAGTCACATGAACATTAAAGGAAAATAGAATAATATTTGTTGTGGAAATATAGATTGTATGTATTTTCGTAACTATTCTCTGCAATATCTTCTTTAAACAGCGCATTGCATTTCACTCTTCCTCAACTTACTAGTTTTATGTTGCACTGCGAAGCACGTTTCACGTAATATGAATCACGATTTGAGCTTTCAGGGAAAGATTTGTGTCTTTTGAGACAAATGAAAGTTTCAGCACTTTACTAGCTTATGTACGATGCCTTTGATTTTCGTAATATTAACGCGTCAGCTACATTTAAGAATAGATGTCAGTAAATGAGAAAAAGTTTCTTTATGTCAGAGGGACGGACAGCATTGTTTGGTAGTGAAAGGGAAAACCGGAAAAGAAGAGAATCAAGGCATTTTAGGTGTGGTGCTACAGAAGAAATTGAAATTTAAGTGGACTGACAAGGTAATGAATGAGGAGGTATTCTGGAGAATCGGCGAGGATAAGATTATATAGCAAACACGTACAAGAGGAAGAGACAGGCTGGCAGGACACCTGTAAAAACACGAGGGAGCTGTAGAAGGTAAAAACTCTAAAGGAAAACAGACATTGGAGTGCATCCAGCAAGTAATGAAGGACGTAGGTTGCAGGTGTTACTCTGAGATGAAGAGGTCATCAAAGGAGAGTAATTCGTGGCGGGCCGCATCAAACCATTCGGGAGACTGATGACTAGAAAAAATGAGAACTCGCAGAAATGAGATTATCGATAAAATTAAAATCAAATTTCCTGATCCTGTAGCTGATCGAATTAAGGAGGCCTGATACCTTGGAAGCAAAGCAAACGGTGGTGTACAAAGCAAGGAGGACATAAAAACCGACTAACACAGGCATGGAGGAATTCCTGGCCAAAAGAAGTATACTGTCGTCAAATACGGACGTTTATTTGAAGATAAATTCCTGAAAATAAACGTTTGGAGTACAGAATTGTATGGCAGTGACTCATGAATAGTAGAAAAACGGGAAAAGAATAGAATCGAAGCGCTACAGATGTGACGCTATAAAAAGATGTTGAAAATTAGGTGGACTGCTAAGAAAGAAATGAGAAGGTTCTTTGAAGAGATACGTGAAAAACATTGACAAAGAAAACGGATAGGATGATAGGATATGTATTAAGATATCATGTAGTAGCTCCCGTGGTACTAGAGTGAGCTGCAAGGTGAAAAACTCTAGGGGAAGACAGAAATTGAAATACATCCAGTAAGTGACGGTGACGAAATTTTGATTATTTGCTGTTCCACCTGATACTGCAATTTTAATGCCCCGTAGAGCAAATAGCGTCAGAGAGGGAGGGTGGTACTTACATCCAGTGTTAAATGTTTATGTAAGACGGTAGGCTTCATATCGAATTTCCAAACAGTATGTACAGATCAACGTAAGCGCATAAAGCAACAGATGAAGTTTTCCTGTTTTTCAAATGATGCTTAACTCTACCTTCCACTAAATCTCATAGTGAGGTGCAAGGTCATCGCAAGTTGCAACATTATTTTACATTTATTAGGCTTGGATTAGACAAGATTAAGGTAATTTCGTGAGGGTCACTAAAATAATTATTACATGCATGTCTGAAAGAACAGAGACTACTAATGATCGACAAAGAACTAATTTCTAAAATATTCGACGACGATAATAATTCACTGAATATAATTTACAAATTTTTATTTTACTTCCTGGTCACTATCTTGTCGCAAAGATCTCTACATCACCTTTTATTCAGAAATTTTTAGAAAAGAGTGTTACTGTTACAATTGGAGACTGTACGAGCAGATGACTAAATATGTGCATACATTATTATGTATGGCCTGTAGGCTAGGTAGTAAACACTGTAGAATTAGTCGTGATGTTTTTACGAGGTCGAATCGGCCCGTCAAAAGTAAATATGAGTGCCTTCGTTTCAGATAAGACGGCATCCGAAAGATAAATCGAGTTTTCCGTGTTTGCTGTGATGCCGGTTCTTGCCATTTATTACAGCCGCCGAAGAGGGACGAACGTTGATTTATCATCCACTGTGTTCACAAGTGAGCTGCCCTGCCTTATAAAAGTCGCCTTCTCGTGAACGGAAGGCAGTGCTCGCCGCTTCCTGTCGCAGATCGTAAACAAGATGTTCAGACGAGAGCAGAGCCGAACTCCAGGTAAATATTTTTCTCGCAGTCGGCAGTGACGACGCGAAAGCATGATGTATTCTGAGCTCGTATTATTACATCTTCGGAAGTCCTGATCTCAATAACTTCATATCAGGCTACCAGGTGAATGTACGTTGTCTTTTATATGTTGTTATGAAGTATTACTATACAGGCTATGATTAACACAGTCTTCAACAAATAACTGGCGGCTATTTAACCGATGTGTAACTCGTTAGAAATGAAACCAAAATCCATGCAAATAGCAACTGCCCTTTCTATCACATATTATAGTACCGCGAGAAGAAAGGCAGAGAACTCAGAAGCATACGATATACGAGAGTTGAAGACGAATAACCATAATAGTCATCTCTGCATAGGTACATAAAGGCTGATGTGTTGGTTGTAAACAAACGGCTTACGTAAGTTTGTTGATAGGACATATCCTGAGACATCAAGAAATCGTCAGTGTGGTTGTGGTGATGCTGATGATGTTTGGTGCGAGGGGTTCTCAACTGCGCGGTTACCTTTGCTCAATTCAATCTCGCCACATTCAGAAATGATGATGAAATGATGAGGACAACACAAAAACCCAGTCATCTCGAGGCATGTGAAAATCCCTGACCCCGCCGGGAATCGCGTTTGGTTGTGGAGAGAAGTGTGAGTATGTGTGCATGGATGAGGGCGGTGGGGGGGGGGGGTGTGTTAAAAATGGAGAGAGAGACGTAGGGATGAATACAGCGAGGAAATTCAAATCGATGTAGGTTGGAGTATTTATTCGAATATGAAGATGTTCAGAGTAGTGTGCAGAGCTGCCTCAAACCAATCTTTGGACTGAAGACCACAACAACAACAAATAAATTTCTGATGTTATTTTACGAGATAAAAAGAATCACTTTCGTTACATGACCCAGTTGTCATATGTTCACGTTTCCCTTTCTAATGCTATGACGCTAGAGATCCTTTACTCCAACGTTCACAATTGTTGTGACTACTTAGTATGTAACACGATTACACTAGAAACTAATTTGCAACATAATTACATCTTATTACAACGGAGAGTAATTCTCTTTACTTCTGGCCATGTCCACATCAGTGCATAAACACTTTCATTGTTACGTTGCTTTTATATGAACGTTGCTAGTTATGTTTACGGAAACCGAGTTAACTATCATGCACGATGCAACAGTCAGGTAGCAGTGTAGCTGTATGTCGAATATTTTCCAGCGAGGAGGTTACCTAGTTGTGTCACATTTCAAATATTTGATGATCATTTTCGTGAAACAGAATTCCTTAGGCCAACCAACGAGAAACTGATAGGCCTCGCAGTTCGCGAACTGTGCTGTTTGAGGAAGCTATAATACGACGAATTGAGGACGACTTAGCGCCAGCACACGATTCATATCCAACTATCTAAGTTCAGCACTGTTCGATCATTACATTAATATGACGTAACAGAACTGTCTACTCACTTTTTGGTGCTTCATACTCACTTTAGCTGCGCCCGTCGATCATATTTCTCTTTGGAGTCAGTGACAGGTTCAAATGGCTCTGAGCACTATGGAACTTAACTTCCGAGGTCATCAGTCCCCTAAGCAGGCCGCGGTGGTCTAGCGGTTCAGGCGCTCAGTCCGGAACCGCGCGACTACTACGGTCGCAGGTTCGAATCCTGCTTCTGGCATGGATGTGTGTGATGTCCTTAGGTTAGTTAGGTTTAAGTAGTTCTAAGTTCTAGGGGACTGATGACCACAGATGTTAAGTCCCATAGTGCTCAGAGCCATTTTCATCAGTCCCCTAGAACTTAGAACTACTTAAACCTAACTATCCTAAGGACATCACACACACCCATGCCCGATGCAGAATTCGAACCTGCGACCGTAGCGGTCACGCGGTTCCAGACCGCTCGGCCACACCGGCCGGCTCAGTGACAGGATAACACACATTAAGCAAGACCTTCTGCAAACGTGACGCCATTTTGAAGTCACATGCAGTATCGATAACAACAGGAATTGGTATCAACTTTGTGACAAGGAAGAATATGAATGCTACTGCTCCTCTTTTCATTATCAGGAATTTAAGCTGATCTCTTAGGTTGCTGCCTAGACATACACTTGGCAATTGCTAATATTCGGAAATACAGAGCCAAATATGTATGAGAACGAAGAATATGAATTTTATTGCTGCTCATTTTAGTCGAAGAAATTAAAGTTTCCTCGAATATGACATATCTGTATCACACTCGTAACAAAGCCCCAGAATGTGCTAACAACGCTAATGTGAAATAAAAACTTGCATATAGCGGGACACGAAACTACTTTCCTCCTACTCCATGAACCATGATATTATCCCTTACGGCCGGTCGGGGTAGCGGAGAGGTTCTAGGTGCTACAGTCTGGAACCGCGCGACCGCTACGGTCGCAGGTTCGAATCCTGCCTCGGGCATGGGTGTGTGTGATGTCCTTAGGATGGTAAGGTTTAAGTAGTTCTAAGTCCTAGGGGACTGATGACCTCGGAAATTAAGTCCCATAGTGCTCAGAGCCATTTGAACCATTTTTTATCCCTTACTCTAGCACTTGGTCGTTTGATTTTAGTTTCCTTTTTCTTGGTTATCATGGTGTCTGTTGAAAGCTTATATCGTCTACGCATTATTAACTGACATTACATGACATTTTTTTTCCACAAAACCAGTAAAAATGGCTAGCTTACAATGAAATGACATAAATAATGTGACAGTTAATTGCAGTCATAAATTACCGAATTCAAAGAATGAAGAATGATGGTGACATGTTTGTGATAATTTTCCATTAGCCGTTAGGCTGATACGGTAAGTTGGAAGTTATAAGTATGTTTCATACGTAATTTGTAAATTATTCACAGTTAAGACTTACTTCTGAGAGAGAATTCTTATACGAACGCATTAACCGTCAATAAATCATTATTTGACATTTAATTTGAACAAGAATATTAAAAAATTGTACCAAGAGTGACATGTTTTTATAAATCTCTGTTACGCCTGCGTGAAGTCTTGTGAGAGGCCCGTATCGAATGCGAACGAAGTCGATAGCAGGTCCTGCTGTTGTCGATATTGAACTTGGCAACAAAGCGACGTCACATTTGCAGAAATTCTTATGAAATATTACCCTCAGTGGCATCGTCGACCGGCCGTCGGTCATTGGCAGCTAATGGCCTGGTACTCATTCCCCTGGCTGTGGCTGACATCATTGTACACAAGTATCCCATCACAAGTATCCATAACTTTAAAACTAACATCTTCCATAATGTTAAAACAAGGGAATATCCGCTCTTGGGCAACGTCTGTATACTGGGCTACGCACTAGAATGTTAAGTGGAACGTAGGTCTAACGACACTTCGGCAGTAGGTGGACCATTACAAACTAATGACTTCGGCAGAGCTTGCATTTATGTCAAACTGTAAACATCCCTTACTTCTAAAAATGTCCTTCGTTTACTAACGAGGCTCCCTGCACAAGTGAAGGAATATTCAGCAGCCAGAATAACGATACATGGAAGTTGCAATATCCTCAGGCAATTGGTGTGTTCCACCATCATCGCAGATGTACCATATACATAATGGCCGATATTCGTTACGATAATGTGAGTGGGGAAATCTTCTGCCTAACACGATGGTGGAGGAAATCACCATATCTTTATCAGTGGGGAGCTACAGGAAACGTTAGAGAATTTCCTGCCGGCAGTCAGGCAACGATTTTGGTTCCGTTCTGACGCACCGCACTTTGCCGTTGATGTCAGGCAACAATTAGCAACGTTTTCTCCAGCTGCTAGATTTGGCAGCAATACTGTAGTCTGAATGTTCTCCCAACCTCGCTCCCACGGATTTCTTTTTGTGAAGAAAGGTAAGGCGTTTGGTTTGCGAGACATGGACAGACCGTTCATAAAAGTTGGTTGCTCGTTTGGCTGAAGTTCCAGACAAAAGTCGTGAAACATCTGGTTGTAGTGAGCGTGTTGAACAAGTGTTAGAACGCGTATGCCAGTTGTACATTAATGGCAACGGACGAAATTTCCAGCGACGGCTCTAAAACAACATTAATGACATGCCAGTACGAAAACCATCTCCGAACATCACTAATGCCAAAATCATCATGAAATCCTAGCAGGGAAAAGAAACGCTTGTGACATCGTTGTCACACAAAAAAGTGTATCATTTTTATCTCTTCTAAACACTGTAAAGTTTTGTATACCTAGTTCTTTTAACCCTGTAAAAGGACTCATTTGTGCTGATACATTAAGCCAGATAAATAAAATAACGATAAATAAAGAACAATGTAGGAAAACTTATATGTAAGAGTACACTGTGAGACACGATATATGTAATGAGTTAATATATCGAAATGAGGTTTTTGGCAAAGGACAGTGCGAACACATGCATGTTAATACTCTTAACGACTTTCGAAGTCTCTCGAAAAGACGAAATTATTGATGTAACGCTTTTTAACGCCACGGAGACTTTATATTGTTTATTATAATTCTAGAATTTTATTTAATAAAGATTTTTAGAGAAATAACGCTTCCCAGCCATGTATTTCGCTTCCCTGTTACGTATTTCATTTCTTAAGCATTACTTCGGTAAGATTAGGGTCTGAGGGTCCTTTCTTACATTTTAGCAGATTTCCTTAGTCAATGCATATTGAAATTTGTTTGTTACAGGATAATATAAAATGAAAAGATAATGATAATAATAATAATAATATTCATATTGATGAAGTTGCGAATATTTGTAATAGTGAATATGTGGAGCTCAAGAAATGTCAGTCTTATTAACATTTAACATTTTTCTCATTATTTTTTTGTCGATCGTCAGTAGCGACATCTAACAAAAATGTGTGGCAACAATAGAGAAGAAATTAGAGACTGACTGGTCAGGGGAAGACGGAGAAATAACGGGGTAAAATTAGCACATGAATTGGAAAGAAGAAAGCAGACATAGAAAGGAATGTAAGAAACGTAGACAGTTTCCACTGTGACACACATACCGGTTCCTTGACAACATAATTTTCCATGGTGCCATTTTCGAATAAATACTTCACTGGGTTCTTTCCGAGTCAGCTCGGTATACAGTGTCGAGTTTTCGTCAACTTCCTTCCTCGCGATCTTCAGAAGTTTTCGGTAGGCCAACTAAAGAAAGTACCTAACGGCGTACTGAAACCTTGTGACGATGGTCGCCGAGAAAATAGTCGAAAAGTCTAGAATGAATACAATTCTGACCCCGAAAGAACCCAATGAAGCATTTATTCATGCTAGAATCCTGGCGGACAGAAAGGAAAAGTTTGGAATGTGCCGAAAGACAAGCTATGCCAATGATAAAAAATAAAGTTTTAGTCTGATCTTAAATATTGAGTGGCTGTATATGAAGCCCAGGTTACCAGGATATTTTTTCCACAGTCGTAAGGTGGAAAATAATTGGGAGAAGAAGAAAGATTCAGAGTTATGCAAAGGGACAGTCAAGATAACATGTTCCTAAAACCAGTACTACCTGAAGCACTGACAAATATCTTGACCCTTTGCTTCTGCCTGTGCCCTAGGTTAAACAAGACTACATAATTTAAAACAGTAGTAGTTGTTATTCCATTTTGAATAACAAGTTTAAAATTCAGAACTAGACTGCAGTTGAAGGGGAAAAAATACCGCAAGGTTTCGGTTATCTGGCACTAGTCCAGTGTGTTTTGAAGTAAAGAAGATCTTGAGCTGACTAAAAGTCTAAATTCCAATGAGCATATCGGTATTCCAACAGCGCCACTTTGTCTCGCTTTGATTGCCACATTTCTGGTCTCCACGACTCCAGGAAAGAGACACGCTGCAGAATGGTCTCCTTTTTGTACCCTTGGGCACTGAACCGCGACATACCGTGGACGAGGCCGTCACACTCCACGAAAGTTACATCTCGTGGCGCTCAACAACAGCTGTCACTGCACCACATACAGCTCAGCAAGTGTTGTCGGTGCTGTTTATGGTTATATTTATTAATATGATTAGTTCCTAACAGTGCCTCAGACATGCTTCACTATTTTCCTTGAAGTTAAGTCTCCAGCTCTATGCAGGATACTTTCTCGGTTATTTGGTTTATCTCAAGCAATAATTATTTGCCCAGCATAATGTTGTATATTGTTTAAGTATTTCTCTAACTCTATCGTATTCCGTGATGCGTTCAAGTAGAAGATTACAAGCCCCTCTTCAGGTTAAGAGGAGAAGATGGTTCATACAAAAGAACAGCTTAACCTACGGCAGTGTGGTCGATCCTGTTCTTTTTAATATTTCACCAATAATCACTGCATTAAACAACACTCCAGCCATTTCATCTGTGCTGGTGACACATCACTGGATACAGAAGGGTAAACGTTTGAAGAAGTAGAAGTAAAGCTGATTTCATCACTGTATAAGCTTTGCTTGTACTATGAGGTCAATCATCTAAAGCCAAATCTCAGCAAGATTCAAATGTGTACACTATGTGACCAAAAGTATCCGGACATCTAGCTGAAAATGACTTACAAGTTGGTGGCGCCCTCCATCGGCAATGCTGGAGTTCAGTATGTTGTTGGCCCACCCTTCGCCTTGATAACAGCTTCCACTCGCGCAAGTATACGTTCAACCAGGTGCTGGAAGGTATCTTGGACAATGGCTGACCATTCTTCACGAGGTGCTGCACTGAGGACAGGTATCGATTTTGGTGTCACCGCCAGACACCACACTTGCTAGGTGGTAGCCTTTAAATCGGCCGCGGTCCGTTAGCATACGTCGGACCTGCGTGTCGCCACTATCAGTGACTGCAGACCGAGCGCCGCCACACGGCACGTCTAGTCTAGAGAGACTCACTAGGACTTGCTCCATTAGTACAGCCGACTTTGCTAGCGATGGTTCACTGTCTACATACGCTCTCATTTGCCGAGACGACAGTTTAGCATAGCCTTCAGCTACGTCATTTACTACGACCTAGCAAGGCGCCATATTCAGTTACTATTCTGTACAGATAATATTGTGAATCATGTACCGTCAAGAGCGACGTTCATCACCAATGGATTAAAGTTAAATATGATACTAATTACGTCCGCTTTCTGAATACTCATTCCTTGTCATGTTCCAGACCTCTCGTCAGTATAGTTCATCCCTCCTCACGCCAGCCTGCGTGAGCTAATACGCGTGCATTTCAGCCTCCTCTTGTAACATGGTGTTGGCTCTTCTGCCAACACAACATCGATGTCGGTGGGTGAGGCCTGGCACAAAGTCGGCATTCCAAAACATCCCAAAGGTGTTCTATGGGATTCACGTCAGAACTCTGTGCAGGCCACTCCATTACAGGGATATTATTGTCGTGTAGCCACTCCGCCACAGGCCGTACATTATGAACAGGTGCTCGATCGTGTTGAAAGATGCAATCGCCATCCCCGAATTGCTCTTCAACAGTAGGAAGCAAGAAGTTGCTTAAAACATCAATGTAGACCTGTGCTGTCATAGTGCCACGCAAAACAACAAGGGGTGTGAGTCCCCTCCATGATAATCACGACCACACCATAATTTTAAGGTTGTCACTACACACGCTGGCAGATGACGTTCAGCGGGCATTCGCCATACCCAAACCTGCTATCGGATCGCCACATTGTGTACCGTGATTCGTCACTCCACACAATGTTTTTCCACTGTTCAGTTGTACAATGTTTACGCTCCTTACACGAAGCGAGGCGTCTTTGGCATTTACTGGCGTGATGTGTGGCTGACGAGCAGCCTCTCGACCATCGAATCCAAGATTTCTCACCTCCTACATAACTGTCATAATACTTGCTGTGGATCCTGGTGGAGTTTGGAATTTCTGTGTGATGGTATGGATAGAGGTCTGCCTATTACACATTACGACCCTGTTCACCTGTCGGAGGTCTCTGTCAGTCAACAGAAGAGGTCGGCCTGCACGCTTTTGTGCTGTACATGTCCCATCAAGTTTCCAGTTCACTATCACATCGGAAACAGTGGACCAAGGGATGTTTAGGAGTGCGGAAATCTCGCGTATGACGTATAACACAAGTGACATCCAATCACCTAATCACGTTCGAAATCCGTGAGTTCCCGGAGCGCCCCACTTTGCTTTCTCACAAAGTCTAATGACTACTAAGGTGGCTGATAAGGAGTGCCGGCAGAAGTTGGCAGTACAATGCACCTTACACGAAATACGTATATTTCTGGGGGTGTCAGGAAACTTTTGATCACATAGTGTATTTCACATACAGAATAGAGGAACGGTGTGACTGAACGTCAAGTGACAATGTAAACGACTTCAGCACTGTCCAACAACTTCCACGAACATTTGTATAATACCAGGATGAAGGTCAGTGCAAGGAACAGTATTTTAAGCTGGTTCTCAAGCTCTCAGAACTTCTACTCTTGATTCGTGTGTATAAATTGCAGAGTACATCTCACCTGTGCGGAGTGCTTCTGCTCACACCAGTCTGTTTGTCATTGCTTTCAGTATGAAACCAACTCCAGTCGACAATGGGAAGAGGGCAAAGATTGTCGACTGAAATCTAGAAAGGGCTTCATCGCTAGCGACATCGGATCTAACAGCATCACCAGATGAAAGCGTAAATTGCCGTCGGATGTCCCAGCAAAGGGAGAGCTAGCCCCAGGAGTCGATCTGCTCCATCCTGTTTCGAGGTGACTCACCCGTCTCTGGGAGGGCGTCCTCCTTTGCAAGACCAATGTGCCGAGCTGATACAGACGTGATATGTGCGTGTGAACAACATCGGACGTTGTCCTCAAGCAAATATGCCCTCTAGTGGAACAATCTTGCACAACTCAGATCCAGGAACATAATCACTGAAGTTACTGCTTTCTTGCAATGTTGATCGGACACGGAAATGTATTAATGCCTTCGAAAGAAAGGATACATCCAACAGGCTATCGAGTTTGATCTTTCGCACGACTGTAGTACTGTAACGAATACTGCTTTACCGGGAAGCTCTTTTTAAGAATGTTCAAGGAACTGAGATGCAAAGTAGTAAGAGCCTACTGAATTCCACGCGAGAGCATCGGGCGTCGTGCACCAGGCAGAAGTTCATCTGACTACGTTAGAATCTCTCCATTGTTCCCCTAACCTCCCAACCATTCTCCGAACACATGTACCCCTGGAATGAATCATATTTTTTCTGAAATGAACAAGAGTGACAATAGCAACAAATAAGATTAATAATAATAATAATATCAATAATGTTGTACATCGACGGCAGGGTCTAATAGAAGTATAATAAGGAATCGTAATGAAAATATGGTTATCAGTTCTGTATATAAAAGGCAATGTCCCAAGTGACTGGCAACTGACCCATCATCGCCCTGCCCGAACCACTAAAGATACGAACGTGAAATGTGGAAAGGGTGTTGATCATATACTGTACGAGTCATTTAAGGAGGGATTTTCCGAAATTCCACCCATAATGGGGTGAAATCGGGAATGAAACGTTTGTTTGAAAATATTTCGCTATTAAGGCAGTTTTGAGCTAGACATACTAATATTGGAGTTTGGTTCCTCAGCTAGAAGTAAAGAAACATGTTCAACTTTTATGTGTTTAAGCATTTTGGGAAATTTAACCAGTATGGAGGCGAAATAGTGAGTAAAAGGCTTCTTTGGAAATAAATCATTATTAAAGGACTACTAAACTATTTTTAAAGCTACATCTATGAAAACTGGCATTTGACTACTCAGTTACAAAGAAAGAAGCAAGTGTTCTCGTGTTCTTTGAAATTGAACTCCTAAGGGGGAGACAGGGGATTAAATGTTCTATGAAACTGTTTCGTTATAAAAGAATTTTTTAAGTTAAATGTAAAAAAAAAAGAATTTCAATTTGGCTTCTCGGTTTAGAAATAGAACAATAAATGTTTTACTGTGTTTGGAAATTGAGCACCTACAAGGGATAAAATACGGGGTTAAACGTTGTATGAAAACATTCACTGTGAAAACATTTTTAAAGTTAAATGTTTTAAAACTGGTGTTTGGCTTCTCGGTTGGAAATGAAAAAAATATGTTTCACTGTTTTTCGAAAGTCAACCTCTAAGGGGGTGAAAGAGGGAAAGACTGACTCATCGTGACTCAGACCAAACCAACACGGATAGAAACTTGAAATTTGGAGCGGGTGTTGATCTTATTCTGTGGGCATCATTTAAGAAGGGGTTGTTCGAAATTTCGCTCATAAGGGTTCAAATAGAGGATAGTGGGTTTTTGAAAAATGTCGCTTTTAAGACAATTTTGAAGTTGTAACTACGAAAATTGCTGTTTGGTTCCTCAATAAAAAATAAAAGAATCGTAGAATAAGTTTCAAAATTTCTGCCTATGATCACAAAATGTTATGTCCTCAGATTACCGCTTTCGGTCAGCAATGACCATCTTCAGGTCTGCAGCAAAACATAGAACTAAACACAAATACAGCTAGTGGATTGTCTACAGCTGAAAACAATAAAAAGGGCTATAGTAAAAAGTATTACTGATATACATGTGAAAATTATGTGATTTAACTATAACGAGGCATACCTGTTTTAAGACATGTCCTAGCAGAATGGAGCCATAGTGGCATCGCCAAAAGATGAAACAAACAGTCAGTTCAGCATCGTCAGACATAAGTGAAATATCGCATATATTAGAGGCGTTCTGTTAACAGAACTACTGGTCAAAACAAACTGTCGTACTATAGCTACGGCCGGCCGCGGTGGCCGTGGGGTTAGGGCGCTTCAGTCCGGAACCGCGTGACTGCTGCGGTCGCAGGTTCGAATCCTGCCTCGGGCATGGATGTGTGTGATGTCCTTAGGTTAGTTAGGTTTAAGTAGTTCTAAGTTCTAGGGGACTGATGACCTCAGATGTTAAGTCCCATAGTGCTCAGAGCCATTTGAACAATTTTTGAACTATAGCTACAAAATATTTGTGTCGCAAGTTTGCCGGGTGCCGCTACTATAGCCGTCCACATATTCTTCGATCATATAGTTGTACGATATAGAATAAAATGAAAATACAATCAGTAAAGTCTGTAATAGGCGTCATAACACTAATAAAATGCAGTAAATTAAAACGAAACCAAGCTTTGATTTTTACAAAGGAGATAGTTAAGTGACGCTCTTATGAAGAATTATAGATAAATATGCAATGATATACATACAGTCAAGCTTACGGAGTTCACAGATAATACAAAAAGGATAAAACAAATATGGAAAGAAGTCAGATGAATGACAACAGACAGTAATAAGTAAACAGTGCCCTCTGTTGGCGTGATCGCCGGAAAGCCGCATAGACGAGAAGTGGCCAGAGGGCCCCTCGTACCGTGTGACACGCCGTTCTAAGAAAAGAATGGTAAAACACATTACCAGTCAATTAACAAGATTATCTAACTAATGAAGTGTGTGATATGAACAGAGAAACGACAAGAAAAAACGAAGCGAAAGCAAGATAAACAGGGCGTGTCACGTAAGGCGTAATACCAGTTTTATTTTGTGAATGGTGGCACATATCGAAACATGGTTTTCCGCAAATTTTTGAGCCTTTATGGGCGTTAATGTTTGGTTAGTGTTTTTAGCGCTAGAATCAACGGTGATATTGAAGCAACGATAGGTCTTGAGAAGGCAATTAGAGTGATATAGTGTTTGTTAGCGCTGAAGTTGAAACTTGTAGTAAAAAATTCGAGGAATGTCCTAGAATTTGAGAGCACAGTGGCCTAAATCGGCATTAGTGGTGCAAACACTGGTAAACACAGCGCTCGTCCTACGGTGTGTCGGGATGTCAACATATTTGTCTGTTTACTTGTCTACACTGCAGGCTGCTCATTTCTGCTTCAGGATTCGTTGCATGCAGACATGTACACCAATGGGGAGGATCTGGATATACTACTTTTATACGGTCAATGTAAAAGAATTGCCGTGAAAACAATACAGCAGTGTATGGCTATTCATCTGGATCGCCAGTGTTCGACGCACGAGGCAGTTGCACGAATTATTAAGACGCTAGTGCGGACAGGCTGCTAGAACGCAAACAGAGGACAAGAAAGAAGACTGCAACAAACAGAGAACACGAAGAAGCTCTCCTGGCTACGATTGTGATGAATCCGCACAGTGGTACGAGACATATTTCCAAAGAATGTGGAAACTGCCAGACGTGTGTCATTCGCATCCTGCACCGACAGAATTTCTGTTGCTTTTATTTGTCTCTACATCAGGCACTCGATAACCGTGATTTCGAACGTCTTACACAACGTTTCTCAGTTTCGCCTTCAGGAACTCATAGACGACCCTACGTTTATCCAAAGTGTGGTCTTTACCGATGAAGCAACGTTTACCAACCACGCTAATATAAACATACGCTACTGGGCAACTGAATATTCACACTGGCTTACTCAGGTGCAACTTCAGCGGCAGCGGAAAATCAGTCATTATTAAGGAATTGCTAAAGCATTTTAAAGCTAAAGCTATGAAAATTTGTATTTGGTTTCTTAGTTAGAAATAAAAAATACTTAAAGAACGAGCACGAAAGACTATTATCGCCTCTATCAACAGTAGCAACCTATAAATACGGTCGCCCACAGACATCCTGAAGTTGTCTGGATCACGGTGTGGCGAGCGGTACACACGCCTTTTCTACCTACGACGATGCGTTCATTGTGGTATGTCGTTGTGAAGGGAAGTTCGCTACTCGTCAGAGGCTACATTCCATACATCTGACGGACGACCCCTTGTGTCCGACATGCTCAGTCGCTGACTCGGATGCACACCGTCTGACGTGTGCCGCGACCAGCGAGTGCTGGCTACTGACGCAGCGCATGCTGGCATTACTCTTGCGGCGATTGCCGGAGTCTATCTCCCCTGATGATATACTGCGCCCCGACGGCATATACTTTCCATCGACCAGGACGAACGCCATTAACTGGCTAAAAGGCATGGCCATTTACTATATATTTGGCGATGCTCACAAAGGCACACTCGACTTTTGGTTCCTACTGATGACGACACATGCAACTTTCAGCCGCCACCCAACGTGCAGAACCCGTTTCGCAGATTATTTAGGTTCATTATTTGCGGATACTCCTGCTCACTGGGGCGTTCCGGGTATGAGACGCTGAAAATGAAGAAGAATCCTCGAGCATATTGATCCTCTAGGGACGGAATAGGGGGGAACCCCTCCCAACAGACGAGAAGACGACCCGGACGCTCGGCTACGGCAGTTGTAGGATCTTTTTGTAACGAAACAAAAACAAATCTAGAAATACAATACAAAATTAAAATTAACAAACAAATAAAATTTTTATAAAAATTAAAGAAAGAAAGAAAGAAAACAACATAGACCAATCCGCTACATCCTCTTCCTGATCCTTCGATCCTTCGATCCTCGAACACGTTGCTTGGGCATGGCGACGGGATGGCCAGGCTTCGGGTGTCGACCCCTGCCCTACCCGTCGTCCTGCTCCTGCAGCGGTTTCTTGAAAAAAAAAAAAAATGGTGAAGCACTTGCCCGCGAAAGGCAAAGGTTCCGAGTTCGAGTCTCGGTCCGGCACAAAGTTTTAATGTGCCAGGAAGTTTCATATCAGCGCACACTCCGCTGCAGAGTGAAAATATCATTCTTGAAACATCCCGAAGGCTGTGGCTAAGCCATGTCTCCGCAATATCCTTTCTTTCAGAAGTGCTAGTTCTGCAAGGTTTGCAGGAGAGCTTCTGTAAAGTTTGGAAGGTAGGAGACGAGGTACTGACAGAAATAAAGCTGTGAGGACGGGGCGTGGATAGTGCTTGGGCAGCTCAGATGGTAGAGCACTTGCCTGCGAAAGGCAAAGGTCCCGAGTTCGAGTCTCGGTCCGGCACACAGTTTTAATCTGCCAGGAAGTTTTAAATAATACTTGTTTCAGTGTTTTTGGAAATTCAATCTCTAAGGGGTCAAACGGATGACGAAACTTTTTAAGAAAATATTTCTTTATATTAAAAAAATTTGAAGCTAAATTTAGGAAAGTAGGTGTTTCACTTCTCAATGAGATACGAAGACAAACGCGTTAAGGGATGAAAGTCACTTTAGAAATATTACCGCGGGAATGTAAAAGACATCATTAACAAAAACCTTGTACTCTAGTTACCATAATTGTTTTTTGGCCAGAGGTACACTCGGGAAAGACCATGCTTCTATGGCCTTAATTAGCGTGAAAACGTTAGAAACTGTAGCAACCTATGAACAACATAAAAATTCGGTTTAAGGAAACCAAATATCCGTTCAGACCATACAATCTATGTGAGCGAAGCAGTGGGCGACAAGGTAGTTTATTCATACATGAGTAATCATGTGAGTATCGCAAAAACAGTGTGCATTATTAGAAGCAGTTATGGCACAGCATGACTTCACATTGATACACGTATGACTGTATCGATAAACTGATCTTAGGTTACCCGCTCTGGTGCCCACAGTAGCAAATAGAATGAGCCCATATCCATAGCTGGGCTTTAATATGTTATACACTGTCATTAACACTGTCTGAGCCACTTCCTGCGCTTTCAGCGATAGTAAAGTAGTGTTTCTCCTCCAGAGTTTCACCAATCCTAGAAGTTCCAGAAAGTATAGCTTTCACCAATTACTGTTTAGACCCTACCAAGTGAATTTTAGTCTGTATCAGCTATTAACACTGCCATCGTTTCTTGCTTTCGAACCTCGAACAGTGTTAGCTAATCTGTTGTAATGCATCTGAGTTTGGTTTATCCTGCAGCAAGCTTTTTGTAGGTCAGTAGTTCTTTTCACACCATCATGATGTATGAACATCTCTAACGTCAACAGATGACAGAGAACTACAGTTTTTTACTTCGGTTTACTCTGTCTCTAATGACTTCTTCGTCAATGAAATCCTCTCTTCCACTCAGGCATAATTGTTAATTTAGTCAACTCACGAAACACCACCACGACTGAGACTTGTAAACAGATGACCACCGTTGTAATTTTGAAGTGGCTGACCAATCTTGTTTCAGGTTGGATAAATCATTTCCATTCCACGTGCAGCAATGAGTAAACTACTTACGACAGTGACAGTAAAGTAATTCCTTCAGTGGACTGCATGTCTCGAGACTTTTATCGATACTTAACATTTTCAAATGTCCTTCAGGTTAGTGGTTTCAGTTGTAATACACTGGAGTTTTGACTGGCTTATGGTTAATTTGCAAGTTGTCTTCTCCTTGTTAACAACGTTTGAGTTGTTGTGGCTATCTGTTGTGTTACTAGCCATGAGTTTTATACGTCACAATTAAGTTTTGCTGTTACAGAGGACCCGAGTGTTGACACCTCTGCAATAAGTCTTGATAGCAGCTGGGAACCTGTGAAGCATCTTTGACAGTAGTAAAGCATTATTAGAGTTCAGTTATTTATTCAAAATGTTTACAACACGACGTTTTTCCTCACCAGCCTTGCTTGTGGGTCATTTAGTTGCATGTTGGAGTCTAGCGGATGTCCATCGATTCAGCTCAATGTCTGCAGCTCTAGGAGGTGTGAGTGACTTTCCCGCCGCGGCGGGTTGCTGGCGAGCAGATGCAGCCATTGTCGAGTACAAAATGGTATTGTCCTGGCTGCTGGAGTGTCCTCAGTCCCACAGTGAGTTCTACAATGACACTTGATGATCCATCTGCGATGTAACCAGTGTTGATAGTTGTGTGGTCGGATGGTCTCCTCCCTATTCGCCTGGCTTGCCTGGTAGATTTCAGCACTCAGAGGTGTCTGAGTATTGTAAAGGAATGTGGAGCCCAAGACACCCTGCTGTCGGCTTCTGTACTGAAGTTCAGTGTCTGCAGCACTCTGTGATGCGGTGTTGTCAGAAGACACTTTCTCTATTGGTAGGCAGTGAGCAGTACAAAGTTCATTACCATCTGAAGCACATCATCAGCTACCACATAGAATATGCTGGAGAACCTAGGACAAAGATTCACAGCCACTATGAATGCCATCAGTCCCAATGATAAACTCATGGTGAGAACTGGAGTGCTGGGGGTGTTTAAATAGAGTTATCTTGAGGCTATGACATGAGTCACAGTTGATAATGATCATATGTGGCCCCCTTATTTAGCCATTTTCACTAAAAAGGCTGTTAACTGCTGTATCTGTTCGTTGCTATGGGATCTTGTGAAAGAGATAGAGTTTCTTGCATCATGTCTCACAAACTAATGAGTATGCTTGTCTGGCTTCCTTTGATTTTCTGTTACAGTCTCCTCTCTGCTAAATGCGTATTCTCACTTGGTGTCATAAGGTGTTGATGACCTTAACTATTTGCAATATATTGGCAATTTCCTGTTTCCACCTGTGTCTCTGGCACGACTTGATTTTCCGTGTGGCAACGTTAATGAGTTGTAATAAAAATTTCTAATATCCTACCCATTATTACTCAGGTCTGAACAGCAGTTCAAGTTTTGTATTGGATCTGACTTTGTTTTATCCCGTGGCGAGCTTTGTTTTAGGTTAGTAGTTCTTTTCACGCTGTCATAATGTATGAACACAACTGGTGTCAACTGATGATAGAGAAATACTGTCTTTCACGGCAGTTTACGCCAACTCTAATGACTTCTACATCAAAGGAATCTCTCATTCACTTAATCATAACGCTCAATTTATTCCACTCATGAAACACCACTGAAATAGAGACTGGTGAACAGATGACCAGCGCTGCCATTTGGAAGAGGCTGACCAATCTTTCTGCAGTTCAGATAAATCATTTCCATTCCCCCTGACAGCAGTGAGTAAACTGCTTACAGATGGTGGCAATGAAGGAAATCTTCCATTGTGCTGCATGTTTCGAGTTTTTTTTATCGACACTTAAGAGTTAATTTCCAGGCATTTGTTATTCTCTTCCTTATTAATAGCGGTTCAGTTGTTGTAGCCATCTGTTGTCTTGCTAGCTCTGGGTTTTTGTACCTGATGACTGAATATTGCTGTCCTAGTGGTTAACCCACTATTGCCTGAAGCTCTTCAGCAGGCATTATTCTTAATTATTATAATCATAAAATCATTAGCGTCCCTCAAGCGCGCAGGCACACACACACACACACACACACACACACACACACATACACAAACAAACAAACCGAATTTTAGTTTAGTTTTGGTTTTGTGTAAGAGATGGGGAAACACTGTGTCACATCCGAAATCCCTCAGTTCCGACGTAGGTTTTCGAGAAGTATCCTTCCGCCGTTACGGCAACAACTGAAACTGGTAATCCCCTCCCAAGTACTCCCAATCGACAACACTAACACTTGGCCCCACTACTACCAGCTCATGTAGCTTTCAACTGAAAAGAACTGAGACTGTATTATCGACCATATCTCACATTATAAAGTAGGGAAAAAAGATTAAACAAAAATAAAAACACAAAGTATAGTCCAAAAGAGGACAAGAAGTGTTACCATGATATTAAGCTATCTGGCATTTATTAATGACAGTGGGTGAAATAAGTTACGAAAGGAAGAGAAACACAGTCGTTCTGCCACAGACAGGCCAAATGGGTCCGACCGACCACCGTGCCATGCTCAGCCAGTGGCGTGATCGAGACGCATTACAGAAGTGCGTGGGGTCAGCATACCACCCTCAAGGCCGTTGTCGGGTTACTGAACATGGTGGAGCTAATACTTGGTCAAGAAGCTCTTCAACTGCCATCACGAGTCTGAGTGAACCCATGTCCAGTCCTTCCACAAAGGAAAACCCTGGCAATATCGAGAATCGAACACAGGTTCCCGATTGGCAGCCAGCTGAGCTGAAGCCTCAACTACGGAGACGAAATATATCAAATTAGGCTCAATTAACAGAATTGTTACAGTTTGTACATGGATTTTATAAGAAAATTTTCAGCATCTTCGAGGATAAGGGCTAAAGAACAAATCTAATCCACGAGTGAAACAGATCAGCGAATTTCAGAGATGCTTGTACAACACAGTGAAAGGAAGAGTAATAAGCGATAACACCAACAACTAATACGATACACAGACCTTTGAAGGAGATAGAGGACATGAAGATGTAACAGGTTTTAATTTAATCGAAGCGAGAAATTGGAAGATGACAGTGAAGAAGTAGACTAAGATCAAGTTTCCTCTAACATCCATTTCGAGCAACGATTAATGTATGTTAAGCATCAATAATATACTTTGTTATATGGATTGCTTACCCATTACAGGTAACTCACTTTCAATCTCGACGAAGTACCAGTTCTGTGGTTGAAGGTGCTGTGCATATTTAGAAATGAGATAGAGAAAAATATAATGGCAACCTCTGGGAAACATGTCGTAAAATTACGAGGGTTGGAACATTAATAGTGGCAACTATTTATTTACAGCTCGTACAAAATAGATACGTGTTTCAAAGTTCTACTGACCTTCAAAGTAGTCACCAGCATTGTGTATAACCCCTTGCCTGCTATATGGAAGTCGTGCGATATTCTTAGCAGTGCCAGTTGTGTTGACAGTTCGAGCGGTGCGGTCTATAGCCCCACGAATTTGCAGCAGTTGTGACGCGAATGCCTTGAAGTGTTTCCTTCAGTTTAGAAATCGAGTTGAACTTACAAGTGCTTCAGTCAGAGGAGTGCAGTATGTGGTATAGCACATAGCAGCCCCATCAGTCGTAGAAATCAGTAACAGCTTGCACTGTACGTGCTTGAGCATTGTCCTGAAAAATTATGGTCAGGTCCTGCAGAAAGTGTCATCACTTCCGTCTCTAAACTGTTCATTTTTGGGACACAACCTACTACCAGCTTAGAAGTGATGACACTTTCTGCCGGAACTGACTATCATTTTGCAGGACAATGCTCAAGCACGTACGGTGCAAGCTGTTACTGATTTGTTTGACTCATGGGGCTGCTAAGTGCTATACAATCTACTGAACTCCCATGACTTAATCCCTCGTGAGTTCAATTCGATTTATAAACTGAAGGAACTGCTACAAATGCTTCGGACAATAGACCGCGCAGCTCGATCTGTCAACACAATTGGCACTACTAAGGGTATCCTACGACTTCCACATCGCTGGCAACGTGTTATACACAATGCTGGTGACTACTTTGAAGGTCAGTAAAACTTTGAAACACGTATTTATTTTGTACGAGTTGTAAATAAATAGTTGACACCAATAATGTTCCAACCCTCGTAATTTGAGACTTGTTTTTGTGAAAACCCACGTCATAAAACCAGTGAAAAATAGGATATTTAGAATATCAAAGCTTGTACTGTGCTACTCGCAACGAGCTTTTACTTTACACTGAGAGCGCAAAAATATGGAATGAGCCTGTCAGTATATTTAAGAGCACTTCTAAACAGTCCGCACAAAAAATACGGAGTTCTCTACTGTCTGTGTTTAAATGAGGAATCACCAACTTCCGAATTAGCGCTCCTGCTGGTCTGAATATATTCCGTCCGCTTTTTGTTACCACACTATGTGGCTAGCACACGTGACTGTATTTCCTGTGGGAATCTCCAGATGGCCGTATGCGAATAATGAAAACAATTGTCCTACCAGTTTGATACTAAACTCATGCCTTGTGACACGACTCACACGACTGCCTCTACTGTGCACGCTCAATAAGAAACAGCTGCAACTTGTAATTACGTGGTTTATTTCGATTGCTCGTTGCAGCAAGTATTAGAAACCCACGTTTATTCGACTAACATGTGTACTGTGAGCACCTTTACATGTATCAGAGAATGGAAAATAACACTTCCCCAGAAAGCCACCAACGTTTCAGATTATCGTTATACTGAATTTGTTTTTGGTTACGGAATATCTGGTACATTGTCGGTCTACGAATCGCGTAGTTCTTAATTCTTTTTCTAAACGTATTCAAGTTTAGCTATTCGTATACTTTCTTTAGAATGAGGAAACGGATCTCGGATCATCTCTCGCCTATGCGACCACGATCAAGGTGATCAGTTTTCCAGACAGTACATAATATATCACACGACAAAATAAGTCTTTCTTGCTAGAGATACGTAAGGAGCATATTCTTCAAATTCAAATTTGCACACGACCCAAAATTTTTTGACACAGTTACAATTTATTCTAGAATAAAACTGTGTGTTTGACTATACATATAAATTTACAAATGTAAAAAGAAGAGATCAGGAAGTTTTGATGATCCAGGTGGGGAGGGGGATAGGTTGTGCGACCAGGAAAAAATTAAATGATCGTATGGCATTGTGTTAAAATAACATATCAAACAGCTTGTTATTTTAGGTCTGTTCTCTTAAGAAATTGTGGTTCCCTACATTTGATCATCGCACCAAACTATATCATTGCATCGTGGTGATAATTCTGGTTTAACACTCTCCAACGACATTAAAGAAAACACGATTTCCATCGCAACAGAAAGATGAATCCGCATTTACCATCACAACACATTGTACATGTGAGGAATGTCAGTTACGGAGTTTGCAATCTGTAGAATCAAGTGCGAGCAAAGTTTTCACCAATCAGAATTTTATTAAGTAATAGACACAGTTTTCCGTGCAGAATATTCTTCTGGAGTCCTGGGGGAAAGGTAAGGCCCATATGAATTTGATTTTCGTGATAGAATTAAACACATCAAATAAATCCACAGATCTGAGTTACGTTTAGGGATCGTCCTTTTACGGTAAACATAAAAATGTCGACAGAAAGAAGAATTTCCCAGGAAACGTTTTTCACTATAGCACAGATACCATTCGCCACCACAGCATCAATCAGGCTAGGCAGCCTACCGTTAGGGGATGATCGTAATGGATGTTTATACGCAAGAAACAGTAAAAATTGATTATATATCCACGAGAAAAACTTGATTGGAGTGTCGTTGGGAGAATAGTGTGAACTGCCGTGTTATGCCACAGAATTTGCGAGACAGTCATGTACTGCTAACAAGTACGTTCAGTGTACTATTCCTTTCTACCTTTCCCACTCATACTAATTTCTTAGCTAAGAAATTACTTTTGTCTATTCAAAGATTGTTAGAAAGTCTCAAATTTGTTGTGATGAATTTTTATTTGTAATTATTAACTATTTTTCTTTTTAATTTGCTTCTATTTAATATCTAACGATGAAATTCATCCAATTAAATAACAATTGCTTGTAAGGATGTCACAAGCAAGAGGAAAAAAAGCACATTATATCAGCGATCTCATTTTAACTATAGCATAAAAGACATACAAGATCCTGGAAAGAGTGGAGAGATGGATGACCAAAATCGGACGCAGAGGTATATTCCGACGTAGTGTAAATAAATATATTGGAATGGAATGATACAAATAACTCGGCATATAAATGCTAAAAGAACGGAGTGTGCAAATGAATTCCAAATTCCAGGTATTCAAAATTCATGTAATGGCAGTCGCTGCTAGTAGATGAATGAAACAGAGTATCTTAAATGCCAAAATGGAACCTGTTGAAAACCTTATGTAAGAATAGCGACCAACTCTATAACGGTGAATCATAAGGTTGTGCAGAAATTGAAGGAGCTGTTAGCGGAGCCGGCCACTGTGACCGCGCGGTTCTAGGCGCTTCAGTCCGGAAACGCTCGCAGGTTCGGGCATGAATGTGTGTGATGTCCTTAGTTAGGTTTAAGTAGTTCTATGTTCTAGGGGACTGATGACCTCAGATATTGAGTCCCATAGTGCTCAGAGCCATTTTTTTGATAGCGGAGTCGAAATTTGGTAACTTCGGTATGGGTATTTATGGGCTTAGAAGCAATCTTGGGAGACTGAAAAAGCTTTGAAATAACAGGAATATCGACGACAATCAATGAATAGGTGCTGCCAATTCAGCGACGATAATGTACTCTTTCTGTGTACCTCTTTTTTTTTATTCTTTTAAAGGGGTATATCAATAGGCTCGTGTACGTGAAGGAACACTTACCGCCGAGATACTTGAGATATCTGCAAGGTCTGATGATGTTCGAGCGATGCGTGGTTTACTTGATGGAGTGCTGTTTCCAGTAGAGGGAGTTGCGACGGCCCCGGATCGAATCCACCCTGCGGTTTAACGACGATGGTAAGTGTGCCAGCCAGCCTCGACTTGATTTTTAGGCGGGTTTCCACATCCGACTAGGTAACTGCTGGGCTGGTATCCATGTTCCGCCTCAGTTACATGATTTAGAAAGATTCAGAGAAAATTTGGTTCACTGTCATATTAATAACACTGGGGGGGGGGGGGGGGGGAGATAACGAGGTTGCGGGCTGGGTATAGGTTATCTGGCCACCCCTTCAAGTAAACATGCCACATCCGTCAATAACCATGTTGAACATATGCCGAAGCAGGTCAAAGTCACGAGACAAAGACAATATATCTGTAATGAATGTGGTGATCTTCATTTTGCAAACCTTCTGTGATGATTATTATTGTTGAGTAAACAGTACAATAATTTCACTGAACTTCTAACATTCTAAAGCTGTCACTGGTTGAGTAGTTTCCAAGATCATAAATTCCTATTCGAAAGATGTGTTTTGACTTCTTTATCCGATCCCATTTTTACGCATCCTCTTTAAGCCTCTATATAGAGACGACGTTTTCATTGTCAAAACTACTGCTGCATTACTAATACAACCAAATCCTTGTAAATTCTTCACCTCATTGTCATTCAACAGAATTAGCCTACCGTCCTCAGATCTTCACTGCGTCGTCACCCCATAAAAAGCTTTCAGATGAAGATAAACACCGTGACAGAGGTGTTACAATGTAACATATCCGAAGACCGATACTAACTGTTACAAAGTTTCCTGACTTACAAAAAGTACGTGAGGAACCAGATATGAAGTGTGATCCCATGTCTTCTGGTATTATGACCAATGAGTACACTCAGTTTTGTTGGTGAGCCTTTCTCTTCTTATTTCAGTTTGATGACTTTTTAGTTAAGTTTAACATCCTTTTGAATTTCTTCCCGATTTGATTAAATATTATAAGGTTCAAATGGCTCTGAGCACTATGGGACTTAACATCGGAGCATCCATTCTTATTTATTTGTATTTATTTTTCATCTCTGTATCAGGTTCCGTGGGATCATTAGAGCCAGAACTACTTGGTTGTTGAACGGCTCTACAGGCTACAGATTATAAAATTTACAAACAAAAGAAAGTAAAGCATTAATAAATAAGAAAAAAAATGATACGTAATAGAAGAAATAACAGATTAAAAGGCATCGTTGTCAACTACTGTGGGGCATTTGTCTTAGATCATGCCGAAACTTGTGCTGCTAGGACCCTGGCTCGCTTAAGACGGAGTCATGAGGCTCTGTAAAGTGAAGCAGCAAATCAGCACCGAGATCTCTGGATCGTCATTACTGACTTAAACGGGTAATGAAATTCATTCGGTAGCAATGGGTAGAGTGTTTCACAAGGGAATGTTTGACCTTAGACTTGACGATTTCGAGTTTATCACTCACCTTTTCAAATCCGCTGTAAGCCTATTGAAAATGAAACTATCTGTGTTGTGCACATTCTTGTGTACAATTCATATACAGGGTGTTACAAAAAGGTACGGCCAAACTTTCAGGAAACATTCCTCACACACAAAGAAAGAAAATATGTTATGTGCACATGTGTCCGGAAACGCTTACTTTCCATGTTAGAGCTCATTTTATTACTTCTCTTCAAATCACATTAATAATGGAATGGAAACACACAACAACAGAATGTACCAGCGTGACTTCAAACACCTTGTTACAGGAAATGTCTTCCGTTAGCGAGGATACATGTATCCACCCTCCGTCGCATCGAATCCCTGATGCGCTGATGCAGCCCTGGAGAATGGCGTATTGTATCACAGCCGTCCACAATACGAGCACGAAGAGTCTCTACATTTGGTACCGGAGTTGCGTAGACAAGAGCTTTCAAATGCCCCCATAAATGAAAGTCAAGAGGGTTGAGGTCAGGAGAGCTTGGAGGCCATGAAATTGGTCCGCCTCTACCAATCCATCGGTCGCCGAATCTGTTGTTGAGAAGCGTACGAACACTTCGACTGAAATGTGCAGGAGCTCCATCGTGCATGAACCACATGTTGTGTCGTACTTGTAAAGGCACATGTTCTAGCAGCACAGGTAGAGTATCCCGTATGAAGTCATGATAACGTGCTCCACTGAGAGTAGGTGGAAGAACATGGGGCCCAATCAAGACATCACCAACAATGCCTGCCCAAACGTTCACAGAAAATCTGTGTTGATTACGTGATTGCACAATTGTGTGCGGATTCTCGTCAGCCCACACATGTTGATTGTGAAAATTTACAATTTGATCACGCTGGAATGAAGCCTCACCCCTAAAAAGAACATTTGCACTGAAATGAGGATTGACACATTGTTGGATGAACCATTCGCAGAAGTGTACCCGTGGAGGCCAATCAGCTGCTTATAGTGCCTGCACACGCTGTACATGATACGGAAACAACTGATTCTCCCGTAGCACTCTCCATACAGTGACGTGGTCAACGTTACCTTGTACAACAGCAACTTCTCTGACGCTGACATTATGGTTATCGTCAACTGCACGAAGAATTGTCTCCTCCATTGCAGGTGTCCTCGTCGTTCTAGGTCTTCCCTAGTCGCGAGTCATAGGCTGGAATGTTCGGTGCTCCCTAAGACGCCGATCAATTGCTTCGAACGTCTTCCTGTCGGGGCACCTTCGTTTTGGAAATCTGTCTCGATACAAACGTACCGCGCCACGGCTATTGCCCCGTGCTAATCCATACATCAAATGGGTATCTGCGAACTCCGCATTTGTAAACATTGCACTGACTGCAAAACCACGTTCGTGGTGAACACTAACCTGTTCACGCTACGTACTGGTGTGCTTGATGCTAGTACAGTAGAGCAATGAGTCGCATGTCAACATAAGCACCGAGGTCAACATTACCTTCCTTCAATTGGGCCAACTGGCGGTGAATCGAGGAAGTACAGTACACAATGACGAAACTAAAATGAGCTCTAACATGTAAATTAAGCGTTTCCGGACACATGTCCACATAACATCTTTTCTGTATTTGTGTGTGAGGAATGTTTCCTGAAAGTTTGGCCATACCTTTTTGTAACACCCTGTATAATCCAAGAGCAAATCGTTTTCTATCTAGCGTACACTGAATTAACGTTTCATTTTTATTCTGATTGTGTTAATATATTCAACAACAAATACCATGATGAGTGTCTGTGGAGGCATGGTGAAGTTATTATTCCATGACACGTGAGCGGCAGCTTACACGAAGTTCGCGAACTGACGCAGCAGCACTGCTGCGGACTGTAATTTGCATTTACTGAAGTCATTATGGAACTTCTCCTAAAAATTAGCTAATAAACTTATCATCAGTGGAATATATCATGACGTCGCATCCGTAGCAGCAGACCAATTTAAATGGAGCTTGTAGAGGCTTCCAGTGAGTACATGCTTCACAGGTAAGCAAAGAGGGAACCAGGTATCGAATGTTGGACTGCCACATTTTCACCCTATATAGGCCTCTCGGTCATTACTTACCGTCGTGTCATCCTCTGCCAATATCGTCACTGTATGCGGCATGGGGTCGTTTTGGGATCGGTATGGGGTCGTTGTCGGGATTCTTGAGCTAACCAGGTAGTGAAGCCACCAGGAAAAATGTAACGTAACATGTGGCAGATGAGTGACTTTCGATATGACAGCTTCCCATAGGAACAAAAATAACACTTCTCCCGTACGCAGTAAGTTAAACGCCGCGTTACGGGCGGAGTCAGAAAATGGCTAGTTCACTCGACATTTTGCCAGTGTGCATCCACAAATATTTTTGATACCACGATACCGACTACTCTTTACGTATATACATTGTACGTATACAAATTGTAGTTAATGTTCATCTTCTTAAGCTGCTTTCGGATGGCACTAGATAGTTCGTATAGCGTTCAGAAATGTGCCACGTCATGAGGTAAGAGATACAGCCCTTGTGTATCCTCTGTCGACCGAGGCGGTGGCGAAGTGCGTGGATGACAGTGCTTAATACCACCTGTCGGATAATACATACTACATGCTTGGCCTCATCTTGCTTACCGGTCGCCGGATTCCACAAAAACCTTCGCAGGTTCTTTCGTTGTAGATGTCACATAATCTCTGGCAAAGGTTCTTCTGATTATTAAACCAGTCTCATGACGATGTTTCATTATGTAATTCTTCCAACAATGTGCACATGCAACTAATGTGATCAATTTATGACTATATCAGCTCACTTTATCACCATGGACGCAACACTCTGAAATAGCTCTGAGCACTATGGGGCTTAACTGCTGTGGTCATCAGTCCCCTAGAACTTAAAACTACTTAAACCTAACTAACCTAAGGACATCACACACATCCATGCCCGAGGCAGAATTCGAACCTGCGACCGTAGCGGTCGCGGGGTTCCAGACTGTAGCGCCTAGAACCGCACGGCCACTCCGGCCGGCCAACACTGTGAGAAGTGTAAACAAATCCAATATCGCTAAGAACTCCCTTTACTTGATTCTGATGTACACACCTGTAGACAGAAGAAACATCGCCAAATCTGTGTGATATAGGTTAAAAAGCTTCTACATCACTTTTCTAATAGCTGCGTAATAATAGCAATTGATTGGAAGACAAACGCCGGCCGGGGTGGCCGTGCGGTTCTAGGCGCTACAATCTGGAACCGCGCGATCGCTACGGTCGCAGGTTCGAATCCTGCCTCCGGCATGGATGTGTGTGATGTCCTTAGGTTAGTTAGATTTAAGTAGTTCTAAGTTCTAGGGGTCTAATGACCTTAGAAGTTAAGTCCCATAGTGCTCAGAGCCATTTGAACCATTTGAAAACAAACGAGCATCACTGAAGCTAAAGTTGCTCATAGACCAATTAAGTAATTTCTTTGTCTTCGTTCCACCATTTCCTGAGACTAATTGCTGTTGGAGACAACAGGTGTTCGATTCACGAAGGTGCTTTCCTATTTTATAATGTGTATTACACACAATTTTAGAACACGGAATTTATATCATATTATCTTCGGCCAGTGTTTGGTTCTCAAGACTCTCGAATTTTTATCTTCAATTCTATTTAAGTTAAAGAGATGTAGACTTTTTTATAGGAGTAAATTCTTGTGCCATATCACTCGAAGGGCCAATTTCCCTGAGTAATGATCTATGACAGGCTTAGTTTCATATCCTCCATGGTGAACCATGTCATCAGAGAACACTCATCACCGTCGTAACTATGATTTCAGAATTTTGAGACACTTAAAGAAGCATCTCATGTACTGTCGCATTATATGTCAAAATAAGACAGATTTTTAATTCTAAGCTTTCCTGTTAAGCAACTGTCGCTCAATCCTTCCTGATCCATCGCAACAGCTTGCTGCGTAACTGCACCAGAGGGATGGTACACCACAGCTGCCATCATTATAAGGCGCAATTTGTAATGACAAAATTTTGATGTCGCTGACAATATCTGTATAAGCAAGGAAGAGCAGCATGTATGTATGTAGCTACGCATGAATGTCTGGAATCTCCATCTAAACACGTGGATCGACTTCAATCAAATTCTGCACACAAACAACAGAGTTTACAAGTATCAACCCTGTGGCAATTATAGCCTTATACTGCAACATTAGGGAAGATAAGGAATAAACATTTTTATATTTTTTTTTAACATCTGTTGTATAGACTGCCCTCCATGTCACGCATGTTGTGTGGAGATAGTATCAGCCTACCTTGTCAACCTGCTTTGCATTGCAGCCTGCACATCAGGGGCAATATCAGTTTTCAAGCCCCTCCCATGTAGGCTGTTGGGCATGACACATGTGTCATAGTTGTACTGGTCTGCCTTATCGACCTGTTTTGCAGGACCTACATACAGGGTGGTCCTTTGATCGTGACTAGGCCAAATATCTCACGAAATAAGCGTCAAACGAAAAAACTACAATGAACGAAACTTGTCTAGCTTGAAGGGGGAAACCAGATGGCGCTATGGTTGGCCCGCTAGATGGCGCTGCCATAGGTAAAACGGATATCAACTGAGTTTTTTTTAAATAGGAACCCCCATTTTTATTACATATTCGTGTAGTACATAAAGAAATATGAATGTTTTAGTTGGACCACTTTTTTCGTTTTGTGATAGATGGCGCTGTAATAGTCACAAACATATGGCTGAGAAAGCATGCTGTTACAGCGTGATTACCTGTAAATACCACATTAATGCAATAAATGCTCAAAATGATGTATGTCAACCTGAGTGGATTTGGCAATACGTGTAACGACATTCATCTCAACAACGAGTAGTTCGCCTTCCGTAACGTTCGCACATGCATTGACAATGCACTGACGCATGTTGTCAGGAGTTGTCGGTGGATCACGACTGCAAATATCCTTCAACTTTCCCCACAGAAAGAAATCCGGGAACGTCAGATTCGGTGAACGCGAGGGCCATCGAACGCGAGGTGCTTCAACGACCAATCCACCTGTCATGAAATATACTATTCTATACCGCTTCAACTGCACGCGAGCTATGTGCCGGACATCCATCTTCTTGGAAGTACATCGCCATTCTCTCATGCAGTGAAACATCTTGTAGTAACACCGGTAGAACATTACGTAGGAAATCAGCATGCATTGCATCATATAGATTGCCATCCATAAAATGGGGACCAATCATCCTTCCTCCCATAATGCCGCACCATACATGAACCCGCCAAGGTCGCTCATGTTCCACTTGTCGCAGCCATCGTGGATTTTCCGTTGCCCAGTAGTGCATATTATGCCGGTTTACGTTACCGCTGTTGGTGATTGACGCTTCGTCACTAAATAGAATGCGCGCAAAAATATGTCATCGTCCCGTAATTTCTCTTGTGCCCAGTGGTAGAACTGTACACGACATTCAAAGTCGTCGCCATGCAATTCCTGATGTATAGAAATATGGTACGGGTGCAATCGATGTTGATGAATAATTCTCAACACCGACGTTTTTGAGATTCCCGATTCTCGCGCAATTTGTCTGCTACTGATGTGCCGATTAGCCGCGACAGCAGCTAAAACACCTACTTAGGCGTTGTCATTTGTTGCAGGTCGTGGCTGACGTTTCACATGTGGCTGTTCCTGTTTCCTTAAATAACGTAACTATCCGGCGAGCGGTCGGGACACTTGGATGATGTTGTCCAGGATCCCGAGCAGCATACATAGCACACGCCCGTTGGGCATTCTGATCACAATATCCATACATAAACACGATATCGACCTTTTCCGCAATTGATAAACGGTCCATTTTATCACGGGTAATGTATCACGAAGCAAATCCCGTTCGCACTGGCGGAATGTTACGTGATACTACGTACTTCAACGTATGTGAATATTACAGCGCCATCTATCAGAAAGTGAAAAAAGTGGTCCAACTAAAACATTCATATTTCGTTACATACTATACGAATATGGAAAAAATGGGGGTTCCTATTTAAAAAAAACGCAGTGGATATCCGTTTGACCTACGGCAGCGCCATCTAGCGGGACAATCATGGGGCCACCTGGTTTCCCCCATTCAAGCTAGACAAGTTTCGTCCTTTGTAGTTATTTCGTTTGACCCTTATTTCGTGAGATATTAGGCTCGGTCATTACCAGTGGAGCACCCTGTATACAGATAGGCATGGCTGAGTGCATGTTGAGATGTAAGGGATGGACACAGAGAGAGGGGGCCAGTAGGGGATGGACAGATTCAGAGGGGGGAGCTAGTAAGCAGCACACAGATAGGGTGAAGGAAGAGATACAGAAACGAAGGGAGGAAAATATGGAAGGAGGCAGGGAGATGGAAGAAATAGATGGAGAGAGAGAGAGAGAGACAGAGGGAGGAGGAGATATGTGCAATATATGTGCCTTACATGCATGTGGATGAAGTTATGGGTAACAGACGGGTTGAAAATAAATCCTGTCAAACCTTTGAATGATTTACTAAATTGATAAGATATTCAACATCTTGCAATATAAAAAAGTACAATATTGAAGTTATACCAGGGACACTTCAGTCTTACCTTAAGGAAAATTCCGAAGTTCTTTGACTCAAAAAACACATGGCCAATTTCCTTCAGCATCTTAATAGAATCTGTCCCGAATACCCCACTCAATACTGGGCACTAAACCACAATTTCACATTCTTAGAAATATACGACAGAGTAAGTTTTCAGATAGTACACTGAAGCAACGGCAGGAATTTCGGAAACAGAGCAACATGTTTTTTTCTTGAATGAAAAATCATTCACGAAGGTTTTTCGCTCGGAAATGCCAAACACGGCAGTCATGGATCCATTAATTTCCTTACATATCAGTAATATCCGTGGGCTCTGCCTCCCTACGTATATCGTTTTTATACTGACCACCTCCAGCTATGCCTGGCTACTAAGACCCGAAAATGTCTTTACTGTAATCGTCCAGATGAATAATGATCTGTCTTCAGTGGTAGCATGAATGCAAAAGCTGGGACTACAAGTAAATGTGAAGTCGTCTCAAGTAGCATGAGTATCTTATAAGATAACCCACAAGTTCCGATTACCGTTAACAGCTACCTCCTATACTTCTCGACCGTATTCCAAAATCTAGTCAAAAACCAGTGAATTACTTCAGTGAAATTTCGGCTGAGCACCTGACCTAGCCAGAAAATTTTGTACTGTACGTAGGAAGATCTCTGCTTGCCTCAAACCCTCGGTAAGACCTTTAACATACACACACCAAAAAATGTTTTGAATCATTTCGGTTCCTGTACAGAAAATTGGAGTAGAGTCAACATAAACATCATTTCCGCCCTTTTTATTGCTCATGAAAACCACACATTGCATCTTGTACCAGCATACAGCGAGACATTCACAGGTGGTGGTCCAGACTGCTCAAAACACCGGTACCTCTAATACCCAATAGCACATCCTCTAGCATTGAGGGGGGCAGGGGAGAGGTCATTGTACTTCGTTACATACTTCTCTTCTTCCTTCTTTGATCCCGTCATTCAAAAAATTCAAATGGTTCAAATGGCTCGGGGTACTATGGGACTTAACATCTGAGGTCATCAGTCCCCTAGAACTTAGAACTACTTAAACGCAACTAACCTAACGGCATCACACACATCCATGTCTGAGGCAGGATTGGCGCCTGCGACCGTAGCAATCGCGCGGTTCCGGACTGAAGCGCCTAGAACTGTTCGGCCACATGGGCCAGCCCTCCCGTCATTCATGTCTGCTTCTGCTAGCACTCATAGTTTTAATTTACCTGACCGTAAATTTTCTCTATTATTGAACTTCTCATGAGCAAATATAAACTGAGTTTCTTGTGTAACTTAGAATACGTTTATTGATGAATGTAATGCGTGATATGTAAATATCATGTTTAAAGGTGTAAATCAATTCACCTTACATATAATTTTGTAGTTTTATAATTTCATGGTTTCAGCAAGTATACAGAGCATATTTTCTCTGCCTGCGTTTTATTATACTTTACGTGCCAGGTGGAAGATTACAATGAGAACCGAGTCTGAGTGTGTTATATTCTTATTTTTATGAAATTTGATATTTAGCACACTCTGTAACTGTAGCCAACTGTCTAAAACGTAGATGATCGTTGTACTGAATAAACGTGGGTGTAAATACAACACATGTGAACGGGTGAATTCAGGTGAAAGTCCTGGCTTAACTTTGCAGCAGAAGACTAAGAAAGGCGGTTGGATGTAATCTTCGAAACCCACATGAGATGCGGATCAATCAGGTCAGTCGTCTGCCCAAGCGTTGTAAATTTCAAATGTTGGACGCTGAACTGGATGGAAAATTTTGAGGCGAAGGAACAAGACAGTGTTTCCCTTGTCCTTTGATTGAAGGAGATGCCTGCTGCCAAATTCATCTTGGCGATTGGTCAGTGTACACCCTTAAAGTTTGTACGAAGTCATTGCTTGGAGGCAAGGCAGATTGTGTCTAGTCATAGAGGTCGTTGGGCGCTGACGAATAGATTCGCCTTAGTCGCTGTTACTTTGTCAAGTAATTACGATGCACTGCCTCTGTGCGCACTTGAATGACGATAATGGATGGGAGATAGTCCAGTTTTAATGATGATGATTTTGGTTTGTGGGGCGTTCAACGTTGTGGTGATCAGCGCCCGCACAAATTCCCAGTCTTTGCACTTTGCAGAATCACTAATTCTGAATGATGAAGCGATAAGGACAACACAAACACTCAGTTTCTGAGCGGAGAAAAGCACCGAATCAGCCAGGAATCGAAACCGTGACCCTGTGACCCAGAGGCAGCAATGATAATCACTAGACCACGAGCTGACGACTTCAGTTTTGACTCAGGATTCTCTATAACGATTATTCTCTACAGTGACGACTGGTGCGGGATTTTCAGGAGTTTTATTTAGATTCAAATGGTACCGTTCTTATTCTTGAGTCATACAAGGACTTTATCATGTCATGTTTTGAGACCAAAGACGCTGCTATATTTGATTTATTACACTGTGCCTATTTCGGCGTAATTTCCATCTTCAGGTTATCTGTCAAAAGTACATAGTTTGGTACAATGATTCAAATTTTTAAGTAGAAAATATAGCGCAATTTACAATTATGGTTTGTTACGTACATCATGGGGTCTTCTTATACACTCCTGGAAATTGAAATAAGAACACCGTGAATTCATTGTCCCAGGAAAGGGAAACTTTATTGACACATTCCTGGGGTCAGATACATCACATGATCACACTGACAGAACCACAGGCACATAGACACAGGCAACAGAGCATGCACAATGTCGGCACTAGTACAGTGTATATCCACCTTTCGCAGCAATGCAGGCTGCTATTCTCCCATGGAGACGATCGTAGAGATGCTGGATGTAGTCCTGTGGAACGGCTTGCCATGCCATTTCCACCTGCCGCCTCAGTTGGACCAGCGTTCGTGCTGGACGTGCAGACCGCGTGAGACGACGCTTCATCCAGTCCCAAACATGCTCAATGGGGGACAGATCCGGAGATCTTGCTGGCCAGGGTAGTTGACTTACACCTTCTAGAGCACGTTGGGTGGCACGGGATACATGCGGACGTGCATTGTCCTGTTGGAACAGCAAGTTCCCTTGCCGGTCTAGGAATGGTAGAACGATGGGTTCGATGACGGTTTGGATGTACCGTGCACTATTCAGTGTCCCCTCGACGATCACCAGTGGTGTACGGCCAGTGTAGGAGATCGCTCCCCACACCATGATGCCGGGTGTTGGCCCTGTGTGCCTCGGTCGTATGCAGTCCTGATTGTGGCGCTCACCTGCACGGCGCCAAACACGCATACGACCATCATTGGCACCAAGGCAGAAGCGACTCTCATCGCTGAAGACGACACGTCTCCATTCGTCCCTCCATTCACGCCTGTCGCGACACCACTGGAGGCGGGCTGCACGATGTTGGGGCGTGAGCGGAAGACGGCCTAACGGTGTGCGGGACCGTAGCCCAGCTTCATGGAGACGGTTGCGAATGGTCCTCGCCGATACCCCAGGAGCAACAGTGTCCCTAATTTGCTGGGAAGTGGCGGTGCGGTCCCCTACGGCACTGCGTAGGATCCTACGGTCTTGGCGTGCATCCGTGCGTCGCTGCGGTCCGGGCCCAGGTCGACGGGCACGTGCACCTTCCGCCGACCACTGGCGACAACATCGATGTACTGTGGAGACCTCACGCCCCACGTGTTGAGCAATTCGGCGGTACGTCCACCCGGCCTCCCGCATGCCCACTATACGCCCTCGCTCAAAGTCCGTCAGCTGCACATGCGGTTCACGTCCACGCTGTCGCGGCATGCTACCAGTGTTAAAGACTGCGATGGAGCTCCGTATGCCACGGCAAACTGGCTGACACTGACGGCGGCGGTGCACAAATGCTGCGCAGCTAGCGCCATTCGACGGCCAACACCGCGGTTCCTGGTGTGTCCGCTGTGCCGTGCGTGTGATCATTGCTTGTACAGCCCTCTCGCAGTGTCCGGAGCAAGTATGGTGGGTCTGACACACCGGTGTCAATGTGTTCTTTTTTCCATTTTCAGGAGTATAGTTTGTACGTGCTGCATCGTTAAGTTACTATGAATTGCTTGTAAGGAACCATACTGTTAGGATTGTGTATGTGTTCCCCTTAAATGCATTTAGGAGATCGCTGTTTCATGAATAAAAGTTCGTTTGCAGCTATTTAGTTCGCTAAACTGCGCCACAGTACGCATAATACCACGTCTTACCTTCTCGTGTAACCTTTAAGCTCACGTACCTTTTAAGACAAAAACTCTGGTCAGTTGACCTGAAGTTCAGTAGTTAACAGAGGAAGAAAGAAAGGGAATTCCTGCCGAAGATAAGTGTACTAGCCGTCCGCTGTGCCCAAGCGGTTCTAGGCGCTTTGTAACGCCGGAAATGCATATCCTCCTATTTCCATCTATTGTACTGTAAGTTTTTTCCTTAATTTGTTACCTGAATATATGACATTTCTGTGCCTTTATATATTGTAATTCTTTTACTATTTGTATATATATATATATATATATATATATATATATATATATATATATATATATATATATATATATGTATGCATTTATGTCGGTGTATAATTGGTTTGTTTCGTAAATATTATTTGTATTTTTACGCTGGGTCTTGCCTAGGGAAAACTGCTATCGAACGATTACATCGATAGGTCGTGTGAAGGATCAAAGTGTGTAGGATCTTTGGTAGTGTTAACTCTGCCGCGTGGAGCGCGGGCAGGGCAGTTGGAGTCTGGCTGGAGTAGCGAGTGGAGCAGGTGTGTGGTGTGACGCTCCCGCGAGTTGCCACGCTTTCGGGGTTTAGCAGCATGTAATTGCGCTCGACTTGCGATGATAGTTTCTGACATGGTGTCGCGGACGGGAAGCATTAGCTGGCGCACATCAAGAGCCCGTTTCGTCTGGTGACCGTGTTGAGAAGAACGCGCGCCAACATCCAGCTTCTGCAACAGCGACGGCCGACAATGAGTGACTGTCGCCACCTCCTCGATCGACGGCTTCAAACCTTCAATCAACTAACAAGGAAGACCAAAAGCACGTAAAGTTTCAGAACTGTATGGCAGACCTCTGCTTTTCACATTGTTCCATTTACCTCGCAAAATTACAGCAACTCAGCATGAACCTTTGTTGCTCATTGTCCCAATTGCATTACCAAGCAGGGTCCCTTCCTTTTCCGAAATGAAACCGAGTGTCGTTGAAATTCAGACGCCAGCATTAAAGTACTATCATTGCATTTCATTACTTTAGTTTCCAAGTGCAGTTAAAGCATAGCTGGCTACAATAGTTAGATTACACAAGCACAAATTAAGAGTGCGAGTTTTGTTAGCATATTTTAGCTTACCTGTGACTGCAGCTCAGCTTGGTACGTACTAAATTTTATTGTTGTTAATTATTCAGAATCATTTAATTCAAGTTCAAAGTTAAATCTCTTGTTTCTAAATTGCGTAGAGTCAAGTTGCTTTTGAAATGATTGTTGAGGTAGTCCAAGACTAACCGTATTCTGCTGGATTTCGATGTGCTTCAGAAAGAAAGCTCACTATTAACTTCAGTCACTAAATTAACTTTCGATTTTCCGGTTTTATTAATTCTTTTGCTAAATTAAGTCAGAGTGTAGCGAAATTTATTACTTCTGACAAACTTTCAGTTTTCACACTACACGTGTCAACCTTCAGTTGCCACGCTTCTAGTGCTAATTATATGTGTAATAACCTTTCTTTTTCAGTTACTATAGTAATTGTCCGTAGGACAGGCGACCGTGATTTCCCCCAAATCTCAAATATCTAATTACCGCTAGTTAATTGTTGACGTAACGGCCGCACATTTACTTTCTTTATTAACTTTACCCCTTTTCAAAATTAATTTCCACCAGTTTCATTTGCATTTTTCCTTTCATTTAGATGTAACCCTTTCCTCCCTCTTTACCGACAGATTAACTTCGGTGACGATTGCTTTTCCAAAATTCCCATTAGGTACACGCGGTTTAATTTTTCACTGTCATTAAGGTCGATAAGTGAGGGGGAGGTTACACGTGGCGACCTGGTGACAGGACAATCTTCAAATTTGAGGTTGTTGTTGTTCTGGACACGAATTTTGCATTGTGCAAATCTCGTAACAAAGTACTGGTTACGAAATGGTCGATACGTCAGCGAGAATATTAGTCTGAGGAATCCTAATTAGATTTGAGATTTGTTATTTATATTGAAAATTATTAAAATGAGTGAAGGCAACAATTACCAAAATTTGGTAGACTTGGGTACGGAACAATCGGTCGAACAGTGGGAAACACGCACCGCGGTACCCATTGTTCAGGGGCAGGCGGCTAGCATGAAAGACGCGACCGCCGAGACGCAACAAAGAGCAGAAATGGAATTCGAAACATTAGAAAATGTTTCGGAATCGGAAGTGAAAATCATATCGGAATCCCGTGATGACGAATACGGGGAGACAATTAAAGAGGAAGCCGCTACGGAAGTAAAACCGGTAGTTTCCGGGAATTTAACTGATTTATTGAATGTTTTGATTAACGAAATCAAGGCTCAGTCTAGCAAGATAGAAACTCAATCGGCAGAAATTAAAGCTCAGTCTGAAAAAATTGACAGGAAGCTAGACAATCAGAACAAAGCTATTAATGTTGTTAACAACAATGTTGGAATTGTTAACACAAAAGTTGATAAAATCAAAGAAGATATTGTTGTGATTAATACCGAAATCGGTAATCTTAAACAGGAAATGATAGGCGTTCAGGCGGAAATTGCGAGCATAAATACGCGTTTTAATTCCGAAATTAGCAGAATCGAGAAAAGTGTAGGAGACGCAGTTGCTCCGATCATCGAGAATAAGGTGACGGAACAAATTCAATTAGTGAGAAAAGACGATCAACAGAAGGTGGAAACTTTAAAGGTTTTAGTATCCGAAGTAGATACCAAAGTGAGGAAGCAGGCTAATACCTGCGAAGAGAAAAAGAGGGAAGTGGAAACGCTTGCGACAACCACTTGCCAAGTGATTACGAGAGTGTCGGAATTAGAAAAGAAACTTGAAGAAAAACAGAGCTATGTGCCAATCTGTGCACATAGTTCGGAATTGTTGACGAAAGAGGAGCGGTTCGACCCCTTGAAAAAAGGCGGTATACACGCGACGGATTTCATTAAAAACTGTGAAAGAGTTTTACCCAGATCATGGACTAATGAGAGAAAAATTAATGCGGTTATTGATGTGTTGGCTGGTGATGCCAAGCGTTGGGGCTTAAACCTCAACATTACGAACCTGACCTTTGACGAGTTTAAAAATTTGTTTCTGGCTGAATACTGGTCAGAGCAAAAACAGCAAAGTGTCTGGCGCGAATTTGTCGTATCGAGGCCTTTCGATGCGAATTCGCGCGGCTCGATGAAGGAGTTTTGTGAGGGCTGGATCCGCAAGTTGGAATATTTGCGTGATCGCCGCACGGAATCCGAAATAGTCTGGGAACTCTACAAGAAGCTTCCAGATGATACAAAACGCTACGTAGGAAGCAATTACAGGACAATCAATCATTTCCTGGAAAGAGTTGAGGACGAGGACAATTGGCGCAATAATCGCGATACTGGTAGAGGCCGTGGTAACAACAACGGGTACCACAGCAACCACAACAATCATAACTATGGGAATAATACATACCGCAATCTTGGCAGCAATAACAATAGTGGTTCGGGCCGTAATGACAATCGATACACTGCAAATAATAACAGGAATGACGGAAACCAGTATCATACTAGCGTGATACGGGCTTCACAGAATAGCAATAACGCCAGAGGGTGTGATCAGCCGCCTCAGCAGCATCCGGGGACCGTATCTGCTGGGACGAGACAGGGAAACCATTAGCCGGGCCGGTGAGGGGCCGACCGGGCGTGGAGAAATTTTGGCGGCCCAAAAGCAGGAGAAAACCCAGGTGTCGTCGTTATGAAAATTCCGTGTGGAATAATCAACGGCGGGAGAGTGTGCCAGTGTTAAGAGAAAGGAGTGCGCCCACAAGTAGTAGATCATCTGTATACACGGCAGTAGGAAGTACATTCACTGTCAGTGAGAACAATTTAAGTAGTGTTCCGGAAATCGATTATAAAGTGGCAGCTGTAATACCCACAGCGAAACTGGAGATTGAGTTTAAGAATGATTCGCAAGTGTTGAGAGAAGATCAGATGTCGGATAAAACGTCCGTCATCGAGCGAGGGGATGCAGAGAGGGATGAGGTCTGGTTAAGGCAGTTCGGTCGCTTATACGACGAACTAAGAGATTATAGGGGTCTGTATGGGAGAAGCGTTTATGGGGAGCGCGGGCAGGATTTGCCGCGTCTCGTCCCGCAGGTAGATAGTGTTTGTGAAGTGATAGAAAGTTCTGGCCCTAACCGGCAGACTTTACCAGAAATAGTTGATGTTAATGGGGAGCACGACCAAGATTCGTCGTGTTTCGTCCCGCAGGAGTTGGATCTTGAATCAGTAACGGAAAGTTCTGGCCCTAACCGGCAGACTTTACCGAAAGTTATAGTGGGAGAAGTAGCCGACCCATCCGACGCAAACCTCCAGTTTAAACATTGCGAGGGTATTAAGGAGAAAGATTGCGAAAATTTTAGTGATAGCCGGACACGATTGGTAGAAAAGCACATAGATTACAGCGTGTATGAGGTTAGAGCTGACATTATACGGTCAGACAATAACAGTGTTGGTTGCGCAGATCTGGAGGAAGTAATTGCAGAGACTACTGGGCACATTCCTCCAGGTAGATTGGCAGATGAGATCAATCTCACCAAAGAGGAATCAACGAAGGTGACAATTAGTGAATTGATAGCAAAGCAACACTCACTAGTTGACGAGTTACAGGAAAAGGTTTCGGTATTGGAGGCGAAGCTACAGACTAAGCCTCAGGACAGACGTGTTGAAATTAAAACTGTAAGTGAACAGAGGCTAAAAAAGCCGCCAGATAAACCGGATTTAGGATCAAAGCCGGATGGTTTTTTCTGGAATGACCTGGATATAGACGAGGATTTACTGTGGGAAAATAAAGAAACAGTCGAGGACAAGTGTAGACAGATAGTAGTGTCTGTTAATATGCACGACCTACAACTAAACGTGTTGATTGACACCGGTGCAGAACTGAGTGCTGTATCTGGAAAAATATTTGAGTTACTGAAAGACAGACCCGGCATCGTAGTTATGCCAGTAACAGGAGTGAAAATTATCGGTGCTACTGGGAAGGCCAGTAAACCGGTCACGAAACAGATTTTTGTCAACTTCGAGATATGTGGGGCACGATTTGAGCAAGAGTTTGTCGTCGTGCCAGACTTAACTACGGAAGTAATTATCGGGTTAGATTGGCTATTAAAGTACCGTGCAGTGATTAATTGCGAAAGCAAAACTTTGACATGTACGTCACAAGATAAAACAATAGTAGTTAGCTTTGACGAGGCAGGAGACGGTGTGCATAGGCAATACCAGCCTATACACATTGTTAACTGGCCGAATGGTATTGATGTAGGTATGAATTTGAACTACTGTAATGTGAGGAATCTCGGCATTGACAATAGTGTAGAAACTGCATTGGAAAGTATTGTAGACGGTGTATCAAACGTAACACACGAACAAAGACGAGGCCTGTATGAAGTAATAATGAGGAATAAGAGTGTGTTTTCAGACAAACCGGTACTTGTGGAAGAGATAATCAAATTCCCTCCACGGATTGACATTAGTATTGGTGTGAAAAAAGATCGTTTGCGAGAAGTAATGAAGCTAAAAGTCGATGCTGGCATACGTCGTCATGACACTAAAGCGCGTTTTGCTAAGTTTGCAATCGGAGACTTAGTACTTGTAAAAGCTCATGAGAAATCGAGCGAGATAGACAATGAAATCTCTAAATTTAAGTTTGTTTATAATGGACCATATAAAGTCATTGGTATACCTCACACAAATGCTTATTGCTTAGAGTATCCAAGCTCTGGAAAACGATTAGGTATACGGAATATTGTAGACTTGAAATTGTACCAACCTAGGATTGATTAATAACACAGAATGGGTAATTTGTACAGTATGTAATATAGAGTGTAAGATTTAAGGATGTGCCATGTTGCGATGCTTTTGCCTGACCTAGAGGTCATAAAAGAACTTGTAATTAACAAGTAATTAATTTTTGATTAGACGTTTTAACCAATTGAAAAATCCAAGCTGCTAGTTTAAGTTTTCAGCTGAGTCACAGTAGATTAAGGAATGTAAATATGATTTTGTAAATAGCTGTAAGATTCCATAAATATGTGGTTTACTAGTCACTGCCGATGTACTTAGACGCTGTTTTAAGTTTCAGGCTAGTACATGCGTGTGATGATGGACAGTGTTGAGTTATCCACTGTGATAGTATTAAGGGACTCCTTGAGATTACTCGGGAGTGAGTTTTCCTAAAGAATTCAGTGAAACGGACGTTCTGGAAATGCCGCTACACAGGCGAGTGAGATCAAGCGTGCCGCACAGGCGGGCGCAACAATACTGGCAAGGTGGAGCCGCTGTCGGCTCTCGGGTCGCTGTCGGCTCTTGTGCTGCTGTCGGCCTTCTTTGTACTTGCGAGTACGGAAGGCGGAGTTGTTTTTCTTCCCGGACAGCTGATATGAAAGAATTCTGTTGTCAACATTTATGTTTTTGTCGATCTGCTGTATATTATTTTCTTGTTTAGCGTCAAGTGCACACTCATGACGAGAATATTAATTATGAAAAGTTTATATAAAATACGTATTCTATGTAATTAATTATTAATTTGCGTATTTTGATATACCTGTTTTCTAGGACCATGTAATCTGATTAATTTTGTAAATAGTATTCCATTTCTTGATACTGCTAGGAATTTAGATTTTTAGAATAGTTAAACCATTTTCTATGCTTTCTATGAATTTTAATATGTCGTCAACCTGTTTTATTTTGTGCAAGATGACAGAGTGGAATAAGATTAGGACTGTCTCCACTCAAATTTTATGGTCTAAAAAATTGATTTATGCTTAATTAGACGAATGCTAAATTTTGATGATGTTTTGAGCATATGCATTTCCGCTGTTTATTTTTTGGGACATTTTCTGAGTCTGTTTAGGTTACACGAACATCCTCAGACAATGTGGGGCACGTGTAACGCCGGAAATGCATATCCTCCTATTTCCATCTATTGTACTGTAAGTTTTTTCCTTAATTTGTTACCTGAATATATGACATTTCTGTGCCTTTATATATTGTAATTGTTTTACTATATATATATATATATATATATATATATATATATATATATATATATGCATTTATGTCGGTGTATAATTGGTTTGTTTCGTAAATATTATTTGTATTTTTACGCTGGGTCTTGCCTAGGGAAAACTGCTATCGAACGATTACATCGATAGGTCGTGTGAAGGATCAAAGTGTGTAGGATCTTTGGTAGTGTTAACTCTGCCGCGTGGAGCGCGGGCAGGGCAGTTGGAGTCTGGCTGGAGTAGCGAGTGGAGCAGGTGTGTGGTGTGACGCTCCCGCGAGTTGCCACGCTTTCGGGGTTTAGCAGCATGTAATTGCGCTCGACTTGCGATGATAGTTTCTGACATGGTGTCGCGGACGGGAAGCATTAGCTGGCGCACATCAAGAGCCCGTTTCGTCTGGTGACCGTGTTGAGAAGAACGCGCGCCAACATCCAGCTTCTGCAACAGCGACGGCCGACAATGAGTGACTGTCGCCACCTCCTCGATCGACGGCTTCAAACCTTCAATCAACTAACAAGGAAGACCAAAAGCACGTAAAGTTTCAGAACTGTATGGCAGACCTCTGCTTTTCACATTGTTCCATTTACCTCGCAAAATTACAGCAACTCAGCATGAACCTTTGTTGCTCATTGTCCCAATTGCATTACCAAGCAGGGTCCCTTCCTTTTCCGAAATGAAACCGAGTGTCGTTGAAATTCAGACGCCAGCATTAAAGTACTATCATTGCATTTCATTACTTTAGTTTCCAAGTGCAGTTAAAGCATAGCTGGCTACAATAGTTAGATTACACAAGCACAAATTAAGAGTGCGAGTTTTGTTAGCATATTTTAGCTTACCTGTGACTGCAGCTCAGCTTGGTACGTACTAAATTTTATTGTTGTTAATTATTCAGAATCATTTAATTCAAGTTCAAAGTTAAATCTCTTGTTTCTAAATTGCGTAGAGTCAAGTTGCTTTTGAAATGATTGTTGAGGTAGTCCAAGACTAACCGTATTCTGCTGGATTTCGATGTGCTTCAGAAAGAAAGCTCACTATTAACTTCAGTCACTAAATTAACTTTCGATTTTCCGGTTTTATTAATTCTTTTGCTAAATTAAGTCAGAGTGTAGCGAAATTTATTACTTCTGACAAACTTTCAGTTTTCACACTACACGTGTCAACCTTCAGTTGCCACGCTTCTAGTGCTAATTATATGTGTAATAACCTTTCTTTTTCAGTTACTATAGTAATTGTCCTTAGGACAGGCGACCGTGATTTCCCCCAAATCTCAAATATCTAATTACCGCTAGTTAATTGTTGACGTAACGGCCGCACATTTACTTTCTTTATTAACTTTACCCCTTTTCAAAATTAATTTCCACCAGTTTCATTTGCATTTTTCCTTTCATTTAGATGTAACCCTTTCCTCCCTCTTTACCGACAGATTAACTTCGGTGACGATTGCTTTTCCAAAATTCCCATTAGGTACACGCGGTTTAATTTTTCACTGTCATTAAGGTCGATAAGTGAGGGGGAGGTTACAGCTTCAGTCTAGAACCGCGCGACCGCTACAGTTTCAGGTTCGAATCCTCCCTCGCGCATGGATGTGTGTGATGTCCTTAGGTTAGTTAGGTTTAAGTAATTCTAAGTTCTAAGGGATTGATGACCTCAGGTGTTAAGTCCCATAGTGCTCAGAGCCATTTGCACCATTTTAAGTCTACTAATATCAAGCATAGGCCATAATCTGACGAAAAAATTTCTCAGGATGTACGATTCTAGCACAGCATGGGATGATTACTGACACATGGAATGTGGGAAATCCGGTATCAGAAAAGAGTCGAAGCATCTGAGATGTGCTGTTACAGAAGAATATTGAAAATTAGGTGGACTGGTAAGGTAAGAAATGAGGTGGTTCTTCGGAGAATCGGAGACGAAAGGACCATGTGGAAAACACTGGCAAGGAGAAGAGACGGGGTAATACGACATCTGTTAAGACATCAGGGGATGACTTCCGTGGTACTAGAGAGAGCTGTATAGGGAAAACACTGTACAGGAAGGCAGAGTTTGGAATATATCCAGCAAATAATTGAGGACGTAGGTTGCAAGTGCTACTCTGAGATGAAGGGGCGGGCAGAAGAGAGAAATTCATGTTCGGCTGCATCAAAGAAGAGAGGGAAAAAAAGAATAAATTAGGGCTAGAAGTCACTCAGTATTCATAGAGCCTCAGACGATTGGGCGCTTAGGGGCAGGCAGACAACGGTAAGCTCTTTTTCTTCAATAAGAGGCTCACGGCTACGAAGAGTCCCTGTTATAGGTTGACAGAGCGACCTACCAAACTGCCGACTATTTAGGTAGTCAACAAACATTACGCTTTTTTGATGGTGAATATAAGAAACGCTGTTGATATTACCCGATACTCATCTGACCAGAAATCCTTGTCTTCCTTCCACTTCACTTCACTGACCCCTACTATATCTAGATTGAGCCTTTACATTTCCCTTTTCAGATTTTCTAGTTTCCCTACCACGTTCAAGCTTCTGACATTCCACGCCCCGACTCGTAGAACGTTATCCTTTCGTTGATTATTCAATCTTTTTCTCATGGTAACCTCCCCCTTGGCAGTCCCCTCCCGGAGATCCGAATGGGGGACTATTCCGGAATCTTTTGTCAATGGAGAGATTTTCATGACACTTCTTCAATTACAGGCCACACGTCCTGTGGATACACGTTACGTGTCTTTAATGCAGTAGTTTCCATTGCCTTCTGCATCCTCATGTCGTTGATCATTGCTGAATTTTCCGCCTTTAGGGGCAATTTCTCACCCCTAGGACAAGCGAGTGCCCTGAACCTCTATCCGCTCATCCGCCCTCTTTGACAAGGTCATTGCCAGAATGAGGCTGACTTCTTATGCCGGAAGTCTTCGGCCTCCAATGCTTTTATCAAAATTTAGACAGTGGCGGGGATCGAACCCGGGACCGAAGACGTTTTGATTATGAATAAAAGAAGCTACCCATAGACCACGGGTAAAGGGGGACGAAAACCTAATAGTCATGGGCGACTGGAATGCAGTTGTAGGGGAAGGAGTAGAAGAAAAGGTTACAGGAGAATATGGGCTTGGGACGAGGAATGAAAGAGGAGAAAGACTAATTGAGTTCTGTAACATGTTTCAGCTAGTAATAGCGAATACCCTGCTCAAGAATCACAAGAGGAGGAGGTATACTTGGAAAAGGCCGGGAGATACGGGAAGATTTCAATTAGATTACCTCATGGTCAGACAGAGATTCCGAAATCAGATACTGGATTGTAAGGCGTACCCAGGAGCAGATATATAGAGTCAGATCACAATATAGTAGTGATGAAGAGTAGGCTAAAGTTCAAGCCATTGGTAAGGAAGAATCAATACGCAAAGAAATGGGATACGGAAGTACTAAGGAATGACGAGATACGTTTGAAGTTCTCTAACGCTATAGATACAGCAATAAGGAATAGCGCAGTAGGCAGTACAGTTGAAGAGGAATGGACATCTCTAAAAAGGGCCATCACAGAAGTTGGGAAGGAAAACATAGGTACAAAGAAGGTAGCTGCGAAGAAACCATGGCTAACAGAAGAAATCCTTCAGTTGATTGATGAAAGGAGGAAGTGCAAACATGTTCCGGGAAAATCAGGAATACAGAAATACAAGTCGCTGAGGAATAAAATAAATAGGAAGTGCAGGGAAGCTAAGACGAAATGGCTGCAGGAAAAATGTGAAGACATCGAAAAAGATATGATTGTCGGAAGGACAGACTCAGCATACATGAAAGTCAAAACAACCTATGGTGACATTAAAAGCAACGGTGGTAACATTAAGAGTGCAACGGGAATTCCACTGTTAAATGCAGAGGAGAGAGCAGATAGGTGGAAAGAATACATTGAAAGCCTCTATGAGGGTGAATATTTGTCTGATGTGATAGAAGAAGAAACAGGAGTCGATTTAGAAGAGATAGGGGATCCAGTATTAGAATCGGAATTTAAAAGAGCTTTGGAGAACTTACGGTCAAATAAGGCAGAAGGGATAGATAACATTCCATCAGATTTTCTAAAATCATTGGGGGAAGTGGCAACAAAACGACTGTTCACGTTGGTGTGTAGTATATATGAGTCTGGCGACATACCATCTGACTTTCGGAAAAGCATCATCCACACAATTCCGAAGACGGCAAGAGCTGGCAAGTGCGAGAATTATCGCAAAATCAGCTTAACAGCTCATCCATCAAAGCTGCTTACAAGAATAATATACAGAAGAATGGAACAGAAAGTTGAGAATGCGCTGGGTGACGATCAGTTTGGCTTTAGGAAAAGTAAAGGGACGAGAGAGGCAATTCTGACGTTACGGCTAATAATGGAAGCAAGGCTAAAGAAAAATCAAGACACTTTCATAGGATTTGTCGACCTGGAAAAAGCGTTCGACAATATAAAATGGTGCAAGCTGTTCGAGATTCTGAAAAAAGTAGGGGTAAGCTATAGGGAGAGACGGGTCATATACAATATGTACAACAACCAAGAGGGAATAATAAGAGTGGACGATCAAGAACGAAGTGCTCGTATTAAGAAGGGTGTAAGACAAGACTGTAGCCTTTCGCCCCTACTCTTCGATCTGTACATCGAGGAAGCAATGATGGAAATAAAAGAAAGGTTCAGGAGTGGAATTAAAATACAAGGTGAAAGGATACCAATGATACGATTCGCTGATGACATTGCTATCCTGAGTGAAAGTGAAGAAGAATTAAATGATCTACTGAACGGAATGAACAGTCTAACGAGTACACAGTATGGTTTGAGAGTAAATCGGAGAAAGACGAAGGTAATGAGAAGTAGTAGAAATGAGAACAGCGAGAAACTTAACATCAGGATTGATGGTCACGAAGTCAATGAAGTTAAGGAATTCTGCTACCTAGGCAGTAAAATAACCAATGACGGACGGAGCAAGGAGGACATCAAAAGCAGACTCGCTATGGCAAATAAGGCATTTCTGGCCAAGAGAAGTCTACTAATATCAAATACCGGCCTTAATTTGAGGAAGAAATTTCTGAGGATGTACGTCTGGAGTACAGCATTGTATGGTAGTGAAACATGGACTGTGGGAAAACCGGAACAGAAGAGAATCGAAGCATTTGAGATGTGGTGCTATAGACGAATGTTGAAAGTTAGGTGGACTGATAAGGTAAGGAATGAGGAGGTTCTACGCAGAATCGGAGAGGAAAGGAATATGTGGAAAACACTGATAAGGAGAAGGGACAGGATGATAGGACATCTGCTAAGACATGAGGGAATGACTTCCATGGTACTAGAGGGAGCTGTAGAGAGCAAAAACTGTAGAGGAAGACAGAGATTGGAATACGCCAAGCAAATAATTGAGGACGTAGGTTGCAAGTGCTACTCTGAGATGAAGAGGTTAGCACGGGAAAGGAATTCGTGGCGGGCCGCATCAAACCAGTCAGTAGACTGATGAAAAAAAAAAAAAAAAAAAAAAACGACCTGATGGACTTAATCTTGCTACCTACGTTAAATAAACCAACAGCTAGATAAAGTAAATAAATATGGAAGTTTCTAGCATTAGTCACCGAAATGTTTCACGTTTTACTTCACAGCCCTTTACTCCAAAGGGAAAAACACTTCACATCCTGCCTCGGGCATGGATGTGTGTGATGTCATTAGGTTAGTTAGGTTTAAGTAGTTCTAAGTTCTAGGGGACTGATGACCACAGATGTTAAGTCCCATAGTGCTCAGAGCCATTTGAACCATTAGAACACTTCACATGCAGCATTCTTCATGCACCCAAATAATCAACCTGTTGGCCGTCACAAGATTTTGTTACCGATTTCCACTATCCGCGAAGATCTCTGCTAAGTTCTATAGAAAAGCTCGAACCACTCTAATGGTGCATCTCCTCAACTCAGCGACCACCCCGCCACCTAAAATAGACGCACCGGCAGCAGTGCGGTGCTGCAAAGTACTGGGATGAAGACTACAGGCGGCAGCAGTGTTAGCAGACCCACTGCCCTCTCCCTACGTTAGGTGGTTATTTCGCCCCCTGAGGCTGGTGGTAATCCTCGCCCTCTAGTGTCGGTATCTGCCTGACGACGTGCAGCATGCGCACGGCCGAAACGTTGCGCCGCAGCTCGCCTGCGGTCAGAGGCACCGCGAGGCCGCTACGTTATGGTTAAGCACTCTGGCGGACTCCTGGCATCCGCCTCGTGTGTTTACGTCCGTGATTTCCGGCTGCAGTGGACAACACCGACGCTCGGCGGTCAGTTGGGATTATGTCATAGTACGTGTGTGCTGCTGCGTGTGTGTGTGTGTGTGTGTGTGTGTGTGTGTGTGTGTGTGTATGTGTGTGTGTGTATGTGTGTTTTATATACGTGTTTATAAATGACCCATGTTCAGAATTGTTTGCATCTCATGGCGATGCCTCCTTGCAACTGACTGCCACATATAGATTTGATGAACTTGATCATAAACATTACTTAATTACACTCATGTGTTATACTTTTAGCAAAGATCACGCCCAACACACAGTGCAACTTGGAGCTTATATTCCTTTCGTCTTCATTTTGTGGGGAAAACGCATATTATACTTTCCCAGTGCATTTAGCAAAGAAACTTGTGTAGCCTTGAAACTTTGGGGACAAAATTAATTGTATAATAAATACTGCTCCTAGTGTTTGTTAATATACGTTTTTATATATTTTATAACTAACTTTGGAGAAAAGAGAACGACCTGTATGAATAGGAAGAGCTCACATGGAAAACCAGTCGCAAGCAAAGAAGGGAAAGTAGAAAGATGGAAGGAGTATATAGAGGGTCTCTACAAGGTAAATGTATTTGAGGGCCCTATTATGGATATGGAAGGGGACGTAGATGACGATGAGAAGAGAGATATACTCCATGAAGGATTTGACACAGCACTGAAAGAATTAAGTCGAAACAGGGCTCCGAGAGTAATCATTCCGTTAGAACTTTTGATAGCCTTGGGAGAGCCAGCCACGACATAACTCTTCCATCTTGCGAGAAAGATGTATGGGATAGGAAAATTACCCTCAGACTTCAAGAAGAATACAATATTTCCAATTCCAAAGAAATCAGGTGCCGATAGATATGAAAATTACCGAACTGTCACTTCAATAAGTCACAGCTGTAAAATACTAACACGAATCCTTTACAGAAGAATGGAGAAACTGGTGGAAGTCGACCTCGGCGGGGAATATATTTGGACTCAGGAGAAATGTAGGAACACGCGAAGCAGTACTGAACCTACGACTTCTCAGAGAAGATAGGTTAAGGAACGTCAAACCTATGCTTATAGCATTTGTAGACTTGGAGAAAGCTGCGGACAACGTTGACTGGTATACAGTCTTTCAAACTCTAAAGGTGGCAGGGTCAAATATAGGTGGTGATAGGCTATTTACAATTTGTACAGAAACCAGATGGCAGTTATGAGGAGCACGAAAGGGAAGCAGTGATTGAGAATGGAGTGAGACAGGGTTGTAACCTATCCCAGATGTTATTCAATCTGTATACTGACCAAGCAGTAAAGGACACAAAAGAAAAATTTGGAGTAGGAATTAAAGCCCAAGGAGCAGAAATAAGAACTCCGAGGTTTGCCGACGGCACTGTAATTCTGTCAGACAACAAAGGACTTGGGAAGAGCCGTTGAATGGCTTGGGCAGTGTCCTAAAAGGAGGATACAAGATGAATATGAGCAGAAGCAAAACGATGATAGCGGAATATAGGCGAATAAAATAAGGTGATGGTGAGGGAATTAGATTAGGAAACGGAACGCTTAAAGTAGTAGATGAGTTTTACTATTTGGGAAGCAAAATAACTGTTCATGGTCGAAGAAAGGAGGATACAAAATATAGAATGGCAATGACAGGAAAAGCTATCCTGAAGAAGAGAAATTTGTTAACATCGAGTAGAGATTTAAGTGAAGTTTTTCTGAAAGTATTTGTATGAGGAGTAGCCATGTATGGAAATGAAACATGGACGATAAACATTTTAGACAAGAAGAGAATATAAGCGTTTGAAATGTGGCGCTACAGAAAAATGCTGAAGATTGGAGGGTAGATCATGTAACTAATCAGGAAGCACTGAATTGAACTGGGGATTGAGTCTGGAACCGCGCGACCGCTACTGTCGCAGGTTCGAATTCTGCCTCGGGCATGGATGTGTGTGATGTCCTTAAATTAGTTAGGCTTAAGGGGCTCCGGAACGCCCTATACTTGCAATGTTAAAATAACGCTTATAAATTACATCTTTCCTCACAAAGTATTTGAGGTAGGAAGTTGAACTTTTTACAGATTATTTATTGGAATATGGGCTACAACTTAACACAGGGATTTTACAAAATTTTAGTTCAGTTATTAAAGATGATTTTTTTCAATTGTAATGAAAATTCACAACTTTTTTTGCAATTTTTTATTTATATATTCAAAAATATACAGTTTTTTGGAAAGAGGCTGTGTTAAATTATGCAGAAGATACTGTGTAACATTTACTGAAAGTTTGAAACAAATATGTTTGGAAGATCCTTAGAAAACATGTAATTAGTATGAGAAAATAAAAGTTTTGGGAATCGAGCGACAAAAATTGGATTAACTTTTAGTGCATTCCAGGTCCATAGGATGGATTATCATCATCCTCTGCAAACTCCTCCTCCAGCTTCCTCTTGTTCTCCCTCCTGTTTACTCTTGCTTGTATTTCTAGACTCTTTACAGCCCTGTCTGCAGCCCGAAGGCGTTCCTTGTCTAAAGCAAGCATTGCTCGTACCATGTGAGAACCTATCTGCATTCCCATATTTCTAAATACCTTTGGCTTTCCAACATTTCTCCTTTTCTTAAAAGCCTTCACAGGATTTCTAATAACTTTACTTTTACTCATTATTATACTTCAACAAAACAGAGACTCAAGAAACAGAATTAATTACGAATATTTTCGAGATAACGACAGAGTAAATAAACATGAAACAATCGACAATCACACCAGCGATATATATTGAACCATCACAGGTTAGCCACAACACATACTTTATCTCACATCACTAAAATGTACCTGATGAACACGGACGTTAATAATAACACCATTTGACAGCAGTTTAACAGCGCCCCAGTGGGTCACGCCCATGTAGAACACATTTCAAAAAAAATTTAAAAATAGTTGTAGTCTTCGGAATTGAATAAATTATATATCTATTAAAAGGTAATAGTCTGCAGATTCAGAAAATACAAAAAAGTAAAAATTGAACTTTTCATGATTTTGAGCCTTTCCGGAGCCCCTTAAGTAGTTCTAAGTTCTAGGGGACTGATGACCTCCGATGTTAAGTCCCATAGTGCTCAGAGCAATTTGAGCCATTTTTTTTTAATTGGGGACAAGAGAAATTTGTGGTACAAACTGACTAGAAGAAGGGATCGGTTGGTTGGACTCATCCTGAAGTATCAAGGGATCACCAATTTAGTACTGGTGAGGAGAGGGTAGGGGGACGGTAAAACTGTAGAGGATGACCAAAAGATGAATACAGAGATGAATACAGTAAGCAGATTCAGAAGGATGAGAAGGATGTACGTTGCATTAGTTACTCGCAGATGAAGAGGCTTGCACAGGATAGAGTGACATGGAGAGCTGCATCAAAACAGTATTGGGACTAAAGACTTCAACAACTATCTATACCTAGCCACGCGTTCTTGTGTCTCAGTCTGGTTCAAAGGAAAAGACAGAAAAGATAAAGGACACGTTTCAGATGTATTTAATTTCACAATGCTAGATTATGTACAAGCATATTAACAGCAGATGATGGAGTAGCGCCACTTTGAGGGTGCACGTCAGGTTTGCTTCAAGTAGACGCTTTAACGGTCGTGAGCGCTTTTTATCTTTGCGAAAGGATGTAGTCTAAATCTACGTGATTGCTATTCACAATAAAGTGTCTGGCAGAGGGTTCAATGAACCACCTTCATCTGTCTCTCTACCGTTCCAATCTAGAACGGCACGCGGGAAGAACGCGCACTTAAATTTTTCCGTGCAAGCCCTGACTTCTCTTATTTTATCGTGATCTCCCTATGTAGATGGGTTCCAACAGAACGTTTTCGCAATCGGAGGAGAAAACTGGTGATTGAAATTTCATGAGAAGATCCCGTCGCAACGAAAAACGCCTTTGTTTTAATGATTGCCACTCCAATTCACGTATAATGTCTGTGACACTATCTCCCCTATTTCGTGATAATAAAAAAACGAGCTGCCCTTCTTTGTACTTTTTCGATGTCATCCGTCAATCCCAGTTGATGCGGGTCCTACACCGCATAGCAGTACTCCACCATAGGGCGGACAAGCGTAGTGTAAGCAGTCTCTTTGGTAGACCTGTTTCACCTTCTAAGTGTTCTGCCACTGAATCGCAGTCTTTGGTTTGCTCTGCCCAAAATATTATCTATGTGATCGTTCTAGTTTAGGTTATTTGTAATTGTAATCCCTAAGTATTTAGTTGAATTTACAGCCCTCAGATTTGTATGTCATATCGCGTAATCGAAATTTAGCTGATTTGTTTTAGTACTCATGTGAATAACTTAGCACTTTTCTTTATTGAGGGTCAATTGCCACTTTTCGCACCATACAGATATTTTATCCAAATAATTTTGCAAGTCGTTTTTATCACCTGATGACTTTACAAGACGGTAAATGACAGCATCAGCTGCATACAATCTAAGACGGCTACTGGGATTGTCTCCTATGTCGTTAATATAGATCAGGAACAATAGAGGGCCTATAACACTTCATTGGGGAACGCCGGATAGTACTTACGTTTTACTCGATGACTTTCCGTCTATTACCACGAACTGTGACCTTTCTGGCAGGAAATTACGAATCCAGTCGCACAAATGAGGCGATACTCCGTAGGCACGCAGTTTGATTAGAAGACACTTGTGAGGAACGGTGTCGAAAGCCTTCTGGAAATCTAAAAATTCGGAATCAATTTGACATCCCCTGTCGATAGCACATATTACTTGATGAGTATAAAGAGCTAGTTGTGTTTCGCAAGATCGCTATTTTCTGAATCCGTGCTGACTATATGTCAATAAATCGTTTTCTTCGAGGTACTTCATAATGTTGGAATACAGTATATATTCTAAATCCCTACTGCAAATCGACTTAAGTGATATAGGCCTGTAATTCAGCGGATTACTCCTACTGCCCTTTTTGCGTATTTGTGTCTTGAGCAATTTTCCAGTCTTTAGGTACGTATCTTTATGTGAGCGAGTGGTTTTATATAATTGCTAAATATGGAGCTATTTTATCAGCATACTCTAACAGGAACCTGACTGGTATACAATCTGGACCAGAGGCCTTGCATTTATTAACTGATTTAAGCTGCTTTGTTACACCGAGGATATCTACTTCTATGTTGCTCATCTTGGATGTTGTTCTTGATTGGAATTCAGGAATATTTACTTCGCCTTCTTTGGTGAAGGAGTTTCGGAAAACCGTGTATAATAACTCTGCTTTAGTGACACTGTCATCAGTGACTTCACTGTTGTTATCGCGCAGTGAAGGTATTGAATGTGTCTTGCCACTGGTGTGCTTTATGTATGACCAGAATCTCTTTGGGTTTTCTGCCAGATTTCGAGACAGAATTTCGTTGTGGAAATTATTAAAAGCATCTCGCAATGAAGTACGCGCCATATTTCGAACTTCTGTAAAACTTTGCCAATCTTGGGGATTTTGCGTTCTTTTAAATTTGGCATGATTTTTTTGTTTCTTCTGCAACAACGATCTGACCCGTTTTGTGTACCATGGGGGATCAGTACCATCACTTATTAATTTATGAGGAATATATCTCTCAATTGCTGTTGATACTATCTCTCTGAAAACATTCCACAACTTTTCTACACTTACATGATCAAATCTAAAGGAATGAAGACTGTCTCTTAAAAAGGCGTTAAGATCATTTTTATCAGCTTTTTTTTAAATAGATATACTTTGCGTTTCTTGTTGATGGTTGTAGATGTTACGATATTCAGCCTAACAGCAACTGTCTTGTGGTCGCTAATCCCTGTATTCGTCACAACACTCACTATTTGTCCAGGATTATTTGTTGCTAAAAGGTCACGTAAGCTTTCGCAACCATTTACGCTTCGAGAGGGCTCATGAACTACTGGTTCATAATAATTTTCTGGGTAACCATTCTGTACAATTTCGGATGATGTTTTATCTCCTGCAGCCGGCTTTAAACGTATAATTTTTCCTGCATATCGAGGGTAGATTGAAGTCACCACCGACTATAACTGTACGAGCGGGGTACTAATTTCAAATGAGAGTCAAGTTTTCTTTTAACTGTTCAGCAACTATGTCCTCTTAGTTGGAGTGGGGGGGGGGGGGGGGGGGTCGGTAAAACGATCCTACTAATAGTTTAGTCCGATTGTCAGGTATAACCTCTGCCCATACCATTTCACATGAACTATCTACTACCTCTCACAGCAATACCACTCCACCACTAACTGTATTTAATCTATCCTTTCTGAACACTGTTAGATCGTTTGAATAAATTTCTTCTGAAATTATTGACGGATTTAGCCAGCTCTCTGTACCTACAACTATTTGAGCTTCAGTGCTTTCTATTAGGGCTTGGAGCTCTGGTTCTTTCCCAACACAGCTACGATAGTTTACAACTACAATACCAATCGTTTCTACAACTACCTTACTGTGTTTTACCTGCCCACTTTTTGACGGATGCCCCTTCTGTGCTTCTCTGAGACCCTATAACCTAAAAACCGCCAAGTGCCTTCCACACAGCCCCCGCTACCCGTGTAGCCGCGTCCTGTGTGTAGTGGACTCCTGACCTATTAAGCGGAACCCGGAAACCCACCTCCCGATGGCGCAAGTCAAGGAATCTGCAGCCTACACGGTCACAGAACCACCTGAGCCCCTGATTCAGACCCTCCACTCGGCTCTGCACCACAGCTCCGCCTTAATCTCGGAAGCAAGACTGGCAGTCTTAACATTTCCGCTAGCCTCCCGAAACCAGACAGAATCTGCTCCGATCCAGAGCGACACACGTCACTGGTACCGACATGAGCCACCACCTGGAATTGGCTGCACCTAGTACTCTTCATGGCATCCGGAAGCACCCTTTCCACTTCCGGAATGACTTCCCCTGGGATGCATACAGAGTACACACTAGCTTCCTTCCCCTCCTTGGCAGCCATGTTCCTAAGGGGCCCCATTACGCGCCCATCGTTGGAGCTCCCAACTACCAGCAAACCCAACCTCTGTGAATGCCCAGACCTTGTGGGCCGAGAAGCTTCCTCTGGAATGGGGTGGACGACTTAATCTGGCTCAGAGACATCGTAAGCCACAGATAACACCCGAAACCTGTTCGTCAAACCAACCGGGGAGGCCCTCCGATCGCCCCCACGGGAAGCTTTTCGCTGCCTGCCAGACATTGGAATGATCTCCCACTCGACCATGGGTGAGGGGTCAATCTCAGTGCAGGCAGTACCCGAGGAGGTCACAGCAGTGGACTGATCGGAGGACACTTGGGACGTGCTCGTCGTCCCTCGCATCCCCGCGTCCGATCCCCCACAGTGACGCACCTTGGCAGCAGTCTCAAACTGTGTGACGGAAGCCAACAGTGCCTGAAGCTGTTAGCGAAGGGTCGCCAGCTCAGCTCGCATCTGTACACAGACAATCACAGTTCCTATCCATTACTGCACTCCTCCTGTTTGAAGCTCGTAAAAATATGTAATAAACGAACGGTGTACTCGCCTTAGTAGCAGCAGGAACTAGTGATCCGCTCTCTCTGACGGTCTAGCCGAGTTGATGTTCGTCAAGAATGCCTTTAGGGCGACAACGACGTCAAAATAAGCACCTCACGAGTTTGTGTAATGAGGATGCGAGAAAATCCTTCTTCGATACTGCAGAAAGACTTCGCAGGAATGTACCCATCGTACATTATTACTGGCAGGGGTGGCCACAAAAACGTACGGCCATGGGAAGACCGGGCTTCAGACGGCCACGTGGCGCTACAGAGAAGAAAGACATTCGGCGTTTGGCTCTGGCGCGTCATACTGCATCTACAGCAGAAATTTTAGCAGCAGTTGGCACCACGCTGCTACAAATCGGTTAGCTCAACGACAGCTCCGAGCCAGACGTCCTGTAGCGTGCATTCCACTGACCAGAGATAGCGACATTTGCTGCTTCAGTGGTGTCAAGCAACAACTCGCTGGTGGTCAGGGTGGAGGTCTGTTGTGTTTTCTGAAGGAAGCTGGTTCTGGCGCACTGCCAATGATGGTCGTGTGTTGCTTTGGAGGAGGCCAATTTGAGTGCCTGCAACCACCTGAAGTTATGTTCTGGGGTGCGATTTTGTATGACAGCAGGAGCACTATCATAGTTATCTCACACACCCTGAAAGGCAAAATTTGTATGTTAATCTGGTAATTCGACCTACTGTGCTGCCATTCATGAGCAGCATTTCAGAGCGTGTTATCCAACAGGATAACGCTCTTCCATAGTCTGATGTTGTAATCGAACACATTCTACAGTGTCGACGTGTTATCTTTGCCTGCTCGATCACCAGATCTGTCTCCAACCGAACACATATGGGACATATCGGACGAGAACTCCATCGTCATCCATAAACAGCACTACCCGTCCCTGTATGGATCGAACAAGTACAACGGGCTTGCAACTTCATCCCACAAACCGATACCCGGCAATCGTACATCACAATGAATGCATGTTTGCATGGTTGCATTCAACATTCTGGCAGTTACACCGGTTGTTGATGCACCAGCATTTCATATCTGCAATTCTTAGTCCTCACTTAAACTAACCTGTGATCATGCAGTGTTAATCACTTACATATATCGCATCGGAAAATGCTTTCGCAAAATTTCATCATCCTACATTAATAATTTTTTGTTGGTGCGATTTTTTCTGCCAGTTCATTTATGGCACTTGGATATAATGATATAATAACTCCTTCCCCTTCCATTCTCTCTCTCTGCCAATCCCCCTCCCCCTCTTTCTTTAATTATATCATAACTTCTCCTCTTTCTCCCGTCTGTCTCTGTGCCAATTTCCTACCCTCTCTCTCTTTTCTTCCATCTACTTCGCCTCCTCCACGTACCTGTATTTGCCCATCCAAATCCTCTTTCTACCCTGTTTAGAAATGATCATTTCTCTTCAGCTGAACTGCCTGATTTGGTAACAGAGAATCTTCAGCCTCAGACAAATTTAATCGCACGCCGTCTCTTTGAATACTTCGGTAGCTTAATCTTTATTCGATGTTTGAGATTTTATGAGGTTGCAGTTATGTTTAAGAGAATCGACACGAAAAATAAGCCCTCATTATTCGGCAGTGCTTAAAAATATTACTTCGTTACACATTGATTCTGCCTGACGATTCCGTTGTACATTATCCTGTTCTTCATGCTTTCTAAATTGTGCATCTGTGGTATGCATTACAATCGAGTAGCTGTTTTGGAGTCTCTGTCTGATTTTAATGTAATCCTGCTGGTATTTTTCATCTCTCTCCAGGTGTTTTGAAATTTTTAAACAGAGCATTCGCTCTTACTAGTAGAAATTTATTCCAAAATTTACTTAGTCCTACTCCTATTTCATTCCTACTACCAAGTCTCCAGACTCTAGGAACATGTTACCCTAACCCACGATGATTACATTTTCATCTTCTTTACAAACTTAAATAGACGTTCAGTATCCTCATAAACTTTTTGTTGCTCTTTCTTTTCTACTTATGACGTTGGTGCTTATAACTGAGCTTTTGTTTTTGTTGTCGATTTGCTGCTTATTTTGGTGAAAAAAATTCTGTCATTGAACTGTAGCTCACTTTTCGCCCTAGCGTCGTATTAATGATGAATCTTACTCCCATTTGGATCAGAAATTCTATTTCATTTCACAGCTTCCTATTAAATCTAGATTTAGCCTTCGCATTTCCATTTCCTGATTCACCTGCTTCCTTATTACATTAAGACTTCCAGCACCTCATGTTCCGTCTCGTAGAATGTTACGATTTCATTGGCATAAAAAACAATAAAAATAGGAGTAATTCAAGAATAAAGTGAAAAATTAAATAAGCAAATAATATTAGGAATAAAAATATAAATACATTCATACCCCACGTTTGTAGGCGGAGGACATGTGGTTTATGAAGTAATTTCTCGTATAAGTGGTTCGTCTCTTCTAGTGTTGTTGGCTTCCGTCTCGCAAGACTACAACATAGCGTTGGCTACTTGCCGAAAGTTACTGCAGATATCCTCTGTTCTGCCGTATCGTGTCGTGTATTTCATCTTGCTGTCGATACGTGTTATTCGATGTCCTTGTCATTACGTGTACTAGACATCTAAGCTCTTAGGTCTCCTGGGGTGAAGTTCTCCTACTTGCTACTCTTGAATGTTTAGCAAGTATTTCATTAAAAGTTCCCACAATGGTTGGTTTCTTATAAAACGCAGCCTTACCTGATGTGCACCGGCAGCATTACCATATTTCTCTGCCACTCAGATATCTTCGCATTCACGCACTGTGAATTCTGTTCTTTTTGTGGCTCTCCTCACCGACAGTGTATCACACCTTCTGTCACATTTATCTGGGACATGGTTTCCCTTTCTTCGACATTTTGCAGCAGCTTGTTGAACATCCTCCTTAATATGTATGTCGCCATTCTTTCGTTAAGTGATTCCAAGCACAGTTTCTTCTTTTCCCCTTTTAATGACTCAGTGTTTTAGTAATATCCTACACGTAACGTTGATTCTGTTTTTGTAACGACTGCAGCGTTGATTTAATATGAACCACAAGAAGTATGAGAAGCATGGAATAAACTGGTGGTCAGCTGAAATTCTCCATTCCTTAAATACGACCAAGAGACATTCCAGATCTCATTAGCTTAAGCTTGTATGTCTACGTGCGGACTTCAAGACGCACAACACCGGTACTTAATTTCCCTTCATGTGCCCTGTAGGTTTTAATTGTTGCCAGAATATGATCTGACATCCGATATTTTATTCATGATATTCGTAAATTTCTAACACTTTTTGTTTACATGGTCGTAAGAAATCTGTTTATCGTTCCAGCGCAACGCCTAACTATCTTCACTATCCTTTTCCAGTTGTGAATTCACCACTATTTGCTGCATGATGTTCTGTGTATGAGAGTTTACTTTTCAGCGAGATTTAGGCAGTCTTTGATATGAGATTCTACAGATTTTCACGAAACACTACGTATTACATCTAGAGCTGCTTTACCATTTGCTTCCAAATTGATTCTAGACTCTGATGGAATCATTACTGGTAGTCTGAGAAAATCGTGATGTTACGTACAGCAGCTGTTTTCCTTGATCTTTTCTGCAGCGACTTTATTAAGATATTTAAAAGTATGAGATCACGTACTGAATACTGTAGTGACCCTATCGATACCTGTTTCTCTACGAGGATGTCAGTAAAGGATCATTACGCTTTAATGTGTGCGCCATGGCTCGCATATCTTATACTGCTTATTGCCGGTTGGTTGCTGTTCCGTGATGTTCAGCATACTACGAGGTAACTTCAGCCATTCAAGACGCCAAGCAAACGCGAGCTGTAGGCGTCTGTTCTATAATGAGAAGCCTCCTGCGGAATATGTTAACGTATCTCGGCGTGGAGACGTCTCTGCTAAGTTGACACAGAGATGTAGGAACCTCATCGCACATTGTCTGCGTCGGAGCCATCTCTCGCTAACAAGGGAACATTCCCAAGTGTCAGTGAACGATCTTGATGAAACTTGGCGGGTGTATAAAGGGAGCTATACATATTTTTTTGATTGTGCCCGATTTCTCTTCTAAGGAGGAAAACACACTCAGTAAGGTAATGTGGGATATTAGTTTAGAAGGCAATACCTACGAAATGATGATACATTAAAAATTTTGCTTGTATAAAACTTAATACTAGTTAACTTTCTTGGAAATTGTATAATCGGATTATGCAATAATTTGAAATTTTCCTAAGTACCCCATCATCATTAACTAATTTTGAAACTGGAAAACTTTTGTTACAACGTAAATGAAAAAAGCTTTCAAGCTACATACACCCCTGTGTAAAAAAGTTGGCTTTTGAAATACCACTTTTGGAAAATAAACTGTACACAATATGCTGTCACAGTACTTTCGACATACATAATTAAAATAATTAAACATTCATTATTAGCCTAGTTACTTATTTTCCTTGTATTCGTTTTACATTTTAAACTTTTTTTTGCGTTTTACATTCATTTCTATTCTTTCGTGTTTTAGTTTAACGTTTCAATTACGTATACTTAGTTAATTATTGAAACTCATTACGGTAATAATAATCTGTGAATAAATGCTTAAAACACAACGTTTTCTTACTCCATTTCTTCGGGTAATATACACGTCAGAGAACACAATATAAACAAAATTCAATAGGATTTCAAACTGTCGTGGGTGAGTATCTAAATAAAGTGATCTGCATCAGGCATATTTCAATACATTGGTAAGTCTTTGTGAAGGGAATTGATTATGTACTAGTGATTGCAGCTTGATTATATTCCTTCTCAAGTCAAGATTGACATCACAACTATTCAACAGAAGTTGATATGGAAATCTAATCATAAATTTCTTCCAGCATTCAAAGCTGCATGCATCTCACGACTATACCTGTACTGTCGAGCCCTTTAGGATCACCTAGTATGCAAGTTCCTTTCGATATTGGAAGAATGCTGTGACAATACTTTCAGATCTAGTTGTGTTGAATAATTATGATGCCAATCTACACTTGAGAAAAAATATGATCAAGCTGCAGTCACTAGTAAGTAATCAAATCTCTTTGACAATCTTACCAATGTATTAAAATATTCCTGAAGCAAATCAGGATATTTAGCGGGTAATCTGTGACAATTTGAAATCCTGCTCTATTTTGTTTTATGTTGTGTTCTTTGTCGTGTATATTATGTGACGGAATTGTGTCAGAGAACGTTGTGTTCCAAGCATGTATTTATAGATTGTTATTATAGTAATGATTTTTAGTTAAAAATGCACATAAGTGAAACGCTAAACTGAAATAACAATAAAAGAACACAAGTGAAAGGAAAACGTAAAATAACAATGTAAAAAATCAAACAAAAATAAGTGAAATAAATAAGTATGGTAATAATGAATGTTTATATGTGTTAATTAGGTTTGGTGAAAGTACTCCAGCAGCAGTTTGTGTACAGCTTATTTTCCAAAAATGATAATTCACAGGCCAGCTTTATTACACATGGATGTATGTAGCTAGAAATGTTCTTTAATTTATGTTGTAACAGAAGTTTTAATTTTTCAAAATTAATTAATGGTGGTGGCGTATTAAGCAAAATTTCAAATTATTACAAAATTCAATTCGACAGATTTCAAGAACGTTAATTAGATATTAACTTTTATATGAGAAACATTTTTTATATGCCGTCGTTTCTAAGATATTCCCTCTAAACGTAATATGCCAAATTATCATTTAGGGCTTGTTTTGCCCCCTAAAAGTGAACTGAGTACAAACAAAGAATGTACATACAAACATACACACACACACACACACACACACACACACACACACACACACACGCATTATAGTGGCCTCATTGGGCCACTTTAGTAAATCATTTCCTGGTCCTCTTCTTCAGTAAGCGCATGTTCTGTTCTTTCTTAACTGCCCAGTATCTTTTCATTTGTTCTGATCTTTCCTGTCTTTCCTCATCGGTAAATACCCTTTTCATTGTGTGTCGATTGTCTACGTTTGGATTAAATCTTATTTTCTTGCCTTTCAGGTTCTTGAGATTTTCTGCCTTGTTTTGCAGATCAGCCAAGGTTATATCTAGTTTCTCATAACCTCTTTAATTTCCTTCATCCATCCTAGGTGTTGCTTCAAATGCCACAGTTTCTGCGTAATTTTTCTTGCTAATCTGGCTTCTGGTGTTCTCATTATGTGGCCAAAGAAAGAAATCCTCTTTTTATATATAGTATATGTGCTGGGCTCCAGTTCCGTGGGCACTACTTAACTTGGCACTATCCGCCATTGTCTTTCCTTCTGGTATTTTTTATTTATACATTTTCTAGCTATTCTTCTGTCTACTTTTAGTATTTTGTCGACTCCATTTCTCTGAGTGACTTTAAAAAGGGTCTTGCTTGCGTATATTACTCGTACCTCTGGCTTAAGCACTGTGTTGTAGTGTTTCAATTTTGTTTGAATTTGTAAACATTTCTTATCATATACAGATCATGTTAGTTTTTGAGCTTTTATCATTTTATTGGTTCTTTCTTGCCAAGCAGATTTTTCATCAAAATTGTGTGTTACAGTCTATACAAGATATTTAAATTGCTACACTATCTTAATTTTTCTGATGTCTACTGTTATGTTGTGTATTACTAGTGGGTCTTTTACCATCATCTCGGTCGTTTCGAAAGATATCTAGGGTCCTATCTTTAGCGCTACATTTTGCAGGCTTATTATTTGATTTCTAGCTTCTTGTACATTATTAGCTAGTAATTCCAAGTGATCTGCGAAACCCAAACAATTTATGCTCATATCATCTTTCTTGGTTCCAATTGTTATGTTTTTAGGATTCTCTTTGTACCATTCTCTCATCAAGTATTCAAGAGCACAGTTGAAGAGCAGTGATGATAGACATCTCCTTGTCTTAACCCTGTTTTAATCATAAATAGCTGAAATATCTGCATTTTACTTTGGACTTGGTGTTTGTAAGGGTTAATTTTATCATTTTCATTAATTTGGGGGAAAGTCCAAAATTTCTTAATATGTCCAGATAGAAGATCTATGGATGTAATCATAAGCTTTATTGAAGTCTACAAAGCTTATGACTAGTTACTTCTGTCTTCTTCTGTAGGCATCCATTATTAATTTAAATGTGATGATCTGTTCTGGGCAGCTTCTCCGTGCTCTAAATCCTCCTTGGTATTCTCCTAGCTCCCTTTCAAGCTGATCTTTACAGCGATTCTAGAGAACTCTTGAAAATATTTTATAAATGCAATCCAATAGTTTTATGGATTTGATGTTTCTCTTTTTTGTGTAATGGGTGTATGGTAGCTGTAGTCCATTGTTCTGCTAGCTCTTCTCTGATCCAGATTTTAACCATGCATTTATGTAATGATATCTTCACAGGTTCTGCTGCGTATTTGCAGAGTTCTGTAAGTGTTTGATATTCTCCACGTGCTTTGTAGTTCCTGAGCTCTCTCAGAGGTTAGTAGACTTCGTGAATTGTCAGTTGGATTACATTTTCTGGTGAGGCTTTTTATTGCAGTTTCTGTATTTATTTCAAGGTCAAGAGGATCCTTGCCACTTAGTAATATGTTAAATGTTTCTGCTGAAATTTCTGAATTTTTTTATCACTATGGGCCATCTTATTGTTTTTATCTTATAGCATTAGTGTTGGGTGATAGTATCTTTGGAGCTGTCTGCTAAACGTTTTGCAGTAATCTCGTGAGTTTGTTTTCTTAATATTTATATCTATCATAGAAAGTATATCTCTTTGATATTGACGTTTAACCCTCCTAAATGTTTTTTGAGTCATCTTTCTTTGCTTTGAGAGTTACAAATAAGATTCTTCTGTTTTTTGACTCTGATACGTTCACGAGGCGTGATGTCTATCTTCCACTGTTTTATCACATTCGTCATTCTACCACTATTGTTTTTTCCTAGGATTTATTGGGGCTACTTGTTCAGATATTTTTTCAATTGGGGAATTATTTCATTTAGGTCATCTGTCATTTCTATATTCCTAGTTTTTTCTTAATATTTGTTGTTATTTATCAGTTTTTGAGAGTCATACGTTCTCTTCAGCTTAAGATATTTATTTTTATCAAGTAATGATCTGATGCGATGTCAGTTCCTCTCAGGACTCTCACATTGTAGATTTCCATGTGGTAGTTCTTATCCATGCAGTCATGATCCAACTGCTATTCTCCTTTTGTCCAGTCTTGGTGTTTCAAGGTTTTAAGTTTATTTGGTCTTCCTACGAAGTGTGTTGATTTTCAGATCATGTCATTGTTTCTACAGAATACCAACAATCTCATGCCATTCTGGTTTGTTCTTCTCTGAGCTAACCATTTCCCTATTACATCTCTGTATCTATTTTCTCTTCCTAATTGGGCATTAACATCTACAATTAAAATTTTGGTGTGAATTTGTTGATGTTTGTTGCTGTCTAATCCAAAAGCTCCCAAAATCCATCTACACTTTCTCTGTGGTCTTTTCTATTTTTGTCATAAGTTGGGGCATGTTCATTTATTATTGTATATGTTCTATTTGCCACATTTGTAGTTAATGTTGACAGCCTAGGAGATTGTAATTAGAATTCTATTATGGAATCTATCATTTTGAGGTTAACCACGAATCCTGTTCCAAATTGTCGGCATTGTTTCATTGCTCTTTTCCCTGGTATTCCCTTGTAAATTCTATATCCTCCTGATTCCATTGGTTCTTGATCAGTGTTTGTAATTTCTTGAAGTCCGGTTTTCAGAATCGCCTGTCGATCCATTTCGTCTGACAAAATTTTGAGTTTACCTGGATGAATAAGAGAATTTCTACTGAGTGTCGCTGTGTTACTTATCTGTCCTGTCTTGAGTCTAAGTTTCGGTCTTCTGTCATTCTTGGGTGTTTTCAGATGCTCCGACTCATCAAAACTATCTTTTAAGTGACTGCCCACCGTATCCGAATGCAATCTTTCCTGGAACTTTGCTTAAGATATTTCCTTCCATGGTTGACTGTCAAAGGTGTTCAACCTTGTGTGGAGCAAGCTCCGAGTTACAACTACGGTTGTGAACTGTAGAGGGGCACAGGCATTTCCTCCATACCTGATAAATGTTGTGCTGTGGTTTTCCCGCCAATATTCAGCTGGCTGATTGCAGTAGTTTCCCACTGGGCTAGGAGGTCCGCCTGCCAAGTTTCATCAAGATCTTTTATTGACACTTTTTAATGATCCTTTGTAAGCAAAAGACATTATATCTCTTGACTCAGTGCATTAAAGATGTAATGACATACTAGGAATAAGTAAGCTGTAAATACTAAATACTAACAAAATTCATTTAAGTATGATATGATTTGTAGTTCGTCGATAAATCACAAATGTGAATAACGTTACTTACATGTCAGGAAAAAAACGAAACAGACTATTGTAGAATGAAAGAATTAATATTCTTGCATGTAGTTGTAGTTCTGTGTACTGTTTGTGAAGTGGTCGTCACTAATGTGGAACAAGTAAAAAGAGAAAAACATAAATGAACTAAATTTTCTTTGAGAGAATAACGCATTATTTGTCAAACGCTAGTAGAAGTTTACTTTACGGTATTTACATCAAGGTATGGCAGCTCCTAGTCTAATAATGCCATATATTATCGAATGGGTAGAAGAAAGCATTTACTTATATTGATGATATACTGTATTTATAATCAATGGAAGTCGAATATTGAGTACTATATTGCCTGGTGTTTTCAACTTCTCTCGATATATCAACCGCAACTCAGCTACAGCACGTCTGTTCACTCAAAGGAGTGTTCCTGAAGCAAATCTGTTGCAATTTTTGACGTGCGGAGTGTCGCATTGTCCTGTTGAAATTGCCTAAGTCCGTCGGAATGCACAATGGACATGAATGGATGCATGTTATTAGACAAGATGCTGACGTAGGTGGCACCTGTCAGAGTCGTATCTAGACGTATGACGGGTCCCATATCACTCCAACTGCACACGCCCCACACCATTAAAGAGCCTTCAGCAGCTTGAACAGTCCCCTGCTGACATGTAGATGAGATTGTCTCCATAATCTTACATGTCCATCAGCTCAATACAATTTGAAACAAGACTCGTCCGACCAGGCAACATGTTTCCAGTTGTCGGATGTCAGCGTTGACGGGCCCAGGCGAGGCATAAAGCTTTGTGCCATGCAGTATCAAGGGTAAACGAGTGGGCCTCCGGCTCCGAAAGCCCATATCGATGATGTTTCATTGAATGGTTCGAACGCTGACACTTGTTGATGCCCCAGAATTGAAATCTGCAGCAACTTGCGGAAGGGTCGTGCTTCTGCCACATTGAAAGATTGTCTTCAGCGATCGTTGGTCGAGTTTAAGCAGGATCTTTTTCCGGCCGCAGAGATGTCGGAGATATGATGTTTTACCACATTCTTGATAGGCACGGTATACTCGTGAAATGGTCGTACGGGAAATTCCCCTCTCCATCGCTACCTCGGAGATGCTGTGTCCCATCGCTCGTGCGCCGATTGTAACACATCGTTCAAGCTCACTTAAATCTTGATAACTTGCCATTGTAGCAGCCGTATCACATTTAAGAACTGCGACAGACATGTTTTGTCTTATATAGGCATTGTCGACCTCTTTACCGTATTCTGCCTGTTTACACATCTCTGTACTTGAATAAGCCTGCCTAAACCAGTTTCTTTGGCGCTTCAGTGTATCTCAGTCCTTATAGGTTCCGTTCCTAAAAACGCCATTGTTTTTGTTTTCGTTGTTGATTTCTTTGTGTTGTAATTTAGGCTTATTTTATTTAATGTATGAACCGTGAATTGCAAATTGTCTTCACTGCCCTGTGTTCTCACCTGGCAGTCGGCAAAAAGCATTGTATTTTGAAATTTGGCTGGTCTAATTCTAATACCGTGAGGGATTCTGTCCATAATCCATTCGATAATCAGGTCGTCGATGTCGCTTTATCTCCATTCCTACTGTCACCTCTTTGTTGGTATCTATTCTTATGTTGGTGTTTTTCTAAAAACTTTGTCATAATTTTATCATTTCTGTGGGGGAAACTACTTTCTCCGTTATTGATCAGAGACTTTTTCCGTGGTTGCAGTCAGATGAAAAGCAGTCGAATTAAATAAGATGATGCTGACAGAATCAGATTAGAAAATGAGACCTATTAAGTAGTAGATGGGTTTTTCTACTTGGGGCGCAGAGTAACAAATGATGACTGAAGTACAGACGACATATCCGTCTCTAATGGCCTCGTTGTCGACGGGACGTTAAACTCTAATCTCCTCCTCCTCCTCCTCCTCCTATAGACGACATAAAATGCAAGACTAGCATTTCTAAAAAAAATGAAGTCTATTTACAATTGTTATAAATTTAAAAGTTTGGAACTCTTTTCTGAAGGCATTTATATGGAGTGTGGCCTTGCACGCAAGTGAAACGTGGTCGATAAGCAGTTCAGACAAAAAGAAAACAGAAGCTTGCAAAATCGGGTGTTACAGAAAAAGGTTAAGATTAAATGGACATCCAATAATACCGAGGAGCTATTGAGTCGACCTGAGAAAAAAAGAAATTTATTGGTACAATTTGACAAGAAGTAGGGATTAGCTGATCGGACACGTCCTGGTCCACGGAGCCATCGTTTGACTACAGTAAGCACATTCAAAAGTACGCATGTAGCATGCACTAGTTATTCAGAGATTAAGAGGCTTGAAGAGGATGGCCTAGCGTTAAGTTCTGCATCCAACCAATCTTAAGACTTAATATCGAAACAAGAATGCTTTCGAGCTCAGCTTCTCACTTTTACGTGAGTTATTAAGACCTTAAATGTAGTGTGTTCTACAAAGGGATACAAAGGGGTTTGCACTTTAATAACGGAGGAGGAAACCTGATCCAATTGTAATTACATGGAGCTTTCGTGATTAGTGTGCGTAGTTGTCGGTAACTATACGTAAATAACATGAAGACTAGAAACTTGTCCTTGGACCAAAGAGTGGATTTTAAGAGGTTATTTTACATGCGAAAACTTGAAAGCAGCGCGGAGACGATGGCGGACTAAGTTTGATATTGCTCACCGTCACGTGTAACAATAACGAAATTACGAGACTAATTTAATAGGGAAGGAAGTGTGTGTGATCTGAAGGAAGTGTGGCGTGGCAGGTAAAAATCAGTAGCGGACGAAAGACGCGTGGACGCAGCGGTATAAGCTTTCACAAGATCGCCAAAGAAGTCCACGTGTCAAGCTGCGCGCGAATCAGGTTTAAGAAAATTCAGAGTTCACCTCATTTAAAACCAAGAGAAATGGAAACCCTACGATCACAGGTTGTTTCACGAGACGAATGGAGACGATCCGCATAGGCGCCTCGAATTTTGCAAATGGATTTGCGATACTCAGAAGTTGACTGGTGCAACTGTTTGGTCTGATGAGGCGAGTTTTCAGTTAAATGGAACCATTAATCGCCATAACTGTGTGTATTGGGCAATAAATGATCCCGTGTTCCTGAAGGACGAGGTGTTAATCTTCCTGTGTTATCAGCGTGGTGTGGTATATCTATTAGAGGACTTGTAGGGACGTTCCTTTCTGAAGGCACGGTACATGTGTACCGTATCTTAGTCATGTTGCAGGAACGAATTGTACCAGCTGTTTGTCAGCTGTATCAAGATTAAGATGTTTTTCTGAACCAGACGGTGCATAGTTACGTTAACATCGTGACGTGTAGCGATTCCTGGATAAAATATTTGTTGGGAGGTTGATAGGCCGATGAGAGAGGTTTGAGTTTCCACCGAGATCTCACGCTCTAACGGCGTCAGACTAGTTTTTGTGGGGGAACTCTGAAGGACACCAGCTACACCACAAAGTCACGTACGCTGGATGACTGCCTGTGAATTCATTCCAGTGGCGAACATAACACACGTGTGGCGATCCGTTACGCAGGGTTATATGCGCTGTTTTACTGCCGATTAAGGACATTTTGAGCATCGTCAGCAGCAAAACATCATCATTAATGTTGTGACTGAAGCTCGGGATGCCTCATGGCTGCCTTGGGGATGGGGCACCATCTGTGAAACAAATAAATTTAATACATCGGACGGATGGATTAAAAAAACTCCTTCATTCATAACTTTACGTGTTTTATTAAATACACGATCCGTTTCGGACCCTGTGGATCAATCATCAGGTGTAATTTGTCTTAATACATGTTTCATTTCTTCTCTTGAATGAGGTGAAATGAATATTCCTGTCACGAAAAGGTTTAATGTTAGGTTATGAATTTCGTACGTCGAATGGAAAAGGTATGTGCAAAATAGTGGAAAAGATGAACAGTGTGAACTACCAACGTAATCTAAAGAAAGCTTTTTTAACGTTTTAGCACTGGCAAACATTCTTTTCTCCGTCGTTTTCGTACATGTCACTTCATTCGAGAGGTACATTTGCACACACATGTTGGTAAACTCTTCACAGATGTTTTTGTACATAGTGTTGTCAAAGATGAATTTATTCGTAGTGCTAAAGATATAACGATTAAATAATTGACATATGCAGGAAATAACTTTAAGTAAGTCTTTAAAATTACTGAGATCACTATGGCTTGCGAAATATGTTTGTTTATTTAACATAGATTGTGGTTTTTTGATTTTGTGGTGGTATACCTCCAGTTGTTCTAACAGATTCAGGGTCCTACCATTGGCTTCGATATGTAGTACTACCAAATTGTTTTCTAGACTGTTGATGACGTGGTTCGTTTCCAACATATGTTGTGCAAAGACTGATTTTTCGAAATGGTTGAGCCTGAAACCATTTACGCGTCCTTGAAAGAGAGCCTTGAAGTTTCTGCCTGTTTTCCCTACATAGTAGGCAGGACAACTGGGGCATGATACTTTGTACACTCCGCTGTTGTATGTTTGTGTATTTGATTTTACGTTACGGATGTGTAAATTGCCTAACTTATTATTAGTTGAGAATGCAACTGTTACACTTGTTTTTCCGAAAAGTTTAGCGATTTTTTATGATATGGAACCCAGGTATGGGATACTGGCGAATATTTTCTCTTCTTTCACAGTGTGTCCATCCTTGTCTTACTTTTGCGTATTTGTCTGCTTACATTATCAATTGTTATGGCTGTGTAGCCATTGCTTATGGCAATGCTATTTATTGTATCTATATCATTCTTGACGGTGTTTTCTCCTAAATCAAGAGAGTGTACTCTGTGTATCATATACCTAAATGCAGCATGCTTCTGTGTGGTGAGATGGCATGATGAGTTGTCCAGATGCTTCACATGATAGACTGGTCAAAGAACTAAGACACCATCTCATTCTTAATCACAGGCGTAAAATAACAGTGAAGTGTGTGTTATAACAACTTTTAAGATTTACACTTTGTATGCTATCATTAATCACCAGGATATCTTTTCATGAAAAGCAGCTAAATTTAAATTGAATGCAATCAACTCTCAATAATTTCTAATGGCGCATGGGTTGTTCAAAATGGCGTGCAAAACGCGCACGTCAAAGTAATTGCCAACAAAATCAGGTGGTGCAAATGGACACTTTCCAAAATTTGACAGCAAGGCGTCCAAGATTTTACTAACGCACATGCTCTTATACAAGAACTGAAAGCTTAACACGACAGCAATTAAAAAAATTGTACTTAAACTTGATTTGTTCAAGAAATAACAAAATTAATAGCTTAGCACAAGTCAAGTTCCTTAACAAGTGAGGTAAATGAAAACATCTGTTGCGCGCGAAGCCGAATCGCCGTATAAACTGTAGGCCTTGCTGCACCACGAGTTAATGTGCCAAGCAAAACGCAGCTCCGATCAACATATCAAAAGGGAGCAGAATTAATTCACAGATTTATCTTGTAAATTACTCTCACCAGACAATCCATTCATACGGAACAAAGCGGGGTATATATCGCAGAAATGTTTTATGTACCACAAAATTTGAAAGAAAACAGTCCTTAAAAACATAATTACAAAAACCAGAAAGACTAAGGGAGGCTGAGTTACAGTGCACACAATTTAACTATGTAAAAAACGCTTGTCCGGCCACAGAAAATCAGATCTACACCAACCAGTGACACGAGGAGCAGAACACACGGTACTGTCGGCGAAACCCACACAAGAGTTTGAAAGAAGTGGTCGCACAGCAAACTTTCCTGCACCAAGACCACAACCTGGCACACGATGACGTTAACAACTCTAAAAGTTCCAAAACTGCTCACCCGTAATGAAATCCGGCAAGCTGCTAGAAAAAGCAAGTTGTCGTCGGTGTGACGGCCGCCTTCATCCATTGGTAGGACTCCCTCTCTGCTAGCCGCTACGGCGGTGAACAGCAGGCGGTTTACTCCGTGCAGCTCTAATCCGTCCAAGTAGCCACGCCCAGCTCGCCTCGCCTACACCACGACGACGAGCCACCAATCGAGAATATGAGATTACTTGGGCCAACTCCGAGTGAAACTCCGACCCCACTCTTGGCTATTCTCCTCGACCAACCTCACATTCTTCCTCTGGCGATAGACCCTCAAACTACGTATGTATCTGTCAATGCAACCTAAACAAATGCGTGATTTGAACCAAACTTGCCTTTGGCAGCTTGCAACGGGAAGTAAAGCGTGCTTTGATACCCGAAGCTGTTTGAATACACCACTCTAACTTAATCAGGATGTGTACTTGGAGACAAATCCTAGGAAAGGTGAACAACCATCTAGTGTGTAATATATTATAAAAACAACTCTCCAAAAATATTATGCAACTTGTGCAAGTACTGAGGTAGGACTTATTTCCAATTCATTAAGATAAATCTGAGATTGGCAAAAGGTTGATTCGGAATAGCATCCCCTTTATATGTCGGAACCACTGAGTGATTGACAATGATTGGCACTGAATTTCAGAAAGCCTCCAGCCTGACTGGCACTAACAGTAAATGGCTGTGTGAGCAAAGAAGTAGAACTTAACACATTTAGAGTTAAGGATTCCTTATCTGCCGAACCGTTCCATGTATCACCGAACTGAAAGCTGTGAAGTGTAGTTCTGCAGCGGTGATCCGCTCACTGCTGCCGGCAGTCCTGCAGGCGACATACATGGCGTAGCTGGAAATTCGGACTACACAGAGGACGTGAAACAGCATCCGCAAACTCCATGGAGTCGAAGCTACTTCCGTCGAACGTCGGACGAGAATCAACAATTCTGGTTGCTCTTAAGTCAGGAACAGGGGCTTGACTCACAGAGAAACGAATGATGCCGATCCAGTGACGAAACAAGCAGTTTGAAATAGCCAGGTGTGGCTATCGATACTTGGCCAGAGAGTACTATAACAGCAATCTGGCACTGTGTGCCTTTCGACATCTTGCCACAGAGTTGCCTCAACTCCAAGCGCCCAATTTAGAGCAAACATCACATTATCAGCTTAAACTCTTCTTGCAGCCAAACACTGTGTTCGTTTCGAGAAGAATACCTCTCGCTCTCCGATGTCATGAAGCTGTCAGCCAACTGCTTTCAGCTTCTACTCTGTTCAGTAGAAACTCCTAGAACAAATTGTGATCCCACCTGTCTCTACAAACTCAGCCAACATTTGGCGGGAATACGCCTGTGTATCTGTCGTGAGAGCTGCTGTGACCGTTAGCTCCTATCAGCAACACGCATTTCGCCGTGCATTTCACTGTGCTAAAAAGGCTGGTGGTGACGCTTATAAGACACTGAACAATATTATGCTTTCACCATAGTCTCGCCTCCACCTCCTCAGCGACTGCAGGTTCGTCACGAGAAGAACCTTTTACACCGGCCTCATAATGGGTCATTGCTCCCAGGCCGGAAATGGCCGGCGTACGGGTGTCAGAGTCATAAAACTGCCCCGCTGCTGCCCTTGTCCTGTGTCAATCCTGAAGACTAAGAGGACCTACGTACACACTGGTCCAGAGGCCAGCGTATAACTAAACGCACGGCATGCACTCCTACAGAAATGTTACTGTGCAGCTACCCACTATAGCCAATAAATGGTTCATAATTCGATAATCCCATCTAATTATGCGATCCCATACCTGTTAAACGAAATATGCGTTGCCCAAATAGTGGCAAAATTTTGTCGCCGTGCACAACTGTTCTTACGGAGAATGAAACAGCTGCCAGTGTGGCCTGTCGGGCCTCCAGTGACACTCTATGACCAAAGATGAATACTACATGATGATGCGACCTACTTTCGCGTCCCGGCTCAGTGACCACTTATATAGCGTAAAAATTCATACGAGGAGAAAGCAACGCGCCCAACTTTTTTGTGCTGACTTTAGATGTCCGCGCTCGATGACGTTAATGTAGTGCTCATACTTGAACCTTCATCTCTGACTTGCACGTGGTTCCGTTGTTCTGCGGTAGTTGGCGCCAGCAGAGGAGTGTTCCAAAATGGAGTTTGATACGGACGCTCGTATAAAACGACGATGTGTGATTGAGTTCCTCACGGCTGAAACTGCTCCGATTACAGTCGATCGACCTTTTTTTTTTATCTTATGGGACTTAACTGCTAAGGTCATCAGTCCCTAAGCTTACACACTACTTAACCTAAATTATCCTAAGGACAAACACACACACATATTGCCCAAGGGAGGACTCGAACCTCCGCCGGGACCAGCCGCACAGTCCATGACTGCAGCGCCTGAGACCGCTCGGCTAATCCCGCGCGGCGCAATCCATGATAAAGATGTAAGGAGACGATATGATACACGTGAGTAATGTGAGGCAATGGTTACGGCCTTTTGAAGATGGTGAAAAGGGTGTGCAAGACAAGTCACGGCCTGGTCGACGCTGCACAGCTCTCATCCTTCGCAATAAAGAGCGTCTTGATCAACTCATCTGTACTGATCAGCATATAACAACCAGAGAACTGTGTAAAGCTGAATGTCGACTGTAATTCCTTGGGAACAATGTTGGTACATCTTGGTTATAGCAAAGTCTGTGCAAGATGGGTCCCGCAGATGCTTACAGAAGAACAAAAAACTCATTGAATGAAAATTTGTCGGGGCTTGCTGGAGCAATATGAAGCTGAAAGTGACAATTTTCTGAATAGCTTCGTCCCTGGGGATGAGACGTGGTATCATCACTACGAGCCCGAATGCAAAAGACAGTCCATGGAATGGCAACATGGGAATTCTCCGCTAAAGAAGAAATTCGATACACAGGCTTCTGCAGGCAAAGTGATGTGCACCGTCTTCCGGGATAGCCAGAGTGTGGTTCTTTTGGAGCCTGGAGAAACTGTCAGTAGTTCAGCACGCTGCAAGACGGCTCTGAGTAAACTGAAAGCCCGAATTTCTAGGATAAGGCCAAAGCGGAAAACCAACTTTCTGCTGCAACATGATTACGTCAAACCTCATACCGCTTTTGCGACCACGCAACTCATTGCAAAATTTGACTGGATTGTCTTACCACATCCACCGCACAGTCCCGATTTAGTGCCTTAAGACTCCCAACTCTTTGGGCCTTTGAAAGGTGGACTACGTGGCGAACATTTTCGAGACTCGGATGCTTTTGTCAAAGCTGTAAGTAAGTGGTTAGCCTCAGCTGGTTCCGAGTTTTACAAGCGCGGCATTCAGGCTTTGGTTCATCTTTGGCAAAAGCTCATAACGAATTGTGGTAAGTATGTGGAAAAATGACAGTCTGTAGCTGAAATATTGCTCTATTTAGCTTACTTTTCTGATTTGTGTATCTACTGTAGTTTCCATGAAGAAAAATATGAGGCATTACTTTCGGAACGACCCACACAGTTTTTGGTATTTTTATTCGTTTCTAAAATTCAGACTCGTTTTTAGGACAGCCTGTATATCCCCTTATCTGCGATACAGCCTGTATTCACGTATACAGACAGTATCTGAATATTTTCTTTTCCTTCCACATACGGTAACAGCTGTAGGTGGCCGGAGCTGAGGCGGACGCATGCGGCCGTCGTCGAGTGAGACGGCGTGAGCGCGCGGCGGATGAGTTAGGGCCGTCATTACGCAAGCCGCCCGCCTCCGGCAGGCAGCGGCGGTAATTAATAGTGCACGGCGCGCCGGCTGTCAGGGCCCTCCCCTGGCTGACCTGCAACCCGCAGCCCGCGAACGTCGCGTACCGGCGCAGAGCGGCGAGCAGATTTATTAATTGCGGCGCTCCGGCCACGTCTTCTTCCCGCCGGCTGCGCTCTGCCGGCTGCGACAAATGCCTCTGTCACTTGGACTTTCTCTGAAAGGCTTTAGATTGCTTCCCGGCTACGCGCGGAATTGCTGCGTTTTGTCTCCTTCTGTTCAGCCCTCGGGCGGGCGTTTGCGCAGTCGTTTTCTGCACTGCGCGAAAGAAAAATCTGTCTCTAAAAGCTGTGGAAAGTACAAGCTGTTGCTGAATATTTTGACTGGTTAAATAAGACGAGGAAGAGAAAGAAACGATGATTTGGAGTTAAAGTCCCGTGGAGGAAGAGGCCGCTACAGACGGAAAAAAATCATCCTGCAATTCCCTTTCAGTGATTTATTGAATTAAAGCTTCAATATATCAGTTGTGTCGGGATTCTAAGTCCACTCCTCCCGAACGCGAATTCGATGCTTATACTTTCTGCCCGAAACAGTTATCTTCGGCGTCCGATTATTTCGCCACGGACATTATTTTTAGTACGTTGTTTACGTGCAGACTTTTGAAAGTCAATTCATGCAATAAATTGAAAAAACAATATAGTTAAACAATAAGAAAAACAAACTAGAAAGCTGTACCCTTCACCTCCTAAAGAATCTAGATAGTTTATTTTCTTTTACGTTTAAAATTGATTAAGTGAAACTACTTTCCCTAAGACTAAATCCGAGAACTTCCAATCTGCAAAGAGGCAGAAAAGCGGATGTTATTTCTCTAAGGCTCACTATTTTTATGTGATGGAAATCTATTTTTCATTTGAAACAAAAATGAAAGAAGTTTCACTCAGTAATTCAACCATATAGTCCAGGGACGTAATTTTGACTGGGAAATGAATCACGTATGGGAGTCCCTAAGGCGCAGGTTTAGGTCCACTATCATTCCTCATATATGTAAACTATCTTCCCTGTAATATACAACAAGCGAAATGGGTTATTTTTTCAGATTACGCCAGTACTTTAATCAGTCAAAGCATACATATAGAAACGCAAGAAATAGTAAACAATGTTCTCGAGTGTATCATTGGTTTTCTGCGAAAGCTCTCACTCTCAATTTTAAAACGACACATATTCGGTTATGCACATCTAGGGGTACTACATTAGTCGTAAGTGTAACACATGGTGAACAAATAATAAACAGGGTGGAAACCTCAAAATTCAGAAATGTCCGTACTGATGTCAATTTAATTTGAAACCGACATATTTTGGAACTCCTAAAATAACTTAGTTCAGCCACATTTGCATTTAGAATCATATCACTTCGTATATGACGCACTTGCTTAGCAAACGTGTAAATGATATGTCAGCAAGACTAGCACGACGGATTGTAGAAAACTTACTTACTTGTTGATCAAGTGATGGTTCAAATGGTTCAAATGGCTCTGAGCACTATCGGACTTAACTGCTGTCGATCAAGTGATCATCAAATTAGATACTCACCTTACCATACTGTGTACAAAAAGAAATTCCCGCTAGTGTACTTATACAAATGTCCTTATGTTTGAAAGTCCCCGTCTAAATCCGTAGTGGATTAAATATATATCACTGCATTCGGTGATACAATGTCCACCAATTTTAAAACACAATAAAAAGGTATCGGTGTATCGAATGACCACATGACTAATATGCACTCGCTAATCACTTACAAGAGGATATTAACGTACCTAAAGGAGGAATAAGAATCAAAAATTCTGACAGCATACATCTCAGAAATCAGCCTCCGTACAACAGGATTCGGAACTGTGTAAACTATTGTGAAAACCGAAAGGCTACTGCACCCTTGCAAGAACAGATGAGAACTGGCTGTAGCCAGGGAAACGCTGTCCTTTGTGGGGAAAATTAAACACAGAGTAGGCTTTCACACTGCAATTAGTTCTGTAATGATATCTGCTTGGGTACAAACAATCGCTACTAAACACCTAGAACGTAATGTGAAGATCAATATACAGGGGGACGCCAATAGAAAATATGAAACACAGCGGAACGATCTTTTACTGTATCATTACAGGGAACACTAAATAAATGTTTCCATCGTGTGAGGACCGAGGTGGCCACAGTATATAAAAAAAAAAAAAAAGTATCTTCGACAAGTGCGCGGACTTTTGCGCGACCCAAACACCAGCACGGCAAAACAAGTGACACAAAATGTCAATCAATGTTAAGATGATGAATGCATCTATATCATCACTACAAAATTACAAAACAGTTAATGATTGACCACAAAGTGCAAAGGGCCAAGTACGTCGATTAAGCTGCAACCGAAATTTCGTGATGTATCGTGCCAGAATTACACATTTAATAATGCTTGAAATGCAACAAAAATTTCATTAGAACACTTAGATAGTCTTTCATTGGACTGCAGTCGTTTGGGAAACATAACAGTCTTAACTATCTATAACCACCAAACAAATGACAAAATATAAAGCTAGCATTTGTAAGTAAGCATCTTGCTTAATGACTGAAATATGTATCAAGAACAGAAATCTTCAGACAACATTTACAAAAACAGTAACTTAACAATATCATGGATATGTATGTTACAACATGTAGAAAGCAAAACACAACATTACAAAACTTGATAGAACCGAAGATGCAAGACAGACAAGACAGAAGAATGTGTCATTGTATTTTACGTGAAATTTACCTGAAACGCAAAATAATTTTTGTGTAGCTAATTGAAAGGCAACGATGAGAAAGGTAATATTTGTAAACAGTTGTACAGGGTGTTTCAAAATGAACATACTGGTTTTAAGGCGTTTAGCATTTATTATGTTCAACTTAGAGTTGTAAATAATAGACCAAATGACAGAGCAACTCAAACAGTTTTGTTTGTCTACCTGTGCGCAATGGGAAGAGTCTGGAATGACAAAGAGTGACTGAAAAACGTGTTGAACGAGTACAAGCTTTTCACGCTTAGTCCCAAGAAATTCCCCCGCGGAAAGTTTATGGGCGTTTATTTCTCGCTGAATCAATTGTAACTGATGTTTCTTATCTTGATGTGCTACAGCTATGGCCAGTGCCTCAATGGGAAGATGCTGAACAACACATATTTATTTGGGAGCAAGATGGTGCGCCACAACACTGACATAATTCAGTATACGACTGGTTAAACGAAGTTGTATCCGACCGGTGGATTGGGTGCAAGGGGTGGGTTGACTCAGCATTTTACGCTTGACCTCCACGTTCACAAGCTATCTAACGCGATCATGTGTATGTGCGTCTGGTACGAGCTGCTCTATCCGACTTTAGAAACAGTGTTATTGCAACAGTTACTACTGACACATTGATGAAGGTTTCGGAACAACTCGCCTATTGACTCGATGTGTGATCCGTGTTCACACTGAATAACTGTAAGAAAAACTAATTGTGTTTCTCTTTCATTTGGTGTATTATTTATAATTGTAAGGTAAATGTAGTATGTGCTATAAAGCCTTAAAAGCTGTATATTTATTTTGAAATACCCTGTATTACTCGAAGCCAATGTTTGGTGTGCTAATTTGTTTTTTTTTTTTTTAATTTTTCCAGATGGGAAATGATAAAAAACTTTGTGTTCAGCCTTACGGCAGGTCTTGTCAAGGGGGAAGCCTCGTCAGAGAGGTCCACCGCATGAGCGTCTAGGAAAGTGATTCCAGGGGTGGTTTTCCGTTGCCTTCCACTGATGATGATGAGATGATAACGAAGATACTTTTTTTTTTCACTTGCCGCCCTGATTTTACGACCCACCACCTAATTGCATAAGGTGGGTGTTTATTGACCACTTAGCCGCTGCGATCTGTATATGGGCGCTAATATGGGTGAACCTCCACACCAGTTCCCACATCCGATCGCACCGTTGCCCGTGTCCCGCCACGTGGAGGCGGGTCACAGTTGATCGTGTTTTGTTTTTGTCCCTTTTATTTTGTTTTATTGAGGACAACACAACAACCCGTCCCTGGGCGGAGAAAATCTCCGAGCCAGCCGGGAATCGAACCCGGGCCCCTTGGAGTGACAGACCGCCGTGCTGACCACTCAGCGATCGCGGCGGACACAAAAATTATTATGGTAATGAGCAATACAGGAGACTGTTCCACCCACCTGCGTGGCCGAGGAGACCGGTAACGCACCCTTGTGCTATGGCGTTAGACCTGAGGGCGAGTCGGTTGAATCCTGGTGATGAAAAGAATTTTCATTGACAGTATTTGGCCAGCAAGGGGAGGAGAGGTGGTGGCTTAAAGTTCCAAATTTTGCACCAGTGTCCTGATTTAAATACCAAACATCATCGCAGAGCCTCATGAAGCGAGGGTATGTGACACTGTTGATGGTGGTCCTTCCGTTGGTTTGGACGTGAAACATGGCGGCTCCCTTGACGTTTCGCGAGAAGAGGGCTATATGCCGGCACCGGCTTTCACCCTCTCCCATCTCTCCTCATCATCATTGTCATACAACAACAACAACATTACACTTCACATGCATAAAATACATAGAAGTGGTATTAAAAATAGTGTATAATGGGACATGTTATGAATTAACAAACGAACAACAAATAACAATGCTCGAATGAAAATAATATTCTACCATAATATAATAAAAAACGAATAAAAATATTTGACTCAGACACAAGAAGTGTAATTACATCTATGGCAAAATGACCGCATGATACAATAAGAGAAACAGTTGAGGCTCGAAGCTGCAGGAGAAGTGTTAGTAAAAAAGATGCAGCAAAACGTGAAGACAGAGTAAAAAACATTGCAGATCTCGTCCTTCAAATAATGTTACAGGTCAGATAAAATTTCATTATGTAATAGTTTATGACCTGTAATATAAAATAGGAGTACGGGTAAGCTACTACAAAGAGCATAGTGAACGCATTATTGTGGCCAAGATAGACACGAAGCCCACGCCAACTACAGTAGCACAAGTTTATATGCCAACTAGCTCTGCAGATGACGAAGCTACAGAAGCTACAGAAGAATGCTGAGGATTAGATGGGTAGATCACATAACTAATGAGGAGGTATTACATAGAATTGGGGAGAAGAGGAGTTTGTGGCACAACTTGACTAGAAGAAGGGATCGGTTGGTAGGACATGTTCTGAGACATCGAGGGATCACCAATTTAGTATTGGAGGGCAGCGTGGAGGGTAAAAATCGAAGAGGGAGACCAAGAGATGAATACACTAAGCAGATTCAGAAGGATGTAGGCTGCAGGAGGTACTGGGAGATGAAGAAGATTGCACAGGATAGAGTAGCATGGAGACCTGCATCAAACCAGTCTCAGGACTGAAGACCACAACAACAACAACAATATAAAATCGTGATACGTCAACCAAGGGAAGATGTGTAGTGGTTACATATTACTGCTTCATACGATGGGAGAGGCGTAATGTTTCCGTTTTATGTACCACAGTTCGACTGAACGCCGGAGTTACACCGTTAATAAATCACACAAGAAATCGTAAGGAAATGGGCGTATGCACTAAGAATGTCATACGCTGTTATCTACGATGACTTACAAGAAACCTGAGGACGATTCTTTTGTATCACAAGTCCTGCTGTTCATTCATATGCGTAAGTTGACGTCTTCTCATTTGCTGCCAAACATTAAGTTCCTTTGCAACGACCATCTCCGTACATTCGTCTGTTAGTTAGTTTAATGTCCCTTGGATTATTTGTAGGATTAAGCGCAACGATGCTGCCGCCGTTGAATAAGCAGCTGCAGCAGCAAGTTGTATACTCCTAGCTCACTCATTTGTTACATAGTTTAATTCTTAATTTCTTTGCGTGTTTTTGGTACTTGCATTGTTTAATTCATAAATTTCGGGCGTATTATAGTATTTGAGAGTTGTAGCATCGCGTTTTAGTACTTGAATAGTGTAAAATCGCGTAGTCTCCTTCCGCCGCCGAGCAGTGTGTCAGCAGTGCGCAAGTAGCAGCATTACTGCATTTACTAGGCAATCTTGTATTTTAATAACCGTTTAAATTTTGTGTCGATTTGTTTGCGCTCTCTGTTGATTAGTTCAGACGCTCTTTGCACAACAGTTTTTAGCATGGATAGGGACTGCAACTGCTGTGTTCGGATGCAGGCTGAGTTGGCATCCCTTCGCTCCCAGCTTCAGACAGTGTTGGCTTCGGTCACACAGCTTGAGACTGTTGCCAATGGGCATCACTGTGGGGGTCCGGATGGGGGTTTGTCGGGACGGCCAGCTCGTCCCACGCATCCCCCGATCGGACTACGACTGTGGTTGCCCGGGATACTGCCCGCATTGAGGCTGATCCCTCACCTGTAGTAGAGTGGGAGGTCGTCTCAAGGTGTGGCAGGGGGCCAAAGACATTCCGGAGGGCTGAACGGAAGGCCTCTTCAGTTTGTCTGACGAACCGGTTTCAGGCTCTGTCTCAGGCTGATACTGATCTTCGGCCTGACATGGCTGCTTGTCCTGTCCAGAGGTTGCCCCTCAGTCTGCAAGATCCGGGCGGTCGCTGAGGGTGGGCTTACTGGTAGTTGGGAGCTCCAACGACAGGCGCGTAATGCGGCCCCTTAGGGAAATGGCAGCAAGAGAGGGGAAGAAAACCAATGTGCACTCCGTGTGCATATCGGGGGGAGTCATTCCAGATGTGGAAAGGGTTCTTCTGGATGCACCCATCTGCAGGTGGTCGCTCATGTCGGCACCAATGATGTGTGTCGCTATGGATCGGAGGAAATCCTCTCTGGCTTCCGGCGGCTATCTGATTTGGTGAAGACTGCCAATCTCGCTAGCGGGATGAAAGCAGAGCTCACCATCTGCAGCATCGTCGACAGGACTGACTGCGGACCTTTGTTACAGAGCCGAGTGGAGGGTCTGAATCAGAGGCTGAGACGGTTCTGCGACCGTGTGGGCTGCAGATTCCTCGACTTGCGCCATAGGGTGGTGGGGTTTCGGGTTCCGCTGGATAGGTCTGGAGTCCACTACACGCAACAAGCGGCTACACGGGTAGCAGGGGTTGTGTGGCGTGGGTTGGGCGGTTTTTTAGGTTAGATGGCCTTGGGCAAGTACAGAAAGGGCAACAGCCTCAAAGGGTGAGGGGCAAAGTCAGGACATGCGGGGACCAAGCAGCAATCGGTATTGTAATTGTAAACTGTCGAAGCTGCGTTGGTAAAGTACCGGAACTTCAAGCGCTGATAGAAAGCACCGAAGCTGAAATCGTTATAGGTACAGAAAGCTGGCTGAAGCCAGAGATAAATTCTGCCGAAATTTTTACAAAGGTACAGACGGCATTTAGAAAGGATAGATTGCATGCAACCGGTGGTGGAGTGTTCGTCGCTGTTAGTAGTAGTTTATCCTGTAGTGAAGTAGAAGTGGATAGTTCCTGTGAATTATTATGGGTGGAGGTTACACTCAACAACCGAGCTAGGTTAATAATTGGCTCCTCCCGACTCAGCAGCATTAGTGGCAGAACAACTGAGAGAAAATTTGGAATACATTTCACATAAATTTTCTCAGCATGTTATAGTCTTAGGTGGAGATTTCAATTTATCTGATATAGACTGGGACACTCAGATGTTTAGGACGGGTGGTAGGGACAGAGCATCTAGTGACATTAAACTGAGTGCACTATCCGAAAATTACCTCGAGCAATTAAACAGATAACCGATTCGTGGAGATAACATCTTGGACCTACTGATAACAAACAGACCCGAACTTTTCGACTCTGTATGTGCAGAACAGGGAATCGGTGATCATAAGGCCGTTGCAGCATCCCTGAATATGGAAGTTAATAGGAATATAAAAAAAGGGAGGAAGGTAAATCTGTTTAGCAAGAGTAATAGAAGGCAGATTTCAGACTACCTAACACATCAAAACGAAAATTTCTGTTCCGACACTGACAATGTTGAGTGTTTGTGGAAAAAGTTCAAGGCAATCGTAAAATGCGTTTTAGACAGGAACGTGCCGAGTAAAACTATGAGGGACAGGAAAAACCCACCGTGGTACAACAACAAAGTTAGGAAACTACTGCGAAAGCAACGAGAGCTTCACTCCAAGTTTAAACGCAGCCAAAACCTCTCAGACAAACAGAAGCTAATCGATGTCAAAGTTAGCGTAAGGAGGGCTATGCGTGAAACGTTGAGTGAATTCGAAAGTAAAATTCTATGTACCGACTTGACAGAAAATCCTAGGAAGTTCTGGTCTTACGTTAAATCAGTAAGTGTCTCGAAACAGCATATCCAGACACTCCGGGATGATGATGGCATTGAAACAGAGGATGACACGCGTAAAGCTGAAATACTAAACACCTTTTTCCAAAGCTGTTTCACAGAGGAAGACCGCACTGCAGTTCCTTCTCTAAATCCTCGTACAAACGAAAAAATGGCTGACATCGAAATAAGTGTCCAAGGAATAGAAAAGCAACTGGAATCAATGAACAGAGGAAAGTCCACTGGACCTGACGGGATACCAATTCGATTCTACACAGAGTACGCGAAAGAACTTGCCCCCCATCTAACACCCCTGTACCGTAAGTCTCTAGAGGAACGGAAGGTTCCAAATGATTGGAAAAGAGCACAGGTAGTCCCAGTCTTCAAGAAGGGTCGTCGAGCAGATGCGCAAAACTATAGACCTATATCTCTGACGTCGATCTGTTGTAGAATTTTAGAACATGTTTTTTGCTCGAGTATCATGTCGTTTTTGGAAACCCAGAATCTGCTATGTAGGAATCAACAGGGATTCCGGAAACAGCGATCGTGTGAGACCCAACTCGCTTTATTTGTTCATGAGACCCAGAAAATATTAGATACAGGCTCCCAGGTAGATGCTATTTTTCTTGATTTCCGGAAGGCGTTCGATACAGTTCCGCACTGTCACCTGATAATCAAAGTAAGAGCCTACGGAATATCAGACCAGCTGTGTGGCTGGATTGAAGAGTTTTTAGCAAACAGAACACAGGATGTTGTTATCAATGGAGAGACGTCTACAGACGTTAAGGTAACCTCTGGCGTGCCACAGGGGAGTGTTATGGGACCATTGCTTTTCACAATATATATAAATGACCTAGTAGATAGTGTCGGAAGTTCCATGCGGCTTTTCGCGGATGATGCTGTAGTATACAGAGAAGTTGCAGCATTAGAAAATTGTAGCGAAATGCAGGAAGATCTGCAGCGGATAGGCACTTGGTGCAGGGAGTGGCAACTGTCCCTCAACATAGACAAATGTAATGTATTGCGAATACATAGAAAGAAGGATCCTTTATTGTATGATTATATGACAGCGGAACAAACACTGGTAGCAGTTACTTTTGTAAAATATCTGGGAGTATGCGTGCGGAACGACTTGAAGTGAAATGATCATATAAAATTAATTGTTGGTAAGGCAGGTACCAGGTTGAGATTCAATGGGAGAGTGCTTAGAAAATGTAGTCCATCAACAAAGGAGGTGGCTTACAAAACACTTGTTCGACCTATACTTGAATATTGCTCATCAGTGTGGGATCCGTACCAGATCGGGTTGACGGAGGAGATAGAGAAGATCCAAAGAAGAGCGGCGAGTTTCGTCACAGTGTTATTTGGTAACCGTGATAGCGTTACGGAGATGTTTAATAAACTCCAGTGGCAGACTCTGCAAGAGAGGCGCTCTGCATCGCGGTGTAGCTTGTTCGCCAGGTTTCGAGAGGGTGCGTTTCTGGATGAGGTATCGAATATATTGCTTCCCCCTACTTATACCTCCCGAGGAGATCACGAATGTAAAATTAGAGAGATTAGAGCGCGCACGGAGGCTTTCAGACAGTCGTTCTTCCCGCGAACCATACGCGACTGGAACAGGAAAGGGAGGTAATGACAGTGGCACGTGAAGTGCCCTCCGCCACACACCGTTGGGTGGCTTGCGGAGTATAAATGTAGATGTAGATGTAGATGTGGGAAGAGTCTTTCTAAATTATAAGTACACATACACGTGTAAACATTGCAACAGTGCGTCGTTTACAATAATTTTCTTTCTTCCTTGTTTTTAATAAAGTTGTGACTTAGTAATAACTACCCATCATCTTTTGCAGGACTACAGGACTAATTCTTGTAAGAAATAAAAAGAGCTGTCAAAGAGAGACCTTTTCAGTTTGTTTCAAATTTGAATTTCCATGTGTCAGATACTTTATATAATTGGGTAAGTGATCAAAGTTATGGTGACAGCATTGTGCACACCTTTCTGTGCTAAACACAGCCTTAATCTGGAGTAATGAATTTCATTTTTTCTTCTGGTATTGTTATTACATAGGTCATTGTTCTTTTGAATACAAAAGGCCTGACGTAATCCTTAATAATCTGTGTGATCACCATGGACAGCAGTGAACTGTCCGCGCGAACTCCCACGCTGGCTGCAAGGTTGGTAAGGAGTTCTTGTGGTAGGGCGTTCATTTCCTCCACCAACTGCTGGATGGTCGTTGGTGCTTGTGGGCGGACTGCAATGTGTTTCTCCATTGCACCCCAGATATGCTCGACGGGATTTAAGTCGGAGAAATGGACAGGCAGTCGATTCGCAGAATATCGCCTCCTTCAATGAACTCCTCCACCTGCTCTGTTCGACACGGTCGCGCATTGTCACCCATAAAAATGAATTCAATGCCGAATGCACTCCTGAAAAGACTCACATGCTGGTGGACTTCAATGGAAAACTTAGTACGTAGTTAGAACCATGATGTGTAAGAGTGTTAGTACAAAAATGGAGAATAAGGCCACCAAGATAAAATGCCATCACTCAAGACGATGAACCTCATCCAGACGACCTAGGCAAAAATATAAAAATCAACACCGTCAGTGAGGATGAAAATTCGTAATGAAGTACAGAGCTTAAGAATTGGTAAATGACGCAAACAGCCACAAATACTCTTTAAATGTTTAACAAAGGCAAGAAAATGGACCTCTGAGAGGAACTAGAAATATATATCCACACTCTCAGCTCATCCCAACACGTTCTAAATGAGCAGCTGGAACTATTTTAATCAAATATCTGTATATATAAATGTGTGTACACATACTCTACTCTATAATATGCCATCGGTTGGCTTTGAAGTATTTCGTCAATAATTTCCACGCACAATAAAAATGAATTTTACTGAATATAATTTATCCTACTGCCTTTTAATAGTAACTTTACACTTAGAGTGCAAACATTTCTTTGTTGTTAACATGTTACATTTTGCACTTCCCACACACCATCCTAATTTTGTGTACTTTTTGTCAATATTTAATGAATGATATTTTTGTATCATTGGTAAATGATAAAATTTACATTGTAAACAAAAACATCAAATGTATAACAGCTATGCGATGCTAAACACTTACTTTAAGAACATTATTAAGTTTGCTACAGTAATTTATTTACAATTTGTGTGCTATGTGGAATTCAAGAACATATACATAGAGCTAGAAAATCACATGGACCACAACAAATCAAATCGCATTCTACTGGAACGTATTTAAGGAAACGTAACCCTATTGCATCATATATTAGCGTATTTTTATTAATGAAACAACTGATAAAGTGGCATTAAATTCTCAAACGTTCTTGTGCTATGTGGAGCAGATGACATTCTGTTGATCAAAACATTTATGTAACGAAATATATTAGCCACCTGAAGAAGGTCATGATAACTGAAACAAGTTATGTTACAAAAGTAAAACATTAAAAAGAATTTGAGAATGGTTGCATCAGCCGGCCGTAGTGGCCGAGCGGTTCTAGGCGCTACAGTCTGGAATCGCGCGACCGCTACGGTCGCAGCTTCGAATCCCGCCTCGGGCATGGATGTGTGTGATGTCCATAAGTTAGTTAGGTTTAAGTAGTTCTAAGTTCTAGGAGACTGATGACCTCTAAAGTTAAGTTCCATAGTGCTCAGAGCCATTTTTTTTTTGTGTGCTTCATTCATCAACTATCATCAACGGCAGCGGAGTTCACAACATCCAACATGGATAAAATAACATAGTTTAATATATAAACCGAGCGATGTGGTGCAGTTGTTACTATGTAGTACTTGCACTGTGGAGGAACGATGTCCAAATCCCCGTCCACACGTTCGGAATTAAGTTTTCCATTGATTCCATACATAGGCTAAGGAAGCTGTCGATAAGGCATGTATATCAAAATCAGTATTGATAAGGAGTGCGATTACTGTGAGCAACAATGCAGTATGTAATGGAATGTTTGATACTGCTACTGACCTTATTGATGAGCAGCGAATGCGTCCCTTCTTCCTAAATTTTTCTTAACGGTCTTTAGTGAATGACTACAAACATCAAACCGAACGAAGTGGAGCAATTGTCTCGCGTTCGAGAAGACGACTGTTAAGTTCCGGGTCCGGTCACCCTGATTTAAGTTTAACGCAGTTTGAAACTTATTGCTAGGTTAAAACTGTCCCGAACTGCGACTTCAGCTCGGAGCTTTTGACTTTCATGGGCAAATGCTCTTATTGGCTGAGCTGTCCAGGAACGTCCCACAACCCGCCACTGTCACATACACCACCGAAAGTACCTGCTGCTTTACTACTCTCCAAACCTTACACAAGTTGTGCATATGTAGCGGGACCACCTCTTTAGTAAACAAGGGTGTTGGGAAGAATGGGTTAGCAAAAGTCGGGGGAATGCTTCCAGAATGACTTTTTGCTCTGTAGCTGGATGTGTGCCATTTGAAACTTTATCACAGATTAAAACTATGTTAGGTCAGAGCTATGTCCCGGAATCTGCACCTTTCGCGGGAAAATGTACTACCGGCTGAGCTAATGAGAAATGAACCCGGCCGGTGTGGCCGAGCAGTTGTAGGCGCTTCGGTCTGGAACCGCGCGACCTGTACGGTCGCAGGTTTCAATCCTGCCTCGGGCATAGATGTGTATGATATCCTTAGGTTAGTTACGTTTAAGTAGTTCTAAGTTCTAGGGGACTGATGACCTCAGATGTTAAGTCCCATAGTGCTCAGAGCCATTTGAATTTTAATGAGAAATGACCCAAAACCTGTCCTCATACTTCCACCAGTTTGTAATCTCCATAAATCGCCTTAGGAGAATGCCGGAATATCCCTTTAAAGGAGCACAGACGGTTTCCGCCTTCGTCTTGCTACGAACAGAGCTTGTACTCCGTCTCTAATCATCTCGTCTTCGACGGGGAATGAAAGCATTAACTTTTTTTCCTCCTTTGCAGATAGTACTCTACATCCGAGAGCGCCCTATTCTTGGTTCAAATGGCTCTGAATACTATGGGACTTAACATATGAGGTCATCAATCCCCTAGAACTTAGAACTACTTAAACCTAACCAACCTAAGGACATCACACACATCCATGCCCGAGGTAGGATTCGAACCTGCGACCGTAGTGGTCGCGCGGTTCAGGACTGAAGCGCCTAGAACCGCTCGGCCACACAGACTGGCAGAGTATTCTACGACATGCTATGTTGGACACAACGTGGGCCATCCTATGGGCCTCTCGGAGGACTGAATGGTTTGTTTTCGTAGAATAAAATAGTCATCTATAACACTCGTACGTAAATCGTGGATATCTTCATTGTAGACAGGCTTAGTTTATTTTCATATGATATGATATTGGAATCTGTGCACACATCTAAAGGTAAATCATTTCTCTTACAAGCACTGCCTCTTTTGAAGGCAACCCTTTCACAGTAATTTGATGGCTAATTAAGGGTTAGCGTTTTGCGACATATCGTAACTCGTCTGCTATTGCGCTGTACGTGAAACCATACACATCTTTGAAGAGAATCACCGTAATTTCATTAATATTCCAGTGAACATTTTATGGAGCTATTGCATTCACATTCTCCTCTGAAGGACGTTCAGCATAAATTGCGTGCCTCGTCATCTCGCATACACACCCCCCACAAAAAGCAATTCGTGTACGTTGCGGTGTAACAACTTAATTAGGATAGCAGCAACGGTGCCAGACGTTCTTAGGAAGAGATCACAGTCTCTTTATGGGTTGCATCACCGCAAATGTTACTTGCAGATAGGTATCTTAATCGTCTGCGGTCACTGACTGATGTTTGTCAATGCTGAGCCTGTGCTTCAGTTTGGTTGCCCATACACGCCTCTAGGACCTACACAAGGTCCCATATGTCACAGTGTCTACGTTCCATGCTGGTTCATATTCCCGTGATTCCTCACACGGAGAGACATTTTTATTTTTTTTGTTTTGCCTTACTGTGGCCTGAAATACAGGACGACAGTGTTGGTAATGTTCAGTGTCTGCATAGTCTGATGCAAGTCTGGAGGACATTGATTTGGAGTATACAGACACTGAACAATACCGCAATTACCATCATGCTATTGCTGCTGTCCGGCAGCAACTGCTGCCAACTTATTTTAGACTATTTTTACTAACAGAATGGGCCATTGGATGATATCATCAGTTACTGGCATACAGTCTTCTTTCGCAGCATTACTGTACCCACGATACACTCATATGACGAAGCAATCTCTCGACCTCGTCCCGAGTTTTTGCTGCGCCAATATTTTACTCGTTACTCCACTCATATGGCTTTGTTTTGAAGCTTAGGACGGAGCTGTACGTAGTTGAGCACGGAACAGTTTCTGTCACTCACCCACCTAGCACACGCGCTCACACACACACACACACACACACACGGCGTACTATGGTATCACCAGCGAAATCGTAATACAAGTTCTTTTTTTAATCTACATCTACATTTATACTCCACAAGCCACCCACCGGTGTGTGACGGAGGGCACTTTATGTGCCACTGTCATTAGCTTCCTTTCCTGTTCCAGTCGCGTATGATTCGCGGGAAGAACGACTGCCGGAAAGCCTCCGTGCGCGCTCGAATCTCTCTAACTTTACATTCGTGATCTCCTCTGGAGGTATAAGTAGGGGGAAGCCATATATTCGATACCTCATCCAGAAACGCACCCTCTCGAAACCTGGACTGCAAGCTACACCACAATGCAGAGCGCCTCACTTGCAGAGTCTGCCACTTGAGTTTGTTAAACATCTCCGTAACGCTATCACGCTTATCAAATAACACTGTGACGAAACGCGCCGCTCTTCTTTGGATCTTCTCTATCTCCTCTTTCAACCCGACACGATACGGATCCCACACTGATGAGCAATACTCAATTTAATGTTATTTAAGTCAGTTTGTTCCACACATCAGCCCAAATGTGTTTATTTCAAGATGAAACTGCTCGTGGTGTCTTACCATCTAGTACACTTTTCAGAAGTTCCAGAAATTTATAAAAGGAAGCACGATTGAGATTACTGAAAATAGTTGCTTTTTTAAACTAAATTGAGCCACACATCTTCCATTTTCTGTTTCATAATTTACCATTAGGTCTCTAGTTTCTTTCATACCTTTCGATTTAATAAACTTACAAGGATTATGGTCTCCAGTGCTTGATATTTGAGCTCTTTTCCTACCATTGCCTTGTACGTTTATATGTTACGCTTTGAGGTTACAAAAAGTGTTGATACGAGTACGAAATAATTTAAAAGTTAAAGATAAACATTATCTTTAATCGCTGCGGTTATACGCATAACTGAATTGCTTCCGGGGACCCCTGCAATACGTGTCATTCGCAGAACATCATAAAAAAAATTAAGATCCACCTTGGCTAAGCTCTAAATGCTGCACTGGAATTCTGTGCATGTGGCACTACAGGCTTCGCTTAAGGTTCGTGGGATTCACGCGAAATAACGAATTCTGCCGTCAGTGGCTCGCTATTGATTTTCTTCCTTGTATTTGCATCTGTTCGCTCCCCCAGGGCTACCCAGAGCACAGCACCCTCAGGCAGCGTTTCCAATTGGTCGCTGGACACCGATCGGCAATTTGCATCTGCACATTTTCGTTATTTATTTTGGTTTACCCAGGAGCTGGAGACCAAACAGATCCCCGCTTTATTTTCCCTTCCCCCCCCCCCCTCCCCACACACACGTCGCCGCTAGAAGTTAAATATTGTGCAATATTTGCGGTGATGTCACGTCCTAATTTGGCGAAACAAATTCTGCGAGGGCGGACAGGACTGGGGCGACGTTGTGGGCAGCCCACGGTAAACAGAAGCGGGTCAATTTGCGAGGCAAATATGCGGCCCGCAGCAAGTGCGCGGCGGCCGGGTGCGTATGTGCGTACGTGTGCGTGCGCGCGCACGCGGCTGCTCGCGAGTGTGCCGAACGTGTAAACGAGTTATCCGCTCATGCATATTCCGGCGGCGCGGGGGACGCCCCCTTCTCTTCGACTTGCCGCGAGCCCAGTGTTTCTTGCGCAGGAGGTCTGATTGCCTTGTTAAGTATTCCCCCCGTACTCCGAGCCGCTGCGGCGGTTGAACGCCGTGTCGCGGCAGACATCGCAGATGCCGTTTGTACGGGCGTTAAGTGCACTGTGCAAAGATGTAACGGGTCTCAAACTTAGAAACAGAAGCGGAAAATGATTATCTTAACTCCGCGTGACGCTCCGCCCTTAATTTTGTATCATTCTTCAAGAGAATATCTGACTGGCTTTACCGATTTTTATTTTCTTTTCGGCTTTAACGCCACGAAGGCTATTTGAGTACTATCTCAACTTTGCGTTTACTATCATCCACCATGCGCAACAGAGAAGGACGCAGATTGTTAGGAAAGGGACACTTTTTTAGTTCCGTGCCTCAGTCAGTAAAAACGAAACCATTATAGGGTGGCTTTATTGTCCAGCTGTCTATCTGTCTCACTGTTAAGAACCCTTTTTTCTTAGGAAGGGTTATATATATCATGCTCAAATTTATCACACATATTAAGGTCTGTGATCCCTTGGCGGTGTAACAAATGTAAGTTCCGAAGTCAGTGCGATGAAAATATTGGTTCAAATGGCTCTGAGCACTATGGGACTTAACATCTGTGGTCATCAGTCCCCTAGAACTTAGAACTACTTAAACCTATCTAACCTAAGGACATCACACACATCCATGCCCGAGGCAGGATTCGAACCTGCGACCGTAGCTGAAAATATTGAGCCATTTATGTCACATACTACAAAACTCACAAACTCACTTATCAAAACCTATACTTCCCGTTGACCTAAAACCATGAAACTTAGCAAGAAGCAAGGTTTCACCATAGAAGGAAAGGAAAAATTCCGAAAATTTTTAACTTGTGATTATATAACACGAAAAATTTTTTGTCATCTTTTATTCACCTGTCACTCTATTCGTCTGTTAACACCCCTTTCTCTGTAGAAACGAGTCCGCCCCCGGTTGCTGAATGGTCAGCGCGACGGACTGTCAATTGTAAGGGCCCGGGTTCGATTCCCGGCTGGGTCGGAGATTTTCTCCGCTCAGGGACTGGGTGTTGTGTTGTCCTTATCATCATCATTTCTTCGCCATCGACGCGCAAGTCGCCGAAGTGGCGTCAAGTCGAAAGACTTGCACCTGGCGAACGGTCTTCCCGATGGGAGGCCCTGGCTACACGACATCATCATCATCATCTAGAAACGATTGGTCTATCAAGTTCAAATTTATGTCACGGATTATGGTGTACGGTCCATTGGAGGTGTTCAAAATTGAAGCTTTTAATTCAATGCGATGAAAAGATTCGGCCATTTAAGTCACATATTTTGAAATTTGCAAAGTCATTCATCAGAATCTATAGGTTTGACCTAGAATCATGAACTTCGGCAAGAAGCAAGGTTTCACAATACAAGTGAAGTAAAAAATCTGAAACTCGTTAAACTGTAATTTTGTCACATAAAAAATATCTCTCTGACATTTAAACATACACTGCATACATCATCCATCAAAAGCGGTACAGACGAACATTGGTGCATACAGACAGAAAATTTAAGTTGCAATCATGGTTTAATACGTAAATAAAAAGATGTTGTTTTATCAAATCTTCTCTCTCTACATCCATAAACGGAAGTCTCCAACTCACTTCTTATTTTATGCCCGGGCTACTTCAGGAACTACTGTAGGAGTTTTGATACAGTCTTGCAAATCCCGAGACCAATATCTTGCCAGTATCGATATCGATAACAGGCAAAACACGTTGAAATTCTCGATTCCATGAGTGGGTGAACTATGTACGTACATAATTAAGTTTGTACTGAACCCTCGGTGTGCAAGTCATACTCGTACATGGCAGTTTTTATTTGAACAATACAGTTCTCCGTACTTGTAGCAATTACAATACCTGAGCTATTTAATACATGACGATACATCGACAAGAATTAAAGAAGAGGCAACGTAAAATTCAAAATGTCAGTCTTTGCCAAAGCGCAGTGAATCGGAAGCCTAGACACAGACGCTGAAGCACAACTGAAAAGTGCCGTGCCGTAAAGATAAAAGAAATCTACGAGGGTCGTTCAATAAGTAATGCTTCACATTAAAAAAGCCATTTATGTACATAGATAAACGGCCTTGTTCGTGCTTCACATTTGATGTTTGTTCTGTGCGTCGGTGGAGTCTCGAACCATCCTGAGAGATGGCAGAGTCGTAGTACAGCGTCACAGTAGCGTCTACATACGACCCACGTTGCAAGCAGCGTGCTGTTATTGAATTCTTCTGAGAAGAAAAAGAAACACCCATAAACGTTTGTGTGCAGTGTATGGTGTTGCTGCAGTTGATAGGAGTACAGTTGGGCGATGGGTACAGGAAGTTACAGCCTCAGGAAACGAAAGAACAGAGCTCCATGATCAGCCACGCTCGGGACGTCATGTCACAGCCTCTGCTCCAGACATGCTGAATCTTGCGGATGCCATTATTCGTGCCTACCGGACCGTCGCAACTTGCTTCTCTACGGGGAACACACTTTGAAGATGACGAGAGTGGCAGTCGTGCAGTGAAAAATATGGCTACGCCTACAGGACAAGAGCTTTTACCAGCAGAGAATACATGCTCTTCCACGACGTTGGAATACGCCCATAGAACGTGATGGAGGCTACGCAGAAAAATAGGACTTGGACAAGACATGTTGATGTATATTGTCACCAAAATCTGCCTCTTAACTATAAATATGTTCTGAGAGAGAAACAAAAAGTGGGGCATTACTTATTGAATGATCCTCCTACATGCATAATCCGCTGGCTAACGTATGGTCCAAGGCAGAGGATGCCTTGTAAGACTACTAGTAATATCCTTTCCTATTGAAAATAGAGAGAGGGGAAAACGTCTGTCTATATGACTGCGTTCGAGCCCTAGTATCTCTTACCATCGTGGTCTGCACGCGAAATCTACGTTGGCGGCAGTAGATTCGTTCTGAGGCCAGAAACCACCGATAAGAAATGTAGCAGCACGTCTCTGAATTGGTTTGATGACTTTCCTGAATCTGATCTAGAAGGGATCCTAAACTCTCGAGCAGCTCTCAATAACGGGTCGCACTAAGGTTCACGCGGCCTCCTTTGTGGAAGAGCTACACTTGTTTAAAGTTCTCTCATTAAACGGAAGTCAACCATTCGACTTTCCTACCGTCCTTATGCGCTTGTTCCATTTCATAACGCTTTCCAACGTTACGCCTACACATTTAAGCTACTGATGTACATTTCCTTACATGTTTCTAAACATAGAGCAAGCTGCCATTCATCGCGCTAACTAGAAATTTTTTTCTAAGTCATTCTATGTTTTCCTACAGTTACGACGTCTTCCCGTATCCCACAGCGTCATCAGCAAACTGCAGCAGACTGCCGCCCTTCTATCCGACAGATCATTTATACACTGTGGGTCACTCATGACGATGCCCATGTCTCTGATGAACACTCGCAGTCGAGGACAACGTTTTACGTAAGACGTCTTCGAGCCACTCGCCGATCTGGGAACCTAATACGTACGCTCGGACTTTCGTTAAAAGTCTGCAGTGAGGTAATGTGGCAAATGCTTTCCAGAAATCTAGGAATTTGCTCTTTATCCACACTTGGTAGAATAACAAGAGAGGACAGGATGAAAGGGTTCCGCACGAACGATACTTACTAAATTCGTGCTGATATATGGACAGAAGCTTTCCCATCTAAAAAAGGTTCAAATGGCTCTGAGCACTATGGGACTTAACTGCTGAGGTCATCAGTCCCCTAGAACCTAACTAACGTATGGGATTTAACATCTGAGATCATCAATCACCTAGACTTAGAACTGCTTAAACCTGACGAACCTAAGGACATCACACACATCCATGCCCGAGGCAGGATTCGAACCTGCGACCGTAGCAGCCGCGTGGTTCCGGACTGAAGCGCCTGGAACCACTCACCCACCACGGCCGGCCTCAGAATGCATTCAGCATGCTACAGTTCACTAACTGTTTGGTCCTCAGAGTACAGTGATACAATCAACGAGTCCAAATACAGAAACATTGGCAGATGCCTTCGCCTGTTTTATGGACGGGATGGTGGTACTAGGTACGACGCTGTGTTCTTCGCTGGGCATCCTAGATATCCGGACCTGCCACTCACCGATTTTTTGTTATGGGGTTACGTGAAATAATTTGTGTGTGTGTGTGTGTGTTTGTCCTTTGATGAAAACAATTCCAGAATAAACATGTGCATTTCCAGATCATTCAAATCGGTGATTCCAGATAAACTTAATAATGTACGGAGTAAAATGGAGTATTGCCAGTTGAGTTGAATGGAAAATCTACAAAATGTGCTACAAATTACTTTCTTTTACATTCTCTCTAATTACTCACGATATAAATTAAATAGTTATTTGCCCTTTATACTCTGATTCAGTCTGAGTTGACTACATATCTAGAAAAAGACAGCACTAATTTTAAAAGTTTTTGTGATAACTTACAACGGAAATATCTGGCTGGGATGTCGACTTCCTGCGAAAGAAAGAACACCAAAATAATGTTTGGTGTTTGCCAAATGTCAGACCTTTCCCATCAGCAGCTTGTGTACGAAACGCATCCATGTCCATACATTTGAAAGTAGTTGTAGTTTCGTGCAATTTTCTCTGCAGGAAGTTTTCATCGCGATGAACAAGAAAATGAAATAGAGTATGAGTGAAAAAAATTCATTCATAATATATAAAATATTTTACCAAGACGCAATGGGACAGTCAGTCTACGAGCGTCACTTTGAAAGGGATCAAAAATATTTGTTAAGCATCCAATTTATTTTTAGTACCGTTCATATTTTTACTGCATAATTAGACATTCTTGAGCGTGAAAAGTCGTTTTTCGACAAAATGTCCGTCTTTCCAACTGAATTACGCCACCTACATACATTCCTGGTAGGTGTTAGGAGCGGCACCTTTGAGCCACTGTTTGGCAGGCTTCACACGAAAGTCATCAAATTTCGTTCCGTGAAAGATTTCGCTCATTTCATCGAAAAGGTGGTAATCAAGGTTGGCTTAGTATTGTCCACGCAGGCTTCGTGATACTGGTGGTGGGTTTCTCACTGTCATCTGGTCAGGTGTTATCATGCAACAGCAAGCATGACGGTTGCCTCGTCCGCCGCATACTGTCAGGAGTCTGTTAAGTGCTAGGCTGTCGCTGCGTGGCCAGTCCTGAGTACTAGCCTGACCATTTCTACATCTACATCTACATCTACGTGATTACTCTGCTACTCACAATAAAGTGCCAGGTAGAGGGTTCAATGAACCACCTTCAAGCTGTCTCTCTACCGTTCCTCTCTCGAACGGCACGCGGGAAAAACGAGCACTTACACTCTTCTGTGCGAGCCCTGATTTCTCTTATCTTATCGTTATGATAATTTCTCCCTTTGTAGCCTATGTACGTGGGTGCCAATAGAATGTTTTCGCAATCGGAGGAGAAAACTGGTGATTGAAATTTCATGAGAAGGTCCCGTCGCAACGAAAAACGCCTTTGTTTAATGATTGCCACTCAAATTCACATATCATGTCTGTGACACTATCTCCCCTATTTCGCGATAATACAAAACGAGCTGCCCTTCTTTGTACTTTTTAAATGTCATCAGTCAGTCCCATGTGATTCGGATCATACACCGCACAGCAATACTCCACAATTGGGTGGACAAGCGTGGTGTAAACAGTCTCTTTAGTAGACCTGTTGCAACTTCTAAGTGTTCTGCCAATGAATGGCAGTCTTTGTTTTGCTCTACCCACAATATTATCTATGTGATCGTTCTAATTTAGGTTATTTGTAATTAAAATACCTAAGTATTTAGTTGAATTTGCAGCCTTCAGATTTGTGTGACATATCGCGTAATCGAAATTTAGCTGATTTCTTTTAGTACTCGTGTGAATAACTTCAGACTTTTCCTTATTCAGGGTCAATTGCCACTTTTTGCACCTTGAAGATACATTATGTAAATCGCTTTGCAAGTCGTTTTGATCATATTATGACTTTAGAAGACGGTAAGTGACAGCATCATCTGCAAACGATCTAAGACGGTTAGTCAGAATGTCTCTTATGTCGTTAATACACATCAAGAAGAATAGAGGGCCTATAACACTTCCTTGGGGAACGCCGGATACTGCTTGTGTTTAACTCGATGACTTTCCGTCTGTTACTAGGAACTGTGACTTTTCTGACAGGAAATCACGAATCCAGTCGGAAAACTGAGGTGACACTCCGTGGGCACGCAGTTTGGTTAGAAGACGCTTGTGAGGAACGGTCTCGAAAGTCTTCTGGAAATCTAAAAATATGGGATCAATTCGACATTCCCTGTCGATAGCACTTATTACTTCATGAGTATAAAGAGCTATTTGTGTTTCACAAGAACGACATTTTCTGAATCCGTGCTGACTATGTGTCAATAAATCGTTTTCGTCAAGGTACTTCATGATGTTCGAATACATATCTGTTCCAAAACCCTACTGCATATCGACGTTAGTGACATAGGCCTATAATTCAGCGGATTACTCCTACTTCTCTTTTTGGGTATGGTGTGACATGAGCAATTTTCTAGTCTTTTAAGTACGGATCTTTCTGTGAGCGAGTGGTTGTATATAATTGCTAAATATGGAGCTACACTCCTGGAAATTGAAATACGAACACCGTGAATTCATTGTCCCAGGAAGGGGAAACTTTATTGACACATTCCTGGGGTCAGATACATCACATGATCACACTGACAGAACCACAGGCACATAGACACAGGCAACGGAGCATGCACAATGTGGGCACTAGTACAGTGTATATCCACCTTTCGCAGCAATGCAGGCTGCTATTCTCCCATGGAGACGATCGTAGAGATGCTGGATGTAGTCCTGTGGAACGGCTTGCCATGCCATTTCCACCTGGCGCCTCAGTTGGACCAGCGTTCGTGCTGGATGTGCAGACCGCGTGAGACGACGCTTCATCCAGTCCCAAACATGCTCAATGGGGGACAGATCCGGAGATCTTGCTGGCCAGGGTAGTTGACCTACACCTTCTAGAGCACGTTGGGTGGCACGGGATACATGCGGATGTGCATTGTCCTGTTGGAACAGCAAGTTCCCTTGCCGGTCTAGGAATGGTAGAACGATGGGTTCGATGACGGTTTGGATGTACCGTGCACTATTCAGTGTCCCCTCGACGATCACCAGTGGTGTACGGCCAGTGTAGGAGATCGCTCCCCACACCATGATGCCCGGTGTTGGCCCTGTGTGCCTCGGTCGTATGCAGTCCTGATTGTGGCGCTCACCTGCACGGCGCCAAACACGCATACGACCATCATTGGCACCAAGGCAGAAGCGACTCTCATCGCTGAAGACGACACGTCTCCATTCGTCCCTCCATTCACGCCTGTCGCGACACCACTGGAGGCGGGCTGCACGATGTTGGGGCGTGAGCGGAAGACGGCCTAACGGTGTGCGGGACCGTAGCCCAGCTTCATGGAGACGGTTGCGAATGGTCCTCGCCGATACCCCAGGAGCAACAGTGTCCCTAATTTGCTGGGAAGTGGCGGTGCGGTCCCCTACGGCACTGCGTAGGATCCTACGGTCTTGGCGTGCATCCGTGCGTCGCTGCGGTCCGGTCCCAGGTCGACGGGCACGTGCACCTTCCGCCGACCACTGGCGACAACATCGATGTACTGTGGAGACCTCACGCCCCACGTGTTGAGCAATTCGGCGGTACGTCCACCCGGCCTCCCGCATGCCCACTATACGCCCTCGCTCAAAGTCCGTCAACTGCACATACGGTTCACGTCCACGCTGTCGCGGCATGCTACCAGTGTTAAAGACTGCGATGGAGCTCCGTATGCCACGGCAAACTGGCTGACACTGACGGCGGCGGTGCACAAATGCTGCGCAGCTAGCGCCATTCGACGGCCAACACCGCGGTTCCTGGTGTGTCCGCTGTGCCGTGCGTGTGATCATTGCTTGTACAGCCCTCTCGCAGTGTCCGGAGCAAGTATGGTGGGTCTGACACACCGGTGTCAATGTGTTCTTTTTTCCATTTCCAGGAGTGTATTTATCATCATACTCTGAGAGGAAGCTGACTGGTATACAACCGGTGGCCTTACCTTTATTAAGTGATATAAGCTGCTTCGTTTCTCCGAGGATGTCCTATATTTCTCATCTTGGCAGTTGTTCTTGACTGGTATTCAGGAATATTTACTTCGTCCTCTTTGGTGGAGGAGTTTCGGAAAACCGTATTTAATAACTCTGCTTTAGTGACACTGTCATCAGTGACCTCGCCGTTGTTATCGCGCAGTGAAGGTATTGATTGCGTCTTGCCACTGGTGTGCTTTATGTATGACCAGAATCTCTTTGGGTTTTCTGCCAGATTTCGAAACAGAATTTCATTGTGGAAATTATTAAAACCATGTCGAATTGAAGTACGCGCCATATTTCGAAGTTCTGTAAAACATTGCCAATCTTTGGGATTCTGCGTTCTTTTAAATCTGGCAAGCTTTCCCTATATATTCTGCCTGCGCAACGACTAAGTGTAGTGCGATCAACAGCATCATCCATAAACCTTCTTCAATCTCTTGTGATTGTTTCTCTCTCATTCTCACAACACAGGAATCACACAACACCACGTTATTTTAAATGAACATCAAATGCAGCAGCCACCTTGAAAGTGTTATGACAGCGCGACTTACGAAAATAAGTTGAATTACGTTTGAATACTTAAGTAGGGAGAAAGTTTCCATAAACCCGTCAATAGCACAGATACATTTTGGAGCTTCCCTCATATGTCCAATGGAGTATTAATAAAGCGAGTCATTTCTTTACCCAGTGACTTTGGTGGTAGTCTAGGGACAATCTGCTACTCAACGCCCCAAATTGAATGGAACACGAGGGGTAAATCAAACTGACACGGCGCACCATCAGTAGAATTTTATTACACTACTGGCCATTAAAATTACTACACCACGAAGATGACGTGCTACAGACGCGAAATTTAACCGACAGGAAGAAGATGCTGTGATATGCAAATGATTAGCTTTTCAGAGCATTCACACAAGGTTGGAGCTGGTGACGACACCTACAACTTGCTGACATCACGGAAGTTTCCAACCGATTTCTCATACACAAACAGCAGTTGACCGGCGTTGCCTGGTGAAACGTTCTTGTGATGCCTCGTGTAAGAGGAGAAATGCGCACCAACACGTTTCAGACTTTGATAAAAGTCGGATTGTAGCCTATCGTGATTGCGGTTTATCGTATCGCGATATTGCTGCTCGCGTTGGTCGAGATCCAATGACTGTTAGGGTTCAGGAGGGTAATACGGAACGACGTGCTGGATCCCAACGGCCTCGTATCACTAGCAGTGGAGATGACAGGCATCTTATCCGCATCTTATTCGGATCGTGCAGCCACGTCTCGATCCCTGAGTCAACAGACTACAACCATCTGCACGAACAGTTCAACGACGTTTGCAGCAGCATGAACTATCAGCTCGGAGACCATGGCTACGGTTACGCTTGACGCTGCATCACAGACAGGAGCGCCTGCGATGCGGTACTCAACGACGAACCTGGGTGCACGAAAGACACACCGTCATTTTTTCGGATGGGTCCAGGTTCTATTTACAGCATCATGACGGTTGCATTCGTGTTTGGCGACATAGCGGTGAAAGCACATTGGAAGCGTGTATTCGTCATCGCCATACTGGCGTATCACCCGGCGTGATGGTATGGGGTGTTATTGGTTACACGTCTCGGTCACCTCTTGTTCGCATTGACGGCACTTTGAACAGTGGACGTTACATTTCAGATGTGTTACGACCCTCTATCCTTCATTCGATTCCTGCGAAACCCTGCATTTCAGCAGGATAATGCACGACCGCATGTTGCAGGTCCTGTACGGGCCTTTCTGGATACAGAAAATGTTCGACTGCTGCCCTGGCCAGCACATTCTCCAGATGTCTCACCAACTCAAAACGTCTGGTTAATGATGGCCGAGCAACTGTGTCGTCACAATACGCCAGTTACTACTCTTGAAGGACTGTGGTATCTTGTTGAAGCTGCATGGGCAGCTGTACCTGTACACGCCATCCAAGCTCTCTCTCACTAAATGCCGTGGCGTATCAAGGCCGTTGTTACGGCCAGAAGTGGTTGTTCTGGGTACTGATTTCTCAGGATGTATGCACCCAAATTGCGTGAAAATGCAATCACATTTCAGTTCTAGTATAATATATTTGTCCAATTAATACCCGTTTATCATCTGCATTTGTTCTTGGTGTAGCAATTGTAATGGCCAGTAGTGTACAAAGTACGGAAAACGTTTCATACATGCTCTGGACGACTTAAACAATTTAATGCAAAAGTAAGAGATGCTATCATGAATATTTAGCGTTGCCTATCCGCTAACGCTGATGAAAGCGCAGTGGAGCAACAGATAAATTAAAAACATTAAATGCACCATCGGCGCAATATCTTATTGCGCTGTATTGCTCGTCTCGAGCTACCTGCAAACAAAAATAATCGACGTCACCGCCACTTTCCAGTTTAAGCCGGAAATGCTTTTTCTTTTAAGTAACCACATCTACATCTACACTCTGTGAACCACTGGGAAGTGCTTCACAGAGGAACAATGATTGTTTTAATGCCTCTGTTAGTTCTATAATTAATCTAATCTTTCCCTCATCATCCCAATGGGAGCTATATGTAGGGGGTTGAATTATATTCCTAGAGTTATATTTTAAATCTGGTTCTTGAAAGTTTGTATGTAGTCATCCTTGGGATGGTTTCCGTCTATCTCCATGAATCTGCCAAATCAGTTCTGTCAACAGCTCTGTGAAACTCTTTCGCCCGTTAAACAAGCCAATGACTATTCGCGCTGCCTTTCTCTGTATCAGTTTGTTATCCTCAGCTAGTACTATATGGTATGGTACGGGTCCAACACACTTCAGCAGTATTCTAGGGTAAGTCGTACGAGTGATTTGTAAGCTATCTCCTTTGCTGATTGATAACGTTTCCCAAGGGTGGGGGGGACAAATAAATGTGAGTCGAATAACAGTCTTCCAATGTACAAAGAAGCGTAGCAGAGGAAAGGAAATAGAGTACTAAACTGATTATAGCATATGTTGAAAGTGACTACCATTCATCTCTAGGCATTTTTGGGCCCCTTCTTCCCTTGCCATATTTGGGCCATCGTCAGCATGTAGCTGAAGGCGGATCGAAGCTGGACTGCCGGACGTGCTACAATCTCATGTGAAATGTTTTGCTGCAGTTCTTGAAGACTACGAGGGTTGTAGCGATGCACCTTAGACTTGGGGGCTCCCCATACAATGTAAACGCACACCTGCAGATCAGGTGCCATGGGTGACCAGCTGGGGTCGAGACCCCACCGACTGACTTCTGCTAACAACTCTGCCAGGCGTGAAATTTTGTGTAAATGTGCCCCAAGGGTTCGGCCGGCTGTACTAGCAATTACTTCAACCTGTTGGAAGCAACTGTAGGACTTTTCCTCCTCCGTTAATGCTGCTGCAAATGGTATCCACTTGTCTGGGCCACTTTTATTGGCTCCACTCTGTACCTGCGTGGTAGAAGTCCGAGAATCACGTACGAGCCACTGTATTGCAGGCTTCGTAGGGCAGTCATCGTCTTCAAACCTCGTTCCGCGGAAGGATTTGTTCGGTTTTTGCGAAGAAGTGGTAATCCTGGTAGCAGGCTAGGCATCTCAATGTGGTCCACCCGAGATTTGTGACCTCGAGGTCGTTTTCTCACTGGTATGTGGCCGAGCGTTATCATGCAACAGCAAAATGTCGAATTTTTTTCGATTGTCGCACGCGACTCATCCGAGCATGCAGGTTTTTAGGGGCTCCCTCATACGCTGGACATTGTCAGGCGTCTGTTCAGAGCAGGGTCTGTAGCTTCACGAGAGTTCCTGAGTGTTGACCTGCCCGGTTTGACTAGATAATTTGCCTGCCCAACGACAAATCGTACACCTTCTTCGGTCTCTTGTGATTGTTTCTGTCTCTTTCCAAGGGCACAGGAACTTCATAACAGCACGTCGCTTCAGACGAACAATAAATGCAGCTGACATTTGGAATGGAGAGTTATGACAAAGCGACTTGCGGAAAAAAAGTTGAATTTAATTTTTAATACAAGTGGGACGGAAGTTTTCAAGAACCTGTGAATAGCACAGATGTTGAACAGCAGTTGGATATCTGAAAAAAATATATATTTTGGAGCTCCCCTCATATGACCCATAGAATATTAAGAAAGTGAGTTATTTCTTTACCTAGTGATAATGGCGGAAATGTAAGGACAATCTGCTACTTGAGTCCCCTTCTGGGATGAAACACAAGGTGTAAAACAAGCTGATATTGCGCAATATTTTCAGCATTTTATTACAAGGTAAGGAATACATTTCAAACGCTCACTGGACGACTATCATAAAGAAGATGTTTCGTGCAAGAATAATAGACCTCATCATCAATATTGAGCGTTTGGGGTCCGATAAGCCGATGACAGTGCAGTGTAAAGTGCGAAACACATACATTAAAATAAGAAAATATCTCATTGCACTCTATTGCTCCTCTCGATGAGATCTACCTACAAACACGAATGACCGACGTTGCGGTCAATTTCCATTTTAAGCATTTAAATGCGATTTTCAAAGTAATCACATCTACATCTACATCTATACACTGTGAACCACTGTGAAGGACATGGCAGAGAGTATGTCCCTCTGTGTTAGTTATTAGGGCTTTTTGCCGTTTCATTCATGTATGGAGCGCGGGAAGAACAATTGTTGAAATGGCTCTTTTCTTTCTGTGATCAGTCCAAGTATGTCCTCAAGATCTCTGTCAGAGCGATGTGTACGGCGTTGTAGTAAATTCCTAGAGCCGTATTTTAAAGCCACTTTTTCAAACTTTGTAAGTAGTCTTCCTCGGGATAGTTTGTGTCTGCCAGTTCAGTCCTTTTAACAAGTCTACGATACTCTTCCGCGGATCAAATAAACTTGTGAGTATTTGCTCTGCTCTTCTCTGTATACGTTTAGTATCCGCAGCTAACCCAATCTGGAACGGGTCCCACACACTTGAGCAGTATTCTGGGATAGGCCATACCAGTGATATGTAAGCAATCTTCTTTGCAGACATTTCCATCCAAAATAACACGCTGCGTCCTCTGTCAAGAAGTCCTCAGTCCAGTCACAAATTTCGCCCAACACCCCACATGATCGTATTTATAGTAATAAACGTAGATGTCGTATTGAGCGTCAACGGCCTTCTCGCAATGGTAACATAGATTCCCGTCAGATTGCCGAAATTAAGCGCTGTTGAGCTTGGATGGCCGGTCTGCCGAGCGCTGTTGACGAGCGGGCTGCCCTTGTGATGCAAACTGAGTAGCTACTTGAGCGAGAAGCTGTGGCTTCGGTCTCGTAAACTGACATACGGTCGGGAGAACGGTATACTGACCACATGCCACTCCATGTCCGCTTCCAGTGACGCCTCTGGGCTGAGGATGACACGACGGCCGTTCGGTGCCGTTAGGCTTTCATGACCTGTTCGGGCTGAGTTTAACTTTTTAGTGGTACTGAGTCAAATTTTTATCGGAAATCGATGAATACTGGATCTACTTGCCTAACCCGATCCATGGGTGTGTCATGTGAGAAACGTGAGAGTTGAGCTACACATGATTAATGGTTTCGAAATCCATGCTGGCTGGCGTGGAGGAGGCTGTTCTCTTCGACATGTGTTTGAGCTCAGATTGTGTTTTAAGGTTCTACAACAAATGGTTGTCAAGGATATTGGACGGTAATGTTATGGATCACTTCCGCTACGCTTCTTGTAGACAGGTGTGACGTATGCTACCTTCCGGTTACTGGGAATGATTTTCGTTAGAGAGAATTACGAAAGATTATATTTAACAGAAAAACTAACTCATCCGCTAATTGGGTATAGACTCTCATAGGGATTCCATCAGATCCTGGGTCTTCGTTCATTTATAATGATTTCAGCTCGTCTTCAATGCCGCTGAAACTAATATCTACTCCATTAATCTTTTGAGTGGTACTTACTGTGGGCAATGCGTACAGCTTTGTCAATAGGTGAAAAATGGTAGTCAAGGAAGGCAGGATTCATTTACGATTGTGGATGGCGACGTAATCAGTTAATATTGGTTGGCTTTTCTTTTAATCACACATAATTTATTTAAAACCAACAACGAATTAAAATAATGGCAATAATTTAAGAATTGTCTCACGGCTGAAGTCCTCAATGTTAATAAATTAAGAATTGTTTAAACTTAAACTTAAGTAACCAGAGTCATGGCTGAAGGCCTTTAACTTAAAGAATGGTAATTATTAAAAAAATTAACTACATACAGTAAAACAGCAAATATAATAAGAAAGGTTAATTCAAAAGGACGAGCAACTGATCTCCAAACAGGTGAGACAAATGATGGCAAATTGGTAATACAATAATAAAATAATAACACAATAAAAAACCACAAGGGCCAATCACAGACGGTGCTCCAGGAATCGGCTTCTGAGTAGGTAAGGCCAAACGCACTTTCGCGAGCGATGAGAGAGGCAGCCAAGAGTTGCATTCACACCACAAGATGGTAACTCAGACTAGTGGCAGTCTAACGAGTGACTAAGGATAATCTTGGTGAGGCTACCTGACGTCTAATAAACCAAATGCTAAGATGCAAAAATACGCCAAAGTCGGAACCGGCGGTCTGGACTCCGTCCGCAGAATACTGTGCTTAGAGCTCCCGGAACAAGAAAGGAATCACTACCACCAAGGTAGAAGAATCGCCAACAGTCAAGAAAGCTGTCATACATACACACTTCACCGGACAAGGGCGGCAAGGCAAGGAAACGTACACTGCCGTTACTTACACTAACCCCCAGGGCAGATAACTGGGGCGTCAGCGGCCATCAGGCAAGAAAATACCGCTGGTTGAACTTAAAAATTGTAACATGATGAAGGTAGTAAATAGTAATTAGAAACCCAGGAAAGCTAACCAGATCTGCCTTCCCCAAGCACTCTACTCGCTGCTCTTTGACTCGGCAACACTATGAGCAGCTAAGCGAACCCAAGTCACTGGAGAGTGGTGGAGGTCTGTCTATTGGCAAAGCTGTAGGCATTTCCCACAGCAGGTACCAATCAAAAGATTAATGGAGTAGATATTAGTTTCAGCACTCAACTTAAAACTTGCAGGATCCGGTTTCGACGAGGTCGTGCACCCTCGTGACTATAGCCCTTCGATATGGCAGTCCATGCGCGCCGCCAGCGGTCCTGGCGTGTTCTCACTGCGCGGACGTGGCTCCTCCTCCGTCCCCAACCGACCTGCTCACTCACATGACACGGAAAAACAACGGCGGCACCCCAAAGACAGGGCCACAGTTACAACATATCGATAACTCCGCTGCTGCCACTAGTGGAAAGGCAACGCTTGTGAAACCAGTTGTCGCCAGTCAACATAACATGAAGACAAACAACCGCAACCATGTCAACTAAACGATACAGTCTGGCCTCCAACAGAGGACAAAAACCTATAACGGCACCAATGCAAGCTGGAGCACGGCTCAATGGGCTACATTCAATCCCGTTTATGTGTCACAGTGTTGCACATTCCAAAGCCGAGGTCTCTCTCGAGAGTCCTCTTTGTGAGTGACAATGTAGCACATTTACCAGCACCAGCAGGAAACCGTACTTCCCGATTATTCTTCACAATTTACAAATTTACTAGATCTTGAACTGTTACTCCCACCATCTACGTTTGCTTCTAAGTTTCATTTAAAAAAAAAATGGTAAAGGCCTTCATACTAACGCGTGCTGTCTTGTGTGCACCGTCGTTCTGCAACAACACACTCTTAGCAGCCTGCTATTGTGTAATAGTGTTTATGGTTTCATCGTCAGTTACGACTGTTTACTTCCGTTTTATTTCATTAGCAGTGAAACTGACCACCTTGAATTTAGAAAATGGGTGGTAGTAAGTCAGGACTTTCTTTGAATCATTAGTGGTCTGATTGATTTGGTCCAGCTCTGAAGAATTCATCCCCTGTGCCACCAAATTCATCTCAGACCAGTACTTTCTCCCTACTTCCTCAACCACTCGTTAGATGTGTGCTCAAAATCTACGTTCTCAGAAACTTCTACCTCAATTTAAGGCCTATGTCTGATACCAGTAAACTTCTCTTGGCCGGGAATTTCCTGTTTGACTGTTCTAGTCTGCATTTTTACGTCCCTTATTTCGTCAATCATGGGCAATTTTGTTTCCAATGTAGCAAAATTCCTTAACTTCGTCAACTTTGAGATCACCTATTTTGATGTTAAGGTTATCGCTATTTTCATTTCTGCTACTTCTCATTAATTTTATCATTTTCCAGTTTATTCTACGTCCAGATTCTATACTTATTACACTGTTCGTTCCATCCAACAAATCCTGTTACTTTTCTTCACATTCACTGCATAAAGCAATGTCATCAGCAAATAGCTTCCTTTCACCTTGAATTTTATTCCCACTTACTTTTGTTTCTGTCGATTTATGGATGGAACAGTAGACTGCATCCCTGTCCTACAACCTGTCTAATCCGAGCACTTCGTTTCTGGTCTTCTAGTCTTATTGTTCCTTCACAGTACTTGTGCGTATCGAATATCACTAATTTAATTTGTAACGTCAAAGTTTCTTATTCTGCCCACGGTTTGTACCCTACCTGCATTTCTAGGACACTAATTTCATTTTCATTGCTACTTAATAGCGTACGACTAAGCCATACAAGTTACGAAGAAAAATTATCAATTTACACTCTTTAAAGTTCTAATTTTTCAGCATGACTTCTACAGTATTGTCGTACGTAATTATGTACCACCTGAAGGTGAGATTACTCTCCTCCAACCTGAGTAGTGTAAATGCCTTTACCCAAATAAAGGAACTATGAAATTATAAAAGCAGGGATTTTAATGATCATGAACCAGTTCATAAGTGACAGCATAAAGCGAGAAAGAGAAAATTGAGATGTATCTAAGTTAAATGTTACGGAGTGTGTTTTAGAGAAGCAGATGGAAGAAAGTTGGGCTTCACATTTTGGAGGAATTATTACATTATTCACCGTAAATGATTTATAGAAACTATAGAAAACCTACATCTGGATGGTGGTGGTGAGAGGTTTGGATGGTGTATGTCGAATGTTAAAAATCTGTACCAGGCCTGGATTAGAACACGAATCCCTGCCTTTCACGGGCGTTGCTCTACCAATCACACCGTCTTAATAAGCTCTATGGATCGATGTAAAGCTTCAACTCGTTACAGGATCCTCCCATTTCCTTCGCAGCTATGTAGAACCTTTCCTACGGCGCCATGGGACTAGGACCTCTAAGAGGAAAGATGTAACGTGGGTTTGGCTTCTTCATCGTGTCGGTGCTGGTATTAAAAAAAAAAAAACCCTGCCGCCCTGTCATCCTCAGCCCATAGGCGTCACTGGATGCGGATGTGGAGGGGCATGTGGTCAGCACACCGCTCTCCCGGCCGTATGTCAGTTTCCGAGACCGGAGCAGCTACTTCTCAATCGAGTAGCTCCTCTGTTTGCCTCACAAGGGCTGAGTGCACTCCGCTTACCTACAGCGCTCGGCAGACCGCCATCCAAGTGTTAGCCCAGCCCGACAGTGCTTAACTTCCGTGATCTGACGGGAACCGGTGTTACCTCGGCGGCAATGCCGTTGTCATACTGGTGTTGAGTGACACTTCTTTTACTGTAAACAGAGAATTTGCTATGACTGAATCTATCAGTAGTATAGTTTGTGGGCACACGCATTCCTGAGTGAATCACGTACAGCATATGTGATACTGTTCACTACAAAGTGCATGAATTTCTTCATGAAGGAACACCATTCATCTTACATATATAACATGATGTCATTGAGGATGTGAGGACCGTAAGCAGTTACTACAGCACGCCTCATAGAAGAAGCCTAGGTGTAATCAGTCTCCTGCCAATAACTCTATGTGTTGAATTATTTACTGCTGAATAAATTTGTCTGTATCATAGATGGTTGAGCACTGTCGAGTCGAAACATGAATTCATCACCTGTGGACATAATCTGGTGTCCATAAACGTCTACAAGATCATCTATGTCAGGGGTAACCAAGAATTCGGCTCGCAAGCCGTGCCCAGGCGCGACTGTCACAACACTCAGCTTCGCTGCACACTTTCCCCATCACCACACCAAGCTGTCTGAGTGTGAGGTAGGGCAACAGGGGAAACAGTGCAAGCACTGCATTTAATTGCCAATGAAGTCGCAATGCATACGACTTTGTTTTGTATTCCACATTTCTCAACAGCATACAGCACAAACTAAACTAATTTTCAGTATTAATTCAAATGCTTCAAATGGCTCTGAGCACAATGGAACTTGACATCTGAGGTCATCAGTCCCCTAGAACTTAGAACTACTTAAACCTAACTAACCTAAGGACATCACACACATCCATGCCCGAGGCAAGATTCGAACCTGCGACCGTAGCGGTCGCGCGGTTCCAGACTGAAGTGCCTAGAACCGCTCGACCGCACCGGCCGGCTCAGTATTAATTATTTTGGTGTGCTGAAGATATAATTTTTATCCGGTACGAACTGTCGACATACGGTCACACGCAGAAAATTTCGCAAATTGTCGTACTCAGGTTGCCATATAATCGCGAGACGCAGGAAATTCCGCAGATTTTCACATGCAGGTTATTTTTATAATCGAAACCACGTCTTTCACACATACTTATGTTAGTAGAAATATTTTATCCATTTCGCAGCCTCATTATGGGGATGTGAAAACTGTAGCTGAAGCAAGCACTATAGAAGTGCTAGACAGCTTTAATCTGAAATGTATTTGTCTTTAAAGCGTGAACTAGCTTGCTGGTCAATACATACATCTGCACATGTACAAGGACGCTTACAAGTAAAAAGCAGACGGTCTCGAAAACAGCTAGAAAACAGATGTAAAACTGGACGTATTTTCAGAACATAATTCTATTCTATCAAGAGCACAATGACTTCTTCAAACTTCCCGTGTTCTTTCACGTCAATGAACTTAGTGAACTAGATTGTGAATGTCAGGACGTGTCGATTCTACAATACTATTTTCTGTCCAAAGGCGTCCCACCCAATCAGGAAGAAGTTGTTTCTCACCTCGCAGTGTCTTAATGTGGACATTGTACAGTCAAGTGCACTTAAAATGGGATGTCTGAATCCACTCTCGATGTTCCTATTTCCGTCCCTGCACTCCTTTTTCCTTCATAAATTGAAAAATACCGAGTTTTAAATCGAAATTTGCCCCAGGGATGCCCTTACACTTAACCATCATACTTTGCAGTAATCTATAAAATATCCATATTCTTCGTTCATTTCCAGAAAAAAACTATTGCAACTGACAATGGAATAATGCGTGCGACTTCAGAGAGTTTACTTATTTAAAAATTGATACATGGATGGAGCAGCATCCGTAGAATGAAATCTTATGTTAGAAATAAAATACCATTTGTGAAAATTGCAACACCAAGAAGGAAACGCATGAATTCAATTAATTTATTACCACAGGTTAGGTACATGACAAGTAACAAATTATTACCTTTTCAAATCTGTACATGTCCTTTGAACCGCACTATTTAGCATGTCGTGTGGCCATTATGAGCTGCAATTAGAGCTGCTATACGCCGTGGCATCGAATCAATAAGGTTCTGAATACGTTCCTGAGGACTTTCCCTCCAAGCAGTTTGTATCCGAGCCCGCAAATCCCAGTTACTGGAGGACCGTGACGCATCAGGTGCCGACCAACGATATCCCAGACGTGTTCGATGGGCGACGCGTCTGGCGAACGTGCAGACCTGTGGAGATGCCTGACGCAGGGGGACTACCTCCGTTACGTACTGGTTGCTGTTCAAGGCGCCCGCAGTACGTACGAGGCGAGATCGGTTGTTGTAACCAATGGCTCCCCAAAGCATCACACCCGGTGTTTGCCCGCTATGCCGCTCCACAACGCATCCCTACAGGTTGCGCTCACCACGCTACCACTGGACACGTATGCGGCCATCACTGTAGAACATGCTGAAGCGGGACTCATCCGGAAAGATTACACGTTGCCACTCAGCACCCCAGTGATGGTGTTCACGTGCCCACTGCAGTCGGAGGAGCTTGTGGTCTTTGGACAATGGAAGCCGACGTATAATGGCATGCGTGCAATCAGTCCAACATGCAGCAGACGGCGACGAAACCGTCTATGCAGACAAGTTCACACCTGTTGCAGTGTTCTAGCAACGAGCCAACACTTTGGATGAAGCGGTACGGTCCGTAACGGTCATGCGGACAATATGACGTCATCCCGTGCTGTGGTCACGTTCCGTGGTCCAGTTCCCTCTCGTGGCTGCGTACGACCTTCCTCTATCAACTGCTTCCACACACGCATCACTGTCGTAGCAGCAAGCCCTGTGCGAGCCGAAATGTCACGGTATGACAACCCCGTTTCCCGGAGACGGATCATTTTGCCCCGTTCGAGCTCGCTCACATGCTGATATGGATCCCTTTGACGTCGACGAGGCATACTGGCACTAACTGTATAGTTTCCAACCTGTGTGACAGCTCTGCATCGACTACACTAGGCGCAACACCGACGGTGTCGGGCCGACACGAGAGGGCCCTGCTCGGCCCACTTGTATCCCATCTGGCTGCAGAACGTGTCACATATTGCTTGCACACCCATCGCCACTTCCACAAAGTGTGGGGCGCTATTCGGGTAATTCCTTCTCGGAGCTGGACTTTTCACAACCGGCAGTGTAGTAAACAGCCAATCGGTTGCAAAATGTGTGGCTCATTAAAACCCCTTTACCATGGTTTCACCGTTATTTAGAAGGAAATACTGACAACTCGATTACACGTCTCGGAAGAGATACTTTAAAATATAGCCGAAAGATGTCCGTTGTAAGGTGTCAGGCAAATCCAACACCTTCGCTGAAAACCCTGACATGATAGCAAATCCGGCAGTATGTCACATAGTTCCGAATAAATCCTGACATTAAATTAACCAAAGTAATACGATCAACGAGTGAGCAAATGGAATACCACAGACTAACAAAAGAAATGCATGTCATACCTTCCCACCGTGAAACAGACGCGGTTACGAGGGGAGAAACGAGAACAGAAGCCCAGAGCAGAATCGTGTAGGCTAGGAGGCCCTACGATAAGGGATGGCCACCCACGTCGTCAGCCGACCACCTGAACCACCCCCCAGCCCATGTTAAAAGATAGAGCCCTCCAGAAGAACAGTATAGATCTTACGATAACACTAAAAGGGCCACACCAGCTGCAAGTTTTAGCGTGAGACTTTCTCGCGTCTCTCTTACGTTGCAAACGTTAAAAACTTTTCCCCACCACGAAAAGTATAACGTTTCTCATTGGATAGACAGAAGTTTTGTAGGCTGAGCTTAAGATTAACATTGAGACCCTGATTGGTCAGTTGAAAACACATTCAGATAGCTTTTCTAAAACCAACTTTGGAAAATTGTAGTAAGGAGAAGATAGGAGAGAGTTGCTTCCGAGACGGCGAGATGTGAGGAGATGCGCCGCCCGCCATCCCCTGACGCTGCCTAAACACCAACAAGATAATGAACGCACGCGATACCGCATTTTTGAGCGCATAAGGCTTCACTCAGAACTGCAGAAGTCCCATCTGTTACATCCCCTTTTTACGTAATGCTAGTGTGGATCGTCAATTAAAGCTCATGGTATACACATTTGCTACTTGAAGTAAAAATCTGAAACGTGATGATTTTATGAAACTTAACTTAAACCTAGATTATAGATGTGATATGCCATAGGTCATCCTTCAACCCATTGTAGAACTTGGAAACCCATTCAGGGATATTCGTTCACATTTTTGTTGAACGCAGTTGGTTTTTATCATCCTGTATTAAAAGATTTCCTTTTATCAATAGTGCAATTTATAAACAATGTTTTATGAGTAGAATAAAATTTCCAGTGGTAAACTTATCTGCTTTTTCGACGTTATTTTACCAGCTAACTAAAAATAGGAAAGCCTTGAGCCGGCCGGAGTGGCAGAGCGGTTCAAGGCGCTACAGTCTGGAACCGCACGACCGCTACGGTCGCAGGTTCGAATCCTGCCTCGGGCATGGATGTGTGTGATGTCCTTAGGTTAGTTAGGTTTAAGTAGTTCTAAGTTCTAGGGGACTTATGACCACACCAGTTGAGTCCCATAGTGCTCAGAGCCATTTGAACCATTTTTTGAAAGCCTTGAACCCCTTAAACTAAATTTAGTTAGTATTAAGATTCTTTTACAGGGAGTGCAGTGGAGCTGATGCTGAAATCATTAAGTATTTAATTGTATCATCGCTAGTCTTACTGAACTCTTCTGAAGTCTACATGTCATGTATGGTCTGGCGTCTCCTTACCAGCAACAGGTCCCAGGTTCAAACTAGTCAATTCCCTAAAAAACACGCTCTGAGCGTCGTTGTTGGGAAAGTGGTAGGGAGACATGACTTAGAACAAACAGACACCACTCAGAATGTTAGAGAATAGCGACCCTGCCAGGATGGTAAAATACCATGATTGAAGGTCGACCACATGCCCAACTAGGTCAGAAAAATGTCCTATTGAAAAAATTTTGTATCAAAAATTTTTTTCCTAAAGTTAGAAATAGTCGAAAACAGTAGCTGCAGCGATAGATAGTAAGAAAGTATTCAATAGAAAGTGAGACATTCTAGCAGAGACAATAGCATAATAAAGTTATGAATTTTAATATTGTTAGAATTAAGTTTTCTCTCCAATACAAGTGCACAGGTAGCGGATACATCGTTGACAAGTTGGTTCTGACCCAACAAGTAAGTGAATGGATTGTCAGTCTTGGGTACAATAAGTGTCAAGTTGTGTGAACAAAAAATTTATGAAACGCGTGAAATTGTAAGAGCGTTGTTGTCGCGAAGTAGGGCGCGTGAATTGCTTTTAAAACAGAAAATAAGAGATTCGGAAAGATTAGCAATGGCAGATCGAGACATTGACCGAATTGAGGTAGAGACCCAGAATGAAGATGGACAGAGAATAGAGGACAGTACAACAGACGATGCAGTATCGCGAGAAATAGGACAGATAACGCACCATAACGAGGATAAGGTACGCCAAGGCATAGAAAACGTAGGTCAGCATACGACAGAGGAGCAGGAAAGTAGAGAGACAGACGATGAGGATTCTAACTTGCGTCTTGAATACGTAGAACCCATAGTACAAGTAATCAGAGCTCCCTCACAACAGAGTACAAGGAATGAGAGCAGAAACGTGTCACCGCACAGTTCAATGCAATCGGTTCCAAACCAACACTTGGGCGAAAACGCAGAGCGTAGGACGTCGGAAGAAAACGCAATAGGACCCACCAATCTGGCAGAATTATTACAGCAAATTACGGAAACCATGACAAGGCAAAATAAAGAAATAGCGAACCAAATTCAAATTCCGAATGTAGAAACCAGGAGACAAATGCGTGAGATTAAAGAACAAAACAAAAAAATTCAGTTACACCTAAGTCATATTGAATACGAGGCAAAAGAATCTCGAGAAGTGATAGGAAACTTAATAACAGGTCACAATCAATTGAGAGCAGACATTGACAAGGTACAAGTGGACGTACAAACATTGCGTAATCACACTCAGGACGAGATCAAAACATTAAGTAACAACACCCAGTGAGAAGTCCAGTAACTAGAGAAACAGATAAACGTACTTACTAGACAAGCAGCAGGTACAGCGCGTGAAATTGTTGAAAACTGTGTGTTACACAAACGTATCACAAAAGCAGCGCTGAAAAGATATGACAATCGCATAGTCAAAATAGAAGCGCAAACGAAGCAACAATTTCAGAAATTTCGAGCAGAGTTGGTGCAAACCATTGAAGAGTGTAGTGAACAAGATCGAACAAGCACTGAGTCTGCAACCACATCCCTATCTGTAACAGCACCGGAAAAACAAGCAATTAACGAAGATATCATGCATTTTCGATTCCAATGACAAGCGGAAAGTGACATACGTGAAATCAGACAGCCTGCACCGCAACAAACACGTTTCGAAATTCTTGATGAACAAACGGCATCACAAACACATGCAGAACCACAAAGGTATGTTTCAAGACAGTCTGGATAGTGCAATGAAGCGGCAAGGTTAGCCAGACAAGATACCAAACCAATACGTGACAATAGAAAGCCAGGCTGCGAAGAGTACAGTGCAATGCATTCAGCTACACGTTCACAACCGATGGAAGAAAATTATTGCTTACCACTCCAACGATATCAAGCTGGGATAGGCGAAAGTTACAGTGGACAGTATCCAATGGATCTACCACAACCGGAAAGAACGACGGGAGAAATGATCACAAACGAAAGTGGCGGAGAATCGCGAATGGAACTATGACGAAGTACGACAACGATCATTTCCTCACAGACAGAAAATTTCATCACTTTCGAGAAGGAAACTCATTACATCCACGAACATTTATTGATCAATTCCGAGTAGGATTACCAGAACACTGGACGCTAGCACACAAATTAGACTTTATATGTGCACAAATGTCAGGAACAGTCGCATAAACCATGCAGAATGTTGCAGCGACATGCCGATCGTACGAAGATTTCACAGAGAAGTTTCTCTCAAGATACTGGTCCAGCGAAGCACAGAACAGAGTGAAGTACGAATTATTACAGAACCCATATTTTGAAAATTCAGGAGAGAAGAGTCCCAAGAAATTTTTCGAAGTAATGACAAAGAAAAATCAATGCTTAGATGTACCATACAGTGACGGAGAGTTGATTAAATTATGCGCGATGAAGTTACCATTGAAATACCAGCAATCATTAGTAGGTCGCGGAGGCAATGACTTCGAAGCATTTAAAGGAATTTTAAGGGAACTAGAGTTTATATTTTCGGAAGATGACGCAAGAAAAAGACGAAGCGTACGTGAAAACGAAAGCAAATGATTCAAATGGCTCTGAGCACTATGCGACTTAACTTCTGAGGTCATCAGTCGCCTAGAACTTAGAACTAATTAAACCTAACTAACCTAAGGACATCACACACACCCATGCCCGAGGCAGGATTCGAACCTGCGACTGTAGCGGTCGCTCAGCTCCAGACTGTAGCGCCCAGAACCGCAAGGCCACTCAGGCCGGCCACGAAAGCAAAAAGCAGTGGAATCCACAAGACACGGTACGAAGAAACAATAATTATGAACCACGTGATAACTTCGCACCAAGAAACGACAACAGATTTCAACAAAAAAACGGTTATGGATTTAAAAGAGAATATGGCAATAACTATCATTCACCCAGGAACGGCAACAAACATTACAGAGAGAATAACGACAACCGGAACAGGTATTTGAGAACCAATAGACCGACAAATTATGAACAAAGAAACCAATATGAACAAGCGGAGCAAGAAAAGAGAATACAGATAGAAAAGTTGGAGGTAAGGTCACCAAACCCCGAAAATCGTTCGAATTGACATCTAAGCGCCGATGCCAAAGAGAATGACGCACCGACCCAGGATAATTGCAGCACCTTGAACAGAGAAGTAAGTACCTTATCACGAGAAAAGAAGAAGGAAGAAACAAAATCACATGGACCAAATGAAAACGAAGACAGGAAAATAACAATATCGTGTTGGGACAAAATTAATTGGGAGAATACTGACAAGGAAGATGAATTACTAGAGGCATGCACAACGAATGTAGGAGGAAAGGACGAAGTAATGAGTATTTGAGATGGAAACCAGGGAAAGCGAATTCAATGAGGATAATGCGCAGTCAACAGAAGTTGAAAATAAGTTACTAGTGGGCGCACAACCCAACGTATATAATGAAGAAAGTTATGAAGCGATAATTAGAGCATTTAAATGCGATTATGTGGAAGTAGTGACGAAGAAGGAGCAGATAGACGAAGATGAGGAAAAAGTAGAGGATGTTGTAGAATGTGTAAATGAAGGAAAAAAAGAGAAGAAGAAATAAAAGAGAGAGAAGTAGCAGTCGAAACTTATCCTACAGAAAGTTCGAATTCACAAGGGAAATTCCTGAAAAGACTCATGTATGATTCACTGGAGGATTCGTTGATGCAAGAAGATGAAGGACAGAAACAACCCTTTCAAATTCAACCAATTGTGAAGGCCAATGTAAAGCATAACCCAGTCAATATTGTAATTGATAGCAGAAGTGAACTGACTGCGATCTCAGAAAATTTATTCATGCAGTGTAATGCCAATGAGGCATTGCCAGTTCTGAAAACACCTAAGATTAAAGTAAGAGGTCCTATTAGAAACAATGCTGCGGAAGTTACGAGACAAACAAGGTTTAGTTTTTCGTGCCAAGGTAAAAAGATCGAAGCCAACTTCATGATTATACCTAAACTAACTGTACATTTGATTGTAGGTCCAGATTTTTTACATGAGAGATAAGCGATAATAGATATGGGGAAAGGTAGTGTAACATTCGGGAATGTCACACTTCTCTTTGAGCAAAAGCTAAAATTAGAAGAAATGCCAGTTATAAACAAACAATTAAGAATGATGAAAGATAAAGAGGATGAAGAATTTGAATGGTATGCACAAAAGGTGGAATCGCCTCAACTGATGTTAGAATTCCATAAAGAAATGGACGAAAAATTTCAAGACGTTCAATTAAATAATTAGCACAATATTCAAGTTTATGTTGCAGATAAGTCGTCAGGAGAAAGAAGAATGAAGAGAGAGGAAGGTGGGGAAAAGAAAGTAGTTTCAACAAAAACACAAACAAAAATAACACCAATAGTACCATAGATTAAGGTGAAGGGATAAATCGTAGATAGTCTAACAGCATGAAATACTAAAATGCTATACACCACGACACTACACAAAAATAAAAAACGAATTTGAGGCTTCTTGTAGAAGTTAAGACTCAAAATATCTTACAATTGTAACATGGAAAGGGCGTCAAAATTTGTAAAGCTTTTTAAAAAGGTGTAAAACAATGTAGGTACTAGACATGTGTTAGATGAATATAAGTAAAACTTTTTGTAAGATCCATTGTAAAAACTCCAGCACCAACCAGATACAGCGACCCATAAGTTACAATGCGAGAAGTATCAAGAAAGAAAAGGATGTAATTAGCAAGACACGATGCCTACAAGGCAGAAGCGTCGAGAGAAGGGAAAGGACAGTGAGACCAACGGAGGGCCCTTGTATCCGATGTGGGCAGTAAATCTGCTGCTAAGCGGAACCCTGCAGAGACACATGGAATGCCAGGAGGGTCCCAGAACACCCTGACTCAGCGGAGTGAGAAGAAAACGGCCCGACGAGAAGACCGCTTGGGCAAGCCACCACTGGCAAAAAATACACTACTGCTATTAAACAGCTCGCTGATCCACAAAACTGAAGAAAACGTCCACAAAGTAGAAATGACACGTCCAAACAATTTATCAAACTGTTACTAAGAGGAGAACTTCAAAGAGACTAGTTATCAATAAATATTCCCATATACTGCCCAGAGAAGAACCAAGAATCAAGTAAGAAGCAGAGAAAAAGCAGGAAGAACAGAAGTTGATGATTCGCAAGATTGAGACCAAGAAAGAAGATGGGTGAAGAATAGACGACATACCTTCCCAAATCCCTATCCTATTGTAATCTAGTCGTCTGCGAAGTATCACAACGAAAAACGACTGTATTCAGCGACACATAACGATGACTTTCACACATACAAAACCAGTAAACCACGAGATTCTGCACTCAAAGAGCCATTCCATTATGGGACCCCCACAACAGCAAAACACTGTTGCAAAGCCAACAAGGAACGACAAACAAGGCTGTACATCAAATACTTGCCCACATCCATCTCTCTCAAGTCCATCAGCTTCATGCAAAAACATTCGCCAACCTCATGCTTAAACATTCATAGGATTGTGTGAATGTGTGAAATAAAATTGTGTGATGTAGGAATTGTACAAAAGAAACATGTGAAAAGAATTAATAAGTTAAGCACACCAGACAGCTAATAAACTACAAAATAACAGTCATTGACTATGGACATAAGTAAAAAATTGACTATCGATAAAAATAAGTCACTAGTTCTGAAATGGACAGTATATAAAGAACAAAAGTAAGGCATAATAAACACTAAAACTATATGCCACTTATTTTCTCTTCATAAAAATAAAAGAATAACTATATTTTACTTATTTTCTCCTTATAAAAACAAAGAATAAAAAATTATCTTGTAGGATGTTTTCCCTTTTTTTAAACATTTGTACCATTTGTTAGGATAATATCTCAATACTTGTGTATGTATATTTCTTTCTCAAAGCAATTCTTGGAAATAATTCTTATTTGTTAGTGTAACGATGTTAAAATGACTGTCTAGAAACAAAAACATTTTACTTGTACATGATATTTAGAAAATATGTAACGAATAGATTTTACTTAATCAATACATTTATAAAAACAATATTTCTAAGAAAATCGATGTGAAAGACTCCTCACTTTCGATAACAAACTTCCTAAAAAACAATCTTCACACTTAAATGTTGAGTCCCATAGTGCTCAGAGCCACACTTAAATAAAGAAAGAAAATAATTAAAAATTAATAATGATAATAGCATAAAAATATTCTTCTCCTGTCAATATAATCATATTTTTGAGAATAATGTGGAAGAATATAAAAATAAAAATTAGTAATACAAACTAGCATAGAACAAGAAGAATGTGGCTGAACAGTGGACAACAAAATTTAGATAAAGGATAATTTTTGACTGACTTAGACAACGATTCAATCATTGCCTAACTTCAGCGCAAAAATTAAGTTTCAAGGGTGGTGATATGTAAGGTGTCAGGCAAATCCAACACCTTCCATGAAAAACCTGACATGATAGCAAATCCGGCAGTATGTCACATAGCTCCAAATAAATCTTGACATTAAATTAACCAAAGCAATATGATCAACGAGTGAGCAAATGGAATACCACAGACTAACAAAAGAATGCCTAAATACATGTCATACCTTCCCACCGTGAAACAGACGCAGTTCCGAGGGGAGAAACAGAAGCCGAGAGCATAATCGTGTAGGCTAGGAGGCCCTACGACAAGGGATGGACACCCACGTCGTCAGCCGACCGCCAGAACCACCCCCCAGCCCATGTTAAAAGACAGAGCCCTCCAGAAGAACAGTATAGATCTTACGATAACACTAAAAGGGCCACACCAGCTGCAAGTTTTAGCGTGAGACTTTTTCGCGTCTCTGTTACATTGCAAACGTTAAAAACATTTCCCCACCATGAAAAGTATAACGTTTCTCATTGGATAGAGAAGTTAGGAGAGAGTTGCTTCCGAGATGGCGAGATGTGAGGAGATGCGCCGCCCGCCATCCCCTGACGCTGCCTAAACACCGACAAGGTAATGAACGCACGCGATGCCGCATTTTTGAGCCCATAAGGCTTCACTCAGAACTGCAGAAGTCCCATCTGTTACATCCCCTTTTTACGTAATGCTAGTGTGGATCGTCAATTAAAGCTCATGGTATACACATTTGCTACTTGAAGTAAAAATCTGAAACGCGATGATTTTTCTGTTATATAATTATGGAGAAGCCACATCAGCCACTGTAATTTACGACAAGTTAGATAAGTAATTAAAGATAATTGAGGGTCACTGTAGATCATTTTGATAATTTTCTCTTTTATGAAACTTAACTTAAATCTAGATTATAGATGTGATATGGCGTAGGTCATGCTTCGATCCATTGTAGAATTTGGATACCCATTCAGCGAATATTCGTTCACATTTTTGTTGAATGCAGTTGGTTTTTATCATCCTGTATTAAAATGTTTCCTTTTATCAATAGTGCAATGTATATACAATGTTTTGTGAGTTTTCAGTGGTAAACGTAACTGCTTTTTTGACGTTATTTTACCAGCTAACTAAAAATAGGAAAGCCTTGAACCCATTCCACTAAATTTAGTTAGTATTAAGATTCTTTTACAGGGAGTGCAGTGGAGTTGATGCTGAAATCATTAAGAATTTGATTATATCATCGCTAGTCTTACTGAACTCTTCTGAACTCTACATGTCATGTGTGGTCTGGTGTCTCCTTCCCAGCAACAGGTCCCAGGTTCAAACTAGTCAATTCCCTAAAAACCACGCTGAGAGCGTCGTTGCGCGAAACTGGTAGGGAGGCACGACTTAGAACAAACAGACACCATGCAGAACGTTAGACAGTGAAGTTTTATATTTGACTGACACCTGTAGGTCGTATTTTAACCTATCTATGCCACAAGATGTAATCCAGTAGCTAATATTTGCTTCTGAAGACGACACTTTTATGAACGTTAAAATCATGGCAAAGGGGTTTTAATAACCCTCCCATTTTGTAACTGATTAGTTGTTTACTATTTCTTCAAGAAGAAATTTTGCTATTCGTAGAATCGATTTATTTTACGGATGCCCACAAATACAGCACAAAGCGTGTGTTGATATACAGATCAATGAATCTCATCGGTCGATTGTTGTAATTTTTTGCTCCTTCATACATAACCAAATGCTTAAATTTTTTCCGAAAGACGTTGTAACGTCATACCATTGCAAATTTGCAGTACCTGTCTCTTATGCTGCTGCATAACACATACTGATAATTCTCATCACACTGTTCTATCATTCTATTACTTTTTGAAGAGGTTTGACGACAGGTCGTTAGGTTTCCTCTTTTTATGCAAGTAGCCACTGGACCTGTGGACTTCCATCATACTACGAACAAACAGCGATGGCTAAATGGCACTCACACCACGATTCTGCCACATGGAAGAGAGTCGTGCCAACTGGAAAATGCCACACCACAGTACTCAGTAGTATACAAAATAGCGGTGCCAGTCTTAGTACGAAGAACGATGCGATGTTCCTTCAGACAGGCAACATGCATAGCGCCATACTCAGTCGATCTAATCAATGAGCCCTAGTGCGTAAAGCAATCTCACCCGATGGGGGAGGGGGGGGGGGAGGAAGCAGATGGGTGAGGAACGGTTGGAGGGGGTTGGGGGGCGGTGTTCCAACATTTATTTGAAAAGTTGGATGGATTATACTGTTTTATAAATCACGTAATAGGGTCTTCCGAAGAGGTTTGTTTATCATATATCTGGTTCTGACATGCAGTTTACGTTTATAACGTTAAATAAAGTGTCACTGAACGTCATCTTTATATCCACACAAATACTGTGAAAAACTTCTTGTGTCTGGCGATGAATTGAGGTAATCGAAACTGGTAGCAATAATTAAGGTTTGTTGATAGCCTCGTGCGGTGGCACATTATTTGCTACAAGCCTCCACATGCTGTGGAGCATTGCGATCCGCAGACCCGTCCATCTTTGCCTACCACTTCACTTGTGACGGGTCATTTTCGGAAGCCGTTCATTTTTACCCGTTAACTGTTCGTTCTTTATCTAAATACGCAGTACTGTACGTCTGTATCTAATTTTTATTTATTTTCATATGACAAGCAGTGAAGAAGTTATTTCAGCTTGAAAAATGTAATTCCAGATTAGTTATTGTTTAACATTTCCATTTGCTCATTGCATGCAATTTAAATAAAATAAAACTTTACTATTACAAAACCTGTGCAGTGCGCTCCAACTATCGTTGTCCACGCGATTTACTTGTACTTAACATAACTGTGGAATATTTCTGTCTCAGAAACTGAGTTATCGAATATTTAGAGAGTGGAGTGGAACAGCGGCCGGTTGAACTGTTCTAGAAATGTATGCCATCAGCCGTTGGTTTTGAAAAGTTTACTTAGGCTACTAGTTTCAGTGACTCAATAGCGCCTTCTTCAGGCCCCAATATGGCTAGAAAAATTTAAAACATACTTGGAACAATAAAATATAAATTACGTTAAATAGTGCAATAAAACTGTTACATCAAGAAGATACAAATAAATAACTGTGAACTAAAAGTTATATGGACAACAGTTGTTCATAGAAATGATTACATCGAGTCTATTAAGACAACAGTGGAACACTATGGTGTTACTGTAACGGGATGCAGCAAATATACATATCCAATGTTCAAAATATGAACCACATTTAATAAAACATCAATAACAATAAATATCGTGTCTACGAAACGTAGCTACAAAGTGGTGGTAAAAATGTAGCAGTTAACGGTAATGTATCATAGCTTAGGGTGGAATCGTGTAAGACGTGTGTGCAGCATTAAAATGATTTATATATTATTTTGAAAATTAAAAATAAGAATATCATGTCATATGTAAACTGTTTCAAGCCATGCCATGAAAACCATAATAGGTGCTGCACACCTCAAATAACATCGCATCGGTGAGAAAGATCCGGAGTACTTGTCAGATTGTATAAGAAAATAAATTCGGGATGGACACTAGCAGGACAAGAATTCGTTAACCTCCAGCATGATGGAATGTTGTATAAAGATGGATCGGTGTACCTTATTACTGAAGATATGCACTCTCCATGGGAAAAGGAAATGGCTAGAACTGGTACAGGGTACCCAGCGCCACACACCGTACGGTGGATTGCGGACTATCTATGCAGATTTAGATATAGAGGAAAGCTTAAGCTGTAATGACAATCAAAATGAGGTGGAGTCTGGATTAAAATAAGTGTTCCATCATGCAAGAGAAAGAACGAATCAAACGGTTCGTATATACAGCTGTAAAAAGACTGTATATGAATTTGATAACGAACGTGATGGTATGCAGGGAGAGCTAAGTCACAATTAACAAACAACATGTATGTGTGTATGTGTCTTTTAAGAAGGAAAATGAACTCTGGTTTTATAAAATGTTTTTAAAATAATAGTAAAATTAAAATCATACTTGATCTGGAGATATTCCCTAAACATTTATCATATATCAAATCATTTCATTATCACACATTGGCACCGACAGGCGCATTTAATTAAAATGGATATCCAACAAGCAGGCAAAAACACTTAGTTGGAAGTGGTTTGGTCGTGCGGTAGCGTTCTCGCTTCCCACGCCCGGGTTCCCGGGTTCGATTCCCGGCGGGGTCAGGGATTTTCTCTGCCTCGTGATGACTGGGTGTTGTGTGATGTCCTTAGGTTAGTTAGGTTTAAGTAGTTCTAAGTTCTAGGGGACTGATGACCATAGATGTTAAGTCCCATAGAGCCATTGGAAGTGGTTTAAAATATCCGCTCGGTTAGAAATACCTACGACGGAAAATTCTGGTTAGTGTATATTTTTGTTGAAAAGACCCGAAACCAACTTGATATCATGGGAATAGGTAAACTTTATACGTCGAGTATGTGACCTTATATTAGCAGAGAACAGGAATGTGTATGCCCAAAGTATGAGTGACTTGTGCTGTGGCCCGTAAAGGAGTCAAGCAATTTGTAAGGGGTAAGTCATGTGTACCAATACCTTTAGATAACGACAATGAGCAGACACAGTGAAGGCGTTCAGTGTAGGTGGGAAACGGGATAGAGGGGGCACATATAAAGATGCCATCCATACCTAAAACAGAAATCCAAGGAGTATATAGATACTAAAAGGTATGGAGAGAGTGGGGGGAGGGGTATTATTGCAAGTATCTAATCAAAAATAAAGATCATAAACAGATGGTAGAGCACTTGCCCGCGAAAGGCAAAGGTCCCAAGTTCGAGTCTCGGTCCGGCACATAGTTTTAATCTGGCAGGAAGTTTCATATCAGCGCACACTCCGCTGCAGAGTAAAGATATCATTATAGGAACTGTTTGTGTTTTTAATAAATGCTAGAAGGTATATTTACACAAACTTAAATACTGGCATTGACTTATACTGTTTGTGAGAGCTACATGATAATTCATGGTCACTTTGTTTTCAAAAGCGCTTACTAACATATTGAAATACGAATTCCAGCGACTGGGGCTTCTTTTATTACTTTTAAAACACAATTACAGTTTATAAATATCCTACCGCGAACGCAGTACAGGCTACATTAGAAATTCGAAGTCAAAATTTCGTGGAAGGGTTGAAACTTGACAAGGTCGGGCGACCGTAGTGAACGCAAGAAAGTACAACTGCACGAAGAAAAAATGGCTTCAAGTACTATGGTACCTAACATCTGAGGTCATCAGTCTCCGAGACTTAGACCGACTTACACTTAACTAACCTAAGGACATCACACATATCCATGTGCGAGGCAGCATGCGAACCTGCGTCCGTAGCAGCAGCGCGGTTCCGGATTGAAGCACCTTGAACCGCTCTGCCACCGCGGACGGCAACTGCACGAAGAACTGTGGAGCTGAACTGAGTCTCGAGTAACTACTCGAAAAACAACGAGATCGACCGACCGCGACAGAGGTGGTAACAAAGCTGATGTAAAGGAAACGGTAAACCACCTTTTCTTAGAAGCCGTTCTTTGGCTTTTCGTACAGTTTTAGTGAACCGTTCCTCTGTGCCCGTTCCTTCGCGAACGACCGACCTGCAGTGGGGCTGCAGCTACTGAAAATATTAGAATAAAACTACCTTACGGTTCCTTTAATTGACCGCAGACAGTTATCTCCCGTATCAGCGTCCAACTGAGCTAGTGTTCCGTCTTTAATGACCTCAAAATCGACAAGACAGTGGAATCTGACCGTGATTCCTTTATTTTTCCATCTCGTGCTAGCGTCCCTCACCCCGGTGGCCGTAAAGACAGCCGTGCAGCGCCGACAAAAAACACCCCCGGCTCTGAAACAGGGCGGCCGGCGGGCGAGATAAGAGGCGGTGAGGCGGCGCCGGTCATTCGTTACCTGCCGGCCAGCGCTCAGCGGCTGCCTGCTGGAGGCGCCTAATGGCTCCACGCAAGCCACACACTGGCCGCGCCGGTTTTTACCCGGGGCTCAGCTTCCGGTCCAGCTCTCCTTCAGTCTTGCCTCGCGTCCGCACATCCTCTCCTTCGAAAAAGGTCGTCCCTCTAAAAGGACCTACGATGGGGACAGTTGGTGTGAGACACAGATAAGGCAAACGTCGTTTCACTTTTCTCTGAGCGGTTATCTTCTATGTTGCATAGGCGGGTTGCCCTTTTAGACAGAAACATATACGAAGAGGAAACATTGCTATCAAAAATATCGGAAAGTTCTTGACAGATTTACTTCAAATTCTTATGTGATACTCTGAGGAATATTCTGACAGGCTATAGGTTATACATTTTTATATAAAAATGGTGAGATGTCCTGTTACAGTTCGAATGATGCGGCGGAAGAACGAGAGTTGGAAGCCCCAGCTTACGTTGAATATATCCGAAATTCCATCATAGTTTTTTCGCCAGATGCAACGGGGAGGAAGCTATCTCCTCCGTGGATGGACTACACTTTCTCAGGATTCTTCCAATGGATCACAGTCTAACATCAGCCTTTTTAACGATTAGTTTCATTCGATCTGTCTACTTAAAATGGGCGTCCATATACAGGGTGTAATGGGCATTAGTGCAGATATTTCTATTGGTGACTGAGAACGATGTATTGATTAACATTAAATCACTATTTATGTCATCTAAAGGCCATTAATTATAGTTATTACAAGTCGTGCGTTTTTAGGTTGGTTGCTACTTCCAAGTAAATGTAGTAAGAGCAAGCCATTAACGATTTTTTTCCCCTATGCAGCAGGTGAAGTGTTGAAGTATGATCGGGTGGATGCAATACGGTTGATATATACTGACAGGCGTAATCCACTTAGCGGCACTATTACGGTTTTGATTGGTTGATTTGGGAAAGTCGACCGAATAGCGTTTATCGGTCCCACCGGATTAGGTAAGGATGGGGAAGGAAGTCGACCGTGCCCTTTCAAAGAACCATCCCGGCTTTTGCTTGAAGTGATTTAGGAAAACCTAAATCAGGACGGACGGAGGGGCATTTGAACCATCGTCCTGCCGAATACGAGTCCTGTGTGCTAAACACTGGACCAATTGCTCGGTGAACAGTTACGGTTGTACAGAAAATAACAGGTACTAAATTATGTGACGCGTCTAGTAAGACTATTTGTCACAGGGAAGAAAACAACCGACACACTTATGCGTGTACTTATTAAAGTAACGCATATAAAACTATCTGCGCTTATTCGCGTTACAACCTGTATATACAATAGTGAAATCAAGTTAGCAAGAACCTCGAAAAGTTCTTGACCGACTTACTTCAAATTATACACTCCTGGAAATTGAAATAAGAACACCGTGAATTCATTGTCCCAGGAAGGGGAAACTTTATTGACACATTCCTGGGGTCAGATACATCACATGAACTCACTGACAGAACCACAGGCACATAGAAACAGGCAACAGAGCATGCACAATGTCGGCACTAGTACAGTGTATATCCACCTTTCGCAGCAATGCAGGCTGCTATTCTCCCATGGAGACGATCGTAGAGATGCTGGGTGTAGTCCTGTGGAACGGCTTGCCATGCCATTTCCACCTGGCGCCTCAGTTGGACCAGCGTTCGTGCTGGACGTGCAGACCGCGTGAGACGACGCTTCATCCAGTCCCAAACATGCTCAATGGGGGACAGATCCGGAGATCTTGCTGGCCAGGGTAGTTGACTTACACCTTCTAGAGCACGTTGGGTGGCACGGGATACATGCGGACGTGCATTGTCCTGTTGGAACAGCAAGTTCCCTTGCCGGTCTAGGAATGGTAGAACGATGGGTTCGATGACGGTTTGGATGTACCGTGCACTATTCAGTGTCCCCTCGACGATCACCAGTGGTGTACGGCCAGTGTAGGAGATCGCTCCCCACGCCATGATGCCGGATGTTGGCCCTGTGTGCCTCGGTCGTATGCAGTCCTGATTGTGGCGCTCACCTGCACGGCGCCAAACACGCATACGACCATCATTGGCACCAAGGCAGAAGCGACTCTCATCGCTGAAGACGACACGTCTCCATTCGTCCCTCCATTCACGCCTGTCGCGACACCACTGGAGGCGGGCTGCACGATGTTGGGGCGTGAGCGGAAGACGGCCTAACGGTGTGCGGGACCGTAGCCCAGCTTCATGGAGACGGTTGCGAATGGTCCTCGCCGATACCCCAGGAGCAACAGTGTCCCTAATTTGCTGGGAAGTGGCGGTGCGGTCCCCTACGGCACTGCGTAGGATCCTACGGTCTTGGCGTGCATCCGTGCGTCGCTGCGGTCCGGTCCCAGGTCGACGGGCACGTGCACCTTCCGCCGACCACTGGCGACAACATCGATGTACTGTGGAGACCTCACGCCCCACGTGTTGAGCAATTCGGCGGTACGTCCACCCGGCCTCCCGCATGCCCACTATACGCCCTCGCTCAAAGTCCGTCAACTGCACATACGGTTCACGTCCACGCTGTCGCGGCATGCTACCAGTGTTAAAGACTGCGATGGAGCTCCGTATGCCACGGCAAACTGGCTGACACTGACGGCGGCGGTGCACAAATGCTGCGCAGCTAGCGCCATTCGACGGCCAACACCGCGGTTCCTGGTGTGTCCGCTGTGCCGTGCGTGTGATCATTGCTTGTACAGCCCTCTCGCAGTGTCCGGAGCAAGTATGGTGGGTCTGACACACCGGTGTCAATGTGTTCTTTTTTCCATTTCCAGGAGTGTAAACTAGTCAATCAAACATGCAGAATTTGAAATAGCAATAAACAAGGCTCAAGGTCAGAGAGAGGGGGTAAGAGATGATACACAGAGGGGCGAGACGAATCTGAAATAGAGAGCAGAAGTGTGAGAAGGAGTGATTGGAGAGAGTGGGAGGAGAAGATGGACAAAGAGAAGGGGAAGGAGAAGGACAGAGACAGGAAGAAGGAGGTGGATAGAGAGAGGAGGAAGGGACAGAGGGAGGAGGAAGGAGGTGGACAAAGGGAGGGAGAAGGAAGTGGATCGAGAGAGAGGATGAAGGAGGTGGACAATGAGGTGGACAGAGAGAGAGGGGGAAGGAGGTGGACAGAGAGAGAGGAGGAAGAAGGTGGATAGAGAGAGAGGAGGAAGAAGGTGGATGGAGAGAGGAGGAAGGAGGTGGGCAGAGAGAGAGGTTAAGGAGGTGGAAAGAGAGAGGAGGAAGGAGGTGGACAGAGAGAGATGTGGAAGGAGGTGGACAGAGAGAGAGGGGGAAGGAGATGGGCAGAGGGAGAAGGAAGGAGGTAGACAGAGAGAGAGGAGGAGGGAGGTGTACAGAGGAGGAAGTAGGTGGATAGGGAGAGGAGGAAGAAGGTGGATGGAGAGAGGAGGGAGGAGGACAAAGAGAGGAGGAAGGAGGTGGACGGATAGAGGAGGAAGGAGGAGGACAGAGAGAGGAGGAATAAGGAGGAGACCGACAAAGACAGTGGGAGAAGGAGATGGACAGAGAATGGGGGGAGAAGGAGATTAGGACTGGCATTCTCTTTCCCTTCTTTTCCATTTGACCATGCTGAGACACAGCAATGTGTGTCCAGGTACAGCTAGTAATATATAACAAAACAAGCACCTGTGAAGATAACATTTTATCAAAACTAGACATTATCGCCTCAATGGGATTTCCGCGATCGTTCATTAATAAAATATGGCGTTTCAGTCTTCGATCGCTATGACAGCGAACCGAGTGTTCTGTACGGACAAGTTACTCTGTAACTACAATATATGATCTGAAGATGGGCAGCTAGCCCGAAACCGGTAATTGAAAATAAAGTATAGCGATCGAAGACTGAAACGCCATATTTTATTTTGATAATATTTTAATCCGATATAATTTTAGTTTTTCATGTGTCTCAAACATTAATATAATTTTATTTTCCCATGTGTCTCAAACATTAATGGAACCACTGTTTTCCATTTTAAGCTGTTGTTTGCTTATAAATTTCTGCCGTTGTGTGCTTACAGATTATTTGACACGTTATTAAAATAGTTTTTGTGCTTATCATTGTATGCTAATGTAAAACTGCATTTAATGTGAAATGCTATGAGAGAGACGCGCTTTGGAATGTAATCGACAGATTGCGTTATGTTTAGAAGTGACGAAGGAGTCGCGAGAGAAAATACTGTCGTGCGCAAGGGAGGCAGCGTACATTTTAGGCGTATAGCGCAGACAATTTTAGATGTGCATCGTGGACTGTGAACTTCATATGTGTACAGATCAAACTGATTCTAGCTTTGAACTGTTACCTGAGAAAATATATTGAAAGCTAAATATCGGAACTGTGACGAGAGAGGTGAGCCGTAGTCGCTTCCTTCTTTCAAATCTCCCTCTGTAGGCAGCAGAGAACAAGCGATTCCTCGTCACATGAGCGTCTTCCAGCTAGCGTCTTCCGGTGTGTTGGAGACTAGTTCACTGAGTGCTTTGAGCATTGGATTATCTGATTAAGGTGGTGTGTGACTGCTGTGTACGGACGCAGGAGGAGCTGGCCACTGTTCGCGAACAGCTGAGCGTGTTGATGGCCGTGGTCAAACGTCTTCAGGCTGCTGCCTCGGAGTGTAGCGGCAGTGGGGAGTCTGGTGCGTCGCAAGGTACACCCCAGGTGTTGCATGCTTCACCCACTGTCCCTGTTGTCGAGACATCTTCGCGGGTACCGGGCGCGGTTGGGCCACCCTCTCCCCAAGGGGAGTGGCGGGTTCAGCGGCGTTCGCGGCGCACGAGGCGAAGGGTAAATGTGGAGGCTGGCCGTGTGGCATCGCCCGCGCTCTGCCTGTGAGTGGGCATGTGGCTGCTCCTTCAGAAAGGTCGGAGCAGGCACACGGGGGGAGGGGTTTTTTAGTTATTGGGAGCTCCAACGTTAGGCGGGTGATGGAGCCCGTTAGGGAAATAGCGGAAAGGTCGGGGAAGAAGGCCAGTGTTCACTGTGTCTGCTTGCCGGGGGGTCTCATCCGAGATGGGGAGGAGGCCCTGTCGGCGGCGATAGAGAGCACTGGGTGCACCCGACTGCAAATTGTTGCTCATGTCGGCACCAATGACTCCTGCCGTCTGGGTTCAGAGGTCATCCTCAGTTCGTACAGGCGGTTGGCGGAATTGGTGAAGGCGGAAAGCCTCGCTCGCGGGGTGGAATGAGAGCTAACTATTTGTAGTATCGTTCCCAGAACCGATCGCGGTCCTCTGGTTTGGAGCCGAGTGGAAGGCTTAAACCAGAGGCTCAGACGATTCTGCGGAGATCTGGGGTGCAAATTTCTCGACCTCCGCTATCGGGTGGAGAAATGTAGGGTCCCCCTGAATAGGTCAGGCGTGCACTACACGCCGGAAGCGGCTACAAGGGTAGCGGAGTACGTGTGGAGTGCACATGGGGGTTTTTTAGGTTAGAGAATTCCCTCCCTAGGCCCGACAAGACGCCTCCTGAGACGCGGCAAGGTAGGAGTAGGCAAAATGCAACAGAGAATAACAATATTAATGTGCTAATATTAAACTGCAGGAGCGTCTATAGAAAGGTCCCAGAACTGCTCTCATTAATAAATGGTCACAATGCCCATATAGTACTAGGGACAGAAAGTTGGCTGAAACCAGACGTAAACAGTAATGAAATCCTAAACTCAGATTGGAATGTGTACCGCAGAGAGAGGCTGGACAGTGAAGGGGGAGGCGTGTTTATAGCGATAAGAAGTGCAATAGTATCGAAGGAAGTTGACGGAGATCCGAAATGTGAAATGATTTGGGTGAAGGTCACGGTTAAAGCAGGCTCAGACATGGTAATTGGATGTCTCTATAGGCCCCCTGGCTCAGCTGTTGTGGCTGAGCACCTGAAGGATAATTTGGAAAATATATCTAGTAGACTTCCCCATCATGTTATAGTTCTGGGTGGAGATTTTAATTTGCCGGATATAGACTGGGAGACTCAAACGTTCATAACGGGTGGCAGGGACAAAGAATCCAGTGAAATTTTTTTAAGTACTTTATCTGAAAACTACCTTGAGCAGTTAAACAGAGAACCGACTCGTGGCGATAACATATTAGACCTTCTAGTGACAAACAGACCCGAACTATTTGAAACAGTTAACGCAGAACAGGGAATCAGCGATCATAAAGCGGTTACGGCATCGATTATTTCAGCCGTAAATAGAAATATTAAAAAGGGTAGGAAGATTTTTCTGTTTAGCAAAAGTGATAAAAAGCAGATTTCAAAGTACCTGACGGCTCAACACAAAAGTTTTGTCTCAAGTACAGATAGTGTTGAGGATCAGTGGACAAAGTTCAAAACCATCGTACAATATGCGTTAGATGAGTATGTGCCAAGCAAGATCGTAAGAGATGGAAAAGAGCCACCGTGTACAACAACCGAGTTAGAAAACTGCTGCGGAAGCAAAGGGAACTTCACAGCAAACATAAACATAGCCAAAGCCTTGCAGACAAACAAAAATTACGCGAAGCGAAATGTAGTGTGAGGAGGGCTATGCGAGAGGCGTTCAATGAATTCGAAAGTAAAGTTCTATGTACTGACTTGGCAGAAAATCCTAAGAAATTTTGGTCTGATGTCAAAGCGGTAGGTGGATCAAAACAAAATGTCCAGACACTCTGTGACCAAAATGGTACTGAAACAGAGGATGACAAAGGCTGAAATACTAAATGTCTTTTTCCAAAGTTGTTTCACAGAGGAAGACTGCACTGTAGTTCCTTCTCTAGATTGTCGCACAGATGACAAAATGGTAGATATCGAAATAGACGACAGAGGGATAGAGAAACAATTAAAATCGCTCAAAAGAGGAAAGGCCGCTGGATCTGATGGGATACCAGTTCGATTTTACACAGAGTACGCGAAGGAACTTGCCCCCCTTCTTGCAGCGGTGTACCGTAGGTCTCTAGAAGAGCGTAGCGTTCCAAAGGATTGGAAAAGGGCACAGATCATCCCCGTTTTCAAGAAGGGACGTAGAACAGATGTGCAGAACTATAGACCTATATCTCTAACGTCGATCAGTTGTAGAATTTTGGAATACGTATTATGTTCGAGTATAATGACTTTTCTGGAGACTAGAAATCTACTTTGTAGGAATCAGCATGGGTTTCGAAAAAGACGGTCATGTGAAACCCAGCTGGTGCTATTCGTCCACGAGACTCAGAGGGCCATAGACACGGGTTCCCAGGTAGATGCCGTGTTTCTTGACTTCCGCAAGGCGTTCGATACAGTTCCCCACAGTCGTTTAATGAACAAAGTAAGAGCATATGGACTATGAGACCAATTGTGTGATTGGATTGAGGAGTTCCTAGATAACAGAACGCAGCATGTCATTCTCAATGGAGAGAAGTCTTCCGAAGTAAGAGTGATTTCGGGTGTGCCGCAGGGGAGTGTCATAGGACCGTTGCTATTCACAATATACATAAATGACCTGGAGGATGACATCGGAAGTTCACTGAGGGTTTTTGCAGATGATGCTGTTGTGTATCGAGAGGTTGTAACAATGGAAAATTGTACTGAAATGCAGGAGGATCTGCAGCGAATTGACGCATGGTGCAAGGAATGACAATTGAATCTCAATGTAGACAAGTGTAATGTGCTGCGAATACATAGAAAGATAGGTCCCTTATCATTTAGCTAAAAAATAGCAGGTCAGCAACTGGAAGCAGTTAATTCCATAAATTATCTGGGAGTACGCATGAGGAGTGATTTAAAATGGAATGATCATATAAAGTTGATCGTCGGTAAAGCAGATGCCAGACTGAGATTCATTGGAAGAATCCTAAGCAAATGCAATCCGAAAACAAAGGAAGTAGGTTACAGTACGCTTGTTCGCCCACTGCTTGAATACTGCTCAGCAGTGTGGGATCCGTACCAGATAGGGTTGATAGAAGAGATAGAGAAGATCCAACGGAGAGCAGCGCGCTTCGTTACAGGATCATCTAGTAATCGCGAAAGCGTTACGGAGATGATAGATAAACTCCAGTGGAAGACTCTGCAGGAGAGACGCTCAGTAGCTCGGTACGGGCTTTTGTTAAAGTTTCGAGAACATAAATTCACCGAAGAGTCAAGCAGTATATTGCTCCCTCCTACGTATATCTCGCGAAGAGACCATGAGGATAAAATCAGAGAGATTAGAGCCCACACAGAAGCATACCGACAATCCTTCTTTCCACGAACAATACGAGACTGGAATAGATGGGAGAACCGATAGAGGTACTCAGGGTACCCTCCGCTTGCGGAGTATGGATGTATATGTAAATGTAGATGTAGGCGGCGCGGCCGTGCCGCTGAAAACAGCTGAGCGGTTGCTGTCAGTGACAGTTTGGTTTGCGGCACCAAGCAGGATTCGGCTCGTGTGGCAGCGATGCGCTATGTGGGACACGGGATCGGTCACGTTGATCCTTAGATTTTGGTAGGAGAGCTGTTGACACAGCATTTCACCGACGTTATTCCCATGCATGTATGATTGCAAACGGTCTTGACCCTGTGTGATCCTTGAGAGCCAAAATTTATTTCAAACAATCCTGTTGGCAGAACATTGGCAACTGAGCATTGTAGCAAAGATTGAAAATCCCGCTTCAGTTGTAAATTACTTTATTTTTACACGACCGGTTTCGGACTGTTATAAGCCCATCCTCAGGTGTCGTAGCTGTGCTGTGGTTTCCGAGCGCCGCGTGTACCAGGCGCGATGTGCTGCCTATGAGCGCTCAAAGGCAGCACACCGCGCCTGGTACACGCGGTGCTCGGAAACCACAGCACAGCTACGACACCTGAGGATGGGCTTGTAACAGTCCGAAACCGGTCGTGTAAAAATAAAGTAATTTACTACTGAAGCGGGATTTTCAACCCCTGCCAAAATTTATTTCATTTGTTCGTTAATTTTCATTTCGTTTGGGGATTCAGCTTCCATGATGTAATGTACGGAGGGTCCGGTGTGTTGGAGACTAGTTCACTGAGTGCTTTGAGCATTGGATTAGCTGATTATGGTGGTGTCCGTCGGCCCAGTGAGCTTTTACCTGGTTCTGCACGTTAGACGGGCTAAGCGATATTGGTGGAGTCTGAAAGCTTTCCAGTTCATTATTTCCGACGAGGAAACATTTAGCTGTTCCCAAGGTGTGTCGTCATCTCACGTTGCAGGCCGTAAACCATAAATGTAATCCTTATTAAGAATTGTCACTGTAATTTTCCTCTAGAAAATCGCAATTTGAATAAATATATAATAGAGCGTGCGTTACGTAAAGTCTCCAAGTATCTGTAATCTGCGATGCAGACTAAACATGCTTCTCAGAGACAAAAGTGACGTTTTCGATACATACATTGGAATGTCAAATATAAGCATACTGAACAGCTTTTCGCCATAAAGTACTATGTAAGAAAGCAACGTAAAAACTGCAACGTTCGTAGTGACGTCGGCGAACATCACTTTTGTCTATGTGAAGCAAGTTTCGTCTACATCCCGGATTAAAGATACGTGCTTCAGTCAGCTCGAAGACTTTAAGTAACGCATGCTCTAGTTTATCTGTGTACAAATGACGTTTTTAGAAAGGAAAATTACAGTGACAGCTCTTAATAAGGATTACATTTGTGGTTTATTGCCTGCCAACGTGTGATGACGACACGACATGACCATATCTAAGTGTTTCCTCGTCCGATATTATGAACTGGAAAGCCTGCATCTCGTAAATTTTTTTCAAAAAGTCTCCTGCAATAAACATATATTTTTTCTGCATAAGGTACATTTACGACTCCTCACTGTCATTACTTATCTCACGTCACTTAATTCCCAGACTCTTTAAATCATACTTTACGTAATTTAAAAACGTTAATTTCTTTTATTAAATTTTTTCATAGCAAAATACTATACATTCGTGAGTAATATTTTTACGCATTGCCCATCGTTTACCACATATAAATGTGTATTTGCTGTGTTTGTGTTACTCCTGTCTTTTGCATGTTTACAATATTGCATGATGAATTATGAGCCGTTGTGTGTAATGCTATGAAATAAACACATCGTATGATCTCCGCTGTTATGTCAGTTCGTTACGACCAGTCATTAAAGAGCAGCTTTAATTTCATAAATGAACCCTGACTGACGCTGCGATATCAGGGCCGAAAAAGAGACTAAAGTTTACTCACGCTCCAAAGACTCTGCACATCAAAGATTTTATAAGTGCCATTGAGCGGGGTTTCTTGTAACTTCCCAGTGAGACTGCTGAAGAAATAAAACAAGAGGGTCATAACCAGGTTACCTCTACCCAAGCATAACATCATCACTGAGAAATGCGCTACTACCTTTAAGAGAAGATACGGAAATATAAGGGGTAATTAAAAAAGTTTCGTCAGAAGTACACATTATAACACCCCAAATATGGAACCTCTAATGAAAGCCCTTTGGTAGTAAAGGAAATAGCAAAATTAGTTATCCTGACATTGACGGGAGCTACTGACAACAAAATTAACACTACACCAAGTTTGACTAACAGGAATACTATGTAACTAATAGCGTTTATCATAAAGGAAGGACTAAATGAATGACTATCAGATGATACGAAGCCTGAAACTTTAAATAAATAATTCAAAATATTTTCTTTACCAAGGTTAAAGCCCAGACCACAAATAAATCAGAGATAACATTCATCCAAGAAGAGAGTTGTAGCCACATAGAGGTGTAAGTTTGCTGCGACTACAATGTAACACCGCAACGGAGATGTTAATTCAGTCTCCCTTGTAAATGTAGCAATAGTAGTAAGGCTATTGAACGCTAGATTGTTTCCAACCGATCTGAAGTTTTAAAAGTTTTCCAGTATCGATTTGGCGTACTATTCAGAATTTCGAACTGAAGTAAAATAACATTTACGGTTTAGCCACACAACGGAGCAATTATTATATGTGAAAGAAAAGTAAATCGTGTGATATCTGATTAACGCTGGCACTTAGCCTTCGTGATCCGTGATTGTCACGAACATCAAAGAACACAGCAATATACCAACCGCCGACATGAACTCAATTATTTGCCTTGAGTAGGAAACAGCTACACGCGATCACGAAGAACTTACAGTTACGCCGTGTTGTCGGAAGCTGTAGTCAATGTCAGAATCGCTGATGCAATTACATTCAAGACCCTGAATGACAGATCGGCGTGTTTTCGGTGCAAGTGTAAATAGTAACGAAGTTCAATAAATTCCAATATAACCTTAATGTTTCGTGTCGGCTATGTCATTTAATGTAAATTTAATGTGTAATTGTGAAATTAACTATTTCTTGAGAGAACGCATAAGTTAAAGGTGATTTAGTGACATTATTAACAGTGAACAGCAAGTTTACACCGAAATACGACGCTTTCTGTACGTTGTCAGAAGAGTATTTTATCTCTGGAATTACGTCGTATTATTAACACCGCAGCCATGCCTTCACGACGCTGTTGTTGTTGTTGTGGTCTTCAGTCCTGAGACTGGTTTGATGCAGCTCTCCATGCTACTCTATCCTGTGCAAGCTTCTTCATCTCCCAGTACCTACTGAAACCTACATCCTTCTGAATCTGCTTAGTGTATTCATCTCTTGGTCTCCCCCTACGATTTTTACCCTCCACGCTGCCCTCCAATACTAAATTGGTGATCCCTTGATGCCTCAGAACATGTCCTACCAACCGATCCCTTCTTCTGGTCAAGTTGTGCCACAAACTCCTCTTCTCTCCAATCCTATTCAGTACCTCCTCATTAGTTATGTGATCTACCCATCCAATCTTCAGCATTCTTCTGTAGCACCACATTTCGAAAGCTTCTATTCTCTTCTTGTCCAAACTATTTACCGTCCATGTTTCACTTCCATACATGGCTACACTCCATACTAATACTTTCAGAAACGACTTCCTGACACTTAAATCTATACTCGATGTTAACAAATTTCTCTTCTTCAGAAACGATTTCCTTGCCATTGCCAGTCTACATTTTATATCCTCTCTACTTCGACCATCATCAGTTATTTTGCTCCCCAAATAGCAAAACTCCTTTACTAGTTTAAGTGTCTCATTTCCTAATCTAATACCCTCAACATCACCCGACTTAATTCGACTACATTCCATTATCCTCGTTTTGCTTTTGTTGATGTTCATCTTATATCCTCCCTTCAAGACACCATCCTTTCCGTTCAACTGCTCTTCCAAGTACTTTGCTGTCTCTGACAGAATTACAATGTCATCGGCGAACTCAAAGTTTTTATTTCTTCTCCATCGATTTTAATACCTAGTCCGAATTTTTCTTTTGTTTCCTTTACTGCTTGCTCAATATACAGATTGAATAACATCGGGGAGAGGCTACAACCCTGTCTTACTCCCTTCCCAACCACTGCTTCCCTTTCATGTCCCTCGACTCTTATAACTGCCATCTGGTTTCTGTACAAATTGTAAATAGCCTTTCGCTACCTGTATTTTACCCCTGCCACCTTTAGAATTTGAAAGAGAGTATTCCAGTCAACATTGTCAAAAGCTTTCTGTAAGTCCACAAATGCTAGCAACGTAGGTTTGCCTTTCCTTATTCGTTCTTCTAAGATAAGTCGTAAGGTCAGTATTGCCTCACGTGTTCCAGTATTTCTACGGAATCCAAACTGATCTTCCCCGAGGTCGGCTTCTACTAGTTTTTCCATTCGTCTGTAAAGAATTCGTGTTAGTATTTTGCAGCTGTGACTTATTAAACTGATTGTTCGGTAATTCTCACATCTGTCAACACCTGCTTTCTTTGGGATTGGAATTATTATATTCTTCTTGAAGTCTGAGCGTATTTCGCCTGTTTCATACATCTTGCTCACCAGATGGTAGAGTTTCGTCAGGACTGGCTCTCCCAAGGCCGTCAGTATTTCCAATGGAATGTTGTCTACTCCGGGGGCCTTGTTTCGACTCAGGTCTTTCAGTGCTCTGTCAAACTCTTCACGCAGTATCGTATCTCCCATTTCATCTTATCTACATCCTCTTCCATTTCCATAATATTGTCCTCAAGTACATCGCCCTTGTATAAACCCTCTATATACTCCTTCCACCTTTCTGCTTTCCCTTCTTTGCTTAGAACTGGGTTTCCATCTGAACTCCTGATGTTCATACAAGTGGTTCTCTTATCTGCAAAGGTCTCTTTAATTTTCCTGTAGGCAGTATCTATCTTACCCCTAGTGAGATAAGCCTCTACATCCTTACATTTGTCCTCTAGCCATCCCTGCTTAGCCATTTTGCACTTCCTGTAGATCTCATTTTTGAGACATTTGTATTCCTTTTTGCCTGCTTCATTTACTGCATTTTTATATTTTCTCCTTCCATCAATTCAATATTTCTTCTGTTACCCAAGGATCTCTACTAGCCCTCGTCTTTTTACCTACTTGATCCTCTGCTGCCTTCACTACTTCATCCCTCAAAGCTATATTATTTAATATATCAACATCCTCGCAAAACTATGATGTAGCATCGGCTTGACTGATAGACTTAATAATTAAATATATCTTATTATCTGCGTTTGAACACTCATTCGCAAACCGGCATAAGAACTACAGTTATCAAGTTCGCGTAAGCTTATCAGCCCATCGCGAACACGCGAAGCATATCTGGTTAATTGTTTCAGATCAAGGGAGTTGTTGCGGTACCGAGATCGACAGACTTCGAACACCAGTGCTCAATCTTAAACAACGGCTTCTTACACATTCCAGTGTGCTGCTACATCGATACGCTGATATCAGTCTCTGGGAGATAGTGTCTGAAACTAATCAACCAAGCGAGGAGTTTGTTTTTAAAAGTTACTGATGGGAGTCGTCGCGATCGACGGACACTGTTTCCTGTCAACCACACTGGGACAACCATCACCATCGAGTCGACACAAATAAAACGCCACAACATTAACCAGCTGCCTACTTGCCAGTGCTCATATAGGATGAACATTAATAAAAACGACAAACTTCACGGACAGATTCCGGACTGTAAATGAAGGAAAGAGGTCCTGTGATCTTGTGTCCGCAAATAGGCCGTTACCACGATAGATGGCACTGACGGATGACATTTCCTCCTACCACGTGCCGTGTGTTTCAGGAGACATTGATAGTAGCAGTTGTCAAGCAGGATACACTTAATCGTACTTTGACTTACACCATGTTGGCGGGCCACTTGCCTGGAGCTTGTACAAAGGTTCGTTTCAAAATCCTGTAGATCCCGGTCCTCCAAATCTGGTGTACGCTCGGTCTGCCACCTACCTGCACGTCCGTCTCTCTCAAAAGACCCAACATCTCACAGAAGCCCAAAAACCACTTGGCATGTTGTGTGGCGTGGTTGGTGTCTGTGAGGGTACTTGTTTTAGTATAGCCGTGCTGCCTCTTGATCCTTTCCATTTGCTTGGGTGTACACAGACACAATCTCGGATTGTTCCCAACATGAATACCGAGACATTCTGATGCTTACAGCAACTTGTAACACACAAGAAACACACGGATCGTTCTCAGAGAGACTGTCATTCGTCAGCGCCATCTACCGTGGCAACGATGCATTTCCTGCCACATGTTTGTAGGGCCTTTTTTTCCTCCAGTTTTCAGTCATGAATCCGTCTCTCCAGTCTGTCGATTTTATTAATGTTCACTCTGTGTACCCGCTTCGGAATCGCACTGAATTGCCCTCAAACGAGAATTTTTTGTTCGATAGGCATAGAAGATGACTTAAAATATGTGCCAGAATCGGGACTTGAACATGATTCTCGTGTTATCCACTACACCACCGTGGCATTGTGGCTTTTTGATCGCTCCTTATTATAATTATATCTTTGGACTAGAGAAACGCTGCTGCTTATCTGAATACAATGTATTTTGTTAAGATTCTCAATTTACTGCAGGACTCTTCATATCGTGTCTCCCGAAGGATCCATCGGCTGCTGTACTATGGAACACATCTGCCTCCTCAAATCCAGCATATTTTCTGACCATGTGAAAATGAGCTTAAGAGTATACTAGCGCCAGTCCCACCACACTGTTATGGCCTGCCAAAGATAGATAAAACAGGAGTTGAGCTTCACCCTATTGGGAGCAATATAGGAGCACAAATATATTACCTGTCAAAAGGCCTGGCTCCACGTTTGAGCCCTTTTAAGGCACATGTGAACACCATATTCTAAATTGAGGAGATTTTCTATGGCGAATGAAAAACCTGCTCCTGAAACAGTCGACGTCTTAGTGAGTTTCAGTGTTGTCTCTAAGGTCACATGAGTGCCTCTGACTGGTTCACTAAAACTCGTAAGAGCTCTACTGGGAGATCTTATAACTTTTCAGACATGTTTGTACCTCGATGTACTTTTCATTTATCGGTCTCCTATAGAACCCAGTCTTTTTATGGGAGACATCGAGTACGAAGCACCTCAATTGGCGGTTTTGAAGCCTAAATATTTTTGGATATGTGTAGGCGATTTCTTTGTGGTATGGTCACTTGGGAGAGCAACGCTTCCTTCGTTTTTGAAACCTCTTTGCTCTGTTCATCCAAGCATCTGCTTGACAATAGAACTGGAGAAAAATGTAGACCTCCCGCTTATGGATGTATGGTTAAAAAAAAGAAGGGTCACTGCGTGTTTCACAAATCTATATATACCATTCTGTATGTACGAGCTGAGAGCTATCACCGCCTATGCAGTGGTGCATGACGAACCTACAGTTCACAAGCAAAGCTCAGTAGCCTCTGCTCTATTTGTCCAGAACAGCTACTCCGATACGCAGAGTCAAAATCCGTTCCGACCAAAAAATACGAAACTTTAAGTACAGATAGAAGAAAGTGTGCCACCGAAGAGGGCTGTTTTTCTACTTGTGTTGATGATGTATCATAAGATCTGCATTATTTCCACGAAACATCAAATAAAGCGTGCTTTCCGCCCACTGGCACAAGTGCAAACGTTGCAGCGCTCCGTGAAAGGCAACCTAGATCTATGGATAGCAGGACTATGTAAAATCCCGTGCCAGTGTTGTAAATTTGAAACTGGCTAGCATTGTCACACTGTTAGACAGACGCGATGAATATAGACGTCACACAAGATTGGGTCAAACAGGAATAACCACTGTTTCTGATTAGCGTCTTGTCAAGGTATTTAGTATGAACTACGGAGATAGGCGCTTCAGTTCGGAGTCGCGCGCCTGCTACGGTCGCAGGTTCGAATCCTGCCTCGGGCATGGATGTGTGTGGTGTCCTTAGGTTAGTTAGGTTTAATTAGTTCTACGTCTAGGGAACTGATGACCTCAGATGTTAAGTTCCATAGTGCTTAGAGCCCTTTGAACCATTTTGGAACTACGGAGAGAAGAATATCTGCGTCCACATTTTGGGGCTCAGTCATTAAAGAGATAGTCGAAATACATATAACTAACCACTTAAATAACAATGAAATGAGATTTCAACTCAGCACAACGTGGGATCCAGCTTGGCAGAACTAATGCATCATCGGCCACAGACAAACGAATTCAGATAGGTAACAGAAGAGTGGAATCAAAGCTAGGTCAGTTAAGATGGGTAAAATCACCTTACCCACACGTGCATGCCGAGGAAACGCTTGTGTCAAGCAACGCGTACCTACTACTTCATAGTTTTATGCAGTACGTTGCCAGATTATTGTGAGAAGGAGGAGGCAAATAACTTCAGATGACATGGAACTTACAGAGTGGTATCTTGGTAACATAACTTTGCATAACTTTGCATGTAAGAGAACGCCATTAACGGAGCAAAGTAGAAATACATACAATGAGACAAAATGTCCGTGCCGTTGATTGGCCAAACTACAAGGTAGCAGATCCTTTTCCATGTCATGGAGAGATGAAGGCCACCCTAAGCATAAATGTGTCATCATTGTAAAGAGAGAATCACAATTAACGTCGTTGTAAAGACAGAATCATAATCAACGTCCTCTGTAGTCAACGTTTCAAAAGTGTCTCTCACTGATTACAATCTAGGCCTTGCTCATACTGCATACTAGAAGTCCAGGAGTGTGATATCGCTTGTGTACATCATACAGGTGTGTAATCTGGATAATATGCCTACAATTGCAGACTGAGTATAATTGTGTAATGAAGTATGGATTGCATTGTATATAACGATACCACTGGATAAATGGAAACGTGTGGCATACATTTTTTAATCATGTAGGCTTTTTACTGATTTAACTGATAGCAGAGAATTCCCTTTGGAATTCACCATTGCAGCTGTGCCTCCGAATCTGATTCTGGTGAGCCCACTACCAATGCTTCCATGATAATGAAAGGGACATCACCTTTAAGAACCAGATTAGTGGGTGTCACTTCCATTCCGTCTCCAACGGCGCCCTCGCAGTTGTCAGTTGCTCTAGTACACACAGCAACCGATACCGATCTTGGAAACGCTAGGTAAGTGTGGTATGGAGTCTATGACTTGCGGTTGTGATTTCACGCACTTTGCATGTAGAGATCGCGGACGGTTTCTCTGGTTGGGGATGGTATAGCAGTGCCCCTTGGTGTCTACACTTTTCTCACAAGCCATTGTATGAACTGGCAAGCTACAACGTCAGTAGCACTGAAGATGATTAGCAGCTGTCTCGAGGAAATAGCGTGCAATCTGTAGAACACCATCCGACTGAATACCCATACACGATTCAAACAGTTATTACGCTGAGAAATCACTAGACAGCATTAGAAATCATTTTCTGAAAATACACTCCTCGAAATGGAAAAAAGAACACATTGACACCGGTGTGTCAGACCCACCATACTTGCTCCGGACACTGCGAGAGGGCTGTACAAGCAATGATCACACGCACGGCACAGCGGACACACCAGGAACCGCGGTGTTGGCCGTCGAATGGCGCTAGCTGCGCAGCATTTGTGCACCGCCGCCGTCAGTGTCAGCCAGTTTGCCGTGGCATACGGAGCTCCATCGCAGTCTTTAACACTGGTAGCATGCCGCGACAGCGTGGACGTGAACCGTATGTGCAGTTGACGGACTTTGAGCGAGGGCGTATAGTGGGCATGCGGGAGGCCGGGTGGACGTACCGCCGAATTGCTCAACACGTGGGGCGTGAGGTCTCCACAGTACATCGATGTTGTCGCCAGTGGTCGGCGGAAGGTGCACGTGCCCGTCGACCTGGGACCGGACCGCAGCGACGCACGGATGCACGCCAAGACCGTAGGATCCTACGCAGTGCCGTAGGGGACCGCACCGCCACTTCCCAGCAAATTAGGGACACTGTTGCTCCTGGGGTATCGGCGAGGACCATTCGCAACCGTCTCCATGAAGCTGGGCTACGGTCCCGCACACCGTTAGGCCGTCATCCGCTCACGCACCAACATCGTGCAGCCCGCCTCCAGTGGTGTCGCGACAGGCGTGAATGGAGGGACGAATGGAGACGTGTCGTCTTCAGCGATGAGAGTCGCTTCTGCCTTGGTGCCAATGATGGTCGTATGCGTGTTTGGCGCCGTGCAGGTGAGCGCCACAATCAGGACTGCATACGACCGAGGCACACAGGGCCAACACCCGGCATCATGGTGTGGGGAGCGATCTCCTACACTGGCCGTACACCACTGGTGATCGTCGAGGGGACACTGAATAGTGCACGGTACATCCAAACCGTCATCGAACCCATCGTTCTACCATTCCTAGACCGGCAAGGGAACTTGCTGTTCCAACAGGACAATGCACGTCCGCATGTATCCCGTGCCACCCAACGTGCTCTAGAAGGTGTAAGTCAACTACCCTGGCCAGCAAGATCTCCGGATCTGTCCCCCATTGAGCATGTTTGGGACTGGATGAAGCGTCGTCTCACGCGGTCTGCACGTCCAGCACGAACGCTGGTCCAACTGAGGCGCCAGGTGGAAATGGCATGGCAAGCCGTTCCACAGGACTACATCCAGCATCTCTACGATCGTCTCCATGGGAGAATAGCAGCCTGCATTGCTGCGAAAGGTGGATATACACTGTACTAGTGCCGACATTGTGCATGCTCTGTTGCCTGTGTCTATGTGCCTGTGGTTCTGTCAGTGTGATCATGTGATGTATCTGACCCCAGGAATGTGTCAATAAAGTTTCCCCTTCCTGGGAGAATGAATTCACGGTGTTCTTATTTCAATTTCCAGGAGTGTATTTATTTGGAATATCACCTCATATGAAAGTGCAATATGAACAATACATAGTACAGACAACAAGAGACTAGAAGCTTCTGTAATATGGCGCTGCAGAAAGAGATGAATGCAGAAGATTAAATGGGTGGATGCGATAAACAATGAAGAAAAAAAGAAACTTATGAGATAATCTGACTAAACTTTTTAGGACGTGTAAGGTGCCAAACAAATAACACAACTTACACTGATTTCATGAAATAATTACAGTTAAATCGATATCTCACACGACACAGTTATGTGAAAGTGTACAAATTTTATTAATATGCAGATCTAATAAATATTCCAGCATTTTGTGAATATAAACCATTAACACTCACCCTAGTAATTGCTAACGAGTAATTTCCCCAACCCGAGCTACGAGACGCAGTTCTGACAAGGGAAGCTCCCCATCGCACCCTCCTCAGATTGAGTTATAAGTTGGCACAGTGGATAGGCCTTGAAAAACTGAACACAGATCAATCGAGAAAACAGGAAGAAGTTGTGTGGAACTATGAAAAAATAAGCAAAATAAACAAACTGAGTAGTCCATGCGCAACATATGCAACATCAAGGAGACAGTCAGGCCTGGAGAGCGGTGGTCCCGTGGTTAGCGTGAGCAGCTGGTGAACGAGAGGTCCTTGGTTCAAGTCTTCCTTGAAGTGAAAACTTTATTTTCCCATAGTTATGATCTGTCCGTTCGTTCATTGACGTCTCTGTTCACTGTAATAAGTTTAGTGTCTGTGTTTTGCGACCGCACCGCAAAACCGTGCGATTAGTAGACGAAAGGACGTGCCTCTTCAATGGGAACCGAAAACATTTGATCGCAAGGTCATAGGTCAACCGATTCCTCCACAGGAAAACACGTCTGATATATTCTATACGACACAGGTGACGGCATGTGCGTCACATGACAGGAATATGTTGTCGACCCACCTAACCTGTACACTTGGCGAATGGGTAAAAAGATTCTTCTACCTTGCCCGATTTAGGTTTTCTTGTGGATGTGATAGTCACTCCCAAAAAAGTGATGAAAACATAAGAGTTTGTCACATAAACTGCAACAAATGAATGCAACAGTTTCACAGTCGCACAGTTTTCCCTGTGCTCTGTCAAAACATATGTTTTTAACGGTCAAATCCTGCATATGTCCAAGCAAATCTGAACATGTCCTGGAATTTTGGAGAGCGAAGTTGATTATGTATGAGTGCCTGAACTTTGAGAATTGTTTGAAAATAAAGAATTAAAATTCTCACTCGACGGGAGACTTGAACCAAGGACCTCTTGTTCCGCAGCTGCTTACGCTAACCACGGGACCACGGCACTCCTAAGCCCATATTGCTCTTGATATTGCATATCTTGTGCATGGACTACTCAGTTTGTATATTTTGCTTATTTTTTTCATAGTTCCACACAACTTCTTCCTGTTTTCTCGATTGATCTGTGTTTAGATTTTCGAGGCCTACCCACTGTGCCAACTTATAACTAAATCTGAGGGGGGTGCGATGGGGAGGTTCCCTTGTGAGGGAAGGAGAATTACGATGGCTAAAACCTTCACAGTGGGACTTAAAGCGGACACAGTGAGATGCTGGAGCCACTGCATAAGCCGCTGGCAGATGCTGCCCTTGTTCCTACTTTTAACGATGACTCTTCAGAAAGCCTTTCTACAGAAACACGATGGGAGATACCACATAAAACGTCCGGAGGACCCCAACTCAAAACCTTGATGACTCACCGTAGCCACTTGTGTTGAAACTTGCATGAAAGAAAAAGCTGTTTATCTCAGTATTGCGTAGCAGAAGCTAAACTCTGCCCTATCACGCTTGTGATAGGCTACAAAAGTTCTAGTGGGAGGAGTTATAACAAGTACAAATGCTCTGACTGGGCAGAAAGAAAACGTGGCCACCAGCTTTGATATAGGCAAACTGCAGACAGAGTAATTCGCTTCTTCTGTTGCAGAAAATTGTCGAGTGTTCGAGCAAGGCGACCCTCGCTCTGCTGAGTGTGAGAGTCATTATGTGAACACTCGTTCACAGGTTCGTCTTGTAAGGAGTTAAACAGCAGAGTCTCCTAGTACAGAGAATTACACTGAGCACTGACAGTTAATGCTTGTGAGTGATTTGAGGGCAACGATGTATGTGCTATTACAGTTCAATACCGTCTACCATGCCAATTAGCCATGGGACAACTAGGAGTCTTAGCTTCACCAAAGATGTAGGAAATGCATCCGACTGGTGTTTCGCATTCGATGGAGATTTGGAATAGATCTGCAGGCTCACAGCGGGCGCCAACGGCTGCCACTACCGCCAGAGACCAAAGGTAAGCACACATGCTCATGCTATGCCAGAAAGTGATATTCAATTTACGCTCATAGCTGTGGTCGCCTGCGTCTCTCCTAATTTTCTGTAAATTCAACCTTGACCGGTAGTTAAACACATTCTCAATTGTCGGGCTTAGCTGAGGCAGAAACATCAGATATCCAACTTAATGAAAAGAATTGATCAGCTACTGTAGATTGCTTTATACTGTTAAGTTAGGGAATTGTTTTAACTGTGTACTTCTTTTTGATTACTCTTTACCAACCCTATTCACTTTTAGGTATTTTAACTTTGCATTTTAGCATAATTGATATCTCTGAACCAATTGTATTTAATTTGTTAGTATTTTTATCAACCCCCAGACATGGTCATCAACAATCGTACCATTAAAGAACCTTATAACAGTTAGGAATTTCGCTTCACAGTTTTGAAAACACAGTATCAATATTTTACCGTCCTCTACGTAATTTTGTTAACATTGCTATGTCATGAAGTCATACTTAGAGTAAAAATATACCTGGTGCGTTGTCGTTATGGAAAAGGACTTTTTTGCGGTCCAATAGCCGGCGTTTTTCTTGCAGTTCGGTTTTCAGACGGTCAAATGACGATGAATAATATAGAACTGTAATAGTTTTACCCTTTTCCAGATAGCCGATGAGGATTATCCCTTGCGAATCCCAAAAGACAGTCGCCATAACCTTTCCGGCAGAAGTAATTGCCTTCACCTTCTTTGATGCACAATCTCCCTTGGTAACCCATTGTTTAGATTGTAGTTTGGTCTCGGGAGTATAGTAATGTATCAATGTTTCATCGACAGTGACGAAACTACGCTTAAAGTTCTGCGGATTCTTCCTGAACATCTGCAAACCATCTTTCCAACACTTCAAGCGATTCCGTTTTTGGTCAAGCGTGAGCAATCGCGGAACCCATCTTGCGGATAGCTTTCTCATGTCCAAATGTTTATGCAAAATATTATGAACCCGTTCATTCGAGATGCCCACAGCACTAGGAACCTCACGCACCTTAACTCTTCTGTCATCCATCGCCATATCATGTATTTTATCAATGATTTCTGTAGTCGTAACCTCCACAGGGCGTCTAGAACGTTCAGCATCACTTGTGCCAATATGGCCACACTGAAAATTTTGAAACGACTGATAAACTGTTCTAACCGAAGGTTCAGAGTCACCGTAATGTTTATCAAGCTTCTCTTTAGTCTCCTGAGGCGTTTTGCTTCATAAATTAATGTTTAATCACCACGCGAAATTCTTTTTCGTCCATTTTTTGACAATCACTTGATTTCCTTGATTCAAACGAATCCCAAACACAAAGAAATAAACCAATATGGCGGAAACTGTGTGTGCGTTCTTTCCAAAGATGCTACAAACTAAACATGACCTCGGTGGTGCCATCTCTCGGACTTTGCACAGAGTTTTCAAACGCCCCGCCTAGCTGGAGAAAATCAGAAAAATTGTAGGTAACTGCCCCAAAACTATAAATAGCAGCGGTGGGTGATCATACATTAGAGTACTTGTAGAAAATGCCGTTTGGCATAGTACCCTGCTACAAAAGGCAAAAAATCAAATGGCAGATATTACATCAACTGCAATGTCAAACTGGCTGACACAATTTTATGTTATGAAGTACATTATCCAGTTTGGCTAGAGGAGTATGGGAAGACGAGATGTCCATTTTGGGCCACAAATAATGGCAATTAAGATTAGAATTGCATAAAAATTATCAGGTAGAGCGAGGTCAGTTTATATTTACTTAAGGCTGAAAGTATTACGTTATTAAAGTCAGTCATAAATTAAGATGACAATGATTTTACAGTCATTAAGGTTATGCTAACAACACCTGGTAATAAATTAGACTTTTGTAAATGTTAACTAAGCGCACAAGTGAGCAGCTTGTTTACATTAGTGTTATAAATTGCACCAGTCTATTTATTTAAGGACGCTAAGCCAATGGCTGGTTTGTTTACATAAAGAGAATAATGGGTCCGTTGTCACGAAACTCGCACTGTCATACAACTAGAGTATCACAAGATACTTTTTGCAATTATAGAGAGCAGTACTATGAATACAATTTTTTTTTTTTTGAGTCGTCATTCTTCTGGCTGGTTTCATGCGGCCCATCACGAATTCCTTTCCTGTGCCGCCTCTTCGTCTCAGAGAAGCACTTGCAACCTACGGCCTCACATTACATATCTTTATTGTAGTAGTTTTCCTTGCCCTCTACATCTTCATCCGGTTGCTCATTGCATGTTTCTGCCTCTTAAGCGTAGTTTCCTAACCCAAGGGCACGATGGTACCCTAGCTTCTGACCACTCCTGTGTCATTGTTGACAATGTCGCTGGGAGAGCGAGTGACATTCATATTTAAAGCCTTCGGCTGATAATTTTTTAATAATAATTTAAGGAATGTCTGGGATCGAACTTGAGAAGTTCTGAATATTAGCCGATGATGCTAGTCCTTTCCAACACTAAAAGATGCTTAAAAGAATTACTAGCTTGCAGCTGTACACTTTCCAGTCGAAATATCGTGTAGCAAATTAAATGACGACCGGTTACAAACCCAAAATTTGTTGAAACATTCAATTAGTAGAGAAAATTTCAAAATTCACAAGTGTAAACCGTGTCCTACTCTCTCTAATATACTCTTTTCAAAATAATGTCCAGTGTAGTGAACAACAAATGGAAGGAAGGGGTGGTAGACACTGTCTGTGGCCCCAGCCAAACATGTTAGGGGGGCACGTGTGCCGCACGCTGGCCGTGGTGTCCGCAGCGGATTACGGTAGGGACAGCACGCTAATTGAGTGATGCGCGCATTGACACGTGGCCTTCGCCATCCCCAAACGAGCAGTTGCATGGAGGCCACAGGTGCGACGCTTCGACGTCCTAAACAAGGTTACGTCCGAATAGAGGCTGCTGGCTGCCCTGTCGGTGTCGCCTGTCATTAATCATGCGTGCGACGCAGACCAGATGATGACGTGGCTTCATGTGTAACCAGGGTTTCCAGATGCAGCTGTATGTCTTGTCCAACTGGTGCAAAGAAAATGTAGAAACGAGACTAGAATTTTACTTAACAGTGAGACGATGGTATGACTCAACAAGTAAAGCGTACTTGTATTGCAAAGATGCACAACAGAATAACAAAAAGACTCCTGTCCCAGCAACTGGTGATCAGACGCTGCAAAACAGACAGTATCTCCGACAGCACGCAAGACACCGTCCACCTCCGATCTGCGAAACTAATGCTCACGCCTAGACCACCAGGTCTTCATAATCGCCTCTCAGTTGATTAGGTATCACAATCGGACGTCGGGCGGCGACACCAAGAGAATACAAAGATGGACGTGGATATACCGTGTTAGTGATACGTAAGTGGATCATCTAAACTGCAGAATACCTGGAGAGCCCCCTGCAACCTCCTGATTTTGTACATTCGTAAAATAAATAGTTGCTTGGAAGCTGACGAAAAGCACAATTGCAAACGTAGTTAACACCTCGGCTCGGTGGGATTTAGGTCTGAGAAGGGGCAGGTTTGTCCATTCGTCGAATCTCGTCTTGTCGGGAGAGCTCCACCGTCTGCGCTATTCGAAGCGGTCGCGCAATGTCGTCCATAAAAATTAAATTAGGGTCGAATACATCCCTAAAAAGACGCACAAATGGAAGGAATACAGTGCCACAACAAAGCTGACCGGCGAATACCTGGTTCAAAGATCTGAACCATAGCTGGAAACTCGGTTAACATCTCAGCTTGAAGACGATTGAATCACAGATACAATCGAGTTCTATAAAAAGATGAAAGGTGTAGAACAATAGGAAAAATACTGACAAGAGAAGAAGAAAAAACTTCGCTTGGGAAATATTACAGAGTGTCCCTGACCCTTGTACAGTGTTAGAAGCTGATCCCTTTCTGAGCAGGAATCGTGGGAAATGTTCTGTGCAGTTGATACAGGTATAGCATACTTGAAGCACCGTGTGATAAGGAGGTAATGATCGGGTGACATATAGATGTAAAAAAAATGTTCACTGCGAGAATTCTGCTCGTTGGTGAGGCCACGCATAACTTAACGTGCTGTGCCTGTCGACTGATACAGCACACTTACCTCACACGCCGGGCAGGCTTCAGTGAGTAGAATGTTACAACCGAATTAATAGTCGGTGTGTCTACATTTGTCACGGATGACAGCAGTGATGCGTCATGACGTGAAAACAATGAGGCCTTGAGGCCTTGGTAGGTCGCTATCTGCACAGTCAACTCAACCAATTCCCGGTGGGGGGGGGGGGGGGCATGTGGTCTGACGCCATGTTCAAACACATCATCCCATCTGTGTTCGATTGGGGTCATATCTGGCGAACTGGGGGCCAGCACATCAAACGGAACTGTGTGGTGGAACCACTCTATCACACTTCTGGCCTTGTGATGCAGTGCATTATCTTGTTGAAAGTCATGAAGGGGTGTCCGTGGTCTGCTTCCAGTGTACGATACTCCTTGGCAGTCATGGTACTTTGCACGAGTTTCACTGGACACATGGATGCCCACGTGAATATTCCCTAGAGCAGCATGGAGTCGTCACCAGCTTCTCTCCGTTCCACAGTACAGAAGTCAAGAAGATGTTACCCTGAAAGACGACGTACTCGCATCCGTTGCTATAGCGAAGAAGGTATCGGGATTCATCAAACCATGCAACTCTCTGTCACTGCACCAACGTTCATTGCCGATGGTCATATGTCATCTTCCCATTTCAGTCACAGTTGATAATGTGGTGTTAACACCGGCACATGCATGGGTTGTCGGCTGTGGAGACCCATCTTTAGGAGTTCAGTGCACTGTATGATAAAACACACCTGTAGTCTGCCCAGCACTAAGGTATGATGTTAGTTCCGCCACAATTCCCTGCGTGTCCTGTTTTACCAGTCATCGTACCCTACAACGTCCACCACTCACCACACGACTCCTCGAACACCTGACAAGTCGTGTAGTCTCCGAAATGCTCGTACCATGCCTCCGAGCCATCACAATCTGCCCTCGGTCAAACTCAAATAGATATCACGCCTTCCCCATTGTACACACTGTCAGCATGGCCACTGATAGTACATGCGCCATGAGTGTGTCTGAGTGGCGGCATCCCTCACCAGGTGACTCTGCTATTGCCTGGACAGGTTTGTATTGATGGTAGGTAGGTGGTCATAATGTTCTAGCTGATCATTGTACATGTGATCAATCGTCACATAGAAGGCTCACTCAGCAGGAACCTCATTACACTTCTGCCACACAATATCAAAATATCCAATATACCCATCGATAATTACACCTAACGCCAAAGAGGGTGCAGAAACCATGGAATACTTCTTTCATCTGCTAAACAGTTCTTCCGGCGACTGCAGATTTTAGCAGCTGCACATCGTCACTCAGCCATTTGTGAACTTGTTGTCGCAGTCACAGCTAAAGTTGCAGTTTCCAGCCGGTCACCATCAGTTATCTAGTATTGTCATGTTGCCCCATCATCGATGAGTGTCCATCAAGCGTAATATATCTATTAATTTAGCCCAAACCAAATACTGTCACTAAAGGCAGTCCAGACTAAATAATTATCAAGTATTGATCAGCTATTTCTCACTGAGTTAGGTTTGATCAGCATTCAGAACTTTTGCTTGATTGCCATGCCTTCTCATAGAAATAAAACTGAGAACTTATTAGTATACATATTTGCCCCTACTATAAAAACTTATGTTTGAATGTGGTGAATGTTTGATTCGCCTAGATTGGCAGTTGATCTACCTTCCTCAGTGTGGATGCAGAAATACGCCTGACCTCCTGCGAGAATCTCAGAGTAGCGAGCGTGGAAGAAATGGACAGGGACTGTGGATAGGTGGTTCTCGGTGGGAATGTAGGTTGGCTGTGAGGTGTGCCGATATAGTCCACACAGTGGTGATACTGTGTCCTGGGTGGCACAGTGGTTAAGGCACCTCCCTAGAAGGCATAAGATCTTGGGTTGGAATCCTGGTCCAGCACACCCTTTTCACTAGTCGCTGCTGATTCCATGTAAAAATGGTTCAAATGGCTCTGAGCACTATGGGACTCAACAGCTGTGGTCATTAGATTAGATTAGATTAGATTTACTTTCATTCCAATTGATCCGTAGTGAGGAGGTCCTCCAGGATGTGGAACATGTCAGAAAAACAACACTACATGACAAATATTTACAACTAAAACAAATAATATTATTGATTGGCGACTCCATAGTGTCCTGTGCACTATGACCAGATAATGGGTATACTTGAAAAGAGAGACAGCATTGGTCGTATATTTTTACTATCGCAGAATCGATTTTCTGTCACTGAGTGACCATCTTCAGTGCTGTATTATATAACTTAAATTAGTAAGCACTGGTGTCAAGCTTACGGCAATCACATAGAGTCTATGTGATTGCCGTAAGCTTGACACCAGTGCTTACTAATTTAAGTTATATAATACAGCACTGAAGATGGTCACTCAGTGACAGAAAATCGATTCTGCGATAATAAAAATATACGACCAATGCTGTCTCTCTTTTCAAGTGTAAAACAAATAAGCAAATGTACCATTCCACAGGTCTCAAGTGGAATGATCGTCATTTTTTAATGAACACTAAGAGTCATTTTACAAATACTAATGCACTGAATTTAAAATAAAAAAGTTTTTATTTATTTATAAGGTAATACAACTACTGTAATACTTATTTACAATGAACACATTACTGCACTGAAATGGTGCAGAAGTTAGATTATACTAATACACACACACACACACACACACACACACAAATTTTCAATGAACACATTACTGCAGTGAAATTGTGCAGAAGTTATGTTGTACTTATATACAAATCAGTTGGTTTTACTAAGAAATTCATCAATGGAGTAGAAGGAGTTGGCCACCAATAAATCCTTTAGGCTTCTCTTAAACTGAATTTCATTGGTTGTTAAGCTTTTTATGGCTGCTGGCAAGTTATTGAAAATGTGTGTTCCTGAATAATGCACACCTTTTTGTACAAGACTAAGTGACTTTAAATCCTTGTGAAGATTATTCTTATTTCTAGTATTGATTCCATGAATTGAGCTGTTGTTTGAAAAAGTGATATATTTTTAATGAGAAATTTCGTTAAGGAATAAATATATTGGGAAGCAGTAGTTAGTATCCCTAGTTCCCTAAACAGGCTTCTGCAGCATGTTCTTGAGTTCACACCACATATAACTCTCACTGCACGTTTTTGTGCCCGGAAAACTTTAACTTGGCTTGATGAAATACCCCAAAAAATAATCCCATATGACGTTATGGAATGAAAGTAAGCGTAGTATGCCAGCTTTTTCATTTTTATATCCCCTATGTCTGACAAAATTCGCATTGCAAACAGAGATTTGTTAAGACGCTTCAGCAGTTCTGTGGTGTGCTCCTCCCAGTTGAATTTATTATCAAGCTGTAATCCCAAGAATTTAACACTGTCCACTTCTTCTATCTTCTTGTCATCGTATGTTAGACATATACTCTTGGGACACCCCTTACAAGTTCTGAACTGCATGTAGTGTGTTTTTTCAAAGTTTAGTGACAAAGAATTGGCTAGGAACCAGTGATTAATGTCCACAAATATTTTATTGGCTGATCTTTCTAATACTACACTTGATTTGCAATTTATTGCAATGTTTGTATCATCGGCAAACAAAACAAACTTGGCATCTGGTAATGTTACTGATGAAAGGTCATTGATATACACAAGAAAAAGTAAGGGCCCCAAAATGGAACCTTGTGGGACCCCACATGTAATTAGTTCCCAGTTGGATGATGCCTGATAGCTTGATACATGTCTCTTTCCTAATAACACCCTTTGTTTCCCGCCAGAGATATAAGATTTGAACCATTTTGCAGCATTTCCTGTTATACTATAATATTCTAGTTTACTTAAAAGGATATTGTGATTTACACAGTCAAATGCCTTTGACAGGTCACAAAATATACCAGTTGCCTGCAATTTTTTGTCTAATGAATTAAGCACATTTTCACTGTAAGTGTAGATAGCCTTCTCAATATCAGAACCTTTTAGAAATCCAAACTGTGACATTGACAGTATGTTATTTGAGATAAGATGGTTACTTTTTCGAAAATTTTTGAGAATGCTGGCAACAGTGAAATTGGACGGAAATTTGATGCTATTTCTTTATCTCCCTTCTTAAACAGTGGCTTAACTTCAGCATATTTCAGCCATTCAGGAAATATTCCACTAATAAATGACTGGTTACACAGATAGCTTAATATGTTACTTAGCTCAGAATCACATTCTTTAATTAACTTTGTTGATATTTCATCACACCCACTAGATGTTTTTCATTTTAAAGATTTTATGATGGACATTATGTCTGTTGGGGTAGTGAGGGTCAAATTCATATTATGAAAGTTACTTGAAATGTCTGGTCTAAGGTAATCCATAACAGCATCTACCGAACCTGACAACCCCATCTTTTCACTAACAGTTATAAAATGTTTGCTAAAAAGTTCTGCAACACTATACACATCTGTCACCAATGTATCATTTAATCTTAATGCTATTTGTTGTGCAAGATGGCCGCCGAGTAAGTGACGCCAGAAACCATTTCCAGAAAGTAAAGTGATTTAGACAGGAATATAATTTAGTTTAACGCCGACAACAAATTAAATACGTGCATTAGTGTATCGTTTAGTCTTGCCATTAAAGGTTTGACTTTTCTTTGCGTATTTTTTCAGAAAACACGAAAAGATCGTAACTTCGCGAAGTCCCGCTTAGGCTTAAATTTTGTAAACGTGTTTGTTTATTGTTTCACGGTAATTTAACTAGTTTCTCGGTAACAAATAAGTAAACTACCGTAAATAGCGTATAACTTCATTGTTTTAATACAGATTTCAGAAAAACAGCGTAACTTTATATCAGAAACTTGCCTATATACATTTGTTTATAGGCCTAATTCTCGTAACGTTTCTGGAGAATCAAAGTTAAAGTACCTCGTTTAATTGTCCTTTTTTTCATTCAATCGAGTGAAATATATAATAAATAGCGTATACCTTCATTGTTTTAATACAGATCTCAGAAAAACAGCGGAATTTTAAATCAGAAACTTGCTTATATACATTTGTGAATAGGCTTAATTCTTGTAATGTCTTTTTTGAGTTTCGGTAATTTAATTGATTTATTCTAGCTAAAGTATTATTTTTGCCATGAGTGAGAAGTGCCTGACTTGCCGTAGAATTGTTAGTTCCGGGGTTTGGTGTGATGGATGTAGTAGTTTTTTTCACTGGGGGGATTGCAGTGGCGTGGGTGTTGGGAAAGTGGATCAGGCTCATCAGTGGTTATGTAGGATTTGCAGCAGAGATAGGAAGATAGTGGAACAGGAGGGGAAAATTGCTGCCCTTCAGGCTGAGCTAGATCAGGCTAGGGAAGATCTGGACAGGTTAAGGAGGGAGAAGGGCAAAGAGAGGTGGGAAGTGGCAACAGGTAGCAGAAGGAACAGGCCTAGAACTAAGTCTGACAGTTTTGTGGTGAATGTCAAAAATAAGTTTGATCTGTTGCTTCAGTTAGAAACTGATGAGCCTCAAGCAGAGGTAGGTGTAGACAGGACACAACAAACTTTCAATAGGAAATTGAAAAAGAATGTAGGAAAGTCATCGAAAAGGAAGAAAGTTTTGTTGTTAGGCAGTTCTCATGCCAGAGGTGTAGGCCAACTTCTGCAGGAGGAATTAGGACCAGAATACCAGGTCACAAATTTTTTCAAACCAAGTGCTAGTCTGGATCAGGTGACAGAGGATTTAGGTTCACTCTGTAAAGGATTTACCAGGGAAGACACCGTGGTTATTGTGGGAGGGCCAGGGAACAGCATCGACAGAGATCCTGGGTACAGTATAGAGTGTGACCTGGTAAAGATTGCGTCGGCATCGAGACACACCAATGTTGAATTTGTATCTGTCCTGAGACGCCATGACCAGCCTCATTTGAACTCTTCTGTTGGGAGAGTTAATTTGGAATTGGAACGGCTGCTTGGTTCGGGTGCGGGGGCTCATATTGGTGTGGTTCCTGTTGATTATCTCAGTAGGTGGGACTATACCAGGCACGGCCTACATCTCAACAGGAAAGGGAAGGGGAAACTGGCTGGGGTAATAGCAGGAAATTTAAGGGGGGGAGGCACTGCCATGAATGGTAAAATACCAGTGGTTACAGGTGTTGGAGCAGCACCTTTTTTAGGATAGGTAAGACAGAAAGATGTCAAGTTCTACGAGAGGTCAGGATTGAAACAAATCTTCAGTTTAGGAAAGAAATTAAACAGCACAATTCTAGCACATTGGATCACCAATCGCAGCTGTCAATTATAAATTTTCACCAATCACCAGAAATTTTATCTCCACCAAGTTGTATCTCAGTCCTAGGTAATTGCATTGATGAATTAAAGTCACCCAACCCAGTTGACATAATCTGCCTCTCTGAACACCGTGTGACCACTGGTATAGGAACTAGGCCTAAGCACAATGAGAAACTCAGACAGGAGAGTACTGCAAATGTTAGAATAAGGAAAGGTTCTCATAAAAGTATAATTAAAAATAATGTAAGTATATTTCATCAAAATATTGGGAGTTTAAAGAATAAAGTAGATGAGCTTCTGGTTTGTTTAGAAGATTTAGAAGCTGAGAATGAAATAGATGTACTATGCCTGTCTGAGCATCACATTGTTACTGATATGGATAAGGTAAATGTAAGTGGATATAAGCTCTCTGCACATGTAATGAGAGAAAATATGGAGAAAGGAGGAGTTGCCATATATGTCAAACGTTATCATTGTGCAAAAAGTATAGAAACAAAAAAGTTTTGTGTAGAGAAACATATAGAAGCATGTGCCTGTGAGCTTAAATTAAATAGAGGCACATTTATAATTGTAACTGTATATAGGTCCCCATCAGGAAATTTTCATCTATTTCAGAAAAATTTGGACTCCTTGTTGTGCTATCTGTCAGACAGGGGGAAGCAAATTATTATTTGTGGGGACTTCAATGTAGATTCTCTGAAAGAGGGTAATAGGAAAAATGACCTTGAAGTATTACTCGGTTCTTTCAATTTGACACCCGTTATTGATTTTCCTACTCGGGTGGTAAAGGATAGCAGCTCACTGATAGATAACTTCTTTATAGACCAAGATAAGTTTAACCAGATAAATGCTCAGCCTGTTGAGAATGGTCTTTCTGATCATGGTGCACAGCTAGTTACAATATATGACATAGCTCCATTCAGCAATACTAAACAGTCCTCCAAAGTAGTACGTCCAGTCAACGATTTAACAATTGCAAATTTCAGGGAAAGCCTACAGCAGTTAGACTGGGATGAGGTGTACCGTGAACATGATGCCAATTTAAAATATAATTTATTTCATGACATTTTTGTAAATGCATTTGAAAACTGCTTCCCCAAGAAAATAGTCAAATATACTCGTAAGAAACCTTGTAACAAACCATGGCTTACTAAGGGTATAAAAATATCTTGTAACCGGAAAAGGGAAATGTATCTGACAGCAAGAAAGAGTAGTGACCCAGAAACTATCAAAAATTATAAAAACTACTGTGTTATATTAAGAAAAGTTATTAAAAAATCCAGGAGTATGTGTATCATGTCTGAAATCAGCAACTCTGATAATAAAATTAAAACAATTTGGAATATTATTAAAAGAGAAACAGGTCAACCAAGAGCAGAGGAAGACAGAATTACCATCAAATTGAATGAAAACTTTACGAACAAAAAGTCAGAAGTTGAAAATATTTTTAATAATCATTTTCTAAATGTTGTGGATATAGTAGGATCCAGGTGTTCATTAGAAGATGCTAGGCTGTTAATGGAAGAGGCCATACCTATGCAATTTGATACAATTGAAATCTCACCCACTTCTCCCTCTGAAATTAGGAAAATAATAAACTTGCTTAAAAGCAAAAACTCACATGGAATTGATGGCATTTCCAGCAAAATACTAAAAGCTTGTTCTCAACAGATAAGTAAGATTCTCAGCCACCTGTGTAATAGCTCTCTGGAACAGGGCATTTTCCCTGATAGACTGAAATATGCTATTGTTATACCTTTGCATAAAAAGGGGGATAGATCTGATGTCAACAATTACCGTCCAATCTCCCTTCTAACAGCTTTATCCAAAATTTTTGAGAAAGTAATGTATTCAAGAGTAGCTTCACATATCTGTAAAAATGAAGTACTAACAAAATGTCAGTTTGGTTTCCAGAAAGGTTTTTCAACAGAAAATGCCATATATGCTTTCACCAGTCAAATTTTGAATGATCTGAATAACCGAACACCACCCATTGGGATTTTTTGTGATCTCTCAAAGGCTTTTGATTGTGTAAATCATGAAATTCTGCTAGACAAGCTCAAGTATTGTGGCATGAGTGGGACAGTGCACAAATGGTTTAATTCGTACCTAACTGGAAGAGTGCAGAAAGTTGAAATAAGTAGTTCTCGTAACATGCAAAGATCAGCACATTCCTCAAACTGGGGAACTATCAAGAATGGGGTTCCACAAGGGTCAGTCTTGGGTCCTTTGTTGTTCTTATTATATATTAATGACTTGCCATTCTATATTCATGAAGAGGCAAAGTTAGTTCTCTTTGCTGATGATACAAGTATAGTAATCACACCTGACAAACAAGAATTAACTGATGAAATTGTCAATACTGTCTTTCAGAAAATTACTAAGTGGTTCCTTGTAAACGGACTCTCACTGAATTTTGATAAGACACAGTACATTCAGTTCCGTACAGTGAATGGTATGACGCCATTAATAAATATACACCTTAATCAGAAGCATATAGCTAAGGTAGAATATTGCAAATTTTTAGGTGTGTCCATTGATGAGAGATTAAATTGGAAGAAACACATTGATGATCTGCTGAAACGTTTGAGTTCAGCTACTTATGCAATAAGGGTCATTGCAAATTTTGGTGATAAACATCTTAGTAAATTAGCTTACTACGCCTATTTTCACTCATTGCTTTCATATGGCATCATATTTTGGGGTAATTCATCACTGAGGAATAAAGTATTTATTGCACAAAAGCGTGTAATCAGAATAATAGCTGGAGTCCACCCAAGATCATCCTGCAGACATTTATTTAAGGATCTAGGGATATTCACAGTAGCTTCTCAGTATATATACTCTCTTATGAAATTTGTTATTAACAACCAAACCCAATTCAAAAGTAATAGCAGTGTGCATAACTACAATACTAGGAGAAAGGATGATCTTCACTATTCAAGATTAAATCTAACTTTGGCACAGAAAGGGGTGAATTATACTGGCACTAAAGTCTTTGGTCACTTACCAAATAGTATCAAAAGTCTGACAGATAACCAACAAGTATTTAAGAAGAAATTAAAAGAATTTCTGAATGACAACTCCTTCTACTCCATAGAGGAATTTTTAGATATAAATTAAGAAAAACAAAAAACAAAAAAATATTAAAAAAATAAAAAAATAAAATAAAAATAAAAAATAAAGAAAAACAAAAAAACACAATAAAATAAAGTTGTTATATTAACTTAAGTATGTTGTTAAATTAACCTAGTTATGTCATGTATTGGAAAATTCGACTCGTTCCACATCATTACGAAATATCGTATTCATGATCCATGGAACTAGTATTAATCTAATCTAATCTAATCTAATCTAATCTGTTCCTCTTCATGTCTGGTTCTACCGGTCTCCTCCTTCACTATATCCCATATTGTCTTTATTTTGTTATCTGATATGACTATCTTTTCTTTGTAATATATTTGCTTTGACGTCCGTAATACAGTCTTTAATATTTTGAAGTATTTCTTATAATGTGCTATAGCATCAACATTGGAAATGTTTCGGATTGACAGATAGAGTTTTCTTTTTGTTTTACAAGATACCCCTATTCCTCGAGTAATCCATGGCTTCCTTGTAGACTTTGCTCTAACCTTGGTAAGTTTTGGGGGAAAGCAGTGTTCGAATAAGTTATGCACTTTATTAGCAAAAATGTTATATTTTTCATTCATGCCATGAGCACTGTAAACATGAGTCCAGTGAATGTCTCTGAGGAGTGTCCTAAAATAATCAATTTTTGGCTTACTGATTACGCTCTTGAGCTCAGAGTTAACAGATTTTATATCCTGTTCAGTATTAACATTTAACAGAAGGAACTGCATGTCATGGTCTGAGAGGCCATTGACTATTGGTTTTGTAATATAATTTTGTTCATTGGACTTTTCTATAAAGATATTATCAATGGCTGTTTGTGTGCAAGTGGCTATCCTAGTGGGGAACTTTACAGTGGGAATTAAGTTGAATGATAGTGTTACTAACTCAATTAAGTTCTTATTGGGAGAGTCTTTAAGGAAATCTACATTGAAATCACCAGCAACCACTATTTCTTTGTTGTTGGTTGTTAAATGGGCCAGTACAGTTTCAAGGTGGTTGACAAACAGATTAAAGTTACCTGCAGGTGCTCGGTATACACTTAATATTATGAAGGATTTTTTGTGAAATTCTAATTCTGTTGCACATGCTTCCATATGCTGTTCTAGGCAAAATTTATGAATGTCTATGTTCTTAAATTTATGACCGTTCCTGATGAATGTGGCAACTCCTCCTTTCTCCATTTCTGATCTACAAAAGTGAGATGCTAACCTAAACCCTGTAACACTTAAAAGTTCTATACCAGTGGTCACATGATGTTCAGAGAGGCAGATTATGTCAGCTGGGTTTGAAGACTCTAATTCATCTATGCAGATAGTTAATTCATTAATTTTATTTCTCAGTCCTCGAATATTTTGATGCAATAAAGATAGCTGACATTTTTCATTGACTGAGTTAAAATTGGGTGGAGTTAAAATATCTGTTGACAGTTGAAAATTCTTAACCAATATATGTTGATGCTGATGTAATAAGCTGGAATTATGTTTTTTGATTTCTTTCTCAAACTGAAGGTTTGTCTCAGTTCTAACCTCTCTTAAAATTTGCTTTCTTTCTGTCCTCCCTACCCTAAAAAAGGGTATTTTCTGAATCCTATAACCACTGGTATTTTACCACTCATGACAGTGCCTCCCCCCTTTAACTTTCCTGCTATTTCCCCAGCCAATTTACCCTTCCCCTTCCTGTTGAGATGAAGGCCATGCCTAGTATAATCCCACCTACTGATAGAATCCACATGAACCACACCAATGTGTGACCCCGCACCCGACATGAGCAGCCGTTCCAGCTCCAAATTAACTCTCTTGACAGAAGAGTTCAAATGAGGTCGGTCATGGTGCCCAAGAACAGATACAAACTCAACACTAGTATGCTTCGATGCTGATGCAATCTTCGCCAGGTCACACTCTATACTGTACCCAGGATCTCTGTCAATACTGTTACCTGCCCCACCCACTATAACCACGGTGTCTTCCTTAGTGAAATTTTATTTAAAACCAATGGGACCGATGACCTTGCTGTTTGGTCAACCAGTCAGTTTAAAATCAAACAAAACACAGCATGTGTCCTCTTAGTTCCATCCAAAGCTTGCCCGAGCACTACATTCATAATTTCAGTCGTCCACCGCTTCTAAGACCAACAGACAGTGCACAGCACCTCTGCCCTGTCTTCATATCTGCTCTGGTATTTTTCGCTGTTCCACTGTCACTATAACTCATGCCGCTTCGATCAGATGTGGGGAGGCAACTGCATGTACAATTAACTTCACCTCCCATGCTTGCCTGGGACAAGTGTCCTGTGTTTTACAGCGCAGGCCACAGCCGGAGTAGATACGCCGTTTGTCATCTGGCTGGCCACCAGAAGCAGCAGCGACCAGTGCAACTACAAAAATTATTCGAGTATTTAAATCCATTTTAGCGAAGTTCAATCTGCATACACTTTCTAATCAATATTACCTCCCCCCCCCCCCCAACATACACACACATACACACACACACACACCAGTAGATATTAATAAGAGAAGTGTCTATTGCTCGAACGACCGACAGTATTTAAAAAGAAAATAATGGCTTGTAAGTCTGAGACGTGCGCTTGGGTTTCCGATCATTGTGTTTAATACTGAGGCATTGCAACGTAATATCCTCTAGAAATCTAGTAGATCAAACAAAATATCGTGATCATCCCTGACAATACAATATTGGTGTGTGGAAGACTACTGCCATTCCGTATAGTGTTACCAGTAAAAACTATCCAATAAAACAACAACCTTCATGATATACAGCCGTTTCATGATGTACAGCGTGCGTTTTTAAATGCAATTTATTTATTGTTGCCAGCACTTCGTGCTGTAACTGTTACGTAACAATTTTGTCAGTCGTTAAAGCGTACTCACCCTCGTTATTTTACTAAAGTTGTGAAGTTCTTCCTCATTTATGAAATTGATGGGTTCCTATGACAATGACGCGAAGAACTGCTGTGTAAAAGTTCATTCCCCCCATACCACCTTGAAGTTCAGGGAACTCCGAAACTCCGACAGAATGCTAGCCTTCCCCATTTAAGTCCGAAAATACTAACGCTACAAGAGTGATCAGAGATTTAAAATCATGTACACAGCTTGACATCGATAAGGACCAGCTGAAAATTGCCAATGAATAACTACCAATGGCTACGGAACAACGACGATTGCTTCTGAACACCCGAACAATGATAGTAAAAGGAAATGTAGTGGGCGTGACGTGTTAGCGTGATGTGTTAACTGCAGCGAAACCTGTGCATGAACGCTCTATATGCTTCCGACAGTTCGTGCAGTACGGTGTTTGAAGAAAGTTGTTGTGGAGTCGATTAGTGTGACAATCCGTGTCGTACGGAAACATGTCTCTAAGATATCATTTAAGTGCTGACGATCATGGACGAGCAGCTGGACGCCTTGAAGTCGGTCATAGTGTCACTACTGCGGCCACAGTAACATATGTGTAAAAAATTGTGTCTTCTCGCAATTAAAAAGGCCGCTGGAAGTGGAAACGCTATGCAAGTTCTTAATGAACAACCCTCCCCGAATCGTGCAAGAACCGAAAACTGACTCGAGAGAGGAGTGGGACAATACCATCAGGGACTTCCTAACAGTTTGGTAGCCAGCGTGAATAGCAGGTACATAATGTCCATTAGTGCCCAGGAGGGTATAACATTACTGGAAGTCACATATCGCAATTTATGTTTGGAACCTGAACGTGATTTATGTCATTTGTTCAGCTTTGTCAAGTGGTGAAATCTGTACCATTTTTCTCTAAAAATATACCATGCCGCCTATATTACTAAGTTTCATGCCGTCCATCCCTGCCTTTGATTATTCCTGCCCAACAACATCTCCGTTTCCAGAATGAGATTTTCACTCTGCAGCGGAGTGTGCGCTGATATGAAGCTTCCTGGCAGATTAAAACTGTGTGCCCGACCGAGACTCGAACTCGGGACCTTTGCCTTTCGCGGGCAAGTGCTCTAACCATCTGAGCTACCGAAGCACGACTCACGCCCGGTACTCACAGCTTTACTTCTGCCAGTATCTCGCCTCCTACCATCCAAACTTTACAGAAGTTCTCCTGCGAACCTTGCAGAACTAGCAGTCCTGAAAGAAAGGATATAGCGGAGACATGGCTTAGCCACAGCCTGGGGGATGTTTCCAGAATGAGATTTTCCCTCTGCAGCGGAGTGTACGCTGATATGAAACTTCCTGGCAGATTAAAACTGTGTGCCCGACCGAGACTCGAACTCAGGACCTTTGCCTTTCGCGGGCAAGTGCTCTAACCATCTGAGCTACCGAAGCACGACTCACGCCCGGTACTCACAGCTTTACTTCTGCCAGTATCTCGCCTCCTACCTTCCAAACTTTACAGAAGTTCTCCTGCGAACCTTGCAGAACTAGCACTCCTGAAAGAAAGGATATAGCGGAGACATGGCTTAGCCACAGCCTGGGGGATGTTTCCAGAATGAGATTTTCACTCTGCAGCGGAGTGTGCGCTGATATGAAACATCTCCGTTCTTTAGCAGTTGTCAAGTAGTGATTTATAACAAGTAGCTTACATAAGTATTATAGGAACTTTAAAAAGATTCCACGAAAGAAAGACAACAGGTTTTCGAGACATGTGTGCCATGAAATAATATATAGTATATTTCCCGAAGCGTTTGCCTTGGATTTTTAACTGTAAAACCTCTCCGTGATGCATTGCTTCTCTGTTGCAGCATAGACTACAGAAGCCGCACGGACTGAACGACTGCATTAGTGTCAATCGTCGTTGGATCTTCTTCACATACCCTATTAATTTGCCCTAGTAATGGTATAGACCGGCGAATAGTACCTAAAAATCAGTTCAACAGGTGTTTTATGAGCCACTTCTTTCCTTAATAGATTATTATTATTATTATTAAGATTCCGCCAATGAACCTCAGCGTGTCATCTGCTTTTTCTACTGTTCCTTACATCTAGTAACTGCACTTTAGATCGTTCAGGACTTTTAATTTCAGAAATTTAACCACTGTTACTGTTTCTAGTGATTTGTAGTCAATACAATAGCACAAGAGTATTGGGTGTTTTCACCTGTTTACGTCCAATAGCTACATTTATTTACGTTCAGCTACATCTGCCATTCCGTGCACGAATCATCAATACTTTACATATCGCTACATTCTACTGCTGTTGCTGCCCTCCTCTGGATAATAGCTTAAATCTAGATACATATTCCACAAACCAGTGAATGGTAGGAGATACATCATAACAATATTATGGATCTTCTTTCCTACTCCAGACAGGTACTGGACGAGGAAGAAACGATCATTTGTATGCCTCTCTCTCGCCTAACATGCCTAATCTCTCTTATGATCACGATGCCAGATTTAGGTTTTTAATGCCGAGAGTATAGAGGAAACCAAATTAATAATCATCCAGAGCAATGACGAAATAAGCCTTCCAGCTGCACTTTTTATCACACTGTGCTCATTATACTATACACACAATATTTGATTTCGAATAGAGTGTATCTACCCCCCATTGACACATTCCATGCGCGAACTCGTCCCCGTTTAGTTGCCTGATAGTGAGCAGTGTGGTCTACATTACGCATGCACTATTTGCTCAGAAGTATCTAGACACCTACTAGTTGACTTATACGTCGGGAGTGTCTTCCAGGCGAATCACAGACTATACTTAAAAAAGAAAAATATCGAGACTAATAAGGCTAGAACGTGGGCAGGTTTTACGATCGTTTGTTTCACAGTCAAGCCTGATAGTTTTTTGAACATGAGCTTATGCAATTCGTTTCCCATCTCCACAATTAGTTGTGTTCCATGGGTGTGTGTCAGCGTAATTGTCGCTAAACTCTTCTGGCTAATTTTAAGAACAGCGTTTTCGTAGTAGGATGAACAGTAACACTACCTCTGCATCGAATAATCAAAACTGAAAAACGTCTCAGGCAGACGAGCAAATACTCATAAAGAGATCGGTCTAATATGTGTTCTGTAGCCCATTTGGTTCGTGGATGAAATATTATATTCCCTTAAGGTTTCTGCAAATACCTGCCCCGACAGCCATGCGTTATAAGCGCTGCGCTGTTATCCGAACAGGGAGATACATCAACCCCGGATCGAACCACCTGGCAAATTAACGTTGCGAGTCGGTGTGTTAGCATGCTTGGAGGTGATTTTCAGGCAGTTTGCCACATCCTTGTAGGCGAATACTGGGCTATTACTCAGTTTCCACCTTCGTTATATGATTTTATGATTTGGAAAGATCTACAAATCTTTTGCTCACTTTCGCATAATCAGTGCTATTCGCAGACAGTTGCGTTGCACATGTTCCGTCCTAGGAGGTAACAGGGAGGCGACAGGAAGGGTATCTGGCCACTCTTCAAATTATCGGGCCAAATCCGTTAATAATTATACCAAACCTGCACCGATGCGGAACGAAGAGACAAGAAAAAGAAGATGGATATTCGAGCAAACGAATCTAAGCCCGACGTGTGATTTTGCTTTATGCATACTACTTTAGGTCGTTCCAGGTACTTAGCCTACTCCTATGTATTATATGGTAGTTAATGTTTCCAGTAATAGTGCATTACAATGCTGCTATCATAACACAAAACCGAAATTATGTCCTGCGCAGACTTAGCGGTGTGAGGGAAGGAAACAAGCTTGCCCGCATCTCGTGGTCGTGCAGTAACGTTCTCGCTTCCCACGCCCGTGTTCCCGGGTTCGATTCCCGGCGGGGTCAGGGATTTTCTCTGCCTCGTGATGGCTGGGTGTTGTGTGCTGTCCTTAGGTTAGTTAGGTTTAAGTAGTTCTAAGTTCAAGGGGACTGATGACCATAGATGTTAAGTCCCATAGTGCTCAGAGCCATTTGAACCATTTTTTTTTTTAAACAAGCTTTTCGATCTATCTGGTACCTTCAAAGATATTTAAATCAAAACATTCGCACTTTTTTGCTTTCTTAGTATTAGTACCCCTGTCATTTAATATAACGCATCGTGTAAAGTAAAGTAACCTGGTACAAGATGTCACCCCCCCCCCCCACACACACACACAACTTCTTCCAGTACAAATCCAACCCCAAAACTTTTTCATCTATTATCTCTATGATCTTCAGCCATACGATATTATATATTGCTTGCTCTGGCTGACAGATCTTCTGAATTTTGGGCATAGGATCAGGGAATTTAGCCTATAAATTGCCAGATGAAAGTGTTCCAATACCTCACAGCTAAGAGAGTCAATTGTGTTGGTGAAGTAGAGTTAACTCGTAAAATAGAACGAATATGTCAAGCTATTTTAAGTGTCTTTGAAGCTACCAGATATGTCGAAAAGCTTCTTTTTCGTCCCTAACTATGCCCACAACATATTCGCGTTTTTTTCCTTCTTCTTCTATGATAGGTGCATTTTGCATTCTGGTTCCCAACTTTTACTCTGCCATAGTTTTGACAGTAGGCTACCATACGACGTAGATATTTTTTTCTTTTTGACTCAGGGGACGATTGGTCCGGTATAGGTTTTTTTATTGTCTTTTGAACCATGCTGCTCATATCGTGACAACGTAAAAGGCTTTCACAAAACAACAGGCTGACACTTAATTACATGTATTTGTCTAGCTCTTACAAAATTTTTACCGATTCGCTCAAGTCTGAAACTGTGAAGTGGCTCGCGTAAAGAAACTCTCAATGAGGCAGAATTTTTGCAAGCGAATTTTCGATTTTATCGTAAGAATGCATTTTTGTATTTGAATCATTTTAAACCCTTTCCGCGCATTCAAATCGCATGTGAATGGATTTTACTTGCTACACTTACCTCGAATTTAAACCATCGTAGCTTGACAATGGATAAAGATTACGGAAAAATAAATTATTCTATTTATCCATTTACCTACTTAACTGCAAAGTTTGAGCCGTTTCGTACAAGGTGCACTTCCAAAACAAAGACTTTTTACACGTGCTGGCACGTAAAACCCGAACGGTGCATATAGAAATGGTGCGTCAGTCGAGCATTAATTTCAGCCAAATCATTTGCAGAAGGGATTACTTAGCCTGAGCGGCAGCACTGTTTCGTCGATAAAACTTTGCTTCATATACTGTAATACAGCTACAGAAAGAAACATGTTCGAATGGCTGTAAAAATGGCCCCTGGTTTGGGCTAAATCAAAAGCTTTTCTCCCCATGTTCAAAACTCAGATAGGAACCCATCACCTTGACCCTTCTCCCTCACCGCGATTCTGCTCGCGGCCTTTTCAAATATTTGTTACAGTTCTTCCGCACTGTAGCGATTGTACAGCAGAGAATTTCCAGACCTGTTTATGTGCAATAAGAACATTTATTTACATTGTGAATTGCAAGCAGCTGTACCGATCACTGACCTTCCACACGTCTCCCTGCGATTCGCTGCCACACTCTTATTGATTGCGTCATCTGCAAACATCGTCTATCTACATTCAAAGATGTACCCCACAAGCCACTGCATCCCAGATCTTATCCTTATGATCGCTACACCGGATGTGACATGGTGATGACATTTTGATGTCGCAGTCCTCGTTGAACGTAATTTCTTTAAATTCACCCAATAGTGTCTCGCGAGAATTACGTTGGCTTTACCCCTAGGATTTCTCTAGCTTTTTTTGTTACAATACAAATAAGATGTATTAACATATTATGATCCTAGCAGCCACACAACGTGGCTGCTTTGCAGATAGGCCACAACCAATCAGATAACGTGATTTTTATGTTGGTAGATTTGTGGAAACCACACCTTTTGTGCATGACATACATTTCCTTAAGATTTCTCTTAATCCTATGTATGTTACCCATTCCACTGTTTTCTACAGACACGGTTTGCGACAATAGCATCCAGTGCCAACTCCAAGTCTTGCTACCTTCTTCTTCTTCCTGTTGACAACTGCTTCACCTGCGACCAGTATTTGCATATTATGCTAAAAAAATGTACATTATGGAATGCCCTTTCCTTAGGAGAATCTAAATAACCCAAGCACATTTTATTACACTACTGGCCTTTAAAATTGCTACACCAAGAAGAAATGCAGATGATAAACGGGTATTCATTGAACAAATATATTATACTAGAACTGACGTGTGATTACATTTTCACGCAATTTGGGTGCATAGATCCTGAGAAATCAGTACCCAGAACAACCACTTCTGGCCGTAATAACGGCCTTAATACGCCTGGGCATTGAGTCAAACAGAGCTTGGATGGCGTGCACAGGTACAGCTGCCCATGCAGCTTCCAACACGATACCACAGTTCATCAAGAGTAGTGACTGGCGTATTGTGACGAGCCAGTTGCGCAGCCACCATTGACCAGACGTTTAAATTTTGTAAGAGATTTGGAGAATGTGCTGACCAGGGCAGCAGTCGAACATTTTCTGTATCCAGAAAGGCCCGTACAGGACCTGCAACATGCGGTCGTGCATCATCCTGCTGAAATGCAGGGTTTCGTAGGGATCGAATGAAGGGCAGATCCACGGGTCGTAACACATCTGAAATGTAACGTCCACTGTTCGAAGTGCCGTGAATGCGAAGAAGAGGTGACCGAGACGTGTAACCAATGGCGCGCCAAATCATCACGCCGGGTGATAGGCGAGTATGGCGGTGACGAATACACACTTCCAATGTGCGTTCACTGCGCTGTCGCCAAACACGGATGCGACCATCATGATACTGTAAACAGAACCTGGATTCATCCGAAAAAATTACGTTTTGCCATTCGTGCCCCCAGGTTCGTCGTTGAGTACACCATCGCAGGCAGCGTCAAGGGTAACCGCAGCCATGGTCTCCGAGCTGATAGTCCATGCTGCAACAAACGTCATCGAACTGTTCGTGCAGATGGTTGTTGTCTTGCAAACGTCCCCATCTGTTGAATGAGATTTTCACTCTGCAGCGGAGTGTGCGCTGATATGAAACTTCCTGGCATATTAAAACTGTGTGCCCGACCGAGACTCGAACTCGGGACCTTTGCCTTTCGCGGGCAAGTGCTCTACCAACTGAGCTACCGAAGCACGACTCACGCCCGGTACTCACAGCTTTACTTCTGCCAGTACCTCGTCTCCTACCTTCCAAACTTTACAGAAGCTCTCCTGCGAACCTTGCAGAACTAGCACTCCTGAAAGAAAGGATAATGCGGAGACATGGCTTAGCCACAGCCTGGGGGATGTTTCCAGAATGAGATTTTCACTCTGCAGCGGAGTGTGCGCTGATATGAAACTTCCTGGCAGATTAAAACTGTGTGCCCGACCGAGACTCGAACTCGGGACCTTTGCCTTTCACGGGAGAGCTTCTGTAAAGTTTGGAAGGTAGGAGACGAGGTACTGGCAGAAGTAAAGCTGTGAGTACCGGGCGTGAGTCGTGCTTCGGTAGCTCAGTTGGTAGAGCACTTGCCCGCGAAAGGCAAAGGTCCCGAGTTCGAGTCTCGGTCGGGCACACAGTTTAATCTGCCAGGAAGTTTCGTCCCCATCTGTTGACTCAGTGATCGAGACGTGGCTGCACGATCCGAATAATATGCGGATAAAATGCCTGTCATCTCGACTGCTAGTGAAACGAGGCCGTTGGGATCCAGCACGGCGTTCCGTATTACCCTCCTGAACCCACCTGAACAGTCATTGGATGTCGATCAACGCGAGCAGCAATGTCGCGATACGATGAACCGCAATCGCGATTGGTTACAATCCGATCTTCTTTATGAAAGTCGGAAACGTGATGGTACGCATTTCTCCTCCTTACACGAGGCATCACAACAACGTTTCACCAGGCAACACCGGTCAACTGCTGTTTGTGTATGAGAAATCAGTTGGAAACTTCCTCATGTCAGCACGTTGTAGGTGTCGCCACCGGCGCCAACCTTGTGTGAATGCTCTGAAAAACTAATCATTTGCATATCACAGCATCTCCTTCCTGTCGGTTAAATTTCGCATCTGTAGCACGTCATCTTCGTGGTGTAGCAATTTTAATGACCAGTAGTGTATTTACGTAAAATTACTACTGTATTTACGTAAAATTACTACCCTTCCCCCTCCTCCCTTGCTCATAAATGCAATTCATGACCTAGTTTCAATTCTGGTTTTATCCCATGACCTGTTTGTTCCCGTGACAGAACCTATATCCATGAAATTCAAAACAGTGGAAAGATGGACACAGAGGACGATCAGTATGTTAAAAAAGAAATGAGTTTTATTTAGTTGAAGGGAACGATTAACACAGAGGACTATCAGTATGTTAAAAACGAAATGAGTTTTAATTAGTCGACGGGACACTATAATTTTGTGGTAATAGTCATCTAGTATGTTTCGAGAAGAGTGTCGAGGTTTTAAGAGAGTTTTTTGAAGTTCAGCAATGCGAGGAATGAAGAAGTTGCTAAAGATTGACGATGGTGTCAACATTGTAGTGAATCATTAAATTTTACAATGTAGCATTAAGGTACTGAAGTTACATGCTACAGGATGGAAGACAAAACACACAAGAGCTAATATTTACAAACGCAGGAGATTATCAGGGAGAACGAAGTAATCAAGGCATCAGAAGTTAAGTAAATATCTGTTTACCCTCAAAGAAGTTTAAGGTTACGGAACGATAGCAGTGACTATGCACGGAGAAGACAAGAGACGTTTAGTTTGAGAGGGAGAAATGGAAAGACTGAACTACAGAGGAGGAGCGGACTATTTAAGTAGAAGTGAGTATTACACGATCTTTGTCTTAAGGAAAAGTGTAATTAAAACTAAATTTGAAAGAGAAAGCTTAAATGAAATGACTCTAAGTCATGTAAGTAAAATATGGCTTTGTCATCCACTGTTACCATTATGGAACTGTATGTGCATGCGAATGCAATTTAAATAACTTTTTGAAAGCTTTTAAAGGAATTTTGGCAGCTTGGCGGTTCGAGAAACTTTAATGTCAGTCAAAAAATTTTTGCACTAAATTAGGCTATTTCATTGATTATTGCCATATTCACAGCCTCCAACTGCAGCAAAACATCTGCCTATCTGGAAGCAGTGATATTCTTCGATCACTGGCCCTGCTACATTTACGGGTGAGACAGGAAAACGATAAACCATTTCAAGCCATTTTCAGGTCCGCCCCCGGTAGCTGAGTGGTCAGCGTGACAGACTGTCAATCCTCAGGGCCCGGGTTCGATTCCCGGCTGGGTCGCAGATTTTCTCCGCTCACGGACTGGGTGTTGTGTTGTGTTGTCCTAATCATCATCATTTCATCCCCATCGACGCGCAGGTCGCCGAAGTGGCGTCACATCGAAAGACGTGCACCCGGCGAACGGTCTACCCGACGGGAGGCCCTAGCCACACGACATTTCATTTCAGCTATTTTCAGAACAAGCAAAAGACTGTGAGCAGACGAATTTAATAACACACCACTGGCATTATATTATATCAGTATATTCAACAGCAAAGTAAATCGTAACAGTGTAAATTATTCGCAAAGTCAATAACAAAATTAAAAATTCTCTCCAACTCGCATCAAAGGGAAAGATCAAGTATTTCACGCAGACGAATACTTCTTGTGACTGTATAAGTCATTCAGAAAATCGTATTCCGTCGAAAAGGTAATGTATTATAAAACACACTCCCTTACTGTTAATGGATCTTTGTTGTTTAAAGATGTGCCCGATGGTGGCAAAGTGTTAACATATTAATGAGAGATTACGCTTGTCACACAAATCTGTTGTAGACCAGAAGGTCACTGAAAGAAATACCTGATGAGATGAACAGAAATATGTTACAGTGAAGATATTGTAATTCGTGCTGGTCCCCTATACATTAAAAAGAGTGGGACACGGTTGTTAATAGTGCTCTCATGCTCATTATGGAAGCGATATGAGGCGATATGCAAATGAATTACTTGCCGAACTCGGAATTCTATTGTAAATTCCCCCAACGCGGTTGATGACATCTGACCATGCAATCCCAGCGTCTGTTGAAGAATAAGATTGAGTGCTAGCGTCACAAAAAGTAGTTGTGCATGTAAATTATTAACATCAAAATTTGTGACTTGGTTTTAGGAAAGGGTTGTTGTGTCGATATATGTGTTGTCTGAAATATTGGGAAAGATAATCAGATTTATTACATTTGAGAATCACGTATGATAATAAATTGAATTAATGAGGCGATGCCACCAGAGTGTGGACAGATTAATATCTTAATAAAGAGAAAGTAGTGAAACACAAATCTACAAGTATGAAACCCAGGAGAGCGGATTGGCAGTTCCCCTTAACTGAATGAGAGTACAAGGTCATGTCCTTTCTGTCAGTATCTAATCACAGAAATAATGCGAGAATATGCTGCTATTCTCAATGGGTCAATGGCCACTCTTTTAACTTCTATGAACTGCAAGGCTGATCGTTCTACGGCCGGAGCTGCGTGTATTACCTATTCTGCCCTTCTGCTCCACGACAGTGTCCCCAGCCGACTGTTCTCGTCGTGCAGGTATGATGTCGCTGCAACCACAATGGTGCGTGTATACGACACAATTCCGCGAAACTATCAGAGTAGCGGACAAGGTACATGGCTACTCCGCCATTACTCCGTATCGCCGGATACAGATTGCTGCCTCCTCATCGGACGCATGCTGAAAAGCGAGTGTCCCATTTCTACCAAAATCTAGTGCGGTGCGCTGCCCTGCTGCTGTGGCTGTCTAATTGCAACATTTTAACAAATTTTTCACCAATGAGCACTACTCCAGCACGATTGTGAGTGTGGGGGAAACACTGCTTACGTCACGTCGATCTGACCAATCGCGGTCGCCTGTGGAAATTGTCGCTCGTTCGAAAAACTTTCCAGACGCTTCCTTGGTGCCAACGTCTAAACGCAAAAATTCCACTCCTCTACCCTGCCTCCCCCCCGCCCCACCCCAAAAAAAAATTAAGTCAGGGATTCGTCGAGGTAAATTCCTTGCTGACAGTTCTGTCCGCTACCTTTTATGAGGTCAGGCGACACAGCCGGGGGGGAAACGGCGTCTCCCTGCGTTATTCACTTTGGGGAAACGTTCTGCTTGCCCTGCAGTGTTCTGCTTGCAAATGCCGACTTCCTGTCAGGCAGCATCAAAGCCCTGCCGCTGGACACCGGCCTGGAGGGGCCAGCACCTGCTGGAGTGCTGCAGGTTCCCTTCATATCGAAAGGAAGGGAAAGGATGATTGCACATGCAATGAGACGTCAGGGACTAACTTCCACGGTACTATAGGGAGCTGTAGGCGATAAAACCTGCAGGAGAAGACTGAGTTTGGAAGACATCCGACAAACAATTGAGAAGATAGGGTGCAAGTGCTACTCTGAGATTATGACTTTGACAAAGAGTGAGCATTTCGTGGTGGGCCGCATTGAATTGTTTAGAAGATCGATGACTTCAAAAATATGTGTATTTGTAATTTCCATATTTCATCTTGTATCGTAATTAAGTACTCCGGATTCTTGGGAAATCAAAAGATACATAGGCAATAAATACACTGCATACTCTGTTATTACCGATGCTGTTGTTGAAGTATCGACGCAGTTTTAGGTACTGGCACTGACACCAGGAACGTTGCTTAATCAAGTGTTATTAATGTTGGTAGTCGAACCGTTTTGTACTTACCGAATTATTGCAAATAACTACATAAATGATAGCTAACTATCCTATATTTTAAATGAACTGTATGTGTAATACGTAGTTAATGTATCACTCGCGGCACAGACCCAAAATAGTTCTCTTTCCATTGTATACAAAAAGAAGAACTGAATAAAACGTATAAGTCGAGTGCTTTGTGTTGAGAACTCCAGTGATATTTCAGCACAATGCAATAATTTGCGTTTCACCTTTTGAGAAGACTTTCAACAGAAATGCTAACAATGCCGCTCCTCTGGCATTACGGCCACCCCGCTATCTTGTCACTTCGGTTCTTCTCCCTCCCCCCAGCAAGGCCCCGCTGTCGGAAACCAATAAATTTCCTCGACCATCTGCGCCCCCACTGTGTGTTGATGCTATCTGTTTTCTGAGGTTTCACCCTCCAGCACAGAGGGTAGCGGAAGTTATCTCCGCCCAGCGGCCTACTGTGCTAGTCTGGAAGCTCTTCGTCACTCTCTTTGTCGCCTTGAAAAAGTTCGGTGCGACTTTTCTCTTAAGGCTCGCAAGTGTTACAAGGAGATTTCCATAAATGAGGAAACTAAATCTTTATTTTCGTTCATTTCGTTCATTTTCTGCTTATTTCTAAAGTACAACAGTACAAACTGTGGTAATATCGCGCCGACTAAAATTTATTTTACAGATACAAATGACGTCGCATACGGTTCAATGGAATTCCTGTAAAGTAATTGTGGCTACGATGCATTTTAACGATTTAAAGACTTTCGTGACCGTTGTCATTTCTGTGAAATCTTCCAAGGTTTTCTATTTGTTTATGTATTTACTTTGTTTTTAGGCTTTAACATTTCTAATTCACAAGTTATATTCCGACCTCGCTGCTGGGACTGTTTAAGGACTCGTCTGATGTTCCTGGTTAGGTTAAGAATATCCCAGGCGACAGGTGGAAATGGCGACTTGTGAAGAAGAGAGTTTGAAGAGCAGTATCTAACTATAAGATTTTCACGTCCATTTTAAACTCGTGTTTGACACAACAGGAATCGGAAATTAACTTCTGGTAAGTTATCTGAATTTGACACTCACATTATACGACGTGAACTACAACACTATCTGTTTATGAATAAATGGTCAGTAAGCTGATATCCAGATACAAATCACATGCAAAGGGACCAAGAAAATATATTAAGAGACAGATCTTGTTATTCAACAAGCCACGTGATACACTCTTGACCTGTAAATTAGGACTTAGCGTGAGAATTTATGACACATGGTCAGAGTTCAACAATTAGCGTAAGCAAGAGGAATACCGCAGCTGTTTCCACGGTGCACTTGCGTCTGCGAACTGAAGGATTCACCAGAAGAAAGTGCTATTTTATACTACATACTTGATTGAACTCAAAGGCAAGAATGTAAATATGGTCTGCAGAGAAATTCAACAACGTGCGTAGGACACAGTTAATTCTAAGGATACAACAGGTAACATGATGACACTAATCCTTACTAAATTGACGGTTAGCAGTTTCCTCCGCTGGTACGTTCAAATACTCCTCAGTCTTACTTTGACTGTAAGCTTTGAAATATAATAACCAATTGTGTTCTCCAGTTGTGGCTGAAAGGTCTATCATGACGATTAAACAGTATTAGTTTATTTTAAATCAGTGAAGTACATCATACGTTATAGATGTTCAAATGTGTGTGAAATCTTAAGCGACTTAACTGCTAAGCTTACATACTACTTGACCTAAATTATCCCAAGGACAAACACACACACCCATGCCCGAGGGAGGATTCGAACCTCCGCCGGGACCAGCCGCACAGTCGATGAATGCAGCGCCTCAGACCGCTCGGCTAATCCCATGAGGCATACGTTATAAAATAACGCGTTGTAATACCTTACTTTCCCAGGCTAAAAAGCTAATTCCAAAGACCCATTAAATATATTTGAAAAATGTTCCACATTCGAACAAGCGATTCTGAGAATGGATTAACGTAAAAGTTAATTCTGATACATATAAATTGATCAAAGTCGGTGTTTACAAACATCTGCTTGAAGAAATGTTTTTTTTTATCAAATCATCGAGCAGAGGGCAGTGGTCACGAATGGCGGATTCTTGTAGAAATACAGGATGACAGTTTTTGAACTATAGAAAAAAAGACGTAAATAAGTTACAAACTACGGCGTGCACGCGCTTTATTCCAAATGTAAACTTCACTACAGTTAGTCGGATTTAAGTTATGACATGTTCGATATGCCTGCCAACATTGACTATGATGTGACACAGACGAATAGCAAAATTCTGCGTGACCCGCTGAAGCGTCGGAAAATCGATGCTGTCGATCACCTGCTGAATGGCTGTTTTCAGCTCAGCCATGGTTTTGGGCTTGTTGCTGTACATCTTGTCTTTAATATAGCTCTACGAAAAGGAGTCACACGTGTTCAGATCCGGAGAATATGGCGGCCAATAGAGGCCCGTACCAGTGGCCTCTGTGCACCTCAAAGTGCTCCTCCAGGACATCAGACACTTTCCTGCTTCGATGGGGTCGAGCTCCGTCTTCTCAAAATGAGGGTCACTTTGGATGATGGGGATGCAATAACTGGCTCTGAGCACTATGGGACTTAACATCTATGGTCGTCAGTCCCCTAGATCTTATAACTACTTAAACCTAACTAACCCAAGGACAGCACACAACACCCAGTCATCACGAGGCAGAATGCAATAACTTTCATGTGCCATTCGGTAGTCACTGTGGCATCAAGGAATATCGCAACGATTATTCCGTGACTAGACATTGCACACCACAGCCACCCGTCGAGGATGAAGGGACTTCTCGATCGCGAAATGCGGGTTCTCAGTCCACATGATGAGCCAATTTTTCTTACTTTCATGTCCAAGTTGCCAACAACAAGGCACGTGCGCATGCGCATACTAATTCCCATCATGCCCCTCAGCCAGCCGTGCAGTTTGAACGTCCTGACGCAAGCCGTTTAGAACTTATGACTATTTTGCTCAATATAGTTCAATAATTGTCACCCTATATGTTCAGGTTCTTTCTGTTAAAAGACTGAGCATATGAATTTCAACGGGAAGCCTATCCCATCGTCACTTGACACAACATTTAAGTTAAATGTTGTCAGTCAGACTGGCTGCGGTGGTCACTTTCATTTGTCAATCAGCTTGCCTTACGTTAAACTTCAAGATTGGATCTGCAGAAAAAAATGCAATGCGATGCATATAGAGGTAAAACGAAGACGTGAAATTAATAGTTTGTTAGATTAGAACATTGCAACTATCAAACATACAGGGTGAGTCAGAAGAAAAGGTTAATGCTTTGAAGGGTGACAATATTAGTGACTCTGAACAAAAGACTTCATATGGAAATAGGCCCTATTCCGAATGGTTTGCGAGGCACAAACATTTATGTACACTGTTGTTTATTTCCTGTGTTATTCAAACATTGTCACTGTTTACAATGTACCATAGTAGTGTAAAATAAAATGATTAATTTGATACAAGATAATTTTGGCCTGTCAAGTCGGGAATCTATCTCAAATTGACCTACAAAAGCTACATAAACTATAGCGCTTGCGCTTCACGCGAGAATTTCAACATTCTCGTGCTCTCTTCACGCAGACATCTATTCCTACAAAAGAGGAATGGAAGTTTTTTGTAGTAAATTTAATCTAATTTAAATTTGTATTGTGACACGTATCCGCTAGAGTGGGCGGTTTTCAAATCATTCAACAAAAACGTGAAAAAGTGATTTCACGTTTTCCCTGTCTGGGAAACCATTCTGAATAGGGCGTATATCCATATGAATTTTTTGTTCAGAATCACTAATACTATCACTCCTCAACGCATGTACCTTTCCTCCTGACTCACTCTGTATACGTCAAAGACATGCCTAAAAATGGGCGACCGAGCGATGCCACTCAGTGGTTAGCGCACTGGACACGCATTCGGGAGGACGACGGTTCAAACATGCTTACGGCCATCTGATTTAGGTTTACCGTGTAAATTACTTAAGACAAATGCCAGGATAGTTCCTCTGAGATGACACGGCCGATTTCCTTCCCCATCTTTCCCTAATCCGAGCTGCAGATCCGCCTCCTATGACGTCGTTGTCGAAGGGATGTTAAACACAAATCTCATCTTCCGTGTAACTAAAGTGCAGCATGTTACGTTGCAAAGAGAGCTGAAATGTGTATTTAAGTTGAAGAACATATTTCTGCAATATTTCTGTTTTTTCAATAATATGCCTAAATACGGCAGTTATACACTACTGGCCATTAAAATTGCTACACCACGAAGTTGACGTGCTACAGACGCGAAATTTAACCGACAGGAAGAAGATGCTGTGATACGCAAATAATTAGCTTTTCAGAGCATTCACACAAGGTTGGATCCGGTGGCGACACCTACAACGTGCTGACATGAGGAATGTTTCCAACCGATTTCTCATACACAGACAGCAGTTGACCGGCATTGCCTGGTGAAACGTTGTTGTGATGCCTCGTGTACGGAGGAGAAATGCGTACCATCACGTTTCCGACTTTGATGAAGGTCGGATTGTAGCCTATCGCGATTGCGGTTTATCGTATCGCGACATTGCTGCTCGCGTTGGTCGAGATCCAATGACTGTTAGTAGAATATGGAATCGGTGCGTTCAGGAGGGTAATACCCCAGATCACATAATAAGCAGATTGACCGTCCTTACGGCGGAACAGGCAACCGTAAAAATAGTTTTCCCGTCGGTCAACAGATGTCGCAGGCGACGCTACAATGCTAACTGACCTGTCCACGTCGCGGAATTGGCAACGCTGTATCTTCGGTGACGTGAATGACGCTGATTTCTGCTTTGCTAGAGCGCTGCGCGCGAAATGCCTTCTTCACACAGCTGACTGTAGACCATGATCGGCTATTGTTTTTCGCGAGTTTTCAATCGATGAATGTAGATTAACTCCAGTAATTCTACAAACCAAGTTTATTTCTACTGTAGGGATACTTCTCACAACCATATGCGAAATGAAATAAATGAAAAGAAACACACAAATATTTCTCGTGAGTTACTGTTAAACGCAGACTGTATTGCAGTCGCATAGGTTGAACACTCGCCTTCCATGCCGTCTATTTCCTCTTTGTTATACAGCTCCTCTGATACGGATTATGGCGGTAAAAAAGATCTCCAAGTGCAGGTTAACACTAGAAAGTTTTCAAAATCTTCTCAACATCTTTGAAATATAATCCGTTAATTTAGTAACAAATATTGCACTGAGCAGTGGGTTTCGCGTCCTGACATTACCGATATAATTATTTAATTTGCATAGAGTATGTATAGGGATTAGGTGAGTTATAACGACAATATATTTTTCACATTTAGACTGTAAATAAGTTTAAGAAACAGATTTTGCTTCCTTTCTAAGTATTTCTGTAAGCGTTCTTAAGTATAACCACACTTTGCATTTGATTACTGTTAGTTGTGAACGAATATAATTTCATGTACGCACTTCACAACGATATCTTCGAAAAAAATAAATATTGTGAAACTTTAAATATCGTGAGTAAAAAAAAAAAATTCTGTGATGGTAAACATCTTAACTTTGCGCTCAGCACATCTACTATTGTCACAAGCAGTACTGTTTTGCTCAGATTTAACATATTACTTACTTCTAGTTAAACGTGGTAGAGTGATCAAGGAAAGGCAACGAAACTTATTTGTGCAGCCTAACGGAGAATCTTCATTTCGTACTTAAATACAGTATGAATAAACTACATATTTTTTATAATTTTCTGTTTTGAGACAGCTCTACTACACTTGTCTGCAGCTGTTATACAATTTGCATTTCACAAGATGATTCAAAATGAAAAGTCTGTGTTCTCCACATTCCTCATCGTCCAACCAGTGAAAGTTTTCAAGTTTTGATTTGATGTAATTAAAAATCCTAAACTTTATATTTCTCTTATAAATAAACTGTAAAAAACAGGACTCATATGCCTGTAAAGACATTTCAATAATGTTGCTAAACTCAACAGTTGGAGCGCTGAGTCGCACTGAAGAATGACACAAATTCCCAGTTGCGTATTTTTTATGGAGAATAAATAATTCCCTCTTCTCTTGAAGCTCACTCCTACATGTAAGTGTCTCCTTACATCTCAAACAACCGTACCTTTCGATATGTGTGCTAAGTAGCCAGCAAAATATGCTACTGAACACTGTTCAGAGGAAAGGTCGTGCTGTGAGGAAGACAAATACTCGTCGGCCCCGATGGTACTCCCTTCTTCATCTGTAGAGCAACCAAAGTTCGGAATTCCGACGTTTCCAGAGCTCTCCAACAGCTGACATTCATCACCTTCTTTTTGCAACACACAGTTGTTCAGTAACAGCATCTTGTCAGTGTCATTCTCACAATTTGAAGCGTCAGAAGGCTTCATTAGTGAGTTAATAGTGCTTGTTCGGAACAATCACCTTGGTGTTCTAACTGCTGGATTACGGTTGTAGCCTCCATTCTGACGGTACACAGAAAACAAATTCTCAAGAGCATCTTGATTCAGTCTGCTGTTCAGTAAAAATTTAATTCCCACAGTTTGTTCCTCAAGAAAAAACTGAGCAATAGCATTCACAGTCTGGATTAAACCCGTAATGCATTGTGGTGTCGTTATTTTACGTGTATTTTTTTTCAATTTTATTTATGGTACTTAAGACATCCTTTGCATTCTGTAGCGTTTCAATTACTACTGGGCGTTTCCATTACTACTGGGCATTGTTCTGATAACGCACACCTATATGGATTAGAGGAAAATGCTGTCCTGCTGTTCAAAACGTCAAACAAATTGTTCATAAATTCTATAAAAGGAGCTGTGCTCTCTGCTGTATCACTCTGCAATTCTTTAGTCGCTACACAAGTTCTGATAGCTGCAGCGGCAGAGTGGCTGAGGACCTGGACTGCCATTTTTATCATTTTCTGAAATGAATCAGGTTGCAAATGACTGTCTACATCTACATCTACATCTACATGATTACTCTGCAATTCACATTTAAGTGCTTGGCAGAGGGTTCATCGAGCCACAATCACACTATCTCTCTACCATTCCACTCCCGAACAGCGCGCGGGAAAAACGAACACCTAAACCTTTCTGTTCGAGCTCTGATTTCTCTTATTTTATTTTGATGATCATTCCTACCTATGTAGGTTGGGCTCAACAAAATATTTTCGCATTCGGAAGAGGAAGTTGGTGACTGAAATTTCGTAAATAGATCTCGCCGCGACGAAAAACGTCTTTGCTTTAATGACTTCCATCATATTCACGTATCATATCTGCCACACTCTCTCCCCTATTACGTGATAGTACAAAACGAGCTGCCCTTTTTTGCACCCTTCCGATGTCCTCCGTCAATCCCACCTGGTAAGGATCCCACACCGCGCAGCAATATTCTAACAGAGGACGAACGAGTGTAGTGTAAGCTGTCTCTTTAGTGGACTTGTTGCATCGTCTAAGTGTCCTGCCAATGAAACGCAACCTTTGGCTCGCCTTCCCCACAATATTATCTAGGTGGTCTTTCCAACTGAAGTTGTTCGTAATTTTAACACCCAGGTACTTAGTTGAATTGACAGCCTTGAGAATTGTACTATTTATCGAGTAATCGAATTCCAACGGATTTCTTTTGGAACTCATGTGGATCACCTCACACTTTTCGTTATTTAGCGTCAACTGCCACCTGCCACACCATACAGCAATCTTTTCTAAATCGCTTTGCAACTGATACTGGTCTTCGGATAACCTTACTAGACGGTAAATTACAGCATCATCTGCGGTCAGTGAGTTTTACCAACATTCTGCTTTTTCTGTTCATCTTATCAATGTTATGTTTTCCTGATATCTTCGAATGAAACAACAGCGTAGTTGAAAGTGAGGTCGCCACTAAGCAGATTGTTTCTTATGCTTTTGAATAAATGTGGGACATCATAAATATAAAACAATTTCTGTCCATTCACAATAAAATAAGGTTTTTCAGGCGTAACTTGTAAATGCTTCACAACACTTCGATTACTAGCTTCCTGATCACAAACGACTAATTTTGGCTCTAGGTTTGCATTTTGCAATAAAACAATTAGTTCCTATAAGAGTCCCAATAAATCCGCATGTTTTACTCCTGAATTAGACAAAAAATATGAAACAGGCAATTTCCAGTTACTGTAGATGCCTCTAATCATAAAAACAAGTGCATAATTTGCAGGAAGTGGTTTCCTTCCCCTATCACCCCAATCTTCTAGACCTTCTACTAAATCGAGATCTTTAGCATATTCCAGATGACGCATTATCGACATCTCATCAAAAGATACTACACATGCCTTTTCTAAATAAGTTTGTGCCTCAAACTTCTTGCTAAGTTGACTAAAAAGGTTTTTGTTAAACCCTGGTAGAAATTTTGTGACGCCAATCCATCGTCTAATTGTGGACAGTCCAGGTAATACGATACCCAATTTTAGCAAAAATTTATATGCTGCAGGAGATTTGTAAAACAACATCAGAGAGAGATTTTTTTCGATAGTAGACCACGGACGTTTTTTGCTCTTGCACTGCATTGCATCCAGTGCCCTGGAGTAATAAGATGGGAAGCAGAAACTGCTTAACACATGGGCAATATTATTTGAGCTCCTACAATGCAATAATCTACTTTTAACTTTTGACAAGTAGGAAGTTTTGTTTTTCAGTGATCTGTTCATATTATGTATTTTCTATTTCAGTTTTTGCTTTCTAGGAGTATCCTTATCATCGTCACGTAGCATACAGAGTTTTCTTTTAACTTGTCTCGAGGCATTTCTATGATTTCTTTCAGGTCTGGAAATGGTTCACACTTTTGTGGTGTTGCATTTTTTTCTACCAGAAGGTGACTAGCTGCACTGTATGTTCTCCTTGGGATGTTCACTTTCAGTTCAGGTGATGACAAACTATTCTTATCACTAGTTTCCTCACATATTGCTGAAGAACCAGTGTCAGATGTAAATTTTACAGGAACTGCTGTGTGTATAAGCCGTTGTTTCGTACTGTTCATGAATGATTTTTCATCAAAATGGACATCACACAGCAGTCTATTGTGCAGTTTTTGTGGGTCCATATCCAGCAGTTTGACATTGCCTGTAACAATAACTATCTATCAGAAAAATACGATATATGTATATACAATTAACACATTTAGTAGCTCAGTCTACATTAGCATGATAGAAAGGAATCTTTCATTAAGTATTTGCTAAGAGAGATCTTTGTGTGCAACCTTGTTTGGACTTTAAATATTATGATTAATTCTGGGAATGTGGTCCTACGGCGTTTTAAGCCTGGTCAACACTGAGCGAACTGAAACAGGAAAAAGCGCGCATCTCGTGGTCGTGCGGTAGCGTTCTCGCTTCCCACGCCCGGGTTCCCGGGTTCGATTCCCGGCGGGGTCAGGGATTTTCTCTGCCTTGTGATGGCTGGGTGTTGTGTGCTGTCCTTAGGTTAGTTAGGTTTAAGTAGTTCTAAGTTCTAGGGGACTGATGACCATAGCTGTTAAGTCCCATAGTGCTCAGAGCCATTTGAACCATTTTTTTTGAAACAGGAAAAACTGCATTTTCATATGTGTAGACGAATTTGAGCAAACGAAATTCTGTCGTGTTTGGTTCGTAAACTTTACTCGGTGCCCACAGTGCCTATGAAGTTCCTGCAAAAGTTAAGAAACACGTGATTTCTAATCTCTTCTGCGTGACATTGCTTGCTTCGTAATTAAAACAAACATCGCCTATAATGTTGTTTCCCCTTTAGTGCTTAGCTTTTCACAGTGACAAACAATTAAGTAGCGAAAGCATAACATCAATGTTTGCAAGTGTTTGCGTGATGAAATGCTGATTCTGTAGTGTTCAATTCCATTCACCACTGCGAGACAATAACATTGTCTTTTTCGGTACGCATTCGGTAGTGTTCGTTAGTGTTCAGCTGGCTGTCGGTTTTTGAACAAAGCATCAAAAGAAGTTTGCCTCGTCTCCCCTTTGGCGTTACCAGCACGGAGAGTACTCGTCTTCTTGCGAACTGCTTTATGTTGCTGCTAGTAAATTTCCTCGTCACGTGTAATGAGGAGCCAAGGAAAGGCGTCAACCGACATATATGCAAAATTCTTGAATAAATTCTATAAAAGGAGCTGCAATTCAGCGTTAAGTGCACTGGCACTACTACCAAACGTTTCACATCTACGTAACAAATGAAGCCACCAACATATTTATTTTCCTACGCCACTTTGCTTTGTCAAAACCAGTGGGCAAAATAATCTTATCTCAATATCAAAGATTTACATCGTAGCTGTAACTAGAAGTCTGCGCGGACAGGAAAAATGCCGCCGTCCGTATGTGCAACGCATCCACAAGATCATTATCCACATCTGCCAAGTTGCTTATCCGCATTCTGAGATATTAACGTTTTGTAAAGCAGTTTAACCCACCACTGCTCTGAAAAGAGACTTGTGCCTGGCCTGAACTTTTGTCTGCTGATATCCGCACTCGGTTATGATGCGAATTAAGGCTTGACATATTTCAGTGACAGTCATTTCAAATTTAAATTCTTTTACTTTGCACGAACCTTATCGTAAATGATATAAGAGTGGCACGAAACGATGAATTTTGGATTGTTGTTGAAATGGGGCTGCAAACGCGGTAATATACAAGTGAAAGCGTGTTTTTCGAGCATATTTTGGCGGTGTCAACTTTGAAGAGCCACAGACGGCAAACCATAATTATGTTAAAATTTTACGTTGTACAGTTTAAAGATAACCCGCAAATATTCGCAACAGACGTACGCTTTTATCTGCAACAGAGTAATTACTAGGGATATCCGCACTCGAGTAGACCTGTTACTATAAGTAGTGTTGTTTTCGAGTGAAAGCTGTGTGAGGATTATTAGCGCACAGATAAAAAAAATTAAATTAGGCAGCGTCTATAGTTTGCATGCTATGCTCGTTCTCTTCTATTCTCCTCCCTTCATTCCAGTATAAACGCTTGTTTATACGTATAAACGAATGGCAGTGAATATTGGCGAACTATCTATGAATACTCATTTGCAGCATTGTAAACGAGGTTTTACACTCGTTCACTTCGTTCGCTCCAGTATATACCAGGATTTACAGGGACCATGAGCTAGCAGTTAGATGACGGCTATTAATCATTTATTTCACTGTTGCGATTTCAGCTCTAGAGCCATTTTCAAGTACCAAGGGAAAGGTCTTGTAAGGTAATGCTTCTTAAATTGTTTACCAGATGTTATCACACTATGCTTTGCATTTTGTTATCCATATCTTATATTGGTTTCAGTTTTCACATTGCAAACAAAAATGCCTCTACAGCCAAAATTTCGATACTGAAGTGAATAAATAGTTTAAAAAAGTCCAAATCGCAGCAAAGATTTCATTTAAAAATTATATGATATGATTCTTGTACAGTAAGGGCTGCCACGTTATATCAGAATATAAGATCGACAAAATTTAGATAGGATCGAATGCTTAGGGCTCTTTATTAATTCTTGCTCGTAACTAATTTATTGATTTACCTGAATTTAAAATCCACTTGCGTAACCTTTCTTTATCTTTGACGGGAAATCTGAACATTTTTAGTTCAGGATTTGTTCGTCTACTCCTTCCACAGTTTGATAAACTCGCAGGCCCTCGCATGACAACTTGATCCACTACCACCGGTATGTCAGAAACAGCTGTACTTCACAGACGCCAAATCGTGGAAAGCTGCACGCGCTCGGCCGATGTTGCCACATATTTCACAGAACGGAGTGCCATCTAGTGGTTGATTTCACAAGTATGGGTGTGACGCTGTTGCCGCCTGGTGGCCGTTCCCTGACAAGGGTTGCCTGCTAGACCAAGCGATCGGGCAATCTGTTTCTTACGTGATCTGGGGTAATACGGAACGCCTTGCTGAATCCCAACGGCCTCGTATCACTAGCAGTAGAGGTGACAGGCATCTTATCCGCATATCCGCATGGCTGTGACGGATCGTGCAGCCACGTCTCGATCCCTGAGTCAACAGATGGGGACGTTTGCAAGACAACTATCTGCACCAACAGTTCGACGACGTTTGCAGCAGCATGGACTATCAGCTCGTTGGCCATGGCTGCGGTTACGCTTGACGCTGCATCACAGACAGGAGCGCCTGCGATAGTGTTCTCAACGACGAACCTGGGTGCACGAATGGCAAAACGTCATTTTTTCGGATTAATCCACGTTCTGTTTAGAGCATCATGATGGTCCCATCCGTGTTTGGCGACATCACAGTGAACGCACATTGGAAGTGTGTATTCGTCATCGCCATACTGGCGTATCACCCGGCGTGATGGTATGGGGTGCCATTGGTTACACGTCTCGGTCACCTCTTGTTCGCATTGACGGAACTTTGATCAGTGGACGTTACATTTCACCTGTTTTACGACCCGTGGCTCTATCCTTCATTCGATCCCTGCGAAACCCTACATTTCAGCGGGATAATGCACGACCGCATGTTGCAGGTACGATACGGGCCTTTCTGGATCCAGAAAATGTTCGACTGCTGCCCTGGCCAGCACATTCTCCAGGTCTCTCACCAACTGAAAACGTCTGGCCAATGGTGGCCGAGCAACTGGCTCGTCACAATACGCCAGTCACTACCCTTGATGAACTGTGGTATCGTGTTGAAGCTGCATGGACAGCTGTACCTGTACACGCATCCAAGCTCTGTTTGACTCAATGCCCAGGCGTATCAAGCCGTTATTACGGCGAGAGGTGGTTGTTCTGGGTACTGATTTCTCAGGATCTATGCACCCAAATTACGTGAAAATGTAATCACATGTCAGTTCTAGTATAATATATTTGTCCAATGTATACCCGTTTATCATCTGCATTTCTTCTTGGTGTAGTAATTTTAATGGCCAGTAGTGTATAACCGATCTCTCTCTCTCTCTTGATTGCTGCTTATTTTACTGCATGTCAACGTGCTATTTGTAACGAAATATTTTACATCATATGATGGTTCATAAGGCATTAAACGCTCCATATGTTCACAACACTGTGACGGAAACACAAAAAATTATTTGTTAACAGTATTCTGATCACTATGCCCCTATGATGATGTCACCATTTTCTCAGCAAGTTGTTTCGGTAGTCTTGATGTTGAAGTTTCTTCCGTGCCTGATTTTCGACCACCCATCCATTGTTAGTTGAACACCTTTTTTTGATCTTTAATATATCCTTCATTATGTATCCTGAAATGTTTAATTTTCCTTTTCAAGTAGTACGTATTTCGACGATGCAGCTGCTGTACTGTGTACGGGTGCCGATGTTTGCACTGGCAGAAATGCCTGTCTGTTCGGCGCATGAGCTGCAAAAGCTGCTGCGCTGTTTACGGGAATTCTGTGGCGGGCCATACAGTAATTCGCCCACTTTCATGGATGGCAAGCGTCAACCGCTGTGTTAGCGAACTCTGTACGCCACAGCTCCATGGGGTGCTGTGGTCTCGTGGTTTCAACTGTCCTAATTACACTAGGGCAGCAGCTCAATAGCGACGCTGCTTACACTCTGTGTCCGAGCTGAACTTTGATACTGTGGCTGCGAATCCGCTGACACAGTTAAATGAAATTCTTACGTCGGTAATATTTGTGAGATTAATAGTAACTGTTTTGACAAGTTAAATGTACTTAACATCTTAACGTGTTTGGACTCTAACTTCATCGAGCGGCAACAAATACCTGATGGTTTCAATAAGTAATGGTGTTCATAGCTGAAAAGCCTATATATGTATATGTAAAGTCTTCCTCACGTTCGAGCCCGACGGTTAATATAACAAAATCGAAATACGCATTAACACATTATCTCATTTTGTAAATACATTTTTGTTTCCTTTCATTATTACGTCATGTTTGATTGCATGGGAATAGTTGCACTCCACTATCGTGATGTAGACCAGCACAGAAAGAAGGTTGGCATCGATAGCAACATTATCTGCATTTTATTGAAAATCTACACTAAAACTAACAGCGCAGCTATCATCAGTGCGTTGTAGGTAGTCATGTAGACTCAGCATATTTATATCGTCACATATTACGATATAACTTGGACATGTACAAGCATCACTCAGACATTGTTTTGCTTGATGATAGCTGCACTGTTAGCGGAAATCTACAGCGGGGTGACAAATATCGTGGGATACCTTCTGCCATTGTGTCTTTTTGCCAGGTGAAGTGCACACTTTCGATGTGGCATGGATTTAAAAAGTCGTTGGATGTCCCCTGTAGAAATATTGAACCCTACTGCCTCTATAGCCGTTGCCAATGTACGATGACCTCTCGATTATATCTCATTGATGTTCGACGGGATTCATATCGCTCGAACTGTTCTTCAAATCAAACGCGAAAATTTGTGGCCCGATGTCATCTATAAAGATTTCATCGGGGTTTGGCACATGATGTCCGTCAATGGCAGCATATGCTCTCCAAATAGCCGAACATCCCGAGGACTCATTCCATTCCACGTAAACACAGTCACCACCAGCTTGCCCAGTGCCTTGGTGAGGGGTCCATGATTTCGAGGTGCTTGTGCCAGAGTCTAAGCGTGTCATCAGTCCTTACTAAATGAAATCGGGACTCATCTGACGAGGCCAGAATTTTTCAGTCGTCTACTGCCCAACTGATTTGGTCATGAGCCCTGGAGAGCGCTGCAGGTGATGTCGTGCTGTGTACAAAGGCACACGCATCAGTCGTTTGCTGCTATACCCCGTTAACGCCAAATTTCACCGCACTGTCCTAAAGATACGTTCGTCGTACGTCTCACATTGTTTTCTTTTGTTATTTGATGCAATGTTTCTTCTCTGTTAGCACAGACAAATATACGCAAACGCTGCTGCTCTCGGTCGTTAAGTGGAGGCCGTCGGCCACTGCTTTGTCTGTGGTGAGAAGTAATGCCAGAAATTTGGTATTCTCGGCACACTCTCGACACCGTGGATCTCGAAATATCGAATTCCCCAATGATTTCCGTAACGGAATGTCCCATGCGTCCAGCTCCAACAACTACTCTGAGTTCAAAGCCCATCGATTACCGTTTTGCGATCATAATCACATCGGAAACCTTTCCATATGAATCACCTGAGTACGAATGACAGCTCCGGCAATGCACTGCTCTTTTATTCCTTGTGTACGCGACATTACCTCCATCTGTATATGTGGATGAGCTATTAAGCTACTTGTATTACCTCAGTGTAGATCTGCAATAAAATACAGTTGTCACGACCGTTGCTGATCTCCTTACCGTCTTTCCTTATGTCTTTTTTTCATTTTTAGTCTTCCTTTTTCCGTTTTTTAAAGTTTATTGTTCGTTTTTATTTTGAAGTCACTTCCTTATCCTTTATTTTTCAAGTACCAATCTTTCTTTTTTTTTACACTTATCCGCCGGCCGCGGTGGTCTAGCGGTTCTAGGCGCTCAGTCCGGAACCGCACGACTGCTACGGTCGCAGGTTCGAATCCTGCCTCGGGCATGGATGTGTGTGATGTCCTTACGTTAGTTATGTTTAAGTAGTTCTAAGTTCCAGGGGACTGATGACCACAGATGTTAAGTCCCATAGTGCTCAGAGCCATTTGAACCATTTTACACTTATCCCTTTTATTACCATCCCATTAGTTTCCACTCACTTCTTTCTCTTTTCACCTGTTACCCTTCAGCCTTTAATATCTTACGTTATTATATGAGTGGTGTAACTTTAGTACCACTGTTCATGTCTCATTTAGTGTGCCGTTAACTTCATAATAATAAATAACTTAGTAGACCGCTTCAGCTGTATTGAGGCCTTTATTTTTAGATCGGCATCAGTTTCATGGCTCTATGTGTCACTTCTTCAGGTAAAGATGAACATAATAATAAATGAAGTAGGAATAAGAGCCCTAAGAAATCAACTGAGACGATATGTGTTGAAAAATGTTATAACATATTTAAATTAAAAAACCCTTTAAAAGCTTTTTCTTAATAATATTGAAATATTTTCACTCATAACTACAAAATTATAGCTATAAAGCTCCTAACTTGGTGTACAACATTCTTTTTCCATCAAAATAAAACAGCGCTAAACGGCAGTATGTTATTGAATAAAAGAGCCGGATGCATTGCTTCCACTCCAAAACAGATTATAGATACCACAATGATACACTGGTAAGATGAAAATATATGAAAAACTGTTAAGACCTAATATGAGGTTAGCTTGAAAAAACCAAGGAGTGGTTGCAGCGTAGTAGAGAGATATTCTAAGTAATCCCCACAACATGTCTCAGGTACATCTCCATCTGCATTTACATCTACATGGTTACTCTAGAACTCACACTTAAGTGCCTGGCAGAGGGTTCAACGAGCCATTTTCATACTACTTCTCTACCATTCCACTCTCTAATTGTGTATGGGAAAAAGGAACACCTAAATCTTTCCGTTAGAGCTCTGATTTCTCTTATTTTATTATGATGATCATTTCTCCATACGTAGGTGGATGTCAACAAAATATTTTCGCATTCGGAAGAGAAAGTTGTTGACTGAAATTTCGTAAATAGATCTCGCCTTTGTTTCAGTAACTGCCACCCCAACTCGCGTATCACGTCAGTGACAGTCTGACCCCTATCGCGCGAGAACACGAAACGAGCTGCCCTTCTTTGCACTTTTTCGATGTCATCCGTCAATCCTACCTGGGAAGGATCCCACACCGTGCAGCAATATTTCAGCAGAGGATGGACAAGTGTAATGTAGGCTGTCTCTTTAGTAGCTTACGGAAGACACATAAGTGGACAGCTAGCCAATTGATATCTTGCGCAAGTGCAGATGATGCGCGGGCACAACTGAATGATCGGTGGTCTTTTGGAGGAACGACTGACTGGTAAATGAGAACAAGGAATATTACAATATCCGAGAAGAAAAACTTTTTTAAGGAGCTATAAGTATAAAATAACAATGACAGCTGACATATGTTTTCATTAGTTACGCCCGAAAACTACACTAAGGTAAAGGAAACTCTGACACCAAGGGAGTTTAATAACTTAAAAGAGGGCAACCGTATGCGTATATTACGGTAAATGTACATATCTGCAACAGTATCCAATAAATACACCTTAAAAATCTTAAAAAAAGGTAAAATTCAAAAATTATGGTTTCAAAAATGTTATAATGAATTATAGTTTATAAAAAAATTTTGTACTATGAAGAGAACAGAAGACTGTAGTTAATTTTGAAACTTTTTAAATTGTTGTTAAAACTTGAATATTTTTTGTTTAAAAACAAACTGGAAACCTAGGTATACAGGAAACCTAACACAATAAGACGGTGGGGGGGGGGGGGGGGCTAGGATGTGGGGTGGTGAGGGGATGGGAGGGAGGGGGGGAAGAATATGGAAAAACCTAGGAGGAAAGAATGGAAGGCTAGGTGGAAGGAGAACTCAGTATTACGTCACCTGATTAAGCTGTGGAAATTTGGAAAAATGCTATCGAACAGTGAATCGGGTTCACCGCCCAGTAGGGATTTCGGTTTTCAATTACATCGATTTTTTTCCACGTCGGCTTAACCTGCCCTTCAGAACAGCCAAAAGTGACGGTTTCTGTAATAACCGTCTTTCGGTTTATTGTTTCCGTTATTTACTTTAATAAACGTTAAGATCGCACAATGATTGAAAAATTTTAAGCCTGTCAATTTCAGGAAACATAGAGTCAAAATATTAAATTAAATAGGCAAATAAAAATAAACTTAGTTGTCGCTTTTCTCTAAAAGTGGTAAGTGTTTCAATACTATAACGATTCACCAGGATTCTCCTATTGATTCTATTTTTAACACTCTGCTCCAAAATTATAATGTAATTGTGGATGATATCACTATTTGGGCATTACGTATAGTCATTGCTAAAGGGTGAAAACTGAGGTTGAAAAACTGTTTTTCGTGTTAATTTGTCCGTTTTCAAGGGCCACAGGCAGCAGATCAGCTACTTTCTCTTTTTATTGCATATTATGGTTGAAGTGTCGTTAAGTTTTTAATTTATTACTATTTCCATAATTTCCTTGCTGGTTTATTATTTCATGGAAATGGCAGATAAATCTGTAGTCCTTAAACCATTGTACTTCATTGCTACCTCACTTCGTAAAGATATTTCCAGACTATGGTTGGTGCCACTCAGAGGTACATCGGATGTCTGACGACGACTGCGAGAAACTACTATTTAGACCAGGTCTTGCACACTGCACGTACACGAGTACCGTAAGCCCCGACACGTGGCAGCAGGGTCGTTATTGTCCTAGCAGTGCTGTACCAGTCAAACGCCACGTGTTTGTTGCTCGCTGCTGTCGGCATTGTTATTAAAATAGCACTGATCGCATTCCCCATATCCTATAATAAAGCAATGTTTCAATCCAATGTAAATTTTTCGAATAAAAATCACCTTTTTTTAAAAAGAAAAAACGAGCTTTCTTTAAAACACTGCAACTACGGATAATTCATATTTCGGTTCATTTACTCGGTTATTAGTAAAAAAATAAACACCAATTATAACCGAGACCAAACAAATAACGAAAAATACCGGTTATTCAGAAATAGAATACCGGTATCTGTTTTATCCGATACGTTTTTCCCATCCTTACAGCCCATCTCAAGTACTGAAATGGAAGAAAGGTCAGAGATACGTGCACTATGCAACCGCAGCCGGTTCCCTCGCGAGGTGCCGCAGGAGCAACTGAAGCCATAAGCACCCCTCACTGATCAGCTGAGTTTTGACCTTGCCCGTATCACGTTTTTTGATGCGGACTGCTCCGTGAATTGTTGATAGATGCTTAAGATGACCTCGGTACGCTCGGGAACTCGGCCATTATCGATCTCAGGCAGGAGGACCGTGCATTAGAACGTTGAGCACTGAGCATGACGAGTTTTTGAAGTCGTGGCGTGAAAATAGCACGTTTGCACGTTTGGGAGTTTTTCCGAATGTGCAGAACAATATCCAACATGATAGATATTCTGGATGTGAGTCTGAGCGTTGACCTATGAGATGAACGCTACCTTCGTCACATGCATGCTGTCTCCGGTCCTGTCGAAGCCCATATGTGTATATGCCGTTTCTAAGCATCAGCAAATGGAGCATCTCTCGAAAAGGCGTAGTTAATTGTATGATTCGTGGTAATAAAGCTAAGGGCAACGTCACACTGCTGATTAAAGGATTAAAATAACCTGCGTATTATGGAAGTATGCCGTTTCAAGGCATCGGCACACCGAGGATCCATACGAAAGGCAATGTTCTTGGTACAATTTGTTATAATTAAATGGCAGTTAATAACATATCTACAATTAAAACTTTCAGGAAATGGTAAGAGGCAAAGTATGGTCGGTATAGCGCAGGGAGTAACCTCGATTAATGGTAACGTAGTGGGTCATGTTTTGCTGATTAGCGTCGCCCAAAGTGCACAAAAATTTTTATTTCTAGTTTCGCGTTTTCTAATAGGTTCTGATTCTTTCTTTTTAGTTTCATGAAAGTATATTCTATAATATTCGATGCTATGGGAATATAAATGAGCTCTTTCTAGAGAGTGGGTTTGTTCGATTGGCTCAATCTACAAGACAGCTTGCACTACTTGCAGTAAGATATTTGCTCTCTTATTTTTAGGTTTTGTACTCCACATGTTGTAAACATTCGTCTGATTAATAGCAACAGTGATAAAATAAGAATGATCTTAGGATTTTACTAAAAAGTGAGAATGATGAAATAATTTTTAATCTTCTGTGGAGAACCATTTGTAATGGAATTTTTACAGTCCTTTGTCCTTATTGACTGGATATGATACTATCATTTTTGCCTTATAACACCCCCATGGATACTGAAGCCTCTATTTATGTATAGTACAGACAGAAAAAAATGACTAGCATATGGACAAGAGCTAGTTGAGGTAACGTAGGAATTTCAAGCTTGTCCATTTCGTAAACAGTGTGATTTGCGAGCCGAATGCAGCCGATATCTGCCTCTGGAGCGCGCTGTGATCGCTTGCAGCATGTTGATAACACGTACCTTACGCACAAGTCGCATCGTTTCTGAGCGTTCAGTACCACGTTGAACTCAGCACGCTCAGCGTTGACGTTCTACGGCATTGTCGGTGTGCCGACGGTCTTAGGGACATCTTGTTTATTCACAGGTCTCAGCGTTAAGCCGTCGGCACACGGACCATACTGACGAACGTCAACGTTGAACGTGCCGAGTTCAACGTGGTGCTGAACGCTCAGAAATGATGCGCCTTGTGCTTATGGTACCCGCACCTCAGAGAGTGGTAAACGCCATCTCAGCGGCAGTTGACAGCTGTATCTGGCTCGTAAATCACACTGTTTACGAAATGGACGGCCGTAAATTTCCTACTCTAGCTCTATTAAAACGCACATCTCCTCCCTTGTCAATATGCTGCTTACCTTTTCCTGCCTGTAGGATATGTAAATAATACTTCAGTATCTACTAACATCTTATAAACCAGCCGCGGTGGTCTAGCGGTTCTGGCGCTGCAGTCCGGAACCGCGGGACTGCTACGGTCGCAGGTTCGAATCCTGCCTCGGGCATGGGTGTGTGTGATGTCCTTAGGTTAGTTAGGTTTAAGTAGTTCTAAGTTCTAGGGGACTTATGACCTAAGATGTTGAGTCCCATAGTGCTCAGAGCCATTTGAACCATTTTTTTTGAACATCTTATAAGGCAAAAGGGGAAGTACCAAGTCAAGTGCATGAGGATAGCGGCTTTTACGAGTTCCGTTACAAACAATGCGTTAAAATTTACGATAGTTCTCCACAGAAGATAAAAATTATTCCAACTGTGCTGGTGTAAGTTGTCGCCAACTCTCCGGTCGGCAAACAGGCTGCGAGAAGATCGATAGCAGGCGCCGGATCAAGCGAACCTGTCAGGAAAGAGGTCAAAGACAAACTCGCAGCCAACTCCCTCTCGGTCGCCAGTATTCAGATCTCCGCCGCAAACCAGAGGGCCCTTCAGTCACAGGCAGTCAGCCCAGTCACAGTTAGTCAGGGTCGTCGTCTCTAGCTCCGAGTCACTCAGTACCAGAGCGTACTGTATATAGTGGGGCATGTACTTCAACAGCAGTGAGCTTGTACCACAGCAACTTGCTCTAAGATAAGTAGCTCTGTTTATGTTAATAAAGAACCCTGTTAATGCAAGTGTGCAGTTCGCGTTGTAGAAGAGGATACCGGCCACCAAATAACATCGTCTTCCTGGTTCCTATGGTACAAGCCTGCAGGGACAACGAGATGACACAAAACCAACAGTCTCACGTTTTCGTAAAAGCCTAAGGTCATTCTCACTTGATGACTGCTCCTGTTCAGTAGCTGAATCTTGACAGCGTGACAAATATAAGACTTGAAACATGAAACCACAATATATCCTAGTGTAAGTAGTGTAAGCTGTCTTGTAGATGACGCCAATCGAACGAACACATTCCTCGGAAAGAGCGCACTATTAATTACGTAACATCGAATATTACAGATTATACTTGTTGAAGTACTATGAAAATAACAGAACTATTAGAAAACGGGAACAATAGTAAAGAAATATCGGGATTCAGTAACACACGAAGCAACGGATCACCTGTTATCTTACGATAGCGGGGCTCTATTCATTACACTGCACAAAAGCGTTTTAAGATCAAACATTGATTTTACCAAAGCTTTAATCCATGTAATTAACTGACCTTTAATTACGATACGTTGTACTAAGAATAATGCGTTTTTGATGGATCCTCAATGTGTCGTCGCCATGTGACGACACAGTTTCAATAATACACAATTTACAATATGTTATTACCCACCATTATGAAATTTCCCTTCATTTTGTTACAAAAAATCGTATAGCTCAATTTACTAGTGCTTAGAAAAGGCGTTCTAAGCACATATGAGTTTCCACTGAAAGCTTTTACGGTGTCTGTATTGAAGAGAGATGGCACCATGTCCTTCCATCTCATTTGTCTAAGCTCAAACGCACGTTTAGAATATCTGACATGGTACATATTGCTCTGCACAATCGGAAAGACACTGTAACGTGCTTTTTCCACGCTGTAGCTTTAGAATCTCGGCAAGCTCAAAGTCCGAATGAACGTCCCGGTGCGGAAGACCTTGCCGTCAGCGCGAGTAATCGTAAACTGTGTTCTATCTACACAGAATCGTAAGAAAAACTAACACACGCTAGTGGCGACGTCTTCCTCGATTTACACTTTTTTCCCTTATATATTCAAAGATAAAGTGGACTGTTTGATATCCGACTACTCAAGTAGATTCCAGACGCGTAGATAGTATGGTGAAGGAGATCTCATTTCGGAAACTTCCTAAATCCATGATCTGGTGTGGGTGAGGTGTTCGGGGAGGGGCGGGGGGGGGGTGGGGTGGGGACTGAATTTTATTTCTGGAATAATTTTGTGCGTGTCAAAAATTATCTTTGTGCGTATATTTGTTGGTTGGAATCCCAACGGAAACTTAGGGATGGGATTTCCAGTTCCGCTATTCGCTTGGTATCTAATCGAACCTTCCCGTAAACTTTGGTGTCCTAGGAGAATGAAATTATTGCACTTTATTCCTGGGACAACGGACAGACAAGATTTAAATTTTGTGTAAGTGTGTCCATTACATATAAGCGTGTTATTATGGAAAGTTTAACACCTGTTACAGGTTAGGTATTTAGAGCTGTGAACTGCATTTTCAACCGCGAGACTCGTATTGAACAGTGCCTCATTAGTGTACTATCTCATTATTCTAAATGTTAGCTATATTTAACGCCACTACGCAGGATCATATTTCTTTTAAGCGTTGACAGTTGTGAAGGTGGTTCGGTGAACCCTCTGTCAGGCACTTAAATGTGATTTGCAGAGTATCCATAAAGTTGTAGATGTAGACAAGTATTCAAGTGGGATCTTGCTACTGAACATCTACGTTGTCACCAGTTCTAATAAAAAAATTAAAAAAAAACAGGAAATAGTAAAGATATGTCGCAAAAGAACGAAACACGACACTAGATACCGCTAATAACTCCTCCGTGACCTCGGATGCTGTCCTCATCCGAACGGTTGGTTTTAACGCCGCAGCACAGTATACGGTACGATCGTGTGATAAGGGCCAGTTACATTGGGACTTACATTCTGATGTGAACAGTGAACAGCTGTACCACTTGACGTTTTTCACATTAACAGATCATTTCGAGAGTTGATGGAAGCCTTAAGTAACAGAAAAAATTCCGACTGGAAACAGAACCATTAAACCTTTGGACAGTAGTGCGTCACCTAACATGCTGTGGTTCAAATGGTTCAAATGGATCTGAGCACTATGGGACTTAACATTTATGGTCATCAGTCCCCTAGAACTTAGAACTACTTAAACCTAACTAACCTAAGGACAGCACACAACACCCAGTCATCACGAGGCAGAGAAAATCGCTGACCTCGCCGGGAATCGAATCCGGGAACCCGGGCGTGGGAAGTGGGAACGCTACCGCACGACCACGAGCTGCGGACAACATGCTGTGCCCACAAATCATATACGACATGTATTTCAGTCTACATAGGAGCACCTGCATTAGAAGCGAAATTTTTTCCTTCGCCTGATAGAAACACCATCTTCCTAGACAAATAATTTCCAAAAAACCTGTAGCGCATCCACTTTGATGAAGTTGGCCAAGTGTACCGTCTAAAACTCCAGCAATAGGATGGGACATTCACAACCCTTGAATTACACTACTTACATACACACACTTCTCCTGTGCAAACAGTTGTATGTCACAATTTTCTAACGTCCTACTTTGAACTCGTCATAGGACGCCATCAGAAAATCCTTTTTTCTTAAGTCTCTTAGCTCCAGGTCAACAATTACCATTTCCTGTTGACCGTCTCTTCCATTGTATATATTGATGATTGCAAAATTTCCACTAGCATTAAACGACAGTCGAGATAACTTCAACTAAAGGCTTATCAGGCGCTTTTTCGCCAGATTCTTGAGTATTGTTCATATATTTGGGATCCCTTTCAGGTAGAATTGATGGAGGTGATAGAGAAGATCCAACGAAAAGCGGCGCGTTTCGTCACGGGATCATTTAACTGGCGAGAGAGCGTTACGGAGATGCTCAACAAACTCCACTGCCAGACCTTACAAGAGAGACGTTATGCATCGCCGAGGGATTTACTATTGAAAATTCGGGACAGCACTTTTCAGGAGTCGGACAACATATTACATCCCACCACATACATCTCCCGTACTGACCACCAGGAGAAAATTCGACAAATTAGAGCCAATATAGAGCCCTACCGGCTATCATTCATCCCCCGCACTATTTGCGAGTGGAATAGTGTTCTACATCTACATCCACATCTACATCCATACTCCGCAAGTCACCTGATGGTGTGTGGCGCAGGTTACCTTGAGTACCTCCATCGGTTCTCCCTTCTATTCCAGTCTCGTAAGGTTCGCGGAAAAAAAGATTGTCGGTATGCCTCTGTGTGGGCTCTAATCTCTCTGATTTTATCCTCATGGTCTCTTCGCGAGATATACGTATGAGGGAGCAATATATTGCTTGACTCCTCGGTGAAGGTGTGTTCTCGAACCTTCAACAAAAGCCCATACCGAGCTACTGAGCGATTCTCTCGCAGAGTCTTCCACTGGAGCTTATCTATCATCTCCATAACGCTTTCGCGATTACTAAATGATCCTGTAACGAAGCGCGCTGCTCTCAGTAGGATCTTCTCTATCTCTACTATCAACCCTATCTGGTACAGATCCCACACCGGTGAGCAGTACTCAATGGGCGAACAAGTGTACTGTAACCTACTTCCTTTGTTTTCGGACTGCATTTCCTTACGATTCTTCCAATGAATCTCAGTCTTGCATCTGATTTACCGACGATTAATTTTATATGGTCATTCCATTTTAAATCAGTCCTAATGCTTACTCCCAGATAATTTATGGAATTAACTGCTTCCAGTTGCTATATTGTAGCTAAATGATGAAGGATCTTTCTTTCTATGTATTCGCAGCAAATTACACTTGTCTACATTGAGATTCAATTGCCATTCCCTGCACAATGCGTAAATTCGTTGCAGATTCTCCTGCATTTCAGTACAATTTTCCATTGTTACAACCTCTCGATATACTACAGCATCATCCGCAAAAAGCCTCAGTGAACTTCCGATATTATCCACAACGTCATTTATAATATTGTGAATAGCAACGGTCCTACGACACTTCCCTGCGGTACACCTGAAATCACTCGTACTTCGGAAGACTTCTCTCCATTGAGGGATTCAGATACTGGTACCGAAAGTACCCTCCACCACACATCATTAAATGGCTTTTGGAGTATGATGTAGGTGTAGATGTAAAATTTGCGAGCCGAACGAACACATACACTGTAAGAAAAAAAAACACACCAAGTAGGAATAATGCGAATGGGTTGGAAATCGATAGATGTGAAGCACATAGAGAGAAAAAGAAGTCATTACAATTTTAGAAGAATTTGATGATTAATTCATGAAAAAGATCTTAACAAATTGAGCAAATCAATAACGCGTTGGTCCACCTCTGGCCCTTATTCATTCAGTTATTCGGCTTGGCATTGATTGGTAGAGTTGTTGGATGTCCTCCAGAGAGATATTGTGCCAGATTCTGTCCAACTGCGTGTTCGATCGTCAAAATCTTGAGAAAATTCGAGGTTCCTGCTCGTAATTCTACAAACTTTCTCAGCTGGGGAGAGATCCGACGACCCCGCTGGGCACGATAGGGTTTTGACAAGAACGAAGGCAAATAGTAGAAACTACTCTCGTTGGACATTATCTTGCTGAAATGTAAGACCATCATGCTCTCCATGAAGGGCAACAAAATTGGAGTAGCATATAGTCGAATTACCGCTAAGCTGTAAGGGTGCCGCAGAGGACAAACAAAGAGGTCACGCTGTGAAATAAATTACACCTCAGACCATCACTCCTAGTTGTCGTGCTGCATGGCGAGCTATGGGTTGGACTGTCACCACTGTCCGGGGCGTCTCCAGACAAGTCTTCGGTCTTCACTGACTGGCATAGAATTGTCTTCAGTGTTGAGTCCCGCTTCGAATTGAGCTCCGATGACGAGTCTGGCGACACCCTAGAGAGCGGTGTGATAACAACCTTACTATCCACCGCCATACAGTTCAACAACCAGGAGTGATGGTCTGGGGTGCCCTTTTTCTTCATAGCAGCACCGGTTTGGTTGTCATCAGTGGCACCCTTACAGCACAGTGGTACGTCGGTGACATTCTGCCTCCCGTTCTGTTGTCCTTTATGGCAAGCCATCCTGGTCGTATATTTCAGCTATATAACGCCGGACCATACACTACCAGAGTTTTTGCTGTTTGTCTTCGTATTTTCCAAACCCTACCTTGGCCAGCTAGGTCACTATATCTGTCCCCACTTGAGAACGTTTGGAGCATTATGGGTACGGCCGTACAACTAACTCAAAATTTTGACGATCTAAAGCGCCAGTTGGATGGAATTTGGCACGATATCTTTCGGGAGAACATCCGACGAGTCTTGTAATCAAAATCAGGCCAAATAACCGCTAGAATACGGGATGGAGGTGGGACAAATTGACTTACTCAGTTTCTGAAGCTCTTTCTCTTGGATAAACCATGCAATATTTCTGAAACAGTAATCGGTGGCTTGTCTGCACATCTATCTGCACATGTACTTCACATGTATCAATTTCCGCATCACTTGGATATTTTTTTAAGAAATATAGCAATCATTTTCTTTTTCTGTATTTTTATTTCTGCCGTTATGCGTTTCTTATTTTCGGCCATTTCACTCTTCAGTTAGCACATCGTTAAAAATATCGACTGCGGTTTGGACGCTGCACACTGCGCGTGAAAGAACACTTTTTTTTTTCGTCATGCCAGCGGCAGCATCCAAATTGCGGTCGATATTTATAACGCTGTACTAAGCGAAGATTGAAATACGTATTACGCCAACTGAAAATGGGTGAAAGTACGAAACACATATTGCCATACAAAAAAAAAATCTATGTTTCTTTATTTCTTAAAATAATATAATTACAGCCACAGAGTTCAGTATCCAACAAAATAGATAATTCATTTGGAACATGATATCTGGGAAAGAAATGTTACCTCTGTGACCTGCTTAACTCTGAGTTCGTCACTCGAAAAGTGCGCCATTAAACAGCAAAATCACACCAACCCAAAGCGCTCAAGTCGGCTGAATGGGTGACTGGCAGAATGGTAGAGGAGCCCGCGGAATTATGTCCCGTCAGACTCCTAGACACAATCCAAACTGGCCTCAAGCTTTCGCCCGCATCTGGCGACGTGGAGCGAAAATAAATTTCAAAATTGTTTAGCACGAACAAAACAGTGCGAAATATTGGAAAATAAAGCAAGAAGGAGTAAAAGTAAAGAAAACTCTCAGAGGTATGAGACAGGAAACGATAAAATAGTACATCTATACTCCTTACGCCAACTTACAGAGTCTAGTGGAGGATACTTTGTGTACCAGTTCTACTTCCTGTTTTTCATGTTCTAGTCGCATACGGTTCGCGGGAAGAACGATTGCTGTTAAGCCTCCGTGTGGCTGGAATCTCTCTAATTTTATCTTTATGGTCTTTTCGCGGGGTACCCGTAGGACGAAGCAATATATTAATTGACTCGTCTGGGAAGGTACGCCCTCGTAAATGAATCGTGATTACCAACGTCTCTCAAGCAGCACCTTCCAATTAAATTTTCTGAGCATCGCCGTGAGGCTTTCGCGCTTACTAAATGGACCTATACCGAAATGCACTGCTCTTCGTTAGATCTTCTCTGTTTCCTCTATCACTCCTATCTGCTTCGGATCTCGTACAGATAAGCAATATTCCAGTATTGATCGATGGATTGTTTAGTAAGGTACCTTCTTTGTTGACAGAATATATTACCTAAAGATTCTTTCAATGAATCTCAGTCTCACATCTGGCTTACTCGCGATTAATTTTAAGTGGACGTTTCACTTCACTGTTCTCTGCACTCATAACCCTAGATGTTTTATGGAAGTAACTGCTCCCAGTGATTGTTATGCAGTTGTGTAATCTTTGAATAAAGGGTCTTCCTCTCTGTGTGTCACAGTACGTTACATTTGTTTGAGAGCTATGAGACCCTGACCCGAGCGTCAATCCTCAACAGATCTTCCTTCATTTCGCTACGGTTTCCTAGCATTGCCACTTCTGAGAAAAGAACATCAGCATCCCCCGAAATGCCTCATCGAACTTCCGACGTTATCTACTACGCCAGTTACGTATATTGTGAAAAGTAATGGCCCTGTACGACTCCCCTGGGACACGGCCGAAGTTACTTTTTTGTCTGAAGACTTTTCTCCGTTCAGAATAGCGTCTTGTGTCTGTTTGCTAGGAACTCATTCATAAATTGTTCATTAGACGGCAGTGTGGAACAGTATCGAATGTCTTCCGGAAGCAAGAAACACTGCATCTACCTGGGAGTCTGTAGTTCTAAGTTCTAGGGGACTGATGGCCTCAGATGCTAAGTCCCATAGTGCTCAGAGCCATTTGAACCATTTTCGTAAGGTAGAGAATAAGGATGTTCTCCGTAGATTCGGCGAAGAAATGACTGCATGAAAAACACTAACAAGAAGAAGGGACAGGATGATAGGACGTGTGTTAAGAAGTCAGAGAATAACTTCCATGGTACTAGAGGGGGCTGTAGAGGCTAAATCCTGTGGAGGAAGACAGAGATTGGAAGTACTAGGTTTGGCACAGGAGAGTAATTCGCGGTGGCGTGCCCCGTCAAACCAGCCAGAAGACTGATGACTGAAAGAGAAAAATAAAACTATGATATAAACGGCTAGAAGGAGGGCATCAACTTCTTTTCCACAGTCTTTCTAGAGTCTTCTGGGAATCTCATTTGATCCTGATGCTTTTTCACTACCAAGCGATTGTAGTTGATTTTCTGCCCTGCAATCGGTTATCTCAGTATCTGCCATTTCGCCGTTCGTACAAGAAACCATATTACGAGTTTCGCGGAAGACCGATTTGTATATTTCTGCCGTCTCTCTGTTATCTTCCGTTTCGGTGCCTGTGTGATCAGTGAATAGATGTTTTCGAGCCCTTTACTGATTTTACGTAAGACCAAAATTATTTAGGGTGTTCAGCCAGACTGGATGACAAAATTTTACTTTCGCAGTAATTGAACGCTTCTCTCATTGATCTCTGTACGCTCATGTTTACTTGTATAAAAGTTGGTTTGTCTATTAGGTTTTGATTTTTCTTGAATATGTCTTTCTATCTTCGTTTTTTGCGTAGCACTTTTCTAACACGATTATTAAATAACGGTAGGTCTTCCTATCCCTTTAGACCCTGCTCGAAACATACTTACTGAAGCATATTGAACGATGCTTTTGAATTTTCTCAATTTGTGCTCCGCATCTTTGTTCTCGCCACTGAATATTTGCTGTTGACTGCTCAGATACATTGCTCATTGTGTCCTTTCACTCTTGCTAAGCAAAAATATTTTGAAACTTCCTGGCAGATTAAAACTGTGTACCCGACCGAGACTCGAAATCGGGACCTTTGCCTTTCGCGGGCAAGTGCTCTACCATCTGAGCTACCGAAGCACGACTCACGGCCGGTCCTCACAGCTTTACTTCTGCCAGTATCTCGTCTCCTACCTTCCAAACTTTACAGAAGCTCTCCTGCGAACCTTGCAGAACTAGCACTCATTCTGGAAACATCCCCCAGGCTGTGGCTAAGCCATGTCTCCGCAATATCCTTTCTTTCAGGACTGCTAGTTCTGCAAGGTTCGCAGGAGAGCTTCTGTAAAGTTTGGAAGGTAGGAGACGAGATACTGGCAGAAGTAAAGCTGTGAGTAGCGGGCGTGAGTCGTGCTTCGGTAGCTTAGATGGTAGAGCACTTGCCCGCGAAAGGCAAAGGTCCCGAGTTCGAGTCTCGGTCGGGCACACAGTTTTAATCTGCCAGGAAGTTTCATATCAGCGCACACTCCGCTGCAGAGTGAAAATCTCATTCCCAAAACTATTTTCCTACCTTTCTTAACATCGCTTAGTCTACACCTCGTGTGCGGGGCTAGTTACCTTCACTAAGGTAACCATTCGCCGAGAACCGAGGATGGCCTCAGAACTCAAACATGGGCGTCATTCGTGTTGACGTGTATCACTATTTGTAATCGGTTTCTCCCAGTGTGCTCGACAGCCGCCGGCAGGGCCTTTTCCACGTCTCGGACAAGACCTCCGGGCACACATACCGAGCGCACACTGGTATCGTTCCCCACTCTCCCTGCTATTTCCCTGAGGGCTTCATTAGCAGCCTAATGTTGGACCACCCAATGACTGGCATATCTGCACTCTGCATTTGTCCAGACTGGGCAGGAAATACGGTCGTTAGCCCAGCAGGAATCATCAAGTCTTGGTAATGTGACATACTAACAAAATTCTCCAACAGATCGTAGCGCTTCGCATTGGCAACACTGGGTAGCACCTTGTGCCAGAGTTCTTAGCACTAAGAGGAAAAAAGAATCGAAATAAATTTAATTAGGGAGAAAAGAATCCTATGCTTCAAAATTCGTTACCCCCATTTCCCGAAGAAGCTTTGATACTGGTCTGATTATATCCGCTCACTCCGGAGTTAGGTACATAACGAATCCTCTCTCCAGAAGATCCTTTCAACCTAGTGTATCCCCACTGATATGCGCTGGAGTAGCAAAAGTGAAAATCATGGCAGGCTCCTATACAAAATCCAGTGAATTTAAGTCGATTGTTGTTTAATTATCAGTGTCCCATCAAAACCATACTTTGAGTATAGCTAGTATAGTCTGTTAATAATCTGTACCTGAAATTAGTAGCAACAATATCATTTTTCAGCTTGGTTTGTAAAGGTATGTGTGAGGTAGGAAGCGATGACACGATGCGCTACAAGCTGATGGAGAATTTTATCAATAAGTCACCCCATTACCAGTTCTTATTAAAATGAGCTCTAATTCTGTATGTGGTTTGACCTCATGCAGAACTCCCTTTGTAACTACACTCATGTTTATTAATTAAGGATAATGCTGATACATGGCGAAACAACGGTCTGGTGGGCGGTTTGCTGGTTTAAATCGCCTCGGAGTATGACCATGCAGTGCATTTTACCTGCGGTTGTCGCATGGTGGCGCTGGCAGCAGTCCACATACGCAGAGGTGTTTTGGTGAATGTCAGAGTACGGTGAAGCGAGTAAGTGTGCAGACGTTTTCAGACGTGCTAATGGTGACCGTGTCTTGAAAATGGCCTTCCGTGTGCCACAAAGTGTGATCTCAAGATTACGGCAACGATTACATCAGACAGGAAACACGTCCAGGCGCTACAGTATGGGACGTCCACAGTGTACAACACCTCAAGAAGGCCGAAATCTCACCATTAGTGCCCATAGACGGCGATGGAATACTGCAGGCAGCCTTGCTCGGGACCTTATCGCAGCCACTGAAACAGTTGTCTCCAGACACACAGTCTACAGACGACTAAACAGACATGGTTTACTCGCCCGGAGACCTGCAAGGTGCATTCCACTGACCCCAGGTCACAGAACACCTCAAGAAGGCCGATATCTCACCATTAGTGCCCATAGACAGCGATGGAATACTGCAGGCAGCCTTGCTCGGGACCTTACCGCAGCCACTGGAACAGTTGTCTCCAGACGCACAGTCTAGACTAAACAGACATGGTTTACTCGCCCGGAGACCTGCAAGGTGCATTCCACTGACCCATAGTCAAAGGAGAGCCGGTAAAGCCTGCTGGCAAGAACACATTACATGGTCATTTTAACATAGGTCCCAGGCTATGTTCACGGACGAGTCCAGGTATGGTCTGAACAGTGATTCTCGCAAGGTTTTCGTCAGGCGTGAACCAGGAACCAGATACCAACCCCTTAATGTCCTTGAAAGGGACCTGTATGGAGGTCGTGGTTTGATAGTGTGGGGTGGGATTACGATTGGTGCACGTACGCCTCTGCATGTCTTTGACAGAGGAACTGTAACAGGTCAGATGTATCGGGACGTCATTTTGCACCGGTATGTCCGCCTTTTCAGGGATGCAGTCGGTCCCACCTTCTTTGTGATGGATGATAACGCACGGCCCCACCGAGCTGCCATCGTGAAGGAGTACCTTGAAATAGAAGATATCAGACGAATGGAGTGGCCTGCCTATTCTCCAGACATAAACCCCATCGAGCACGTCTGGGATGCTCTCGATGGACGTATCGCTGCACGTCTTCAAACCCCTAGGACAGTTCAGGAGCTCCGACAGGCACTGGTGCAAGAATGGGAGGCTATACCCCAGCAGCTGCTCAACCACCTGATCCAGAGTATGCCAACCCGTTGTGCTACCTGTGTACGTGTGCATGGTGATCATATCCCGTATTGATGTCGGGGAACATGCGCACGAAACAGTGGCGTTTTATAGCACATGTGTTTCGGGACGGTTTTCTCAACTTATCACCTATACAGTGGACTTACAGATCTGTGTCGTGTGTTTTCCCTATGTGTCTATGCTATTAGCGCCAGTTGTGTGTAGTGCCACGTTGTGTTGCACCATATTCTACAATTATCCTTAATTTATGAGCTTGAGTGTATGTACAGGGTGTTTCAAAAATGACCGGTATATCTGAAACGGCAATAAAAACTAAACGAGCAGTGATAGAAATACACCGTTTGTTGCAATATGCTTGAGTCAACAGTACATTTTCAGGCGGACAAACTTTCGAAATTACAGTAGTTACAATTTTCAACAACAGATGGCGCTGCAAGTGATGTGAAAGATATAGAAGACAACGCAGTCTGTGGGTGCGCCATTCTGTACGTCGTCTTTCTGCTATGAGCGTGTGCTGTTCACAACGTGCAAGTGTGCTGTAGACAACATGGTTTATTCCTTAGAACAGAGGATTTTTCTGGTGTTGGAATTCCACCGCCTAGAACACAGTGTTGTTGCAACAAGACGAAGTTTTCAACGGAGGTTTAATGTAACCAAAGGACCGAAAAGCGATACAATAAAGGATCTGTTTGAAAAATTTCAACGGACTGGGAACGTGACGGATGAACGTGCTGGAAAGGTAGGGCGACCGCGTACGGCAACCACAGAGGGCAACGCGCAGCTAGTGCAGCAGGTGATCCAACAGCGGCCTCGGGTTTCCGTTCGCCGTGTTGCAGCTGCGGTCCAAATGACGCCAACGTCCACGTATCGTATCATGCGCCAGAGTTTACACCTCTATCCATGTTGTTGTTGTTGTGGTCTTCAGTCCTGAGACTGGTTTGATGCAGCTCTCCATGCTACTCTATCCTGTGCAAGCTTCTTCATCTCCCAGTACCTACTGCAACCTACATCCTTCTGAATCTGCTTAGTGTATTGATCTCTTGGTCTCCCTCTACGATTTTTACCCTCCACGCTGCCCTCCAATGCTAAATTTGTGATCCCTTGATGCCTCAAAACATGTCCTACCAACCGATCCCTTCTTCTAGTCAAGTTGTGCCACAAACTTCTCTTCTCTCCAATCCTATTCAATACCTCCTCATTAGTTACGTGATCTACCCACCTTATCTTCAGCATTCTTCTGTAGCACCACATTTCGAAAGCTTCTATTCTCTTCTTGTCCAAACTAGTTATCGTCCATGTCTCACTTCCATACATGGCTACACTCCATACAAATACTTTCAGAAACGACTTCCTGACACCTAAATCTATACTCGATGTTAACAAATTTCTCTTCTTGAGAAACGCTTTCCTTGCCATTGCCAGTCTACATTTTATATCCTCTCTACTTCGACCATCATCGGTTATTTTACTCCCTAAATAGCAAAACTCCTTTACTACTTTAAGTGTCTCATTTCCTAATCTAATTCCCTCAGCATCACCCGACTTAATTTGACTACATTCCATTATCCTCGTTTTGCTTTTGTTGATGTTCATCTTATATCCTCCTTTCAAGACACTGTCCATTCCGTTCAACTGCTCTTCCAAGTCCTTTGCTGTCTCTGACAGAATTACAATGTCATCGGCGAACCTCAAAGTTTTTACTTCTTCTCCATGAATTTTAATACCTACTCCGAATTTTTCTTTTGTTTCCTTTACTGCTTGCTCAATATACAGATTGAATAACATCGGGGAGAGGCTACAACCCTGTCTCACTCCTTTCCCAACCACTGCTTCCCTTTCATGCCCCTCGACTCTTATAACTGCCATCTGGTTTCTGTACAAATTGTAAATAGCCTTTCGCTCCCTGTATTTTACCCCTGCCACCTTCAGAATTTGAAAGAGAGTATTCCAGTCAACATTGTCAAAAGCTTTCTCTAAGTCTACAAATGCTAGAAACGTAGGTTTGCCTTTTCTTAATCTTTCTTCCACGATAAGTCGTAAGGTCAGTATTGCCTCACGTGTTCCAACATTCCTACGGAATCCAAACTGATCTTCCCCGAGGTCAGCTTCTACCAGTTTTTCCATTCGTCTGTAAAGAATTCGCGTTAGTATTTTGCAGCTGTGACTTATTAAACTGATAGTTCGGTAATTTTCACATCTGTCAACACCTGCTTTCTTTGGGATTGGAATTATTATATTCTTCTTGAAGTCTGAGGGTATTTCGCCTGTCTCATACATCGTGCTCACCAGATGGTAGAGTTTTGTCATGACTGGCTCTCCCGAGGCCATCAGTAGTTCTAGTGGAATGTTGTCTACTCCCGGGGCCTTGTTTCGACTCAGGTCTTTCAGTGCTCTGTCAAACTCTTCACGCAGTATCATATCTCCCATTTCGTCTTCATCTACATCCTCTTCCATTTCCATAATATTGTCCTCAAGAACATCTCCCTTGTATAAACCCTCTATATACTCCTTCCACCTTTCTACCTTCCCTTCTTTGCTTAGAACTGGGTTTCCATCTGAGCTCTTGATGTTCATACAAGTGGTTCTCTCATCTCCAAAGGTCTCTTTAATTTTCCTGTATGCAGTATCTATCTTACCCCTAGTGAGACAAGCCTCTACATCCTTACATTTGTCCTCTAGCCATCCCTGCTTAGCCATTTTGCACTTCCTGTCGATCTCATTTTTGAGACGTTTGTATTCCTTTTTGCCTGCTTCATTTACTGCATTTTTATATTTTCTTCTTTCATCAATTAAATTCAATATTTCTTCTGTTACCCAAGGATTTCTATTAGCCCTCGTCTTTTTACCTACTTGATCGCCTGCTGCCTTCACCACTTCATCCCTCAGAGCTACCCATTCTTCTTCTACTGTATTTCTTTCCCCCATTCCTGTCAATTGTTCCCTTATGCTCTCCCTGAAACTCTCTACAACCTCTGGTTCTTTCAGTTTATCCAGGTCCCATCTCCTTAAATTCCCACCTTTTTGCAGTTTCTTCAGTTTCAATCTGCAGTTCATAAACAATAGATTGTGGTCAGAATCCACATCTGCCCCAGGAAATGTCTTACAATTTAAAACCTGGTTCCTAAATCTCTGTCTTACCATTATATAATCTATCTGATACCTTTTAGTATCTCCTGGCTTCTTCCATGTATACAGCCTCCTTTCATGATTCTTGAACCAAGTGTTAGCTATGATTAAGTTATGCTCTGTGCAAAATTCTACAAGGCGGCTTCCTCTTTCATTCCTTCCCCCCAATCCATATTCACCTACTATGTTTCCTTCTCTCCCTTTTCCTACTGACGAATTCCAGTCACCCATGACTATTAAATTTTCGTCTCCCTTCACTACCTGAATAATTTCTTTTATCTCGTCATACATTTCATCTATTTCTTCATCATCTGCAGAGCTAGTTGGCATATAAACTTGTACTACTGTAGTAGGCATGGGCTTTGTGTCTATCTTGGCCACAATAATGCGTTCACTATGCTGTTTGTAGTAGCTAACCCGCACTCCTATTTTTTTATTCATTATTAAACCTACTCCTGCATTACCCCTATTTGATTTTGTATTTATAACCCTGTAATCACCTGACCAAAAGTCTTGTTCCTCCTGCCACCGAACTTCACTAATTCCCACTATATCTAACTTTAACCTATCCATTTCCCTTTTTAAATTTTCTAACCTACCTGCCCGATTAAGTGATCTGACATTCCACGCTCCGATCCGTAGAACGCCAGTTTTCTTTCTCCTGATAACGACGTCCTCCTGAGTAGTCCCCGCCCGGAGATCCGAATGGGGGACTATTTTACCTCCGGAATATTTTACCCAAGAGGACGCCATCATCATTTAATCATACAGTAGAGCTGCATGTCCTCGGGAAAAATTACGGCTGTAGTTTCCCCTTGCTTTCAGCCGTTCGCAGTACCAGCACAGCAAGGCCGTTTTGGTTAATGTTACAAGGCCAGATCAGTCAATCATCCAGACTGTTGCCCCTGCAACTACTGAAAAGGCTGCTGCCCCTCTTCAGGAACCACATGTTTGTCTGGCCTCTCAACAGATACCCCTCCGTTGTGGTTGCACCTACGGTACGGCCATCTGTATCGCTGAGGCACGCAAGCCTCCCCACCAACGGCAAGGTCCATGGTTCATGGGGGGCCTCTATCCATACAAAATTCAAACGCGGCAACCCCTCAGCGCCGCTACCATTGCTGCACGAGAGACATTCGCTAACGATATAGTGCACAGGATTGATGACGGCGATATGCATGTGGGCAGCATTTGGTTTACTGACGAAGCTTATTTTTACCTTGACGGCTTCGTCAATAAACAGAACTGGCGCATATGGGGAACCGAAAAGCCCCATGTTGCAGTCCCATCGTCCCTGCATCCTCAAAAAGTACTGGTCTGGGCCGCCATTTCTTCCAAAGGAATCATTGGCCCATTTTTCAGATCCGAAACGATTACTGCATCACGCTATCTGGACATTCTTCGTGAATTTGTGGCGGTACAAACTGCCTTAGACGACACTGCGAACACTTCGTGGTTTATGCAAGATGGTGCCCGGCCACTACGCACGGCCGACGTCTTTAATTTCCTGAATGAATATTTCGATGATCGTGTGATTCCTTTGGGCTATCCGAAACATACAGGTGGCGGCGTGGATTGGCCTCCCTATTCGCCAGACATGAACCCCTGTGACTTCTTTCTGTGGGGACACTTGAAAGACCAGGTGTACCGCCAGAATCCAGAAACAATTGAACAGCTGAAGCAGTACATCTCATCTGCATGTGAAGCCATTCCGCCAGACACGTTGTCAAAGGTTTCGGGTAATTTCATTCAGAGACTACGCCATATTATTGCTACGCATGGTGGATATGTGGAAAATATCGTACTATAGTGTTTCCCAGACCGCAGCGCCATCTGTTGTTGAAAATTGTAACTACTGTAATTTCGAAAGTTTGTCTGCCTGAAAATGTACTGTTGTCCCAAGCATATTGCAACAAACGGTGTATTTCTATCGCTGCTCGTTTAGTTTTTATTGCGGTTTCAAATATACCGGTCATTTTTGAAACACCCTGTATCTGGCAGTTTCTATTTCTTCTCGTTGACACACACACATAAGAGAGCCCTAACGAGACGCAATAGTCTATAGCTCAGCGGTACTCATGTTACTTTACTGAATGCGACATAATAACATTTCTCCTTTGGTCTTACTCACTGTGGTACTCCGTAATCACTGTAAGTGCTACACTTTACTACTGATTGTACTGTATTGAACGGGGGACTTAGAAACGACGCTGAGGCTTCGTCCCCGCCGTAGCCCTCAGTGGTTCACAACCCCACAACAGGCTACAGCAGTCCACGCACCCCACCGGCGTCCCACACCGTACCCAGGGTTATCATGTGGTTCGGCCCCTACTGGACCCCCCCGGGAACGTCTCACACCAGACGAGTGTTACCCCAATGTTTGCGTGGTAGAGTAATTATGGTGTACGCGTACGTGGAGACAGTGTATGCGCAACAACCGCCGACATAGTGTAACTGATGCCCGCCTTAAAAACCATCCTCAGACTGGCCGGCACACCGGACCTCGACACTGATCCGCCGGGCTGATTCGTGGCTAGGACCGGCCGCCTTCCCGCCCGTAAAGCAGTGCGTTAGACCGCACGGCTAACCGGGCGAGCTTTTCACTATGATAACTTTGATGTTATATGTGTCCGTAATGAACATAAAATACGCGTTCAACTAGCCTGTTTTCTCCACATGTCCTGTGACGATGGTCTATGACCGAAACAGGTAGACGTTCAGGGTTATAATAAGCAAATAATGGTTAACAATGCATTTTCTCAAGCATTTGGCCGATTCATCCGGCGCATTTCGTCTCAGAATGATTCAGCAGACACCCAGCACACTGAAACTTGTCTTCTCTTTACGTCGAAGATTTCAACAGAACTGCGTCTTCTAATTGGGTCTCTTCAACAGTATAGCCAATATCGCTATCCATATATTGAAATGTATGTAGCTCTACAACCAGAAATTTCCTACGGTGAATTCTGGTAATAGGTTGCCATAAAACAACTATGGTTCAATGTAATGTGATGAAGATCAAAAAAATGGTTCAAATGGCTCTGAGCACTATGGGACTCAACTGCTGTGGTCATTAGTCCCCTAGAACATAGAACTACTTAAACCTAACTAACCTAAGAACATCACACACATCCATGCCCGAGGCAGGATTCGAACCTGCGACCGTAGCAGTCGCACGGTTTCTTACTGCGCGCCTAGAACCGCGAGACCACCGCGGCCGGCTGTGATGAAGATCATTATTATATAATACACCACTGGTTAATCACTGGACACGGGATATAAAATAGCAGAACACGTTTATGTCAGTAGTAATAAAAGCAACAAGCATTTAAAAAAGTTATCTTGTAACGTTTCTAAATAAAAATGTTCAATTGTTGTGAATCAAGCCTGGACTGGTTTCCCATTATAAGCTTCGTGTGGCTGTGTTGACGTCCGGAACAACCCAAGATGTGTAATATGAAACGATCTGTGATAAGTATGAGTCGTCAAGCTATCTGAAACTGTATAACAGCATTTCAGTAAACTTCTACCAAAATGTAAAACTGTATAATAAATAGACCGTCTTGTGAAATTCTGTACAGTGCAATGCTGTGAGTAGTGCTACTTTGTGTGACATCACACTGCGTAACAGAATAAAATTGCTACACCAAATTATAACAATAATTTTCAAGGAAAAAATAAACCAAATTTTTTCTATGAAAATGTCCTGCAATTTTACGAACGCAAAGCGACGAAGCAGAATTCCATAAACTGAGTGACACACGATAATTTAACACTGCACTGCGAGAATAAAACTGTCTGCATAATAAATGAGACCTTATATGAACTTTACCTAATCTGACTTTGACATTAATTTAAAAATGCGGCATCTAGCTGTGAATGAGCTTATTATGTTCGCTCTAATGTAAATGGCCCTAACAAATTTACAGGACTTACCTGTGGCTACAGAAGCTCAGTACTGCTCGAAGATATGAACACGAATAATAAAAATGTAGCATAGCAGCAAATCGGCTTCTTAAAAGAAGCCTTGTGCACTGAAGTGCAATGCAAGGACGTTCAACTGTTCTAAACAGATCATACTTCCTTTCTAAGCAACTGTGTTTCGCTCTGTTCTAACACAAGTGCAAGATTTTCACAAAGTCATCTCAAGCTGTCAACTGACAGCTGCTATTTTACTTTACCTCATTGTATGGACAGTACTATATAGAGTGTATAAATAAATTGGCAACGATTCCTATGTTGTGCGGGGAAATTCACTTTTCACTCAAAGGGGAGCCCCAGTGCGCAAATGTATTTTTTTTTTTCCGCACTGTGGCGACAAAGCTGCTTCGAACTGTAATTGGCATTGCAGTTGGAAGGGCTTGGCGGAAAGTAATATCTTCGAATTTTGTGTGTGTAAAGTCTTTAGACTATTTAAATAAAACAAACGTTATTAGCATTCTATATCTCAGACTATTTGATTAAACTCTCTGTTTCACACAGCTACGTTTACATGTAGGGCAGACATTTTTAAGTTGTCTTCTCTTGGTGGGAAGTGTAACATAGTGGAATTGAGGCTACCGCCTTCAATTCAAATTCACAAGTAGCGAGAACCGTTTTCTCATTTCCCAGTATTGTATTGTTATAGGCGTTACGTTGGCTTCAGTCTCCTAGCCAGTATTCAGACAAGGCGTCTGTCCGAAAGAGGCAGAAACCTTGAGCGGCATCATGAGGAGGAAAGCGTTCTTTTCGTCAAACAACCACAAATGCATTACAGTCGCTTCCAGCAACTTCTCTCCGCCACTGTATTTTAGCCCTAATATTTAACTGTTAGCTAAATAAAGAGAACTCTTATAATCCAAGCAAAGATTTTCATCTTCTACCTCACAATGTACTGCAATGTTGTACTCTGCAGAAACGTAACCTCCGAAGTCGATGAGGTGTTTAAACGAGCGGAAACGGAGATAAGATGCCATTTTTCCGTTTTTTAACGTGAAATATCTGTATACAGTGAAACTGGAGCAAACGAATTTTTTTACAGTTCTAATAACGGTTGAAACTGAAAATAACCGGGGAGGTGCTTCGTCTGCTTGCTTTCTGAGCTCTGCCATCCAATCAGGTGGCAAAACTGCTCGCAACTCTGAGAACAGTGGAAAAAATCAGTGCTCACGACTGCTCATCATGTTGCATTTGTCACACATGCTTACTGAAATCATTACGCAGTCATGAAACGCAGCTTGTGTTAAAGAGATCGAGAAGCAGGGTGTCTGAAAAAATTCTCCGAATTTCAGACAGAAATTAACCTTCGTGGTTAAACTGAAAATCAGAGTAATGACGATCTGCAACAGCTTTAGGGACTAATGAAACAAGAAAAACCCTAACAAGGATAAATATATGCTCATATGATCGACGGGCCAGATGCTTGGTTCTGGTTTACTGGCCGTAAAAATGATACACGGAGAAGACAGAAAACGACAGTTGACCATAAGGTCAACAAATGTTTGACTGTGCCACTAGCTGAAATGAATTTGGTGTACAAAGGAAGTAATTTTCGATTATTGCACTGGTATGTTGTGTTTATTTTTCATTATTGACATTTGGTCTACAAGACTTTTCAGTCACCGTCTTTGATTCTCGACAGCTCCACATTACAGTTATCGTTCTCATGTTTAAAATGAGTAGCAATGAATTTTTAAGAATAGGTCTTCCATCAGTAAACGATCTGCAGTGTTCTTCGGACATGAAGGTGTGATAATGAGAACATTACTGAAAGACGTATTAAAACAGTACAAAGACTTAATAGCTATTGGTTAAATTATACACAAATTCAAATAGTGAAATTGCTTTTTGATACGAATTCAGTTATTGCTATAAGAACTCAATGAAAAGTGAAATTGTGTTCTGTGGGAAGTTTTTTCTTACAAAACAACTTATTAACAAAGATTTTTTTTGCAAGAAAAAAAAAAAACTCTGTTTCAGGGATGAAATTACCGGCAGGGGGTTTACCAAGTACATCGACCCTCTGCCGAGCAGTATGGAGATTCAGACTCAGGTGAACGACACGAATTGTCTTACAGTGGCAGTCCGTTTAACGTGCATTTATCCCTGTTAGTTGTCATTGACATGCTGTAAGTTTGTGTTTGCTGTCGTCGCAGTTTTCTCAGCTGGTATATCCCATTTAACGTACCAGCATTCAATAAATTACTCTATGTGCTGGCGCAGAAGAATCACAATTAGTAAAACACTAATGCTCTTCTTTTTACGTGAAACATTTATCTGGAGCTGAAAACGAAATTTACGCGTGTCGTGGGGGGATACAGTTGTATTACTCCTGAAAATGAGATACATCTGTAGCCGTGTTATGTAAAACTTCCAATTAAGTCAGCTACTTCATTTGCATGCAAGCAAATTACGACCCTTTTATTTCTGAATCGCGTGTAGGTAACATATTGGATCTGATAATCTGAGTTTTAGTAAATACGAGCCTGTTCATTACGTCCAGCTTTTCGTGATTTGCAGACCATCGAGAAACACAAAAGCTAGATTTCGAGTTAATCAGCTGGATAATGAACGTCAAGGTATTGCTTTCTTTTCCGCTTCGTACCCTTTTGAATCTACGAGAGCATGATGAAAAGTAGTGCCTCCGAATTTTATCTGCATAAACTGTCAAGGCTTTTTAAATAAAACAAAATTTATTAATAGTCTACGTATTTGTAAAATGTAAACTTTCACGGCGGGAATTGTCACATTTAATAAGATATTCTGGGCTATAATGTCGTTGTCTGAGAAATTTCACTTCAAAACTCGACGTTTCATCCCCATCTGCGGAGGACTTTTCAAGGGGGATTGTAGCTTTGTTGAGCGTCCGATTCACACCCTGACAAGTCAATAGCGAGCCAGGGTGTGAATCGGACGTTCAGCAAAGCTACGATCCCCCCTGAAAATATCCTCCGCATATGGGGACGAAACGTCGAGTTTTGAAGTGAAATCCCTTAGGCCACGTTATAATAGTCTGGAATGTTTTATTAATTGTGAGTCAACGTCTTCATTCTTCACGTCGACATATTTACGAGTACTTCGCAACATGATCACCCTGAAAAGGAACACGATTCTCCCAACGAAAGACCAGTTTGTTTACACAGTCACTGTGGAATTTTTACATTTATTCACAGGTCCATAACCTCACCTCTGTTTGAAAAGCTTAATCACTATCGAAGTGAAGTCCTCGAAGGTGGCCTTTAAGTTTTGTAAACAGATGAAAATCGGGTGGAGACAAGTCCGGACTGTATGGAGGATGTTCTATGACAGGTTATACAGAGTCCATCTATTGCATATGTCGCAGCGCTCCTGTCTAATCTGGCATTGTCTTGCTAGAGACAGGGTGTTCCCTGTATGGGTAACCCTAAGAATTATAAAGTCGGTTATAGCTACAGTTCAGAGGCCTCTGGCTGCAAACATGTAACCATAAAGAATAAAGGTGTGGAATGAAAGTAACGATTAAGAGATCTCGATAAAAAATCTACCGACTCTCGTTGACATCTATTCCGATGCCTAGAACTTGACTATAGGCTGATGTCAGCTGAGGAGGTTGAATGTTCCGATCTCGTTTGTCGTATATCTTGGCCCATAGCCAATTTACACGGCACTCAACGTAGTTCACATGTAGATATGGCAGCCTAATATTGGAAGTGGGTACTATTGCTGTGATCTACTATTTTATCTTCACGTATCTCGCAACGTCGACGGTTACGAACAAAGTGCAGTTTGGATAAATTTGTCACCCAAAGAAAGACTGTACCAGTCGTGGCTCTGCTCGTGAGAGGCTGAATCATTCACGGACTGTGCAAGGGTCTCACTGGGTACTGACTGATTACAATAAGACACATTGCCCTGCAATTCTGCCTTAAATCTGACTGACAAAAAGAAATAAATTGAAGGAAAGTTGAAGGTGGGTTTCGGGTGGGAACTTAGGGTTAGGTCCCTCTAATGAAAGGACTGGAGCCCCACATGGTTGCTGCAGCATTTACTGCCCTTTAAATCTAGTTTCCTTTATTGTATTATTGAAAGATCCCGACAGCCGCAACTTTCTAAGGGGTGCCATAGTTTTAAATTACCAATAAAATTTTATTATCCGAATTACCCAAAATGACTTCTTAGTACACCCCAGCTGAAGAAAAATATTCTAAAAGCCGCCACAATTTTTAAAAAAATTGCAGAACATTTATTAAGCAGAGGGCTCACATTACTTCATAGTATTCAGCAATTTAAGATAATTATTTTAAAGGCGGTCACTATTTTATTAAAATAGTATAACAATTATTAAGCTGACAGCTCATATGACTCCTTAGTACTTACCAGTTTAAGAGAAAAATTGTATCACCTGTCGGAATTTTTTCTTAGCGCGACAGTTATTAAACAGAGAGCTCAAATGACTTTTTATTCACCAGTTTAAGAAAAAAATGGTTCAAATGGCTCTGAGCACTATGGGACTTAACATTTATGGTCATCAGTCCCCTAGAACTTAGAACTACTTAATCCTAACTAACCTAAGGACAGCACACAACACCCAGCCATCACGAGGCAGAGAAAATCCCTGACCCCGCCGGGAATCGAACCAGGGAACCAGTTTAAGAAGAAAGTATTCTAATGGCTGTCGCAACTTTGGAAACAGCAGACAATTATTAACTATAAAGCTGGACCACTAAGTTGTTACGTGACAGCTTAAGCCATAATTGTTTAAAGAATACCACTGTACTTGAATACCAACGGTGTAAATCCGAAGAAAGGAAAAATTATAAACCAAAAAACTCTTGCGAAATTAGTTAACTTAAAAGGCAAAGACGCCGTTCTTTGATTTGGTAGGGGCAAATCAACTGCAAATCAACTCTGCAATCAGTAGTCAGGCGAATTTGCCATGGCCGGCAAACAGTCATTGGTCTTCAGAACAGGCGGTCGTAGTCGATGCAAAATAGTCTCATTGACCCTTCCTAGAAGCAATTGAATGTGTCCGCAGAAGGTTAACATCTCAACACACTAGCTCACACTGCCGAGAGTCACCTCAAACTTCATCAGTGGAATCACCATCGAAGGAAGCGTTTCACCTTCACGCCAGGCCACGTCGACTGACACTCCGTCTCACCTCCCATTCCTCTTCCCGCGAGCGAGCACTGATGGCGCCATCTAGAGCACTCCACGCTGTCGAGGCAACGATGTCGAACCAGAGAAGAAATCGCTAAGGGACACAGCCGCCATAGTTCAACTTCACCCACTAAAACCCAAATATTCCATGGCGGTGAATCGGTACCTTGGGGAGAAGGTTAGGACAAGGCTAACTATCTCCTTAACCTGATTACAATTTACTCTCGAGGTTTTTCCATTCGACTCACTGAGGACCAGGACGTTAACTGGATTCAGAAACTATAAAATTTTTCAGGGACCTATAAAACGATGAGCCAGTTTAGTATAAGCTGTTGCTCTGGCCTGAGCCCCAGCACTAAACCTGCGCACGAGAACTTGGTCTCCAACCTTTCCCTAGAACACGCTGCTCCCACCATTGTACCTACGCACCTGATGCGTATGTGCGAGCTCTTTGTTGCGTCCCGCTTTTTCCCATATCTTGGACGGCCTAAGGGTTGACTCGCTCGGGGAGAAACTCGCGAGTCGTCCAAAGGTTCGCCTTCATTGGATAGGCAAGCGTTAGAGGTTACTAAATTACTGTTAAAATTCATTGTGAACCTTCTGCTGTCATTTATTTTCCTCATTTATCTACTGGTTTCGGTCAACGACCATTTTCGACCTTAGCCTAAAACGAATAAATCAAACCATTAGAGATCACACGGTTAACAGGGAAGTACGAGGTTGAATAGAATTCCACTTACTGGCATAAACGGCAGGAAAGTTATACCATAATTTGAACAAAAGTAATTTGCTCTTTTAAACCCACCACAGTACGTACAAAATTTCACACGTAAGTAACTGTGTAAGATAATTTTCATCAAGAAGCAAATCCACATCGACAGTTAGTAACACACTGACATATGTAACTGGGCCAAAAAATGAAGGATATATTCAAGAACAAGTACAAGTTTGTATACAGAGCGGTCCATTGATCGTGACCGGGCCAAATATCTCACGAAATAAGCGTCAAACGAAAAAACTAAAAAGAACGAAACTTTTCTAGCTTGAAGGGTGAAACCAGATGGCGCTATGGTTGGCCCGCTAGATGGCGCTGCCATAGGTCAAACGGATATCAACTACGTTTTTTCTTTTAAATAGGAACCCCCATTTTTATTACATACTCGAGTAGTACGAAAGGAAATAAGAATGTTTTAGTTGGACCACTTTTTTCGCTTTGTGCTAGAGGCACTGTAACAGTCAAAAACATATGGCTCACAATTTTAGACGAACAGTTGGTAACAGGTAGCTTTTTAAATTAAAATACGGAACGTAGGTACGTTTGAACATTTTATTTCGGTTGTTCCGTTGTGATATTTGCACCTTTGTGAACTCATCATTTCTGAGAACCTGTAAATACCACATTAATGGAATAAATTCTCAAAATGATGTCCATCAACCTCAATGCATTTGGCAATACGTGTAACGACATTCCTGTCAATAGCGAGTAGTACGCCTATCATAATGTTCGCACATGCATTGACAATGTGCTGACGCATGTTGTCTTGCGTTGTCGGTGCATCACGATAGCAAGTATCCTTCAACGTTCCCCACAGAAAGAAATCCGGGGAAGTCAGATCCGGTGAACGTGCGGGCCATGGTATGGTGCTTCGACGACCAATCCACCTGTTATGAAATATGCTATTCAACACCGCTTCAACCGCACGTGAGCGGTATGCCGGACATCCATCATGTTCGAAGTATATCGTCAGTCTGTCAGGTAGTGAAACATCTTGTAGTAACATCGGTAGAAAATTACGTAGGAAATCATAAATCAGCATACATTGCACCATTTAGATTGCCTTCGATAAAATGGGGGCCAATTATCCTTCCTCCCATAATGCCGCACCATACATTAACACGCCAAGCTCGCTGATGTTCCACTTGTCGCAGCCATAGTGGATTTTCTATTGCCGAATACTACATATTATGCCGGTTTACGTTACCGCTGTTGGTGAATGACGCTTCGTCGCTAAATAGAACGTGTGCAAACAATCTGTCATCATCCCGTAATCTCTCTTGTGCCCAGTGGCAGAACTATACACGACGTTCAAAGTCGTCGCTATGCAATTCCTGGTGCATAGAAATATGGTACGGGTGCAATCGATGTTGATGTAGGATTCTCAACACCGACGTTTTTGAGATTCCCGATTCTTGCGCAATTTGTCTGCTACTGATGTACGGATTAGCCGCGACAGCGGCTTATACACCTACTTGGGCATCATAATTTGTTGAAGGTCGTGGTTGACGTTTCACATGTTGCCGAATACTTCCTGTTTCCTTAAATAACGTAACTATCCGGCGAACGGTCCTGACACTTGGGTGATGTCGTCCAGGATACCGAGCAGCATATATAGCACACGCCCGTTGGGCATTTTGATCACGATAGCCATACATCAACACGATATCGACCTTTTCCGCAATTGGTAAACTGTCCATATCAACACGGGTAATTTATCACGAAGCAAATACCGTCCACACTGGCGAAATGTTACGTGACACCACATACTTATACGTTTGTGACTATTACAGCGCTTTCTATTACAAAGCGAAAAAAGTGGTCCAACTAAAACATTCATATTTACTCACGTACTACACGAATATGTAATAAAATGGGGGTTGCTGTTTTAAAAAACGCAGTTGATATCCGTTTGACCTATGGTAGCGCCATCTATCGGGCCAACCATAGTGCCATTTGGTTTCCCTTCAAGGTAGACGAGTTTCGTTATTTGTAGTTTTCTCGTTTGGAGCTTATTTCGTAAGATATTTTGCCCTGTTATTATCAATGGACCACCCTGTATATGGAATTTCACGAGCTAGCGCACTGATGTGTAGTGTTTACTTGGAACCAAATATTATAATGTTCCTCTTAGTAAAATGATTCTGCAGTTTCTAAGATGAACTACAGTTTTATCTCTTGCATGGCATTGTCTGTTACTGTATCCTTGACTGTTTCACCTAGTTACATCTGAGAGTATGTCACTAGCTTTCGACGTGAACTTGTTTCTTGACGAAAATTACGGTACATAGTTATTATTGTGTGAAATATTTTACGTACTATGGTGGGCTTATAAGAGCAAATTACTTTTGTTCAAATTAATATATAACATCATGATTCAAAATCAACACACGCGATGGAAATCATAGTAACTCATACTCTGTCCAATTTCAGTACAATAACACATGCAGAAAAACGTTAGAGTCCTACTCTGGAGCGCATTCCAAAGCCCCTTCAAACGTATTGTGGCTGCCGTTCACCACCCAGAATCACCTATACGACTAAATCATGGACGTTACCACAGGCAGGTCTTCCTTCTTCTAGCACTCGAAGTCAAGTGTCAAGTATCGTTCCCTTGAGCTGTTCACTCGAAAAATCCCAGTCTTGACATGACTCCCATAGTGTTCGGCTACAGTCTGCTTTTCGAGTGGCTGAATGCCATCCACACCAAAAATTCATCGCTCTTACGTGCTAGAGAGATGATGTGACTCATCATGCCCACTTTCCCGCACTAAGCTAATATGTGAAAAAATAGTTGAAGGAAGAAAGTATTATTCGGTTACATTTAGGTCCTTTACAATATATATACGAAATTGTTGGTTGATAAATAAATAAGCCAGTATGCTTGCGCAAGTGCGTTCACATTAAATGACTACACATAATCGCTAAATGTTACTTAAAGAATAATTTATGCCTTCTTAATAGAAGTATCTTTCGGCTCCCTCTTCAACTATGGTATCTATTAAAAAAATTGAACTGACCACTTTTAAATTAGCACAGCTTTTTAATATCACTTACAATTAAAATTTGGATAAAGTTGCTGATGAAATACTGAATTGTTCAGTAAATAAAGGCACACGTATGATAACATATCAAGTACTGATGCTGTGTTCATTTGCTGTTTAAATCTTGAGAATACGGTGTTCTGACAAACATCCGTGTAGTAAAAAAATATAAAACAATTAATTAAGCAGGAAATAAAACAGATACAGATGCATAGTTTTTAGAGATGATGGGTGTAGTGAAATACCACCACGCATTTAAAAGTTGTTAATTCAGAGTTTCAAAGTGAAAATGTTTATTCATTGTGACATTAACTTCTGTAGTTTCAAAAATATTGAAATATTTTTGTGTCACAGGATGCGCCTCATTTTTCTGAAGTCGCAGATGTATTCAGATTTACATTAATATTTAACTAAATTATTATAGACTCTCAAGGGGCTGTAAGAAGTCATCTTCCAGCTTGTCACAAAGTCCACCATTGCCGGTCATTCCGCATTCATTTAAGCGAGCGATCATTGTCCTGCTCACCTGTTCTGGAATTTACCCACGTCCGGTGGCGTTTCTCGTCTTTTCATCTGGCTGCCCAGACTGGCCAACGAGCCGGGCTGCAGTATTAGCAAGGGGAATACGTTGTGTGCTGTCTACTTCTGCCTCCTGCTTCTTCGAGTATCTCTCTCCCGCTTTCGAGACTGTTGCATCTAGCAACACTGAATGTAGGAGCTATCTTGATAAACAAAAGGAGTATAGGAACCCTTGTTCGGACCCAACATCGACCGACGCCAAAGGGCGTCGAATTTATAGGTGCCCAAACATATATATATATATATATATATATATATATATATATATATATATATATATATGTGTGTGTGTGTGTGTGTGTGTGTGTGTGTGTGTGTGTGTTTATAGAGGGTGATTTCGTGACAACGATACAAACTTTCAGAGATAATGGAGAAAAATAATGTATCAATCTGAATCAAGGGACCCTGATCTGGAAACGAACGACTCTTAACTTATAAGCTAAAGAGTTCTGATATCTCTGACAGTGGAATATACATAGCGGCACTGTCGTTGCTAAGATTTCAGGGTAGGCAGCTTTCACTATGAATCAAAACAACAAAAGAAGTCTAGTAAACATGGGCTCCAAAATACATGCCTGAGGATCTTTGAGTACTTGTTCATCTTCGCTACCGTAAAACACGTTATCCATTGAACAAATGTTCAAAGCTCTTAAGGTATACGATTTTCGTTAGTAACTTCTGACGCGTTCGTTTCCTTACTAGGATCTCTTAACTCAGACTGATATACTTATCCTTGTCCATCACCCCCAAAAGGTTGTAACGTCTTCACGAAATCATTGTCTATATACATGCATGCCTTCCACATGCGTCAGTGCGCTGTTAGCCTCGTTGTATGACCATTCTAATACGACCTATTCTTGAGTACTGCTCGAGCGTTTGGGATCCCTATCAGGAAGGATTGAGGGAGGACATAGAAGCAATTCAAAGGCGGGCTGCTAGATTTGTTACTGGTAGGTTTGATCATCACGCGAGTGTTACGGAAATGCTTGAGGATCTCGGGTGCGAGTCTCTAGAGGAAAGGAGGCGTTCTTTTCGTCAGTCGCTACTGAGGAAATTTAGAGAACCAGCATTTGAGGCTGACTGCAGTACAATTTTACTGCCGCCAACTTATATTTCGCGGAAAGACCACAAAAATAAGGTAAGAGAGATTAGGACTCGTACAGAGGCATATAGGCAGTCTTTTTTCCCTCGTTCTGTTTGGGAGTGGAACAGGGAGAGAAGATGCTAGTTGTGGTACGAGGTACCCTCCGCCACGCACCGTATGGTGGATTGCGGAGTATGTATGTAGATGTAGATGTAGATTCTGGACTCAGGTTCCTATCCTCATTTGTTCCTTAAGACGCGTTGTACATCCCCTCAAAGTTTGTCGGTGTAATTTTTAACCATCCTGTATAGTTCTTTTGTATCACATTCGGTATACTTTTAACACTGCTATCTATTGGGCATTTTATGTGAATAGCCAAGTTGGCACTTATTATGGGAATAGGAATAGTGTTTAAAGTTAGTTATAATGAAAAGTAGTGACAATTATTTCCCTCTTCTTGTTATTATTATGGATATCGTTATGTCTTCCGCAGTAGGATTAATTAACAAATATTCCGGTCGTATTTCCTGAACAATATCATTATTAAAAGCGAATATCACTGAAAATAGGCCAAGAAGCAAAAAGAGCTCTTTCACGAAAAGTCACCCTTACCCAGATTGTTTCAAATCTCGTAAATTGGGTGGGGCTGAGGTGAGACTACGGACAAGTATTCTGGATGGAAGCGGTTAAAATCGTCGTTCGGACATCAAGATTTAGGCTTTCAGTGAAATCCATAAATCTATTAAGGCAAATTCCGAGATGGATTCTTTGAAGAGGCCAATCTAAGTTTGCTTCATCACTCATGACCTCATCGTCGGCAGGCAAAACCGTAACGGCCATTCATTCATCAGTGTGGGTGAGTTTTCCTGTCCAACAGGAAATATTTCTATTGTCTCGCACGCCGGCCGGAGTGGCCGAGCGGTTAAAGGCGCTACAGTCTGGACCCGCACGACCGCTACGGTCGCAGGTTCGAATCCTGCCTCGGGCATGGATGTGTGTGATGTCCTTAGGTTAGTTAGGTTTAAGTATTTCTAAGTTCTAGGGGACTTATGACCACTGCAATTGAGTCCCATAGTGCTCAGAGCCATTTTATTGTCTCGCACAGTTGACGCCCATTCGTAAGACAGAAGAATATGCGGGGTCTTAAATGTCAAAGATCAGTAGATGTTGGGAGTGTATGGGGTGTAAGGTGCACTTCTTGTAGTTGACATGGCAAGAGCGAATAATGAACACTAAAGGTAACACTTGCAACACAATGATTTTCGAGATAGTGTACCTACCATTACTTGAAAGCATTGCTACATTATACTCAGTTCCTCAGCTGTTCACTTGTGCAAAATTCATCTACTCTCAAACATGAAACGTCAAACATTAGCAACGAATTTAATATAAACGGCAAATGCAGTCCTATGGGATTAAAAATTCATTGACGTGTCGAAAAGAAAATCAATATGTGGGCAGCACCCAGATCTCCAGACACTACGGACTGCCTCCCTCCCTTAGATTACATCGGTAAATACCGCGGAGAAAGTGGCCGTCGTGTAAGGTCTTCAGTTCGCCAGCCCGCTTCGACTGATAAACATCTTTACTACATACGACTTGTTAACTGTAGTACTGGTCTTCAGCACTCCATACAAAGCAAAGGGTCACGTAATACTCCTTATTAGTAGTGCAATGCAGGGGAAATGAACTACAGCTGGATACCATGAGCCCAGAGTTTCAAAAAGACAACAAAAGAAAAAGATTACGTGTACATTCTCGCAAATGATGCGACTAATAACAGGAGATTACATGTCCTTATTTCAATGCAGCCGAAATCGACCCAGAACTTTAACCGGGAGAGTACAACGTACTGAGAGAATACTGCAAAGAAACAGGGCAAGGAAGAATATGTAGTGTGCCCTATAGTTCATGGTCCACTCACATTAACGTAACCACCTGTCGAAAGCCTCAATAACCACCTCTTGCAGCGCTGACGCTGAGAGACGTGCGTGAAGAGCATCAGTGAGGTTCTGGAAGGGGCCGGTAGATATGTGGGGTCGTGCGATTCCAGTGCCGCGGCTAAGTTTCTCGGTTGAGGATCCGTGAAGCGAACAGCCCGATCGAGGTGGACACACAGATTATCGTTCGGGATTAAATCCAGGGAATTCGGTGCCCAGGGGAGTACAGTAAACACATTTTGGTGCTCTTTGAACTGCGCAAGTACACTGCAAGCTGTGAGACACTTTTCATTGTTCTGCCGGTACGTGCCATCGTGCAGAGGTGAAACATAGTCCCCAAGCATAGATTTATACTTGTGTTGATCCACTGTAGCTTTCAGAACGACAAGAACATTCAGAGAATGCCACAAATACATTCCCTGGACCATAACGCTTCCTCGTCCGCCCTGGGGCCTTCCGACGACTGTTCTAGTGTGTTTGCATTCCGTCCAATGGGGCCTAAAACGTGATTGATAAGGAATTACCTCTTGTCGCCAGCCAGTGCACTTCCAGCTGCGATAATGCCCAGCAAATTTCAATTTTCGAAGCCGACGAATAGCAGTGAGTATGTGTGCATGAAACAGGCGCCAACTGCGTAGGCCCACGTGTACCGTTCGCTGAACGGTCGTTAAGTAGAGACAGTTGGTAGCCCCTAGGTTCATGTGGGCGTCATTAGCTCAGTCGCACGCCTATTCGCCCGTACACATCTCCACAGACGTCGATCATCCCTATCATCCACGGCCCACGGTGCATCGTAGTTGCCTCGGCGTCAGTTTTTGGATAGCGTCATTTTCCCATCCACGGTATACTTGCTTTAATCACGGTAGAACGCGAACAGTTTCGAAACTTAGCTGTTTCGTAAATACTTTCATCCTTAGCCTAAAAGTAAATGGTCATTCACTTTCGGACTTCAGATAAATCGCTTGTTTCCCCATTATGACAACGAATGCAATGTTTTCGCGTCCCCCTACAACTATATATATCCTTCACTGCTAGTGCTGACACATGTCGACTGTGGGAAAAGTTTGAAAGCATTTGTAAAAGAAAGAAATGTGTTTTAAAGACTGTTACATAATAGCTTTGCGTCTTGACTAGGATGTCAAGATACAGATACTGAGAAATGACATCAGCAACATAAGAATAAAGTCATGAATATTTCCTTGAAACTCCATTAGCTGCTCGAAATTACCATGGTCTACATCAGGCTCGTCCAAACTGTGCCCCTGGGGCGCTAGCGCCCGCGATCGCCCGCGGCCAGCGCCCCGGGCAAATTCGAGTGTTGCTGCAGTGGCCCAGCCGCGCCGCTTAGCTGTCCGTGCGGACCGCCCGAACGCCAGCCGATAGATATATTTGTTCGCCCGTTTTCCCTTCGCGCTGAGGACGTCTCACAAGTGCTTCAACTGGAGCTGATTGACCTACAGTGCCATATCCGTCTGAAGGACCGCTTTCTCATGTGTAAAACTTTGGATGACTTTTACAGCTGTCTTCCACGAGAGAAATATCCTCTATTGCACAAGCACGCGGCCAAAGTTTTCCCAATGTTTCGTTCTACGTATATTTGTGAGCGCTTTTTCTCCCTTAAAGCTTGCTAAAACTAAGAACCGTTCATTCCTTGGTGATAAAAATTTGACCAATTCTTTCAGGCTAGCAGTCTCACGGAATATTGTACCAATCCTAGACATAATCGTTTCCTCAAAAAAGAAAGACGTGTAAAATGTTAATTGTCTTCTTTGACAATGTTGACTGTATGAATTAAAGAGCTTTATAACCTTAATTCTATTTTAATAAGTTTTCAAACTTGGTCAGTTAAAATCATTACGTACAAAACAGCAAACTAAGGATCCGATTTCTAAACTCTGAAAAGGGATACAAAAATTGTAGTACGAAGCATAACAAAAAATACTTACTTCTAACTACTAACAGTAAGAATGAGACTCTATATCCCTTACATAAAATTTATTCTAAAATAGAATATTTTGCTTACGTTAGATCTGACCGCGGGACAGTCCACAGTGCTGTGCGGTCTCACTCGCTTTGCATCTCTCTCTCTCTCTCTCCCTCTCTCTCGCTCTCGCTCTCTCCCTCTCTCTCTCTCTCTCTCTCTCGCTCCTATGGCGCCACTAGCGACACACGGTCGCGGACGGGGCGCTGAACTACACTGCCTTGCGCCCGCCGGGCGCAGTACTTTTGGATGAGCCTCGTCTACAGCAACAAGCGTCTGCAGTCGCTGGTGCAAGGACATCTGGACAGCCTGAAGAGATTCCTTTGGTATCATTGCACTTTGCTTTGATGAAACTACACTCCATAGGACCTAACTGGTGGCCACTGCCCCAAATTGAGAGTAGTGTGAACATTCTACATTTGCAACTCAAAGGCGTTTTAGAACGCTTTGAAATTTATGCTCATCGTCGTACTCACCCAGATAATGTAATCAGTGAACAAGTAACAAACAACAGATAATGGTTTTTTAGCATTTTAGACGAGCTGCTGGGTTAATTTCTCTTCTTCATGTTTCAGTAGTACAATTGTACTACCTTTTGTTTTATTTGTGACGTAAAGTTTGTGTCAAATTAATTTTCTTTGTAACTAATGTTTTATGCGGACATTTAATCTTTTTATTTTTCAAATCTTTTATCATTTGCTTTCCATAATTTTCACTTTGGCTGTATGTAGGTATGAAATATACACCACTTTAAAACTTCTACAACCTTCTGTTTCTGCTGTAAAATAAGTACGAAAAAGTAATGCAGTGGCGATCAGCTGTGCCACCACTCACACGCCACTCAGCGGAAGCAACTTTCCTTATGCAGAACTGAGAGTTGTTATATTCATCCGTCTGCTAGCTATCTATGTCACATTAGCAGTTCTTTTCTTATGTCAGAATAGTAACTTCTTCTATCATACTGTGTGTGTGTGTGCGTGTGTGTGTGTGTACTGGCTGAAAACATCGCAACACCAAGAAGAAATAATTAATGTTGAGTAGTAAATTTCGAGACTACATTTGTCTAGGTAACGTATTTACGTGATTAACACTGCAGGATTACGGGTTAATGTAAGTGCGAGATAAGCCACTGCAAACGTGAAATGCAGGTACCTTAATACCAGTGTAACTGCCAGAATGTTCAATGCAAGCATGCAGACGTGCTTGTATTGTGTTGTACCGGTGATGGATATCATTTTGTCGGATGGAGTTCCATGCACGTTGCAACTGGTCGGTTACTTAAGGGAAGGTAAAACTGGCTGTGGTTGACGCTGGTATTGCCCAGTGAAGTCTCATGTGTGCTCGATTGGAGGCAGATCGGTTGATCGAGCAGGCCTAGGCAACATGTCAGCACTCTGTAGTGCGTATCGGATTACAGCATCGGTCTGTGGGCGAGATTTACACTGTTGGAAAACATCCCCCGGAATACTAACCACGAATAGCAACACAACAGGTTGAATCATCAGATTGACCACCAAATTTGATGTCAGTGTGCGTGAGACAACCACGAGAGTGTGCAAGGTGGCCGGCCTTCTGACCTCTTCATACACTTATTAAAGGCCATCAAACACACCGAACTTGCATCTCTAAAATCTGAATTTGTATACATGAAAATTAATGTCATTTCGCTACAGATTAATCTGTCATGCAAAGTAGGTAATGGGATGCTCTGTAATGGCATGCACATGATCGGGAATAGGATGCCTGCGTATCATAAGTCTGTTCCTTATTTAGGACATGAACAGGAGCTTTTAGACTTTGAGCAGGCCAACCGCTCGCAATATCAAGAGGTGGACGGACATCCGGTCAATGGGAGTGCCGGCCCCTGGCTGGCGGCTTTCTCTTTTGATGTCGGGTTTCAGGGGCCAGAGTGCCGGACACTCACTATTTTTATAGTGGCTGCAGCAGTTTTCTCAGGAAAGCCATATGTTTTGGGCAGGTACACTCCGGCTCGGCGCTATAGCTGTTGTGGCGTAACAAACGAGCTACGCCACACTGAGAAGGAAGCCGAAAGGCACGCGTACACACACGCCGACTGGCGTCAAGTCTGGAACAGGATACTTTATGACTGCTATAAAGAAAATACGTAGCTTTGGAATATACTTAACTTTTAATGCTTCCTTTGGTACATCTCTCTTGACTATAAAAATGAGACTCGTAAGATACATGCACTGATACAACTGGCGCCTTGCTAAGTCGTAGCCATTAACTTAGCTGAAGGCTATTCTGTCTCTCGGCAAATGAGAGCAAAGGCTTCGTCAGTATAGTCGCTAGCAACGTCGTCGTACAACTGGGGCGAGTGCTAGTACGTCTCTCGAGACCTGCCGTGTGGTGGCGCTCGGTCTACGATCACACGGTGGCGACACGCGCGTCCGACAGGTACTAATGGACCGCGGCCGATTTAAGCTACCACCTAGCAAGTGTGGTGTCTGGCGGTGACACCACAATAGCTGTAGTGTTGTTTAGTACGTTTCGGAGAGGTGGTCGCTGATTTCCATGGTATGGTCGACAAAATGGCGCCACATGTAATACCCCACTTATCATATTCAGTTGGAGCCTGTTGCCAGAAAACTTACCGCACAAAGTGCTGACGAAGACTATGACAGGCTGCTCGACTGATATGTCAGCACACGTTTGTAGTAGTCACCGTCAGGATTTGGTGGATAAGAATGGTATTGGCGCCTAGGTTAATGGAGTAGGTAATTTTGAGTCTAGACGAATTTGATGCAAAAGTGATGCGCTCGTTGTCTGGGCACAAGCCACAACCCATGCACTTGCTGGCGACTGTCTTATGGAAGAGGACTGAACTATCACAATGAATGTCCACCCAACGGAACAGACCAAGGTACGCCTCGCTACCCAATACGTTGACACAATCAATAGCACACGACAAGGGGGAATGCCCACATCGTAATGTGGCGTATACGACACTAATTAGTGCAATAGTGGGCCACCTATTTCACAGTGTCTTGTCATCAGAGCGCCGCCTAATGGGCACCTGACGAGTGTTTGTATGATAGATAGCTGCAACGCTCCAAACGCTCTCCAGCAGGAATGGTACATCTGACCGCATGCCATCTCCAGTCACCTCTCCCTCTTCGCCACGCTACTCTCAAGACACTATGTGTAACGAACGTTTTGTGTTGAGATATGCTTGTGGAACTTCCTTTACATTACAGTCATTATGGTAGGCATTTGATTAATTCGATAATAAAATACAACCAAGTTTCAGCGCATGTATATTTATACTCTTGTACAATCTCTAAATGCATATTTTTGTTGTTTTATGTTATATAGTTCTCTTTCACTAATCAGATCAGCATTTTTCTCATTGTAACAGGGTTCTCTTCATGTGAAATTTATCTCTTTCTGTTTGTATGTAGTTAACATGTTTATAGGGAATATCTGGTGGGGATACATTCAATTCACTACTTCTTGCGGAAAAACACTAATTATTTTACACGTGAATACAGTACTACATTGGATATCTCTAGCTCATTCATACTAGTAACTTGTTCTCTATTACAGACAGTTTACACGTTACTTGATGAACACTAGAAATTGCTCTTTTTGCCTTGTAAACTATACATTGTTTTATTCACGTAATGTCTTTTCTTTGTACATATTCTCCATGAAAAATACTGATATTCAATGTTTCTAGCAATATGATCACCTATGCAATTATTAGTATACGATATTATAAATGTCAGCCTATCATACTAGACATCCACGTTTGTGATAATCTACTTGTCTATATACATAATTCTCCGTTAACTTTGAGTGCGTTGCTTCTGACCATTTAGCAATTTATCATGTTACATTGTTCTGCTTTTATTATGTGTGTGCGTGTGGGGGGGTTCATGGTTGCTCTACACATGTTTTTTCGAAGGCATGAACATGATTGGACATTAGGTCAACTTTAACTGATCATACAATAAACATTTGTTGTTCTGGGACACATGTGTGTGTGTGGTAATTTTATTAGCCAGAGATGCAACCAGACTGTGCGTTGGTCACCATTTCTTACTTTGTTGATGTCTGTAGCGTTTTTTTTACTAGCACAGGCAGATATTTTGATTATTGTACTTCGTTACTTGTGCACATTAATTGAAGGAGCTCGGTCCAATATGGCACACTCATTTCAAATATCTTGGACAGCAGCCTGGTTGCCATTCCTCGAATGTGTGTAATAAACTGAGCGAAGATGTGTGGTATCTACATCTACATCTACATTCATACTCAGGAAGCCACCCAACGGTGTGTGGCGGAGGGCACTTTACGTGCCACTGTCATTACCTTCCTTTCCTGTTCCAGTCGCGTATCGTTCGCGGGAAGAACGACTGCCGGAAAGCCTCCGTGCGCCCTCGAATCTCTCTAATTTTACATCCGTGATCTCCTCGGGAGGTATAAGTAGGGGGAAGCAATATATTCGATACCTCATCCAGAAACGCACCCTCTCGAAACCTGGACAGCAAGCTACACCGCGATGCAGAGCGCCTCTCTTGCAGAGTCTGCTAAACATCTCCGTAACGCTATCACGGTTACCAAATAACCCTATGACGAAACGCGCCGCTCTTCATTGGATCTTCTCTACCTCCTCCGTCAACCCGACCTGGTACGGATCCCACACTGATGAGCAATATTCACGTATAGAACGAAAGAGTGTTTTGTAAGCCACCTCCTTTGTTGATGGAGTACATTTTCTAAGGACTCTCCCAATGAATCTCAATCTGGTGCCCGCCGTACCAACAATTCATTTTATGTGATCATTCCACTTCAAATCGTTCCGTACGCATACTCCCAGATATTTTACAGAAGTAACTGCTACCAGTGTTTGTTCTGCTATCATATAATCATACAATAAATGATCCTTCTTTCTATGTATTCGCAATACATTACATTTGTCTATGTTAAGGGTCAGTTGCCACTCCCTGCACCAAGTGCCTATCCGCTGCAGATCTTCCTGCATTTCGCTACAATTTTCTAATGCTGCAACTTCTCTGTATACTACAGCATCATCCGCGAAAAGCCGCATGGAAGTTCCGACACTATCTACTAGGTCATTTATATATATTGTGAAAATCAATGGTCCCATAACACTCCTCTGTGGCAAGCCAGAGGTTACTTTAACGTCTGTGGACGTCTCTCCATTGAGAACAACATGCTGTGTTCTGTTTGCTAAAAACTCTTCAATCCAGCCACACAGCTGGTCTGATATTCCGTAAGCTCTTACTTTGTTTATCAGGCGACAGTGCGGAACTGTATCGAACGCCTTCCGGAAGTCAAGGAAAATGGCATCTACCTGGGAGCTTGAATCTAATATCTTGTGGGTCTCATGAACAAATAAAGCGAGTTGGGTCTCACGCGATCGCTGTGTCCAGAATCCATTTTGTTTCTACAGAGTAGGTTCTGGGTTTCCAGGAACGACATGATACGCGAGCAAAAACATGTTCTAAAATTCTACAACAGATCGATGTCAGAGATATAGGTCTATAGTTTTGCGCATCTGCTCGACGACCCTTCTTGAAGACTGGGACTACCTGTGCTCTTTTCCAATCATTTGGAACCTTCCGTTATTTTAGAGACTTGCGGTACACGGCTGTTAGAAGGGGGGCAAGTTCTTTCGCGTACTCTGTGTAGAATCCAGTGGACTCTCCTCTGTTGAGTGATTTCAGTTGCTTTTCTATTCCTTGGACACTTATTTCGATGTCAGCCCTTTTTTCGTTTGTGCGAGGATTTAGAGAAGGAATTGCAGTGCGGTGTTCCTCTGTGAAACAGCTTTGGAAAAGAGGTGTTTAGTATTTCAGCTTTACGGGTGTCATCCTCTGTTTCAATGCCATCATCATCCCGGAGTGTTTGGATATGCTGTTTCGAGCCACTAACTGATTTAACGTAAGATCAGAACTTCCTAGGATTTTCTGTCAAGTCGGTACATAGAATTTTACTTTCGAATTCACTAAACGCTTCACGCATAGCCCTCCTTACGCTAACTTTGACATCGTTTAGCTTCTGTTTGTCTGAGAGGTTTTAGCTGCGTTTAAACTTGCAGTGAAGCTCTCTTTACTTTCGCAGTAGTTTCCTAACTTTGTTGTTGTACCACGGTGGGTTTTTCCCGTCCCTCACAGTTTTGCTCGGCACGTACCTGTCTAAACGCATTTTACGACTGCCTTGAACTTTTTCCATAAGCACTCAACATTGTCAGTTTCAGAACAATATGTTAGGTAGTCTGAAATCTGCCTTCTATTACTCTTGCTAAACAGATAAACCTTCCTCCCTTTTTTTATATTCCTATTTACTTCCATATTCAGGGATGCTGCATCGGCCTTATGATCACTGATTCCCTGTTCTGCGCTTAAAAGAGTCGAAAAGTTCGGGTCTGTTTGTTATCAGTAGGTCCAAGATGTTATCTCCACGAGTCGGTTCTCTGTTTAATTGCTCGAGGTAATTTTCGGATAGTGAACTCAGTATAATGTCACTCGATGCTCTGTCCCTACCACCCCTCCTAAACATCTGAGTGTCCCAGTCTATAACTGGTAAATTGTAAACTCCACACAAGTCTATAACAGGCTGAGGAAATTTATGTGAAATGTATTCCAGATTTTCTCTCAGTTGTTCTGCCACTAATGCTGCTGAGTCGGGAGGTCGGTAAAAGGAGCCAATTATTATCCTAGCTCAGTTGTTGAGTGTAACCTCCACCCATAATAATTCACAGGAACTATCCACTTCTTCTTCACTACAGGATACACTACTACTAACAGCGACAAACACGCCACCACCAGTTGCATGCAATCTATCCTTTCTAAACACTGTCTGTGCCTTTGTAAAAAATTCCGCAGAATTTATCTCTGGCTTCAGCCAGCTTTCCGTACGTATAACGATTTCAGCTACGGTGCTTTCTATCAGCGCTTGGAGTTCCGGTACTTTACCAATGCAGCTTCGACAATTTACAATTACACTACCGATTGGTGCTTGGTCCCCACGTGTCCTGACTTTGCCCCGCATCCTTTGAGGCTGTTGCCCTTTCTGTACTTGCCCGAGGCCATCTAACCTAAAACACCGCCCAGTCCACGCCACGCAACCCCTGCTACCCGTGTAACCGCCTGCTGTGTGTAGTAGACTCCTGACCTATCCAGCGGAACCCAAAACCCCAGCACGCTATGGCGCAAGTCGAGGTATCTGCAGCCCACATGGTCGCAGAATCGTCTCAGCCTCTGATTCAGACCCTTCACTCGGTTCTGTACCAAAGGTTGCAGTCAGTCCTGTCGACGATGCTGCAGATAGTGAGGTCTGCTTTCATCCCACTGGCGAGACTGTCAGTCTTCACCAAATCAGGTAGCCGCTGGAAGCCAGAGAAGATTTCCTCTGATCCATAGCGATACACATCATTGGTGCCGACATGAGCGACCACCTCCAGGTGGGTGCACCCTGTACCCTACATGGCATGCGGAAGGACCCTTTCCACATCTGGAATGACTCCCCCCGGTATGCACACGGAGTGCACATTGGATTCCTTCCCCTCTCTTGCTGCCATATCCCTAAGGGGCCCCATTACGCGCCTGACGTTGGAGCTCCCAACTACCAGTAAGCACACCCTCTGCCCGTAGCTTGCAGACTGAGGGGCAACCTCTGGAACAGGACAAGCAGCCACGTCCGGTCGAAGATCAGTATCAGACAGAGACAGAGCCTGAAACCGGTTCGTCAGACAAACTGGAGAGGCCTTCCGTTTAGCCCTCCCAAATGTTTTTCGCCTCCTGCCACACCTCGAGACGATCTCTCACTCTACCACAGGTGAGCGGCCAGCCTTAATGTGAGCAATATCCCGGGCAGTCACAGCCGTAGTCCATTCGGAGGATGCGTGGGACGAGCTGGCCGCTCCCAACAAACCCCCATCCGAACTCCCACAGTGATGCCCATTGGCAACAACCTCAAGCTGTGTGACCGAAGCCAACACTACCTGAAGCTGGGGGCGAAGTGATGTCAACTCAGCCCGTATCCGAACACAGCAGTCACAGTCCCTATCCATGCTAAAAACTGTTGTGCAAAGAACGTCTGAACTAATCCACAGAGAGCACAAACAATTCGACACAAAATTTAAACGGCTATTAAGATACAAGATTGCCTAGTAAATGCAGTAATGCTGCTGACGCACTGCTCGGCGGCAGAAGGAGACTACGCGATTTTACACTATTCAGGTACTAAAGCGCGATGCTACAACTCTCAAATACTATAATATGCCTGAAGTTTATGAATTAAACAATGCAGGTACCCAAAAACACGCAAAGAAATTAAGAATTAAACTATCTAACAAATAAGTGAGCTAAGAGTATACGACTTGCTGCTTCACGTCCATTTCAAATCTGTGGACTGGATCTTTACAGACCATTCCATAAAACACCTGCTGGTAATAAGTATGTTCTTAAGATTATAGATCAATTTTTACGCTATCTAGCTATGGTGAGTCTCTCAGATCAGCAAGCAAATACAGTTGCCCAAGCTTTAGTTAACAACTGGATACTTAAATTTTGCGTACCTGGAGCTATTATCACAGATCAGGGATCTGATTTTATGTCTAATGAAACAGCTATGCCACTTACTAAAAGTACGTAAATTACGCACAACTCTGTTACACCCTCAGTGCAACGGACGCACAGAAAGAGTTCATCGGACAATTGGCAAGATTCTTAGTTATTATATTAACGAACAACATTCTAATAGGGATACGCATTTACCAATAATCGTGTCGGTACACAACGCCAAAACGCATGAAGCAACTGGGCTGTCACCTTATGAAGTGGTCTATTGGAGAAAAATGCCATCCCCTTTTGATGTAATCAGGCAGAAAAACGGAAAAGTCGGAGAAACAGTAAAAGATTTCTGTCGAATGATGAAGGATGTATGGAAAAAGGTTCAAAAATCTGATACAAAGGCTTTGGAACGAAGGGAAAGATTAGGTAATGCCCTAGCTAAATATCCAAATTACAAAATCGGTCAGTGGGCGATGCTGTCAACCCCATACATTGCTAAAAGATAAACGAAGAACTTTGTAACAAACTACAGAGGTACTTATCAAATTATCGAGATCATGTCACCGGTCAACGTTAAACTGCAACTGCTCACCCGAACTACTATTGTCCATGCAAGTTGTTTAAAACCTTTTAAGGGCGCTCCAGATGTAATTCCTTCAACAATAGTGTCTGCTTTTCTGAAGGGTGGAGGAAGTTCCCAAAGAGGAAAAAGAGTGGCCACGACAGCACAACATACAGACATGGCACCTTACAATCTTCGACCAAGGGTGCGAATGTCCTAGTTGAATTGTATTAGACTGTGGATAGTATACAAATGTAAATAATTAATAAATGATATTGGTTTATTTTTTTAAGAAAAAATTGAACATAGAAACATGTAGATCTTGTAGTTAACGATATATTCCTTCTTTTCTTTGTTTTTGTTTTGTTCCATCTCAGGAGCGAATTTTCATTTACCCGCAACAATCACTGGTACAATTAATGTTAATTCATCCTTCAGTCTCATTTATTGGCCAGAAAACGCCATGCAAGCATTTCCTACACAAAACCTATCCTACCTCAATGACTCCCTTGACAGTTTCCTTCTGAAGTCATTAGATATGTTCATAAACTCACAGCAAGGCAAAATTGATGCCAATGTTATGATGGAACATGTCTTAAAGTTAAAAAGCGAACACAAAACTAAAATTAAAATGCTAGGAACGGGTATATGTGGATCGCTTGTGTTGGTGTTTCTGCTTTGTACAATTTTGTTTTATTTAAGACGAAGAAATAAGCCAAATAATAATATACCACTTCATCAAATCCCTGTTAACTGGATACCACACTCTTAACTGATGTACTTCAGTGGTTACTTGTGAGCATTAGTGTATTAATTTTGTTTATTGTACTTCAGTCTTTATTAAACAGTCTCATGTTAAAATAGACAATACTGTAGAATAGAAATTCTTGCATTAATATATGGTAGATTAAACAGGTGTTGCTATATAATTTTCTAAGTGAAAAATCTACTTTTGTTTATTCATTATCATCAAGATTTGGTACACTTATTATAGCGATTTATGTTTGAACTATGTGATTCATGAGCGTACTGTGCTTTAGTAAAGTGATAAAGTATTTTAAGCACACTTAATGTGAAGCGTGTGTAATCGTCTAAGTCAAGAGTTTTCATTGCTTGTGTTAGTGCTTTTGCCGTGTGAAGAGTGGAGGAATGTCGAGTGATAAATTCGAGGGCGAATTTCTCCGTAGAGTGGAGGAATGTTGAGTGGTACTTAAGATAGGCAAGTAAATTAGCGAAATCAATGTGAAGTGAATTAGAAATTAGAAAATAAATGAAAAACTTAGTTTAGTTTAGTAGAGTTACACACTTGCAAACAGCGGACAGAGCAGCAGTGGCAACGTCCGGTGCTTCCAAGTCAGCACGTTCAAGAGAAGCCATCACCCTCCCCACATAAGCAGAAGTTGTCGATTCAGCCATCAGGGCATCGCCCGACCGGCTCACGTGTTTTTCAGTTGTCACATGTGATCAAAGGCCCTCGCCTACATTCCAAGAGCCAATGACCGACGTTAAGAAGATTCTTCGAGAAGCTTTTCAACGTGGCAGAAGAGGCAATGACCAGCTCAAGTGTTTCTCAATTGTCACATGTGATCCAAGGCCCTCGCCTACATTCCAAGAGCCAATGACTGACGTTAAGAAGATTCTTTGAGAAGCTTTTCAACGTGACAGAAGAGGCAATGACCGTGAAGTCGTTCACCTCCAGTGAACTGAAGTAAATAAATACGTGAGACGCAGTGGGCCCGACAGTAGTAGTTTTCAGTTCAGTTCAGTTCAGTTTCGGTGCTGAAGACCGTCATGCACGAAGAGACTACATCATACACAGAAGCACCAAGTCCGCCGCTGTAATGGAATAGCAAGCAGCAGCCTCGCCGCCAGAAGACAGAAGTTAGAAGGTATTTGAAGACTGATTTTTACGTACCTGGATGACTCGTGAGGACGGGAAAGAGACGGCTGACAGCAGCAGTCACCTGTGAGCTGGTGATGAAGATCTGACAGCCGATTCCTGGCAAACTGGAGTCCATTGTTCGAGTCTGGGACACCGGCCTTCTCCCGCCGCACTGCTCCGCTGCCGACGCACAACATACGCGGCCGCTTAGAGAAGAGATACACTGGGATGCCACATCCAAGATATCACCATCCGTTTCACGACTTCGTTCTCAATAATTAAACGGGCCACATCACGATGCGCATCTCCAGTCAACTGGGGGAAACAGCGACACGAGATACACACCGCCTGGCGTTATCAGACGCCGCTGCTCACGCAGCAAGGCTTCGAAAACGACACAGCTGCCGCTCTCCCAGCCAGAACAATCCAGGAAGGAAATCATTCTACAAAACTTTCCATAGAAGTTATCTTATGTAAAAATGCTGTTTCATTGTACCTCATAGCCGAGCCAAGGAAGAACCCACCCTGCTCACATGTTGTTAAGAGAGAAAAAGGAATTTATTTAGTGTTTTTCACTGTGACACAATGCTTTAGAATCAAATGCCCTTTGCAGTAATACTCATCCTGACAATTGACTAGCATCAAAAGAGAAAACCAAGTTAGACGTCAGAAACAATGAAAAAGAGAAAGGAATTCCAGGAGGAAGCATTCTGAAAGATCAGAAGATTTTTCAGAATCTTGCATGCTACGTGCCCCTCATCTGCTCTTTGTAAAGTTTTTAGATTCCTTTGTGTACGATCGATACAATGTTTCCAATCTAGCAAATATGCGCTTTATTTCTATGGAGACGTGAATTTTCAGTGAAGCTAGTTACAAACTCACTCTCAGTTAGCGGTATATGGACAATATATGTTTCTAAAATAACTGCACTTCGTTTGCTATACTCTAGAACCCCGTGTAGGAATTCTTGTTATTATCAGTATTTTGGTGTAATTTAATTAAAAGTGGTTTCGCTGCCCAGAAACTTTAGTTTTACGAAAACGTTTTGCAGTACTGTCGGATATCTGTCAATAATACGTATTAGGCGTACGAGCAATTTTTGTTCATTATGATGCAGTTTACTCTCTTTGGCTTTGGTCAATTTACTTACTTAGTATCCCATTTTCCTCCCGCATTGTGATGTTCAATGATTATATATCTTCTGGTTACTGCTGGATGTTTTAAGGTAAGACATCTCCTCTTATTTTATTTCCTCTTCAGTTTACTGGCGATTTAAGTATCCTGGTAACAACAGCTTGGACATACGTATTTATACGATATGGTAGATTGCAAGATAATGCTATCACAATGGCAGTTGGTTTTTGAGTTTTCTGAGAACTGATATATCTCTTTACCTCAAATTTTCAATAATATAAAATTTAGACATTTGCTTCCTTTTCAATTAATTTGTCAGCCACTTCACTACAATCAACCTGATTATGTTTGAAGAAGATGGTAGAGCTGTGAACATGGCGTTTGTAATGCGTAACTCTCTTTGTAATTCGTTTGCATTTGCTGAAGATTCTCCTTTCCTAACCGTTTATACAAAGACCAGAAAATATACCAGGTAGGTTATTTCCCGTGGCTGAGTTGCTAAATTGCTGATATATTTTGACATGAAATTTAAAGCAGCTAAAATCCAGAACCAACTTTACAAATTCCACCAGTTTCAGTATTTCACTAATGCTTGGTTTTCCTTAGTTAATTATGTCCTAGTGAACGATTTCTATCACTTTTTCTTTGTTTACCAGATTGTTTCTATTAGGATTTGTGGCGTCTAACGATGCAAGAGCTTCTCCTTGCAGGTGTGTAACATCTCTAAAAATATTAACTAACTAGAAGTCGTTTTTATTATTTTATGACTGCTGAAAAGTGTATGCCTTCTGGTGTTTCTTATTATTACATTTAGCTTATAGCTTGGGCACCTGACATTGTTTGTGGGCACCATATTGGTTTTCCTGATTTCTTTGATTACTGGTATTTGCGGATTCATAACCTTCATTAGAAGTTTTCTTCACCTGTGAAAGGAAACAGATTTCTTTCAAGACCCCTTGCTGAAATTTATTACGAGCGTTCTTTTTTCTCTGTGTAATCCCATTACCATCAAATAATTTGTGTTCTAGTAGTTGGTATGAAGAACGACTGCCATAATTTCCATAACCGTTCCTACTGTAATTACATTACTCTCTCAAACCTTTTTCGTTCAGGGTTTTAACTGAATTCACTTTGCGTAGAATTTTCTTTTTCTTCTATGTTTGTTTAATTAACACATATTTGACATTAACAGTGGTTTTAATACGTCGGTATATAATCACTTCAGCTATCTCTATCACTGTTCCCACTTCCACTGATATCTGTTTAATTTACTTTATATTTGGAGCTGTTTAGCACTATATTGCAACCCCTCGTTAAGAAGATTCTGTTCTTCACTAAAAAAGTCAGCCTTTTCAGGTTCACCATTCTGTCATTAAACCTATACTTTCCTTGAAACTTCCTGGCAGATTAAAACTGTGTGCCCGACCGAGACTCGAACTCGGGACCTTTGCCTTTCGCGGGCAAGTGCTCTACCAACTGAGCTACCGAAGCACGACTCACGCCCGGTACTCACAGCTTTACTTCTGCCAGTACCTCGTCTCCTACCTTCCAAACTTTACAGAAGCTCTACTTTCCTTGTTGTTTGAATTTTATGACTCTATAATCATAATTCTGTTATATTATTAAATTACGTTTACATTTATCTGTAGCAAAATAAAGCTGCATTCATATTTTGTATGTGGTTACACTTGCACCGTTAGACAGTTTTGGCTCTAAAGGTATTTTCAAGTTATTCATTATCATCCTATTTCAATTACTCACTCACATCCTAATTTCGTCTTAAAGCACAGATATGGCAGAATGACTGTCATATGTTAGAAGCGGTTAGCCAGAATAGAGATTAATTATGAAAAACAAAGAATAAGCTCAGCATCACGGTGCTGGTGAGCTGCATTGTGAATGCAAAATCAGGTAGACGAGAAGCATTGTGGCTAAATTTTCAGGGGGGGGGGGGGGGGCTAAGAGCGGGAAGGCGCCGCCCGGAAGCGGTCCGGATATCCCACGTCTTTATGCGTACTTTCCACTTTAAACTTGTGAGCGACGAGCTAACGTGGCGAAAGCCTAAATGCACCAATGAAAGAAGTCTCATTCATCAAAAATACCAAAAACATTTCAGACTAGCTACAACATAAATAAGTTCAGCTTAGAATTCGTAAGGAAGAGACGATTCAAAAAAAAAAAAAAAAAAAAAAAAACAATTGCACAACCAATATTAGCAAAGTGATTAAAGGTTATGTGCAAATTTGTTTACAACGAAAAATACACAAAAATTACATATACATTTGATACCAGTTTGACAGGCTTTTAGGTGAGCTATAAAATGTTAACTGCTTTGATTTTGCTCTTGAAATATTTCTCCCTGTGTTTTCTAGTATACTTAAGAAATGTTTATAAAACATTACTGCTGCCCAAGACTGATCATTTATCGTACTTCCCTTTAAATCAAGTACTATTAAATTCTTTTCTGTGGCCTATTGTACTGTCTGTCGTTTTACTATATTCCATACAGACTTAAATATGTAGAATTGTTGATCCCTGACATGATGTCCTCAAGTTTATTATTTTTTAATTATTTTTGTTTCTTATTATGTGTAGCTTTTGTAGTGTGTTGTTGCCAAAAGCTAAATTTCCCTTTTCCTTTCACAAGATACTTAAATCCTTCTAGTGATCCGTAATGGATGTTTAATGTCCTTACTGACTAGCATATGTGGGAGGTACTTTTCAGTAATTATATGAATTTATCATGGAATAGACTACATTTTATGTCATGTTTTCTTGTTCATTTCACCCCAAGTCATCTCTTGTTCTCAGTCCTTTAAAAAAGTTGTCCTGGAGTTACTAATTGTTCTATTTGATTTCTACTTATGAGTAAGGAAAGTAATTATTGAGATCAAGCTGTGAGTCGATATAGGGTTTCCAAATATATTTTCCTATCAGAATTCTTCGAAAATCTACGTTGTAAGCAAAAAAGAACTTAACTGCTTGCTGCTGTCCAGTACACAGCGTAGTAAGAGACCCATATGTCTCATAAACAGTTTAAAATTTCGAATTGGGGACCTACATACAATAACAGTTACAATATACGTTACAAGATACAAACGTGTGCTTTACAAGAAAACGTACTTAATCAGCGACTCAAAATTATTTTGGATGGAAATGTGAAAAATAAATAACCACTGAGATTAGAAGACGAAATTAGTGTCTCAGGAGGTGCGCTAAGTGGCATTTAGATTACAATAGAATTATTTTGCGTTCGTCGTTTTAAATCAACACACATTCCGGAAAGCTGAATAACTGTGCTACTTAAACAATGAACTTTGTAGACTGATCAAAATGGATGTTTTGAAAAAAAGATTATAAGGTTAACGTATACAAAAGTAAAACTAGAGCAATGAAGTGCGGGCATATTGCATCAAGTGATGCAGAAGTAATTATGATAGAAAATGAGCCAGTGAAATCAGCTTAAAAGTTTTCTTATTTGGCCAGCAATTAAATGACGACGGGAGAAGTATAGGGGATATAAAACGTAGACCGGCAGTGGTACTTTGAAAAAGAGAAACATGCAAGAATCCAAAATAAATTTAAGCATTAGGAGATCTTCTTTGTAACTATTTGAGTGAAGTATAGCCTTGCGTGGAAGTCAAACGTGAACATACAAGAAGAGAATGAAATTTTCACTTTGCAGCGGAGTGTGCACTGATAGTCGAAATCGGAACTTTGCCTTTCGCGGGCAAGTGCTCTACCATCTTCTTCTTTTTCATCTGATTTTGTTCTTTATCGTCCGCTGCATTTGTTCGCGGCGGACGTTCCATGACACCCGTTCAAGTTCAGAGTTGATCTATTCACTCAGTTTTTCTATTACAGAGGGCAACTATCCCTCTGACCGAACACTCTGAGCTACAGTGCTGGAGTACAACTGAGTAGCCAAGCACGACTCACGACCTGTCCTCACAGCTTTAATTATAACAGTACCTCGTCTTCTGCTTTCCAAACTTCGCAGTAGTTCTCCTGCAGACCTTGCAGAAGGGAAAAGGTCCCGAATTCGAGTCTCAGTCCGGCACACAGTTTTAATCTGACAGAAAGTTTCATACAAGAGGATAATAAAATCTTGTTAATTGTGGTGTTATGGAATATTACTGAAAATTGGGTTGGAGCATCGTGTAGCTTAATCAAGTACTGAATCTAAACGTGAAGAAAAGCTCTTCGTAGTGCACAACATGACCTAAAGAAAGGGGACAGTTAAGGGAAAATTCCTGAGCATCAGGAAATACTTTGGTAATCCGCTGAAGGTAGTAGTTAGACAGAGACCAAGTCTTGAATTCAGTAAGTAAATCTAAGCGGTTGTAGAGTACTGTAATTATACGGGTGTGAAAAAATACTAGTTTGGAGAGCTACAGCAAATTATAATATGTACGAAATATAGAAGTTCTCAACAAAACTTATAAAATTAATGTTTACATTACCCACAGATGGAGGTGGTGAAACTGATACATTTACATAGGACTTTCACTTAACTAAAATGGTCACCTCTGTCTCAACAGCTGACCTCAACCCACACCACTATTGAGGCGCTACCTGAAGTATGACGGTGCACGCACGTCAGGCAATATGAGAGATGGCTCGGAGCAGGATTTTTTTATTTTTTTTTTCGCCACCATCAAAGAGACTGACTAAGCAGCTTAGAGTGCTCTATGGCGGCAGTTTCCCGCCCTCCAGACGAGGGATGGTACCTCGCTTCACACTGCCATGCTTTCTGCGTCACTCTATGGCGGGAACCGACGCGACGTGCTAACCCACATGCTTCTTGTATTCCCAGAAAATTACGTACATGAATTTCCACATGAGAAACTAATGGTGTAAAACATATCTACATGTACATCTGCGTGATTACTCTGCTATTCACAATAAAGTGCCTGGCATTTTCAACATGTACCCAATGAAGTACATCAACGCCTGTTTGCAGCTAGGGTGTCCATTTAATTATCATTTCATTTCTAGCAAAGCTGCATGGTCATCCACGGTAACTGTTCTTTCGGGAACAGATACTACCGCCATATATATGTATTGATTAAATCTAGGAAACAGAACCTGTCATTGTTAATAGAGAGAGAAAGATAATCAGAAGTTGAGCCGCGCTCACTGTGGACTATACGTTTCCTTGAACTTGGCTGTCTATCTGTGTTTGCTTTCCCGCCATTGTTGCAGTTGTGGTTCTTCCTCCTCCTACGTGTAGCAGCAGCGATGTGTATCGATATTTGCACCGTGTACCATCTTTGTGCATAACGTTTCCAGCTAGGGTATGTGCGTGCAGTCGGTCGGTTGGTGCCGACCAGAGAGGATATGTCCATGTCCTTGTACGAAAGATCGAGCTAGTGGCGACAGGAATTCGAAACGCCAGCAACCACGCCACCGCTTATTGTTCAGATAGAGTGACCCTCTATATAAATGATCTAACACCATCTAATGGGGAGAACACTCAAACTCTATGCACAACATATTAAATTCTTTCGATATATGAATTACCCATGTGTAATTTGACCTTATAGAATGATAATGGAAGCACTAAGAAATTTTCCCACCACAAAGTGCTTTAAACAACTCATTTTCTAGCATTTTGTTTTTTTCTACCGTAGAGTCCTTCCAGTACACTATCTCCGCCTTTGCTCTTGGAACTGTAGTGGATCTAGCGGTACCACTGTTTGGAGCCATCTTCTGCTGACCTTGTGCGCGGAGCGCAAGGAGCGCTAACAATTTGCAGCATTGTTCCTAGAGTTGATCGGAGTCCTTTGGCTTAGAGCTGAGTGGAGGGTCTCAACCAAAGGTTTCGTCGACTCTGTGACGGTCTTGGCTGCAGAATTCCAGACCTTCGTTATCGTGTGGGTATTTGTAGGACATCCCTTGACAGTTCAGGGTTGCACTTGACAAAGGAAGCAGCTACTCTGGTGGCAGAATACTTGTGGAGTGCCCATAAGGTTTTTTTTTCCCGGCTAGACGTTGGTTTGAGGTGCTGTGATGAACACCCGCCAGTTGATACGAAGCAAGGGAAGTCAGATGTCGTTCAGAGCAAAGACACTTCTACTGTCAATATTTTATCAGTAATCTGGTGAAGTATTCGAAATAAAGTTCCCAAATTTACTGCCCTCCAGGAAAATTCTTGCTCTCAGATTATTCTTGTGAATGACGTGGCTGAAACCCGAAGTGTAAAGCTCTTAGATATTTAACGAGTCGCCGGACATATATTGGAAAGACAGATTAGAGGCTACAGGAGAGGGACTGTTCGTTCACAAAAATTTTGTATCTATTGAGGTCGAAACTGAATGTGACAGTGAAATTATGTAGTCGTGTATCACTGCTAAAGATTAAACCAAGTTAGTTCTTGAACGTTTTTACAGGCCACTCGACTAACCTGTTACAGTTATAGCGTCATACAAAGAAAGTTAACGATTACTATTGCGGAAATACCAAGATCATGCAATACTAGTTTGAGGTGACTACAACCTGCCGAGTATGGGATGTGTATGTATTCAAAACTGTCTATCCCTGCAGACCACAGGAAATGAAAATATCTTAATTCTTGTAGCTACAAATAGGTTGGACCTTATCGTCAATATTAGTATGGAAACGGGGATTTGCGATTATGACGTCATTATAGCAGTTATGGTTAGGTAAGTTAATAAATCGGTCGAAAACGCTAGGAGAGTGTTTCTGCTACATAGAGCAGATAAGCAGCTTTTAGTGTCTCATTTAGACAGTGAAATGACATCACTTAGTTTCGGTAAGATGGACGTAGCTGAATACACACATGTGCAAATATCCTCACTGCTCTAGCGGAACTCTTCTTTGTTGCATTTTTTCCATACCGTAATTAGCACAACAACATAAGGCTTGTTCTGCTGAAGAACGTGATGCCCACAAGTCCTTAAATAAAAATCTCCTAGCGGGAGTAATACACGAAAGGAAACAGACTGTTGGACAAAAGAATGGACAGCTCCCTGCTTTTGGCGTTTCCGATAGCGCCTACGATTAGAATCGTGGCTGGAGACTTATGCGGCTAGTGCCGGCCGGAGTGGCCGAGCGGTTCTAGGCGCTACAGTCTGGAGCCGCGCGACCGCTGAGGTCGCAGGTTCGAATCCTGCCTCGGGCATGGATGTGTGTGATGTCCTTAGGTTAGTTCGGTTTATGTAGTTCTAGGGGACTGAAGACCTCAGCAGTTAAGTCCCATAGTACTCCGAGCCATATGCGGCAAGTAAGAGGGTAAACGACGGACTGATCCACCACGGCTTAATAACGAAATTCAGAAGATGCTGAGAAAGCAGGGGCTGTTGCACTCTCGGCTCAAAAGAGAATGACGACAAGCAACGGTTAGAAGACATCCGTGCAACTGTGGAAAGATCTGTGCGCGAAGCGTACAATAACTACAGCCGTCACGTCTTAGCAAACGATCTGGTAGAGAACCCGAAAAAATTCTGATCTTACGTAAAATTGCCAAGTGGGTCCAAAACTTCCATTCAGTTCCTTGTTGATCAGTCTGGTGTGGCAGTTGAATATAGCAAAACGAAAGCCGAAGTTTTAAATTTCACTTTCAAGACGTTCACACAGGAGAATCGTACAAACATACCGTCATTCGGCCATCGGAGAGACTCCCGTATGGACGACATAGTAATAAGCCACTCTATTAGCCGGCCGGAGTGGCCGTGCGGTTCTAGGCGCTACAGTCTGGAGCTGAGCGACCGCTACGATCGCAGGTTCGAATCCTACCTCGGGCATGGTTGTGTGTGATGTTCTTAGGTTAGTTAGGTTTAATTAGTTCTCAGTTCTAGGCGACTGATGACCTCAGAAGTTAAGTCGCATAGTACTCAGAGCCATTTGAACCATTTGAACCACTGTATGATAGAGAAGCAACTGAAGGATTTAAAAGAAAATAAATCACGAAGTCCGTATGGAATACCAATCCGGTTTTACAAAGAGTACTCTACGGCATTGTTCCCTCACCTAGCTTGCATTTATCGTGAATATTCTTCCCAGCACAAAGACCCAAACGGCTAGGAAAAAGCGCATGTGACTTCAGTATATAACAAGGATAACAGAAAGGAACCGCCAAATTACAGACCAATATCCCTAACTTCGGTTTGCTGCAGAATCCTTCAACGTATTCTTACTTCGAATATAATAAACTTTTTTGAGACTGAAAAGCTCATATCCACGAATCAGCACAGTTTTCGAAAGTATCACTCGTGCGAAACTCAGCTTGTCCTTTCATCACATCATATACTGAGAACTATGGACGAAGGGCAGCAGGCAGATTCTATATTTCTAGATTTCCAGAAATAATTTTATATGGAAAGCCACTGCAGGCTCTTAATGAAGGAATTAGTTCATAGATAAGTGAGTGTTTCGAAGACATCTTACGTAATAGAATCCCGTACGTTGTCCTTGACGGCGAGTGTTCATCACAGTCAATCATATCATCAGGAGTGCCTGCGGGGAGTGTAACAGGACCGCTGTTGTTCCCTATATACATGAATTATTTAGCGGACAGGGTGGGCAGCAAACTGCGATTGTTTTCTGATGATGTTGTGATGTACGGCAGGGTGTGGAAGGTGGGTGACTGTACGAAGATACAAGACGATTTAGACAAAATTTCTAGTAGGGGTAATGACTGGCAGTTTACTCTAAATCTGGAAAAAAAAAATTAATTTAATGAGGATGAGTAGGAAGATCAAACCTGTAATGTTCGGATTCAGCATTATTAGTATCCTGCTTGACACAGTCAAGTGGTTTATATATCTGGGTGTAAGGTTTGCAAAATGGTAAGAAATGGAACGAACTTGTGAGAACTGTGGTAGGGTAGGCGAATGGTCGACTTCGGTTTAATGTGAGAATTTTAGGGAAGAGTGGTTCACCTGTAAATGAGACCCCATATATGAAGGTGGTGCGATCTATTCTTGAGTACTGCTTGAGTGTTTGGGATCCGTACCAGGTAGGACTGAAGAAAGACATCGAAGCTATTCAGAGACGGACTGTTAGATTTGTTCCTATAGATTCGAACAACATGTAACTCAAATGAGAATCCCTGGAGGGAGAAAATTTAGCGAACCAGCATTTGAAGTTGACTGCCGGACGATTCTACTGCCACCAACACATATTGCGCTTAAGGACCACGAAGATAAGACCGAGAAATTACAGCTCATACGAAGGCTCATAGACGTTTTTCCCTCGCTCGATTTGCAAGTGGAACAGGAAAGGAAATCACTATTGGTGGTACAGGGTACCCTCCACCACGCTCCTTGCGGTGGCTTGCGGAGTGTCTATGTAGATGCAGATTTGTCTCACACTGAGATATCACCTTAGTTCTTCTGCACACGTGTCACCTGCCTAGTGGCCCATCACATCTTTCTGCGTTATTTCGCGGACGGTCAGCGATGCCCCGTACTTCACTTGTCGGATCCACTAGGACATGGTAATGTTTACTCCGGTGATGATGATATCTGATTGGTAGGGCGCCAAACTGCGCGGTTACAAGCACCCGTAGAAATTCCCAGTCTTAGCACAGTCCAATCGAACGATGATGAAATGATGAGGAAACACAAACACCCAGTCCCCAGGCGGAGAGAATCCCTGATGCGGCCTGGAATCGAGTCCGGGATCCCATGATCCAGAGGCAGCAACGCTAGCCACTAGACCACGAGCTGTGGACTACTCCAGTGATTTTCTTTTATTCTTGTTTTTCTTCCGTTCTCCCCATCGCACCATATTTAACAGTTTATTTATACTCCTTTTTAGTTTCCAGCTGTTGAGTCCCCTTCTGCATTTGCTTATCATAGACTGCGATATGATTTCTCGAAAGGAATGAAATTCTAGAAATTGGGTGAAAGGTTTAACGTCAATTGTACTCCAGTATCACGTTGGACGATTGTAAGTATTACTCATCGCCATACTTCGCGTTACTTGCATCAGACACTTTTGGCAATTATCTGACGTTACTTTTATCCTAGGTTGTCTCTTCCTGGCATTATTTCACGGTTTCTTTCTATTTAGGACTTCAAATGATGACGTAATCAACGTTACGAAAGCGATAATGCTTTTTAAATATACAGCTCCAGCGGTGTTGTTTACTCAACATGACTTTTTTAGCTGTGGATGACATTCAAATAAAGCTTTTTGTTCAAAGCTCCGTCCATAATTACGGGATCAGCTCCGAAGCTGCATTAGCAGATCTCGTAGTGATGATTGACAAATGAAGGCGCCATACATGGCCCTACCGTGCTGGCACCAATTTGAATAGCCCAGGAATTTAATTACAGTGGCGCTGGGCTGCCTTTACAGAAAGGTCGGACAGCAGAAGCTCCCTGAAGGTTGGTCAGTGTCCCAAGCCACTGACACACGGACGTCTGATGACAGGGAAGAGCTCATTCTGTTGAACTGCTGAACAGGCACCCAGCAGCGGTTGATGCTCAGGGCCTATCACTCTCAAGACATCGTGAACGGGCTGTGTTCTGTTCCATTATAGAACTATTGAGGAATGATGCATTATGGAAATGGGATAAGCAACATTAGGAATTATTAGAATTAACTACAAAGCAACTATGCCATATGCTGATACTTCATCATCCTGATTTGAATGAATATTTATACCTCGGTGTCGATTACAGTGATTGTGCTCTTGGTTCAGATGTTAATCAATTGACTGAAATGAATGCGATGTTCTCACTTTATCGAGTCACGTGCTTGCTAAGTGTAAGAGAGAATAGAGTCAAAGAGAGAGAAACATCTTCCATTGTATAGAGTTTTAAAAACATATGCTTCTAGTTGTTAGAAGCACATTCTATTGTTATTGCCAATCGTAAGGCAGTTTCACTGTCGTATTTCGAATTAATGGACAACAGGCTAATCTAGTGGCCGTTATCACTTCAAGAACGTGATTTTGTGATACATCATATACCAGTATGCCACAATATTCTACTATGTGCTCTTTCATGACAGCCGCAGGAACATCAATCTATCAGTGTTGGTCAGGCTAGGCAGAGAGGAGTCAAAATTCATTTTATAAGAGGTGTATAAGCCGAAAGTTTCATACGAAAAATTCGTCGCCATACAAGACGAGAACAGGAGGCAGAAGGAGTTTTTAAAATGGTGAAAGAAATATATGTTAGTCCCATTGAAGTCAGTATTATTTAGACGTTTCAGTACAAACTCTGCATTTTTATTATGGTCAGTTTTCCTCACGTAAATGTCAACGAAATATTTTCGTATAAAGAGTAAACGTTTTTTTATTTACTTTTTTTGGTAGCATGGAGGAATCTAATGGTAGACCGACTGCCTTGTTCTCTATTTCTGGCTGTAAAAAGCAACTACTTGACAGTAATACCCTCAATAACCGATACCTATTATTTCATTAACACATTCCTTGGTTATGACGTCGTGGACACGCTGTGGTTAATTAATGTAGGAGGAACTTTGGCCCGAAAACGAAAAAAAGAATCCTATTTCTTTAGCCTAACGCAAAAGAGAGAAGTGAGACAGAATGGCTTTACGGAGAAAAACGCAATGTTGAGCGGTACCTCATATTTTTCTTATCTGTTGCCTGATACATCTGAAAATGATCTGGCGGGTTTGAAGTACAAGACTGAACTGAAACATTTGTATTTATTAACAGTTCCCTTTACAAGAAGGAAATCTGAATTGCGTAACAAGACTGCTATCGTCCTCTTCGTAATGAAGACATCACAGCAACGTAGCACACAAAATGAACAGCGCTGTGGGAGCCTCGGTGGAAAGAAGGGAACGGATTTTATAAGCTTGTCCGTAATCCAATATGCTGCAGCAGAGGCAACTGTTGCTGAGGGCAAAGAAAAGAGAGAAAGCTGGTATCACTCATTCACAGAAATTGACGGAGCTGATAAGCTTACAATTTCTTTAGCCGATTTCGGCGGGAAAAAAGCAGAGCGAGAAAACAATGTGTAGTAGTTACTATTATTGAAGCAAGGGAACGATCATATACATCAATCTAAAACCTAGTGGTGTACAGAATTTAGCTAACGACACGTGTGGCAAAGATTTCAACAGTTCGGAAAGATTTTGGGATAAAGAATTTTGACTATGAACAAGCTGTGACCGCGAACCAACTAGCAGTAGCCAGCAAGCAGTTGCATTGCGCCTCGCCGGCCGCTTCAGTCCGGAACCGCGCTGCTGCTACGGTCCTAAGTTCGAATCCTGCCTCGGGCATGGATGTGTGTGATGTTCTTAGGTTACACAAGCTGCGACATCGTCGCAAAAAAACACAGTGAGCCGTATATGTAGTAAGTTTCCTTTAATTTACGTCTAGGGTCACAGTCTTTTTTGTTTAACAGATTACCGGTTTAGGTCTTTAATGACCATCATCAGATCTGTTTCATAAAAACAAAGTCCTAATGTAATGCAGCCATAGTGGCATCGTCAAATGTTAAATGCGGAATCAGCACCAGCATCGTCAAATACATATAAATCACATCACATGCACGAGTCGCTGATGTTACACACGTCTCAGCCATCGTATATTTTCCGTTGCCCAATAGTGCATATTATGCCGGTTTACGTTACCGCTGTTGGTGAAGGAAGCTTCGTCGCTAAACAGAACGCGTGCAAAAAATCTGTCATCGTTCGGTAATTTCTCTTGTACCCAGTGGCAGAACTGTACAAGACGTTCAAAGTCGTCGCCATGCAATTCCTGGTACATAGAAATATGGTACGGGTGCAATCGATGTTGATGTAGCATTCTCAACCGACGTTTTCGAGATTCCCGATTCTCGCGCCATTTGTCTGGTACTGACGTGCGGGTGAGCCACGACAGCAGCTAGAACACCTACTTGGGCATCATCATTTGTTGCAGGTCGTGGTTGACGTTTCACATGTGGATGAACGCTTCCTGTTTCCTTAAATAACGTAACTATCCGGCGAACGGTCCGAACACTTGGATGATGTCGTCCAGGATACCGAGCAGCATACTTAGCACACGCCCGTTGGGCATTTTGATCACAATAGCCATACATCAACACGATATCGACCTTTTCCGCAATTGGTAAACGGTCCATTTTAACACGGGTTATGTATCACGAAGCAAATACCGTCCGCACTGGTGGAATGTTACGTGATACCACGTACTTATACGTTCAAAATGTTCAAATGTGTGCGAAATCTAATGGGAAAGGTCATCAGTCACTAAGCTTAGACACTACTTAACCTAAATTATCCTAAGGACAAACACACACACACCCATGCCCGAGGGAGGACTCCGCCGGGAGTACTTATCTATCACAAAGTGGAAAAAGTGGTCCAACTAAAACATTCATATTTCTTTACGTACTACACGGATATGTAATAAAAATAGGGGTTCCTATTTAAATGACGCAGTTGATATCCGTTTGAAGTATGGCAACGCCATGTAGCGGTCCAATCATAGCGACATCTGGTTCCCCCCTTCAAGCTAGACGAGTTTCATTCTTTGTAGTTTTTTCGTTTGATGCTTATTTCGTGAGATATTTGGCCCAGTCACTAACAATGGACCACCCTGTATAACGCAGTTAGATACATAAATATGTATTACATGCCACTGAAAATGCTTCGAAAATAAAAGGAAATAAAACGCATATGGACCAAAAGTAAACAATATTTTGTTTATCTGTAAAGATGAACCTCATCTCAAAGACAAGGAACGACAAAAAAATTAAATTAAGAAAGTAATAAAAATTCTACAACTATCGATAGATAATGATATATGAAAGTTTATTTCTATAAATTCAGTCACTTTATTTCATATTCCCCTATTTAGGTCCTACATGTTTCGCATTCACAGCTGAGCTTTAAACAACTGCACTGGCTCTGCTTTGGTTCTTCCGGTTCCTTTGTCCGCAGTTAAAAAACACTTTTATAATCTTTGGAAACAAAGTGGTTCTGAAATGCGCTGTACTTAGCGGAAAAATAGAGATATCACCGATGTAATTTTGGAGGTTCTTTAGGGATATTTTCTGTTTTGGTACAAGAGAACTGAGGTCTCCGCTGTCACGTTACAGAGTATTTAGTTTGATTTCTTATCTCGTTGATTTTCGTATCTGTATTGCACGTACAGTATCTACATAGCAGTGCAAATGTCAGTGTCTTGCTTGAGAACTATGACGGTATATTGCCTCTGAAATATGTGTAACTTAGAAGTCACATGCTGCCCACCATGACTTATAATAATGTAATTACTATAAGAATTTATGCATCACTCGAATGAAAGTAATAAAAATTAACAACCCCTTGTGTGAGCAACGTGAAGCATGGAAGTGGCTAGTGTGTTCACTATCTTCTGTCTGAATAGCATTGATAATTTGCTTACAAGTGCATAAACTAAAAATGTATCTAGAGAGAATCAGCGAATATGTTACTGAGATCATTATTTGACATGCATGTTTAATGTGCCCTGCCGACGAATTATGGGCATCTTCCCGCTTTGAGTTCAGTGGTAAGAGAACTCTTTCAGTGAAAGTGAGAACATTTCTGTTGACAGGCGAGAGGCTAAAGTGAGCGTCTTGGTCGGAACAGCCGCAACCTAACATGGCGGTGACTTTCCCGTTTGGCTGTCACAAAAAGCAGCCGCGCTGTGGCAATACATTTAAGAGTCTGGCACCGTCCCAGCACAGGACGTTGTTTCACTCTCCCCGCCTGACGCATTAGCCTCGGATGGCCCTGCTGGGAAAACTGCAGCGCTTGCCACAGAGCGCGCCACGCCGGCCAAAAAACTACTTCCCGCCGCAGAGCAAAGGCTTATGTGAGAAATAGCTCCCTCGAGTTAGTCCGCCTGTCAGTCCATCTCTCGCTTATAACTCCAAGTGCCCAGGAAATCGTTCCAAAATGGACTCACCAGGGGCACAGTCGATGCTGTGATCACATATAACTTAAGCTGGCAGCAATAAAGTTAATACGTTCGTAGAATTATTTAGAGAGGCTATATTTACTCATTTATTTATCTATCTACACTACTGGCCATTAAAATTACTACACCACAAAGATGACGTGCTACAGACGCGAAATGTAACCGAACGGAAGAAGATGCTGTGATATGCAAATGCTTAGCTTTTCAGAGCACACACACAAGGTTGGCGCTGGTGGCGACATCTACAACGTGCTGACATGAGGAAAGTTTCCAACAGATTTCTCATATACATACAGCAGTTGACCGGCGCTGCCTGGTGAAACGTTGTTGCGATGCCTCGTGTTAGGAGGAGAAATGCGTACCATCACGTTTCCGACTTCGATAAAGGTCTGATTGCAGCCTATCGCGATTGCGGTTTATCGTATCGCGACGTTGCTGCTCGCGGTGGTTGAGATACAATGCCTGTTAGCAGAATATGGAATCGGTGATTTCAGGAGGGTAATACGGAACGCCACGCTGGATCCCAACGGCCTCGTATCACTAGCAGTCGAGATGAGAGGCATCGTATCCGCATGGCTGTAACGGATCGTGCAGCCACGTCTAGATCCCTGAGTCAACAGATGGGAACGTTTGCAAGACAAAAAACCATCTACACGAACAGTTCGACGACGTTTGCAGCAGCACGGACTATCACCTCGGAGACCATGGCTGCAGTTACCCTTGACGCTGCATCACAGACAGGAGCGCCTGCGATGGTGTACTCAACGACGAAACTGGGTGGACGAATAGCAAAACGTCATTCTTTCGGATGAATCCAGGTTCTGTTTGCAGCATCATGATGGTCGCATCCATGTTTTGCCACATCGCGGTGAACGCTCATTGGAAGCGTGTATTCGTCATCGCCATGCTGGTGTATCACTCGGCGTGATGGTGTGGGGTGCCATTGGTTACAGGTCTCGATCACCTCTTCTTCGCATTGACGGCACTTTGAACAGTGGACGTTACATTTCAGATGTGTTACGCCCCGTGGCCCTACCCTTCATTCGATCTCTGCGAAACCCTACATTTCAGCAGGATAATGCACGACCGCATGTTGCAGGTACTATACGGGCCTTTCTGGATACAGAAAATGTTCGACTGCTGCCCTGGCATGCACATTCTCCAGATCTCTCACCAACTGAGAACGTGTGGGCAATGGTGGCCGAGCAACTGGCATCACAATACGCCAGTCACTACTCTTGATCAACTGTGGTATCTTGTTGAAGCTGCATGGTCAGCTGTACCTGTACACGCCGTCCTAGCTCTGTAGGACTCAATGGCCAGGCGTATCAAGGCCGTTATGATGGCTAGAGGTGGTTGTTCTGGGTACTGATTTCTCATGATCTATGCACCCAAATTGCGTGAAAATGTAATCACATGTGAGTTCTAGTATAATATATTTGTCCAATGAATACTCTTTTATCATCTCCATTTCTTCTTTCTGTAGCAATTTTAATGGCCAGTAGTGTATATATTTATTTCACCCGAGAGGACTTGGAACTTCAGATCGTCTCTTGCAACTAACCACGTACCCTGCGTTAGTCAGAGTTTCAACGTGCGTAGTATATGAGCATCACATAATGGTAATTATAAAAGTAATTATGATACTGGATGAACATTAATAAAACCGGCAAACTACAGGGATGAATTCGTGAATGGAAATGGAAGAAAATAAGGTCCTATGAAAATGTATCTCGAAATGCGCCGTTGCCGCGGTACATAGCGCTGACGAATGAGAGTTCCTCTGAACAGGTGCGTGTGTTCCCTGTGTGTTGCAGACTGTGACTGACGCAGCATACTGTCAGCAGCACAATGGACTGGTATTGATGTCGAGAACAAGCCGAGATGGTGTTTGTGTACGGCCAAACTGATGGAAACGGTCGAGAGGCAGTACAGCTACGCCAAAACGAGTATCCCCACAGGCCCAATCATAGCACAAAATTTGAAGCTCTTTTTGGATCTTGGGCCCTTTCAGATAGATGAACCTGCAGAGAGGCGGCGGACTGTAAGTATACCAGATGCGGAGGATTAGGCTCTACAAAATATTGAGACGTAGTACAAGCTACATAATCTTACTTTGGCTTACACCATGTTGGCAGGCCACTTGCTTGGAGCTTGTGTTCGAATTCGTCTCAATATCCTGAAGAATTCGGACCTTCAGATCTCGTTTGCGCACCGTCCACCGCCTCCCTGCATGTTCGTCTGCCTGAAAGGACCCGTGATCACACAAACACCCAAAAATGGCTTGAAATGGTTGGTGTCTGTGAAGGTACTTGTTTTGGTACAGCCGTCCTGCCTCTCAACTGTTTCCGTGTGCTTGGTCGCGCATAGACACCGTCTCGACTTATTCCCGACATGAATACCAGACCATTCTTCTACTTAACAGTTGTTGTTGTTGTGGTATTCAGTCCTGAGACTGGCTTGATGCAGCTCTCCATGCTACTCTATCCTGTGCGAGCCTCTTCATCTCCCAGTACCTAATGAAACCTTCATCCTTATGAATCTGCTTAGTGTATTCATCTCTTGATCTCCATCTACGATTTTTACCCTCCACGCTGCCCTCCAATGCTAAATTGGTGATCCCTTAATGCCTCAGAACATGTCCTACCAACCGATCCCTTCATCTAGTCAAATTGTGCCACAAACTCCTCTTTTCCAAACTTCTATTCAATACCTCCTCATTATTTATGTGATCTACCCATCCAATCTTCAGCCTTCTTCCGTGGCACCACATTTCGAAAGCTTCTATTCTCTTCTGGTCCAAACTATTTATCGTCCATGTTTCACTTCCATACATGGCTACACTCCATACAAATACTTTCAGTAACGACTTCCTGACAAATCTATACTCGATGTTAACAAATTTCTCTTCTTCCGAAACGCTTTCTTTGCCATTGCCAGTGTACATTTTACATCCTCTCTACTTTGACCATCTTCAGTTATTCCCGGCGGGGTCAGGGATTTTCTCTGCCTCGTGATGACTGGGTGTTGTGTGCTGTCCTTAGGTTAGTTAGCTTTAAGTAGTTGTAAGTTCTAGGGGACTGATGGCCATAGATGTTAAGTCCCATAGTGCTCAGAGCCGCTCGAACCATCAGTTATTTTGCTCCCCAAATAGCAAAACTCCTTTACTACTTTAAGTGTCTCATTTCATAATCTAATTTCGTCAGCATCACCCGACTTAATTCGACTACATTCCATTATCCTCGTTTCGCTTTTGTTGACGTTCATCTTATATCCTCCTTTAAAGACACAGTCCATTCCGTTCAAGTCCTCTTCCAAGTCCTTTGCCGTCTCTAAGTAGGCTGCGTCAATGACACACCTGCAACACACAAGGAAAACACGCCACGTGGTCAGAGGAACTATCATTCAACGGTGTCATCTACTGGCAATGATGCATTTGCGGACACATGTTCATTTCCAATCAGGAATCCATCCACGTAGTTTGTCGGTTTTATTAATGTTCACCCTGGGTAGTAACTAATACATGGAATTTTAGAAATCTCAGTCCCATTAACATTATTTTAACCAATTTATTCACTAATTTCTTGAATCCAACAGATATGAATGGCAGCAGCGCAGAAAAAAATCAGATGTGGAGAAAAAATGGTCTGGTCAGAAGAGCCACGGAATGCAATAGATAAAGGTTAACAGATGACGCGGAAGGAAAGAAAACGAAAGCAGACAGCAATGAGAAAAGTACGGATTGTATTGATAATATGACACACAAAGTGATTCTTTGTGGGATAGAAGGAAAGCAGTACGGATATGTCTTTTTAAGTGAATTCTTTCATAAATGCTAGGTACTGCTAAAACTGAAATTTAGGAACTGACTATGACAGTTACTAGCTAGCATTAATGTAACGTTTGTCTGTGTCAAAAATAAAACTATGCTATTTCTACGACGAAAGTGTCTCATTGGCAAAACTATGTTGACTTACCTGTTTCCAGAGCGGTATCTGATACAATAGATATTATCAGTACTGTTTTTCTCAATGGGAGCAAATGAGAAAAATTCTTCAGCTTTCAGTGGGCAATCTAGGAATTTATTTTATTTGTTTATGTCTGAGTGTAGTGAGTAATGTAACACTGCATATAGCAGACAGTCTGAAATGAAACTTGGTATCGTGTTTAAGATTAGCTTTAATGTACTATAGTAAATGTGATAATGATAGTAACTATGAGTTTGATAGAACAATAATTGTGTCTTTAGTATGTAAGACGTGTGAAAATACTTAAAATATGCAGTAAAAAGTACTAAAGGTTTCTACTTTGCCACTAACATTGGTCGAGGCGTAGCACGGTGAATAGTTTTTGTTTTAGAATTTACATTGTTTATTATTGCGACCAAATATCTGTCGGCTCATCGAAAAAATGCTCTACGCCATATAACCGTGACGTCTGTGTATTTTGTTCCTTTTGTTTTCCATTTTTAACGGTTCGTAGTTTGTTTGTGGTCGTAAACGGGACGCATGTGGAATATCACTCAAAAAAAGTAACAAAAAAAAAGAGAACAATACTGCTAGCGGGTGCACTAAATGAACAGCTGTTTATCTGCCGCGCTAAATCGTTATTTGGCTGATGCAACTGTCCTATCTCGCAAACTACCCAAGCTACCCAACTGAACGCTACCATTCAATGGCAGGACTAATACTAGATCCGAAATACGTAGCTGGCAGATCACTTTGCTTTGCTTCTTGTTATGTAAACTGTGCTCTCACTACTAAGATATATATTCCTGTCTTTACGAGTATTAGGCCTTCCTTGTTTCGAAAAGGAAACGTTCCCTGCTTCCTAAATTATTTCAGTGATATACTAGCATTACGCTTTGCGTCTCGCCCGACAATTTAGTCAATTTCCCACTGTGAGTACTTTTATTGCGCACGTCATCATCAAAATTGAAAAAACGCTATCCCGTAGCAGCGACAATACCGCAGCACGAAATTGTGTGGTCCTGAATTCGTCATTTACGTAATACTCAGAGGCCTAGAATGTATTCTATATTCATTAGCCCTTGACTGGGTAATGCTATTGTATGGCTGCGAACAGAGAAATATTTTCCGTAACTATTTCGGAACTTAAAAATGATGAACTCATCAGAAAGCATGATTCGGAAGTGTGGAGTCGGCATCTTCCACGCAGCTACCGTCAGTTCAGTAATAGACCACTAGGTATCGACAAGACATATGAAAGCCGCTTAACGAGCGCAACCGAATTTCCTGCCAGTTGGGCTTGAGAGCCTAAAATATGGAATTATGCCCGAAGAGTCGCCCCCCACGTCCGGCAAGCATCATTCTAAAAGAGCCTAAATTTACTGCCTCGGCTGTCGATAGCTCGGAGTCACCAGTCTAGCGAGGCCACTCACTGCAATCCACAAAATGTCCAGCAGACTCGATGAAACTTCACCCGTCGCTCAATATTTACGGGAAGACTGAAGTTAACGAATCATTCCATGTAGGCTTTCACGGCCTGCGTCTTCATCAATAAACACTTCCGGGCTAAGTTGCCGTGGTCGATCTGTAAAACTTCTTCTCCCTGACGTTTCGTTCTCAACTACGGAGAACATCTTCGGAGGTGCGAAACACTGGAAAAATAAACAGCATAAACTTGCCGCATAATACAAGAAAAGCGTTTTTAACTTTTTAACGCCACCATACATTGGTTTCTCCTTCCTGTTCACACTATCACTCGTTGACTCACTCGTTGACTCACCTCCGAAGATGTTCTCCGTAGTTGAGAACGAAACGTCAGGGAGAAGAAGTTTTACAGATCGACCACGGCAACTTAGCCCGGAAGTGTTTATGATGAAGTTAACGACTTAACAGCCAAGATAGCTAATTATAATTTAATTTTTGATGACGGGTTTCGACAAATCTAGGTTGTCATCGTCGGATCCGATGAGGTTAACTTATAGATTTGCCGCTCTTGAAAAATAAAATTATAATTTAATTTTATTCCTATTCTGCAGCCGCAAACGTGGCTGTTTTCAGTACACAGGAAGTATGAATTATAAAACCCATTCAGTCAGGTTTTCGTGTTTTATTAGATAGACCCTGTGAGTCCATCATCAGGCATAAAGCGTCTTAATACGTGATTTATGTTTGTCCTTGAATGAGGTGGAAAACATGATCCTGTCGTGAAAAGGTTTGATGTTGCGTTATGAATTTCGCAAGTCATCTGTGGGAAATATATGCGAAACACTGGAAAAATAAACAGTATAAACTTGCCGCATAATACAAGAAAAGCGTTTTTAACTTTTTAACGCCACCATACATTGGTTTCTCCTTCCTGTTCACACTATCACTCGTTGGCTCACTCGTTGACTCACCTCCGAATATGTTCTCCATAGTTGAGAACGAAACGTCAGGGAGAAGAAGTTTTACAGATCGACCACGGCAACTTAGCCCGGAAGTGTTTATGATGAAGTTAACGACTTAACAGCAAAGATAGCTAATTATAATTTAATTTTTGATGACGGGTTTCGACAAATCTATGTTGTCATCGTCGGATCCGATGAGGTTAACTTATAGATTTGCCGCTCTTGAAAAATAAAATTATAATTTAATTTTATTCCTATTCTGCAGCCGCAAACGTGGCTGTTTTCAGTACACAGGAAGTATGAATTATAAAACCCATTCAGTCAGGTTTTCGTGTTTTATTAGATAGACCCTGTGAGTCCATCATCAGGCATAAAGCGTCTTAATACGTGATTTATGTTTGTCCTTGAATGAGGTGGAAAACATGATCCTGTCGTGAAAAGGTTTGATGTTGCGTTATGAATTTCGCAAGTCATCTGTGGGAAATATGTGCGAAACACTGGAAAAATAAACAGTATAAACTTGCCGCATAATACAAGAAAAGCGTTTTCAACTTTTTAACGCCACCATACATTGGTTTCTCCTAACTGTTCACACTATCACTTCACCCAAAAGGCACAACAGCATACAAATTTTTACAAACGCTTCACAGAAATTCTTGAAGATGATGTGATCAAAGAGGAATTTATTTCGTAATACCAGAGATATAATTATTAAATAATTGACATTTGCGGGGAATAAATGTTGATTAGGTGTGTAAAATTAGTAATATAGCAATGCCTTGCGAAATCCGTCTGTTCGTTTAACACAGATTCTGCTTTTTATGGATGTATGTTTCCAATGGCTCTAATAGCATTTACTATACCAAACTGCTTTGTAGATTGTTAAAACTACAGTATAATTAGCGATCTTCGTTGATGGAGTTTTTGCTTCTATATTTCACATTACTTTAGATCCACCCCATCCTTGAATGATGTAATATCTCAGAACTCGAAGTATCTATATGTGTGAACGATGTCCATTATGTGGCATAATTGGAGCGCGTCAGCAATGGAGGAGCAGGGATTGGTAAGGTGCTTAGCCACGCAGAACGAAACACTACTAATCCGAAAGAATAATTAATTTAAAAAACTAAAGACTTATTTCTTAACAAGTGGAACCTGACGAATACTAGAAAATGTAATACGATTGCCAATAAGCTTTTAATACTTTAATCTTAAGCAATTTTCATCTATCGATTGCACTGGTTACCTTGTGTAGACCTTACGTCCGAAATAAATTTAATAAAGCATGTGGCTTTTAATACTTTAATTTTAAGCAATTTTCATCTATCGATTGCACTGGTGACCTAGTGTAGACCTTACGTCCGAAATAAATGTAATAAAGCATAGTATGTATTCAGGCCTTTACTAGACAGACAGAAAAACATTTCACTTAACATACATCAATAATCAGCAAACATGTAATGAAGACATCAATTGGAACCTGTAGGGCAGGCAGTCAAATAACAAATGGGCAATTATAAAGTAATGTGATGTACAAACTTTATTTAAATCACAGATATACCACTTTAATCTTGGAGAAGAATGGAGATGACTTAGGCTACTTCTATAAAGTAATCTATAAATAAAATTTAAACGTGACGCCCACAAGGCTACAGCTAAACCAGCAAGCTGTAGAAATAATGATGAGTACAAGAATAAATTACATAAGAGAAGCACAAATAAAATTTGTAAACAACAAACTGGGCTCAAAAACAGGAATAAGTGTGGCATATACAGGCAAAAGCCTTTAGCATAGCACGCAAGACAAGTTCGAACCAGTAAATTCTTTAAATAAAATCGGAATTAAACCTAAAACAAATAAAATGAAAACCCCGTATCACATTAGATACCTATGAGTAACAGTTGGTCTAGTCTACACAATAAGGTGCTCATCAAACAAGTCCAACCAGTGCTGATAACTAAGAATCAGTAACCTCACTTTGCCCATGAATTTGTAGCCACAGGTAGCAGACCATGTTCCAGAGTCATCTGCCACTTGCAGGCCCAAGAATCATGTCAATATTAAGCGAAAAACGCGGAAATAGGTCACAGAGTCCATGTCACTCTGGTGAACGACAGAGCGAGCTCACCCGCATCACCGGTAAGTTGACATGGTAGAGAGCTTTAAAGACCCCTGTCTAAATTCCTAAGAGGCAGCTGCTTTATGCAAGAAGAGATTACGTTTAGAAACAATATATAAGATCGCGTTGGCTAATACTACCCACAAAATGTCAAACCTGGGTGGGGATAATGGGCCTGAGAGCCGTCTCCTCATTTTTTGAGCTGTGCTGGCCTCAGAACCATTTCAAGGATTACAAACCTTGACCAGACTATAGAAGAAACCAGCGTAGTCTACTGGTAGCCAGTTTTCTTTTTGCAGCACTAACCGTGGTGGACATATTTTTATTCTAACATGCTCCAACCAAACGTGGCTGTAGTTTGATAGATTTATTTTCTGTTGCCTTGCTCTCGGTCCAAAATCTATACTACTATATGAGGACAAATAATGTTGAAAGATTGTTATTAAAAATCTCGAAAAGTACTTGACCATAACGAAATTTTGCCTCTGCAGCAGAGTGTGTGCTGATATGAAACTTCCTGCCAGACTGAAACTGCGTGCAGGACAGAGACTCGACCTCGGGACCTTTGCCTCTCACGGGCGAGTGCTATACCGAATGAACTACACTCACATGACTCATGACCCGTCCTCACAGATCAGGAGGCGAGGTACTGGTGGAAATGAACCTGGGAGGCTGTAAGACGTCGTGGTCTCCTGAGCTGCATTGCTTACATATTCCGCACTCACAATCATATTCCGCACATCAAGACGCTTCATTCGAACCCAAACTCGATAAGATAAAGTCAATGTTGTATGAATTCATGTAAACGATATGCAAATAACTAATAAATCACAAGTGCGCACTGTGGTTCAAATACTCGAGACTGGCGTACACACATACATTCCAGACATGACGGTGACAGAAGCTTTTAGTTCGAGAGAGGCAACCACACGCCAGGAGGCCAGTCCCAACCCCTCTATGTCGGCCGGTGGATGCCCGTGGAGCAGACAGCGTTCGCCCGAGGGAAAGGGGGAACGACCCCGTGCTCGGCTTAAAACCAAATTCCGCTACATTGTGCGGGAGCGGCCAGCCTACGCATTCTTTACACATAGCACGCAGTTTCAGAGATTTTCACGGTGAGACAGCAAACGCCAAACGCCGATACTACAGCTTTCACTGGCGTACAGGACAGCCTTCACATTTGTATTAAAAATACGGATTTTTGTTTTGTATGTGATATTTCTATTTTTCCATATTGGATACAATTGTATGAAGGCAGCATTTGCCTTTTTAATGCGGTTTTTCACGTCATCTCCAGCTCCACCATCTTCCGCCACTATACTACCCAGGTACAGGAACGAGTTGACAGTCTCCACTCGCTTCTCACCTATTAACAGGGGCACCTCCATGTTACCTGAATTTACTCTCATTTCCTTTGTTTTGTCTGTATTTATCTTGAGGCCAGCAGTCTCTGCTTCTTCTTTCAGCAAGCTTAATTTAGCTTGCATATCGGTCAGCCTTGGAGCTAATAAAACTATGTCGTCTGCAAAATCCAAATCCAAATCCTCCAGACGTTTGTGGATCCCCCACTGGATTCCTCGTCTCCTGCCTGCTGTGACTCTTCTCATAACAGAGTCTAGAATGAGTAGAAAAAGTGTTGGTGACAAAATGCACCCTGCCGGACTCCAGTTGTTACTTTTATGGGCTCTGTCATATTTCCCTTGTGGAGTATGCAGCATTCGTAGCCATCATATAGATCTTTTATGATGTTTAAGATCTTCTGTGGTATGCCATACTTCAGCAACACATGCCAGAGCACTTTATGTTTCACGGAATCGAAGGCCTTTTGAAAATCAATGAATGCCAGGTACATGGTTGCTTGGAATTCTTTGCTTTGCTCTAAGATGATCCTAAGAGTGTTAATAAGATCAACACAGCTGCGTTGTGCCCTAAAACCGGCCTGTTCTTTACGCAGTCGCTTCTCAAGGGATTCTTTAATTCTGTTTAAAATAATTCTGGTGAGGACCTTACTGGGCACTGAAAACAATGTAATACCACGCCAGTTGTTACAGTCTGACAAATTTCCCTTTTTTGGGAGCTTTACCACCAAGCCATTTTTCCACTCCTTTGGAGATTTCTCTTCAAGCCAAATATTCTTCAACAAAGGATGGAGCATTTTAACAGTACTTTCAGTATCGGCTTTTAAGAGCTCCGGTGCTATGTTGTCTAGGCCTGCAGCCTTTGTATTTTTTAGTGTTTTCAAGGCAATCCTAATTTCGTCCATTGTGGGGCACTGCAAATTTATATTTTGGTCTTCTTCGACTTCAAATGGTTCAAATGGCTCTGAGCACTATGGGACTCAACTGCTGAGGTCATTAGTCCCCTAGAACTTAGAACTAGTTAAACCTAACTAACCTAAGGACATCACAAACATCCATGCCCGAGGCAGGATTCGAACCTGCGACGTAGCGGTCTTGCGGTTCCAGACTGCAGCGCCTTTAACCGCACGGCCACTTCGGCCGGCTCTTCGACTTCCTCTGGAACATCTCTTACTTGTTTCTCTTGGTTGCCTTCACAATTTAACAGTTCCCTGAAGTGCTCCTCCCATCTCTGTAGCCGGCCGAAGTGGCCGTGCGGTTAAAGGCGCTGCAGTCTGGAACCGCAAGACCGCTACGGTCGCAGGTTCGAATCCTGCCTAGGGCATGGATGTTTGTGATGTCCTTAGGTTAGTTAGGTTTAAGTAGTTCTAAGTTCTAGGGGACTAATGACCTCAGCAGTTGAGTCCCATAGTGCTCAGAGCCATTTGAACCCATCTCTGTAGTTGTGCCTGTTGAGTTGTAAGCATCACACCATTCTTGTTCTCAACTGGTCCTTCATGTCTGAAGTTCTTCATGGACAACCGTTTGGTAATGTTGTAGAGGTCTTTCATATTTCCTTGTCTTGCTGCCTCTTCTGCTAATTTTGCTTGCTCATCTATCCATTTCCTTTTATCTCGACGTAGTAATGTTTTCACTTTTTTGTTTGCCTCCATGTATTCTTTATGCACTTCGCTCTTCTGCGCTGTTGTCTTACAAAAATTTAACTCAAGTTTTAGTCCTTTCCTGTGGTTGATTTCATTCCACGTAGCATCGGAGATCCATTCCTTCCTTTGATGTGCCTTAAATCCTTGGATTTTTTCTCCCACATATAAATAACTGTTCTTGATTTTTTGCTAGCATGTTTCAATTCCCTCTTCCATAAAGTTTTCTTCAGAGAGGACCTGGAATCTGTTTTGTAGTTCAAGAGCAAATGTTTCTTTGATCTGTTTGTCTTTTAATCTTGCCACCTCTATTTTCTTGCACCTGTGATTGAGCTTGGTTCTATTTGCCACTATTTTCAGTCTGAATTCCGCCAAAACTAGGTGGTGGTCACTTCCAACATCTGCCCCTCTTCTATTTCTGACATCTAACAGAGAGTGTCGGAACTTGCGGCTTATGACTGTGTGGTCTATTTGATTTTCAGTAACGTGATCTGGAGAAACCCATGTTACCTTATGGCAGTTACGATGTGGAAACAATGTGCCTCCAATGACTAGGTCATGTTCAGCGCATGTATCTATCAACACTTCATCATTTACATTCCTGATCCCCATGCCATGCACGCCCATGATATGTTCAAGCCCTTCATTTTCTGAACCAACTTTTGCGTTCAAGTCAGCCATTAAAATTTTTATGTCCCTAGAGTTTATCTGTCTAAGAACTCCGTTAAGCTCTGTATAAAATGCATCTTTTAATTCTCCTTTAGCTATTTCAGTAGGTGCATAGCATTGAATTACAGTGACATATCGCACATTTGTTTTAAAGCGTGCGGTTATTATCCGTTCTGAGACTGGTTTCCACTCCAGTAAGCTCTTCTTGCTGCTTTTAGATAGTAAGAGCCCTACACCATTCTTGTGCATCGCGTTTTCACCTGTCTGACCCGCATACAGCAACACTCCACCATTTTGTGTTTGGAATTCGCCAGATTCTGGCCATCTTACTTCACTTAGTCCCAATATATCTAGTCGATAGTACTCCATCTGTTTTTCAACTTGTCTTAGCCTCCCTGCCTCTCTCAACGTCCTTACATTCCAAAAACCGATACGGGTTTTCCTTTTCAGGCCAAAGGTCATATCCTTAAGATCCATCCGGCTGTTTCTCCTTTTAGTTTCTGTGATATGTGTTTTTTGGTGGTGCGGGTTATCAGCCCACAGCCCCCGAGTGTCCTGGTGGGGCTGCCACCTCATGGCCTGGACACCTGCCAAGGTTTTATTTCAGGGTCTTACCCCTTAGATAGCTTGTCTTCACCACGACTACAGAACGCTATCCATCCCTTCGCAGTAAGGCCTATGTGCATCAACGTTGTCCTGGTTTCCAAGGATCTTCCGCTGTCCACATTAGGGGACTTTGTCTGCTGCCACACAATCACAAGGAGGAAAAGGAAATGAAGGGAATGTATAGGATGGGACAGAACAGAATAGGATAGGACAGGACACTAGACGGGACGTTGTGAGACACACTTTGTCTGGATCCTCTATGGAGACCTGTCCGGCTTGGGAGGCCCTGCCGGTAGCTACACCACCGCCGGCATAGCCCTCCACTTCATTGGATCACACAAACCCCCTCGCCCACACGGACAGCGTTTCGTTAAGGTGGTGTCTCCTGAGGGGGACAGCGGACGACTGCAGAAGACATTTATTGCTGAAAGTTTTTCAGGCATATCTCTTTAGAACATTAGGAGCGTCTGTCTGACTTATGTAGTAGTGTGGTGGTGGAAATTGCATCTTCCAGGAGCCACAGGGTAAAGGGTACATCTCAGATGACTGTTGCGCAGAATAACAGACTCTCAGATCAATCCCATGCTCACAAAGTCTGGTCCTGAGCCGTGCTAGGGTGGCTCCGTCGTTAGAGCACTTGTCCGCGAAATGCAAGTGTCCCGATTTCCAGTGTCGATCCGGCACCCAGTTTTAATCTACCAGCAAGTTTCAGTACTTGGCCAATTTTCTTCAAATTTTTTCACAATCAATTTGCGCAGGTACACTATTATCGATCGTATTCTCCAGTGCGAGAAAATGATGTTGAGCGAAGACAACAGCAGAGAGGGGTAAACGTAAGAAAGGATAACGAACTACAGAATCCGTCAAACTAAATGCCGTCTGTGAAAGGCTAGCCTTTACCAGACGGGAAGTAGTAGTTTGAGCCCGCTAGCAAAACCTTTTGTATGTATTAATAGTAACCAGACTGGGACTGTAAGGGAGGTACGGGAGAAGGTAGTAGCAACAGACGAAACGAGCTACGTAAAAATCTGTACGTTTAACGGAGGTTTAGAGGATTTTTTAGATAGACATAAACAAGATAAGTACTGTATTGCAGACGAGAGGGATGGTATATTGGTGGAAGATGTGACAGAATCCGATTGCAAGAAAGTGGTTAGCAACCAAGTTGAAGTCAAGTCATGTTCTGAGGAAGGAGAAAGTACAGAGGCTGCAGAATTACAGGAAATTAGTGATGCCACTGTGGAGGAAATATTAGCGTCTATAAATGACGACATTTGTGAGGCTATTAGGGAGAAGCAGGAGGATGGTGACCAAAATGGGGGTCGACCAGTTAATAGTGGAGAAAGGAAAGAGGGAGAGGCTATAATGGAGAATAGTGAAGCGCCAGAAGGGAGTTTTGAGTTGTCACTAGTGAATAGAATACCTACTATGGGGGGGAAAAGTGGTGAAGGTTATTTTGTAAAAATCTTTGTAATTTCCGGAAACAGGCAAGGTTTCGATAGAAGAGAGATTGTGAACGACTTGTTGGAGGAAGGTGCTGATAATACCAAGGAAAGGAAATTATTGAGTTAACCAATAATTAGTCTGCAGGTGTGTGATGAAGAAGTACAGTGTTTAATAGATACAGGTAGTGATTTATGTGCTGTGAGTAAAGGTTGGTTATAATCATTGCAAAAAGGGAATGATCTTGTAATTATGCCAGTAATGGGGGTACAGATTATTGTAGCTACTGGAAAAGTGAAAAAATCTGTTAGACATGAAGTTCTGTTACCAGTGAAAAAAAAAATGGGGTGGAAGTATTCCATAACTTCCTTATAATCCCTGATCTGTGTATAAAAATGTTGGTTGGTGTAGACTTCTTTATCCATTACAAAGGGAGATTAAATTTTAAAGAAAATGTGATAATTTTTTAAATAAATTTGCAAGATGTGGTTGTGCCATTTTATCTAAAAGACTATGTGACCAATGAAGAAGTAGCCAGTATACCAGTTAGGTATTGTAGAAGGACAGAGGATTTGAGGGACTACAATGAGTATGGGGATGATGTGGGGGTGGACCCTGAGGAAATGAGGGTGGTACAAGAAAAAATAGAGCAAAAAGTGAAAGAGGTGCCAGATTTAGAGGAAGATCAAAGGGACCGGTTAAGAGTAGTGTTACTAGAGCATGAAAATGTTTTTTCTGATAAACCTTGCTTAGTCTAGTGGTATGAATGTTACTTAAATGTAAAAGATGACACTCATTTTTTCAAAAAAACATATACCTATCGCTAAAAGACACAGGGAAGCTCTTAGGGACCTTATACAGAATATGATTAAATGGGGGAATGTTGAAAAGGTTGTGAGTGTATATAATAATCCGGTCACCGTGGTTAGGAAGAAGGATGGATCTGTAAGGCTAGTGCTGGATGCTAGAGCTTTAAATAAAGTTGTGTTACCAGAAAGTGACCGGCCAGAAAACGTTGATGAGTTACTGCAAAAATTTGAGGGATCTAATTATTTTACATCTATGGACGTGAACACTGGTTACTGGAATCTGCACTGGCCAGGGAATTCAGAAAACATAATGCTTTTTTGTTTGAAGGGAGATGTTATCAATATAAGGTGGTACCCTTCGGTTTAAATATAAGTGTGTGTGTTTTTGTTAGAGCCACGTCACAAGTGTTGGGGGATGAACTACTTAAGAAAATCACAGTCTATGTAGATGATGTATTAATTTCAACTGCTACATGGGAAGAACATTGTGTTTTGTTAAATAAAGTTTTGCATGCTATTGAAAAAGGGGGATTGAATTTGAAATTGGAAAAAAACTGAGTTTGCTAAGAAAGAATTAAAATTTTTAGGTCACATCATTAGTGGGAAAGGAATAATGCCGGATCCAGAAAAGCTCCGAATAGTTGAGAGTTTAAAAGGGATGTCGGGACTATTTGTATTTTACAGGCGTTTTGTATGTGGGCAATTGTTTAAGGCAATCTGTTTAAGAAATTTGTTGAGAAAGATGTACCATGCAAATGGACCAATGAATGTCAAATTGCATTTGAGGAACTAAAGAAAGCCTTATGTGAAAGCCAAATACTTCATCATCCTGATTTTTCCAAACCTTTTTGCTTAATAGCAGATGTGTGTGGATATGGGATTGCAGTAGAGCTGTTTCAAGTGTGTGAAGAAGGAGATAACGAGGTTCATAAAAACATAGCATTTGCGAGCAGATCATTGCAACAGTCTGAGAAAAATTATTGCCTTTCAGACTAAGATGCATTAGCGATTATCTTTGGATTAGAAAAAATTAAACAATACTTGTTGCGACATAAAGTATTTGTATACAGTGACCATTGGGCGTTGACATATCTGCAGACGTGCAAATAAAAACACCCCAGGCTAACTAGGTGATCTCTATACTTGCAACAATACGATCTGGAAATTATGTACATAAAAGGATCCGAGAATGTGGTGGCTGATGTATTATCCAGGGGGGTAGAAGATAATGAGGATAACGGAAATATGTTGACAGACAAAGAAGGGGTTCATGTATTTGCAACTGTGGTGAAGACTGAGGAGGAGGGACAGTTGAAAAAAGTGTGTAAAGAATAAGAAGGGAACAGAACGAAGATAACAATTTGAAAATAGTAAAAAGTTATTTAGGTAATCCAGCTTATCCTAAAGTTGCCGAATATTATAAGATGCATGAAGGAGTTTTATTCCATCGGAGAAAAAATACTGATAGTCAATGGGAGGGTTGTTTCCCTGATCAACATGTGAATTTATTAATTGGCTATATTCATAAGATGTTTGGGCATTATGGGGCCAGAAAATGTGTAACTAAACTCAGTGAAACCGTAATTTTTAATAATATGTGGAGACGAGTAAAAGCAAGGGTTGAAATGTGTGACAGATGTCAAAAAGTGAGAGCTAATAACAAAATAGTTCAAGGAGACATGTACAGTGTTGAGCCACAGAATAAATTAGTCCTGGTAGCCTGTGATTTGTTCGGTCCTTTGCCTGTGTCTCGAGGAGGTTGTGAATACGTTTTTGTGTTGGTGGATGGGCCCACAAAATTTGTGAAACTATACCCAATTAAGAAAGCAAATGCGAAAGTGCTAGTAAATCGTTTGCAGAAACAGTATTTTGTGGTGGCAGGAGTTACAAACGCTATCTTGTCAGACAGTGGTCCGCAGTTTGTCTCCAACAAATTTAAGGAATGTTTAGAAGGCAGGAACATTGAGCACATAAAGATTTCAGCGTATTTTCCGCAAGGAAACATGTGCGAAAGAATTATGAAGGAGTTGAAAAGGTTATGTCGTACTTATTGTCACAGAAAACATACAGCATGGGCACAGTATACAGAATATTTTGAGAATGTCATTAATAATGTAAAGTATGAGGCCACAGGGTTTGCTTCTTGTGAATTGATGTGGTGGGGGGGGGGGAGGTGGGGGCTAGGACCAGACAATTTGCTGGTTGACTTGGTAGTTTCCAGTTATTGTAGACGTGGCACTGAGGGTATAAGAAAAAATTGCTAGAGAAAACATTAAGAAAAATGCATTGGAACGTAAAATACGCCGTGATGCTAAGGCTCCACCGACAAGTTTCCAAATTGGAGCATTGGTATTAGTTAAAACAAGGGAAAAATAAAAAAAAGATTACAGCAGAAACGAAAAAGTTCATTGATGAATATACGGGTCCATTTAGAATTACTGAAAAACCACACCCAAATGCATATAGATTAGTGTACTGGAAGTCGGGGAAACCATTGTGTTTAAGAAATATTATTGATTTAAAAAGATACATTAGTCCGGAGGTAGATGTGAGCTAAGCTTGGAGGCCTCAGAGGGCATTGCAACCTATGCAATGCTAGGTGTTTGACGAACACCAGGTGCTCAATTTACTGGCAGAGCTATTTCATTTTCTTTTCGTATTGCCAGTCTTCCTCTTCTAATCATTCTGAGCTGAATCTATCTTCTGTAATATTCTTCTCTATCAGGGAATGTGTGTTTGTAGGTGTGAGATGGAGTCATGAGATTAAGATGAAGTAAGTTTTGTGGTGAGAGAGATGGGGGTCAGTTTGTGACTGAAGGCTGAGTGACATGTACAAATATGAGAATAACCAGATGTGACAAGGGCAGTTAGTAAAGGAGATCTAGGTGAAGAATGTTTTTTTACGAGTCGAATATGAATGAATGAGGAGAATATTTTGTAAATACAACTCTTGATATCTGTGACATAGTGGTGAAACTATGAGGAAGAAGTGATGAAAGAGACACTACATAAAAATTGATAACTATGTACTATAAAAATGTTTATAAATTATTGCTTTATAGGAAACGTGTTTTTTATCATTAAATATTTTGAAGTTGAGTGAAAGTTAAACAGAAAATATTAATATAACCTTTGCTTGCAATAGCAACTAGTTCTTTTAAATTCATTAAGTTTTCGGAAAAGAAGTAAATTTTAGAAATGATTTTCGAATAGATTTGATCTTGCTGATTTGAGTAAGCAATACTCTATTAATTTACTTTCATTTGAATTCAAGTTAAGCAAAATAGTAAAAAATTGTAACTAATCTCCTATACTATAAGTAATTGTATATTAGGATGTATATAAAGGAAGTAGGCTTAGACAGAAGTATGGTTTCAGAGATAGCAATGCATGTAAACCATGGAGGGACCAATGAGTGGATAACGGTGGTGTCTAATGGACACTACAATGTAAGTTGCCATACTCAACACTCACCGAAAAATGTGTGATAAAGAGGCGATAGATATGTGCAGTTTTTTTAAGGTAGGACAAAATACTATTATTAAATAGTAGGACACCAACCTCAGTGCCTGAAAAAAAAGACATTCAAAAAGTAAATGTAAAGAATTATTAAAAAAGTTAGCAATGTTTTTGAGAGATTTGAAAAAATATTTTCAAGTAAGAGAGGATTATTATCAAAGTAACTAAAGATTTTAGACTAGGTTAGTTAAGACTGCCAAGTCCGTAGTAAGTGATTTATGATTTTAGTCTATAAGAATAAGAATATTTTTGTTAAATATTTGGTAATTTTGAGTCAGGATCGATATTAGTATAATTAAAAAAATTTTTGGAATCAAATTTTACAATCATAGGGGGTGTGAGGAGTAGCGCCGTATAATGATCCTGCATTGGAGGCGGTTAAGTGGGAGATGTATCTCAGAGCTGGATAGTGACAGATGGTGACGCGAGACTGGGCGTGTACGTAGTTTATGTATCAGTCGATAGAGGACAATATTTGATAGGGGGACTGTGATTTTAGTTTCTATTGTGCCCACTAGAGTGCACTAAAGTAATAGAATGTTTTTCATAAACTGTTCTAGTATTTTCGTGAAGTGTTATTATTTCTTTTTGTGTATGTAAAATGTTATAAATATGTTTTAGCAGTATGAATGGTGCGTGAGTGTGGTTTAAAGTTAATATGAAGATAATTGTTTAACGAATTATGTAGTAGGATTTAGTGTGGGAACATTTCGAAGAAGTATGGATATGGAGAAAGGGGAGTTTTGTGGAATAGATTTGTAAAGTAAGTTTATAGTAAAGGGAAAGTTAATTCAGGTATAAATAACAATAGTAAATAACTTTATGCATAAACAAAACTTCAGCATATTAGATAATTACGTCGATAAAAAGTGCAGTCGTGAGGTTTACTATTTTGCGATTGGTTATTGATGGAAAGCGCGGACTGACGCGGGAAAGTGTTGTTTTGCTATTGGCTGTTGAGTAAATTGACCAATTAAAGCAATTTTTTTTGGCGCGCCGTTCTCTGTTGAAAAAGAAGACTGAGAGTATTCTAGAAAGGAGTCGAAGCCTAGCCATGAAACAGATCGGACGTGTGTAGTAGTAGTTCCGATGGAAACGATAAGTTGCCGGATCTAGCAGTGTTTCATACATCAAAAGTGTTGGAAAGTGACGGCATAATTTTCCGATGTGTGTAGAAATTTCGGAATTTTTAAGTGAATTTTGTGACGAGAAAAGACATATATTCTGCGTGGCGTATTGAGCAGGTCGGTGGCTAAAAACTGTGACTGCATTTGGTACCGACAGACTTAATATTTGGCGAGCATTATCAATCAAAAACAATCAGTATTTTTGTAGCTAATACGTTTTCGGGAAATGCAACACCATAAACTTGCTAACGTGAGTGAAGGGATTATGAGTGACTGTGTTAAGACTAGCACGGGCGTGGCAGTGATACTTGTTCACCTAAGTTTCAGAATATATTAATTGAGGACAAAATTTCCAAACTTTCATTTGTGTGAAAACTTTCTCCCGAAACGTAGATTAGTGACTTAAATTGCAGCCTGGTTCACGTCAAAGTACAGTAGGTTTCACTCGGCTTTCCTACTGATGATCTGCTGAGACAATGTTCACAAGTAGGTGCAGGTCAGTCGTAAAGGGACGGAAAGATCCGCGCCACCGCAAATTAATGTTCAGATGGACAAAGGCTACATATTTTTGTATATACGTGGCTTATAAATACGAGGGTTGGAATTTTAATAGTGGTAACAATTTATTTACAGCTCGTACGAAACAGATACCTGTTTCAAAGTTTTCTTGACCTTCACCGTAGTCACTAGCATTGTGTATAACCCGTTGCTAGCGATGTGGAAGTCGTAGGATACTCTTAGCAGTGCCAGGTGTGTCGACAGTTCCAGCTGAACGGTCTATTGCCCGACGAATTTGTAGCACTTCTGAAACGAATGCCGTGAAGTGTTTCCTTCAGTTTAGAAATAGAGTTGAACTTACGAGGGCTTAAGTCAGGCGAGTGTAGTAGGTGGTATAGCACTATGCAGTGATATCAGTCAAACAAATCAGTATCAGCTTGCACTGTACACGTTTGAGCATTGTCCTGCAAAATGATGGTCAGATCCTGCAGAAAGTGTCATCACTTTTGTCTCTATGCAGTTAATTTTTGGAACACAACGACAGTTTGAATGACAATATAAAGGTTTTCTGTTAAAACCTACTGCGACGAAGGAAATATTGTGCCACGCTGTGGTGTGGAAATGTGTGGTTTCGTTTCCATCCCTCCAGTCATTTGTAACAACGATAGCAGGAGATTTGAGTCATTAGGCGAATTGTTTCTCCCATATTTACTCTTTCTCCAGAAATAATTTTAATCAAAAATTGTATACACAACTATGTGTTGTTCTGTTTTATTCCTCGCAGTCAGTTTTAAGAGGAAACAGAAAAGTTGTATTTATGGCTGCGGTTTTGTGATTATTATACTACCATGGAAAGTGAATCGTCCGAAACTTTGTAATCCTACCCGTTTGCAGATTAAAACTATACACAGGTCCAACAGCTGGAGAGGTCTCTCATATCCCATATACCAATGATCGCCACCGATTTATCCGTTCAATTTAAGCGACTTCAGTTCCTAATCAGGATTTCGTTGACTATAACAGTAAACAAGACTCACGATCAGCGAAAGAAGAAAGTGGAATTGGACGGAGAGGAGCGGGCCTGGATTTAGTAAAGAGACATAGAGAGGGGGAAAGAGGAAATGGGCAGAGAGAGGAGGAAAGAGGAGGTGAAGACAAACGGGGAGGGGCCGGAGATAGACAAATAGCGAGAGGAGAAGATAATGTACAAAGAAGGGGGAACAGGGGGAGGTAAAGAGAGGGCAGAGGAGGAGATGGACGCATACTGATTTCTGTTTTCTCCTGTTACCTCTTTGTATCCCTTTGAGCAGATCGGAGCAAACTCTATGTCTCTCTCAAAGGCTTTATGATTTTGGTGCAGTAACTTCCAAATTTTATCTTACAAGCCAATATGTTGAGAATAGTTAGTGTTAAGTTACAGCACGCACTCTTAGACGTAGCTTTTCGCTCGCTCCCTGATGCACTTATCTACATTATTGAAATTATCTTCGCGATAGTTCTATTAAAACTGAAGAAATTGCAAAAAGGTGGGAATTTAAGGAGGTGGGACCTGGATAAACTGACTAAACCAGAGTTTCAGGGACAGCATAAGGGAACAATTGACAGGAATGAGGGAAAGAAATACAGTAGAAGAAGAGTGGGTAGCTCTGAGGGATGAAGTAGTGAAGGCAGCAGAGGATCAAGTACGTAAAAAGACGAGGGCTAGTAGAAATCCTTGGGTAACAGAAGAAATATTGAATTTAATTGATGAAAGGAGAAAATATAAAAATGCAGTAAATGAAGCAGGCAAAAAGGAATACAAACGTCTCAAAAATGAGATCGACAGCAAGTGCAAAATGGCTAAGCAGCTAAGGGATGGCTAGAGGACAGATGTAAGGATGTAGAGGCTTATCTCACTAGGGGTAAGATAGATACTGCCTACAGGAAAATTAAAGAGACCTTTGGAGAAAAGAGAACCACTTGTATGAATATCAAGAGTTGAGATGGAAACCCAGTTCTAAGCAAAGAGTGGAAAGCAGAAAGGTGGAAGGAGTATATAGAGGTCTATACAAGGGCGATGTACTTATGGACAATTTTATGGAAATAGAAGGGGATGTAGATGAAGATGAAATGGGAGATACGATACTGCGTGAAGAGTTTGATAGAGCACTGAAAGACCTGAGTCGGAACAAGGCCCTGGGAGTAGACAACATTCCATTAGAACTACAGGCGGCCTTGGGAGAGCCAGTCCTGACAAAACTCTACCATCTGGTGAGCAAGATGTACGAGACAGGCGAAATACCCTCAGACTTCAAGAAGAATATAATAATTCCAATCCCAAAGAAAGCAGGTGTTGACAGATGTGTAAATTACCGAACTATCAGTTTAATAAGTCACAGCTGCAAAATACTAACGCGAATTATTTACAGACCTGCTGCAAGATGACAGTGGAGTTCCCTTTGTCTGCTGGCAGTACCACAATGCTGTTGTCTTCCCAGAGTTTCTTGAGTGCAAACCTCTCCTCGGTTGTGGTGTTCGATTTCAGCGGCCTGGCCTTGGTGAGGGCCCTGCAGGTCTCTTGGCGGACTTCTTCTGCCACATTAGGTGGAAGTGTGGTTGCAACTTGCTCTACTGCACTGACGAAACCTGAAATGTGTACGTTTCTAGAGGTCGTAGCAAAGTTGAGATCCTTGCTGAGTACCTGTAAGGTTGTATCATCAAACTGTATGCCACTCAGATTCGTCACAGTGCGTCTCTCTTCCATCTGCTGTGCTTTCTTACTCATGCGGTCAAACTTTGCAGATTGGCAAGATGAGGTATTCCTTCTAGCACACTCAGCTAAAGACCAGGAGGCACGGTCTACCCAATCCCAATCTTCTCTTGTTAAGGAGGCTGCCATGTACAGATGAATGTGTAACAGCTCCCTGGCCACAACATCTAACCTGTGGCGCATATCTCGAATCCTCTCTCTCACCAGTGCCATGCTGGCTCTGCGTTTTATCTTGTTCGCCGCTCTGGAGTTGATGTGATGTTTAATTCTAGCAAATACTGGTACCACTTCTCCATCTCGTCACCTCAGCAAAAAACTGAGAGAACTCAGCATCTTCCCTTTCTTCTGCCGAAGCCTGTCCAGCTTCTTGATATTCTGATACATCTCCTCCCCGTAGAGACTTTTGATGTAACTCTTCATGTTTTTGCTTTCCCGGCTTAAAGTGTGGATCAATTCTGTTGCCCAAATTACTTATCATGAATATAACTAGTTGGTAATGGGGAATTGAGTGGATGCGTTTGACTGGAATGTCGTGATAACATCTTGGTGATAACAAAAGTCGTCAGAGATATCAATGGCTGATGACATTAAAATATAGGTTGCGATGAACTGATATATATCTTTAGAGAATTTTCTAATGCCATTACGAATTGGAGTACGAAAGCGGAATATCCTCAAAGGAGTGTCACTATCATTTAGCTGCAGGTGCTTTACCCTGCTTGCTATGACTGGTCACGTCTTCTGTTAGTTGTAGTGCGTAGCCGATTCCGGACAATGCGTGAGCATCAAAATTGGATTTCGCATGGCTGCGCTTGACAGTTGAACGTGGACTCTGTATACATCGGGTGGATATAATTAAACTTTCCTACTTAACACGGTATAACACGGAAACTAATTACCGTACGACGACCAAACTTCGTAGAATTCATGTCAAGGACTTGGGGACGAGAAATAATGTAGAATCAATTCAATCGAAACACTTTTAATGTGCTTCTATGGCACATAATACCAAACATACCGGTACCATTACTGCTACAAAAGGGGTTAACATGGCGCCCATCAGTTCCAAAAGTGTCCGAAAGCGCAGGATTGCATTCTGCACAGCTGAACGAAGCATGTACGTAGGTATGCTGGCTACTTCTCTTGATACGCTGGGCTTCAGATCAGTACATGTGCGAATGTTCCCCTGGTAAACACTGTCCAGGTAGCACCACAACCAAGAATAACAGGTAGTGAGATCAGGTGATGGTGCCGGCCAAGCATTTGGAATCAGTTGGCTGATAATTCGATCGTTTCCAAATGTGTTTCGCAGAAGGAGGTGAACTTCACGAGTGATGTGCGGTGGGGGCCCCATCTTGCATGAAAACCGTTGAGCTCAATGCGTCTCTCTCCTGTAAGGCCGGTATGACATGCTGGCGAAGCATGTCGCAGTAACGTTGGCCAGTCACATTGCACGTCTTTAATGCTTGAGCGCCATCCTGTTCAAGAAAGAATGGGAGAAGGATGAACATAGCCGTGAAGCCTCATCATATGGTGACACGTTCACTATACAGAGGAACTTCTTGCAGAGTTACCGGAGATGAAGATCCTCGAACTCAGCAATTCTGAGTGTTCACCTCAGTCTTCAGAGAGAAATGAGCTTCGTCTGTCCATAGGATGGTCCAGGGTCGGCCCTCGTCAGCTTCAGTGCTTTCGGGAAAGTGGAGAGCGAAGTCAACACGTCGTTGAGCGTTCCATGGGGCAAGCTGCTGTACGGTATGGATCTTGTACGGATACCATTTGAAAATGGTTCTAAGCACCTTCCATACGGGGGACCACGGGATGTTTCTACTGCCGTGACACAACACTCGCAATGCCTGACGATTGAGAATTGTGTGTAGTGTTATCTGGCATAGCAACGGCGGTTTCATCAACCACCTGTGGTGCAACCGGTCGCCAGCCTCTTCCCTTGACGCCAAGTTCTCCAGATGATTCGAACTTCTTCATCATGCTCCGCACAGCAGTTGGAGAAACAGCATCTTTCCGTCATCCTTCCAGTCGACGATATTCTCAAAATGCAGCTGCACTGTTACCGTTGCTTTGATAATAGAGCTTCACCAATGCCCTGCTCATTTTGTCCAAGATCTTGTTGACACGTCAAGAAGTGCACTGCGACTGGTCAGGTGTGTGAGACCATGAATCACGGTAACTGATTACGGTACTTGGTGGCCATAGTTGGAACTGGACTGTGGCGCAGTGACGCATGGAATTCGTGTGCCCCATACTCTGGACGTTAATGCTACCACGTTTGGTACTCTTACAGTAATTAGTTCCCGTGTTATAATAGGTTAAATGGGAAAAGTCTAATTATAACCACCCGGTATGCACCGTCCGAGACGGCTCGGTATGTGCTTATCATAGGTATTAATCGGCTGTCCACTGAGAACCAAACACTTGCAGAAACAACGTGAACATAGTGATCGAAGTTTAACAATTGTTTTACTGGTGCAGTTAGAGCAACATACTGCGTTGTCTTGCCATCGTTAAAGCACACTAGAATAGTCTAAAACTTTAAGGTGATCATAGATTTCTATTCAGCAGAAAAAGACATAGATACATCCGCACGAAAGTGAATGAAAAATAAAACCAAAGATGTCATTAACACAACAGAACTATTCCAGGTAAGACCCTGCTGAAAAAATAATTTTCTTTGGTTCTCCGTCCGTGAAATTGAGCTTATCCAACATCTTCTAAAGGAACACTGTTTGACGCGTCGATAATTCACACACAAAAAGGTTTGTCACAAGTAAAATATAATGTCAGACAAATGTACTTTGGACTTTTTGACTTACGGTCGATGTTTATCTCAAAATTTATTCTCCTTTAGAATATTTTTTGTCTCCTCAGCACGTGAAAAATGGTTTCCTGATTATTATCGTGTTTCGTTGCAGAGAGTTAACGAGCCATCTGGTAGCATTTCAAATATTCTGTAGCTCTTGGAGTTAAACTTATTCAAATATTACTCCTCTCATATCGCCATATATCACATTGTCCGTCTTCTTTTGTAGTACTGCTGCGCGATGTGGGATTTTTACCAGATGGGATTAATAGTGTACACTGAGAAAGTTCAAAAAAGGGCAGCAAATTAACTCTCTACCGTTCATTTCTAGAGTAATTCATTGGTGGCCACATATAGCTAGCGAATTTATTCCACTGTTACGAAGGTGCTATTGAGATTATTTCGACAAATATGTTCCAAAATGTAGTTAACTTTGTCACCATGTTCTAAATGTTCTAACTTCCAACCTTTACTTGAAACTGACTGAGTGAGCGAGAGTGAGAATGAAACAGAAAGATAGAAAGAGAAAGAAACCAAATGAAACTTAACTGAGAGACAGACACTTCGTGGAGAAAAAGTGGTCGGTGAAGTGAACACGACTGAAAATGTAGCTGAAAATATTCATTTTGTCACTTTCTTTACAATAAAAATTATATATTTAAACACTTTAAGGAAAAGGCAATTTATTGATTCTGAATGGATACACACAGGGTATTTTCACAAAATATGTGGCTGTAATCACACTGCAGTTGGATCAGACTTCGATTTGATTTTTAATTAAAAAAAAAAATGATTTAAATGCCTATCCACTGACAGCCACACACGATAGATGTCTGTCCTAAGTGAAACTCACGAAGACATTTAGCGAGCAATAAGTATGACTTTTCTTTAGATTAGCAGGTTACTCTGTTGACATTCGTACTGTTTTATGAAACGAAGGTTAAAGGGCATCTATTAATACGCAAATTCTGTAGGGTGCGTGTTGTCAGATGGGTTTTTTATTCTTTATTTGTCAGTACCCTTTGAAACAGTTCTGCAAAATAGCTTTCGAAATATTCCTTCAATTAAATTATAACATACTGACATAATTTAACATTTTAGTACGAGCATACAGACCGACGCATGACGTATCGACGACATGAATTTTCAAGTAGGTTCTTACAAGGTCTCGGAGATAACACGGACGAAGTATTGCCAAGTTTCTATTTCCTGTAGTCTGTATGAAATCAAGTCCGCTTGGATGTCTAAACGTACTGAAAAATGCCATTTCCTGATATGTACAAAGCCAGGTGGAACAGAAGACGGTTGGATGGGACGTAGGAAAATGCAATGTGTGCTAGTGAACTGAGGCCTAATACCTTGACGATAAAACAGACCAATGAAAATACTGTCCATAAGTCTTTTTCTTTGGAAATGCATGTCATTAATGCATTGTAATATACTATGCAAAGTAGTATCTTCTGTATTTATAATGATCCGGAACACACGGAAATTCCTACTTCTCATGTTAGTTTTACTTATACGAGTATTTATCTTTTCGGGGCCATCCTGTTCACTTCCCTCTGTGTCGTTATAGTCCTGCATCGCACTGTATTAATAATTTGCGTTTACATTGTTAACAAGTCACGAGGTTACCGTCCAGTAACAAAAACAAATGTGCTTATATTCAATTTGCGATAGTGTTTGTGTTCTACGAAACGTCAACAGAGTTACCAATTAACATGACCGTTGTGACCGTCTATCAGACAGGCGATAACATCAGGAATTTGTATCTGCGCTTATTTCAGAATTTCGTAATTCAGGATTATACACCATATTTGCGCAGGATGTCAGTATTATAGTTAACGAACAGTACTACTAGCGTGACATAATTAATGACAGTAACCAGGTTCATTAACTTTTATATCCCGGCGTATTCAAATCCACTGTTACACTGTCACAATGCAATTTTTTTCCATTATTGACCACAACTGACTTGAAAGGATCATGCTTTCATTAGCATATATCTAAAAGTCAGCATTGGCTCAGAGCAGAGGCTCTTACCTCTCTGAAAAATGATTGTAAATTGTTACAGTATATTTGTTTCCACAAACCACAGATTAGTGGCAATACAGTCCGTTGTTTCCCTCGTCATATACTAGTGTATTGTGTTAACTATTTTTATTCTAATGTGATCTGATATTAAACTGAGGATGTATCAGCGCAGTGATGCATATACATAGAAGCGCTAAAGGAAATGGTGTAGGCATGCGTATTCAAACTGGACTCGCATTCGGGAGGACGATGGTTCAATCCCGTCTCCAGCCATCCTGATTTAGGTTTTCCGTGATTTCCCTAAATCGTTTCAGGCAAATGCCGGGATGGTTCCTTTGAAAGGGCACGGCCGATTTCCTTCCCAATCCTTCCCTAACCCGAGCTTGCGCTCCGTCTCTAGTGACCTCGTTGTCGACGGGACGTTAAACACTAACCACCACCACCACCACCGTATTCAAATACAGAGGTATGTAAACAGGCACAACACGGCTCTATAAAGCCACACACTGCCACTGGAAACATGTTTCTGCTGGAAACATTGTTTTCTGCGATGTTTCGCCAATGTTTCCGACTTTGTTTCTGGTCTCTGTTTCCGTCCACACAGGCGGCAAACATTTCTCGTGTGTTCACGCCGTCTGCAGTGCCCCTTGTGTTATTGTGTTCGTATCGTCTGCTGCTGCGTTATGTCTGGTGTCGAAGAAACAATAATGATATGTGGAGCTGCATTATTAATACTAGAAGGTTTACACAAACAAAATGAAAGGCGTCCTCGTCGTTGGTGGAGAAAAACATTCTACAGAAGAACTGACGGAAATAACCTGCTACGTGAGCTGAGTATGGAAGACGGCTCTGGCTTCCGCAACTTCACTCGGATCTCACCTACCGATTTTGAATATCTGGTAAATACGATATCACCATTTGTTTCAAAGAAAAAAAAAAGGCTTGCAGTTACTCTTCGTTTCCTGGCAACAGGAGATTTATTTCAGAGCCTTGCGTATTTATTTCGCATTTCGAAACAAGCAATATCTAAAATAGTACCTGAAGTATGTGGAGCTCTGGTGGAAGTACTGAAGGATTATGTAAAGGTAAGTAAATGAAAAACATCGTTAAATAAGCACATTTTAGAAGTTTTATTATTTCTTAATTACGTTACATAATTCATCAATCACAACTTCTTCAACTGCGTTGTCACTGTCTTCATAGCTTGTAAATGTGACAGGGGAATTGTTACTTGATGATGATGATGATGATGGCCCTTCCACATTCATACCCCTTTTCGACTGCTCACTTTCTAAATACGCTACATGTTGTTTCATTAATACATCATTAAGCAAAGCCATTGTTTTTGCTCGTTCTAACTCGGGCAATTTCCTTAAAACTGATGCCACATACTGCCCATACGCACTGCATTCATCGTCCCTGTCTTCTTGTTTTTGCAGCACTTTAGTTAGCAATTGAGACGCAATCTTGAAGGGTTGCTGCATGTCTTTTTTCTCGCCCATCCTTCTGATTTTTGGTGGTGGAGGACTGGAAGGTCCAGCTGCAACCTCTTCATCCTCATTTGTGCCCTCTGGCGAATGTACGAAAACCTGAAATCCAATTTCTTTCTTTCAGATACCTGCGACTGAAAACGACTGGAGTGAAACAGCATGTTTATTCTCACAGATTCTTCAGTTCCCCCACTGTGTCGGAGCAATTGACGGGAAACATATCGTGCTACAGTGCCCTGTTGGTAGTGGAAGTGAATATTATAATTATAAAGGTTCATTCAGCATTGTGCTGCTTGCTGTCGTCGATGCCAGCTACAACTTTTTGTACGCAGATATCAGCTGCCGAGGCAGACTATCAGATGGTGCTGTGTTCAAAAACGCGAGCATAAATGAGTTAATTAACAAAAAGAAACTTAACTTGCACACAAGCTGAATGCTTACCAGGTGGCACCAAGGCCCTACCATATGTTTTTGTAGCAGACGATGCTTTTCCCTTACAGGAAAACATTATGAAACCCTACCCGGGAAAACATGTTAAAGGTTAAGAGAGAGTTTTTAATTACAAACTTTCAAGGGCCAGAATGGTTGTTGAGAACACTTTCGGCATTATGGCTTCAGTTTTTCGTGTGTTTAGAAAACCTATGTTGCTACAACCGGAAAAGGCAAAAACTGTCACACTTACAGCTGTATGTCTCCACAATTTTTTAAGGAGAAATGCTGCGGCAAGGAACCAGTACACCCCACATGGAAGCTTCGATTCCTACGATTTACAAACAGGTGAGATGATTCCAGGCACATGGAGACGAGATGACACTGCATCAGTTTTCATTTCAGCACATAACATACCAAGGAAAATTGCTTCCACGAATAAACAAATTCGAGACGAATTTGCTAATTATTGCCGGCTGCGGTGGCCGTGCGGTTCTAGGCGCTCTAGTCCGGAGCCGCGCTGCTGCTACGGTCGCAAATTCGAATCCTGCCCCGGGCATGGGTGTGTGTGATGTTCTTAGGTTAGTTAGGTTTAAGTAGTTCTAAGTTCTAGGGGACTGATGACCACAGCAGTTGAGTCCCATAGTGCTCAGAGCCATTTGAACCATTTTGATAATTATTTTTTAAGTCCACAAGGAAGTGTACCGTGGCAAAATAACTATGGGTGAATGTGACTGTGTACTATAAAATACAAATAAAGACAAACAAGCATAATTTTCGTACCTCATTTTCCACAGTATCTGTTGTCTCCTTCGGCTCATGTGCATCGTCCAAGAACTGCAGCAGCCGATAGCCGAACCAGTTCGAGTCATATGCAGTGTCTGAACCACTACCAGATGGTCTGCTGGCAATAATTTTTCTTATCCCGCGTCTGTACGCAACCACGAGCGATCGTATTTTTTTCTCAACACTTCCCTTGTCCGTGCCAAAAGCTGCTGCAATTTTCGCAAGTGCATCGTGTTTTTTAACGGTGTTTTTGTATTGCTTGCTCCGGACGTTCCATAAGCAATCCTCCCCCTGGTACATTGCAATTAAATCAACAATTTGTTGCCTTGACCTCTCCATTATTCTACAAAAATAAAGCGAAAACGAAAACGACAGTAAACAGAACACCACTAAACAGTTGACGACACACACACACAAACACACACACACATACGCTAGCGCCGTGCAGCGGTGACAAGTGGTAGCTAGCCTGAAACATTGTTTCCTTTGATCTATACCGACACTGCTACGGATAGATGTTTCTGTGTTTCCAAACATATTTCGAAACATGTTTCCAAATGGTGTCCACATCAAGCTACCGCTAACATGTTTTGAAAACATGTTTCAGTCTCAGTGTGTACGCGGCTTAAGACAACGAGTGTCTGCCACAGATGTTACATTGGTTACGGCTGCTACAATGGCAGGTTGTCAAGATTTGAGTGAGTTTGAACGTGGTGTTATAGTCAGCTCACGAGCGATGGTGCACAGCATCTCCGAGGTACCGATGAAGTGGGAATTTTCCCGTACGACCATTTCATGAATGTGCCATGAATATCAGGAATCAGGTAAAACATTAAACCTGCGATATCGCTGCTGCCGGAAAGAAATCCTTCAAGAAAGGGATCAACGACGACTGAAGAGAATCGTTCAACGTGGCAGAAGTGCAACCCTTCGCAAACTGCTGCATATTTCAGTGCTGGACCAACAGTAAGTGTCAGCGTGCGAACCATTCAACGAAACATCATCGATATGGGTTTTCGGAGCCGAAGGCTCACTCGTGTTCCCTTGATGAGTGCACGACAAAAAGCTTTACACCTCGCCTTGACCCGTCAACAGCGACATGGGACTGTTGACTGGAAAAATGCTGCCTCGCCGGACGAGTCTCGTTTAAAATTATATCGAGCGGGTAGGCGTATTCTGTTATGGGGACAACCTCATGAATCCGTGACCCCTGCATGTCAGCAGGTGACTATTCAAGCTGGTGGAGGCTCTGTAATGGTGTGGGGCATGTGCATTTGGAGTGATAAGGAACCCCTGATTCGTCTAGATACGACTCTGACAGGTCAGACATACGTAAGCATCCGGTCTGATCACCTGCATCCATTCATGTCCATTGTGCAATCCGATGGATTTGGGCAGTTACAGCAGGCCAATGCGACACCCCACATGTCCGGAATTGCTACAGAGTGGCTCAAGGAACTCTCTTTCGAGTTTAAATCTTTATGCTGGCCTACAAAATCCCCAGACACGAACATTACTGAGCATATCTGGAGTGCCTTGCAATGTGCTGCTCAGAAGAGAACTCCACCCCCTCGTACTATGACGGATTTATGGACAACACTGCAGGATTCATGGTGTCAGTCCTCTCCAGCATTACTTTAGACATTAGTCGAGGCCATGCCACGTCGTATTGCGGCACTTAAGCGTGCTTGCGGGGGCCCTACATGATATTAGCCAGGTGTACGAGTTTCTTTAGCTCTTGAATGCAGAAAATGGAAAGGGGGATAAATAGGCTAAAAGGAAGTGCTGTAGGTTTCAGTGTACGAAGTCCATAGCGTGCAAAATGAGATAAAGTACGTGATAATACTTGAAAATTGATGAACAAGGGTGAGTCACTATTTAGCTATTTAGTTTAATTTTTAGTTTTTCATCTTTTTTCTCTTCATTGTTTATCGGTGCTGATAATAAAGTGTAGAAATGAAACAAAAAAGTAGAGAGTTAAAGGGGAGAAAGGTCAAAGTTAGTTACCTATTGAATAATAACGAACCTATTAACTGACTGCTGGATGCAAACTGCATAATAATTTATAGATTCATTTTGAGAGAGGGAAGCACTTGAGACACAATTAGATTGAAAATTATGTAGTGGAGAAAGATCCTGTGAAACAGCACTGCAAACTAAACAGTATCTTTTCTGGACTCACTCCACGTCGCTTGTCTCGTGTTTTCATTTGAAACGCTGTGTGGATAATATCTTGTTCTCAAGTTGGAGGCAAACGTCGTCGTCTTTGTTGTTGTGGTCTTTAGTCCAGTGACTGGTTTGATGCAGCTCTCCATGCTACTCTATCCTGTGCAAGCTTCTTCATCTCCCAGTACCTACTGCAGCCTACATCCTTCTTAATCTGCTTAGTGTAATCATCTCTTGATCTCCCTCTACGATTTTTACCCTCCACGCTACCCTCCAATACTAAACAGGTGATCCCTTGATGACTCTGAACATGTCCTACCAACCGATCCCTTCTTCTAGTCAAGTTGTGCCACGAATCTGTCTTCTCCCCAGTTCTATTCAATACCTCCTCATTAGTTATGTGATCTACCCATCCAATCTTCAGCATTCTTCTTTAGTAAGTTTCCTTTAAATTACGTCTATGGTCACAAACTTTTCTGTTTAACAGATTACTGGTTTAGGTCTTTAATTACCATCATCAGATCTGTCTCATAAAAACAGATCTGATGATGGTCATTAAAGACCGAAACCGGTAATCTGTTAAATAGAAAAGATTGTGACCATAGACGGAAATCAAAGGAAACTTATTACATACACGGGTCACTGTGTTGTTTCGCGACGATGTTGCAGCTTGTGATTCTTCTGTAGCACCACATTTCGAAAGCTTTTATTCTCTTCTTGTCCAAACTACACTTCTGGAAATTGAAATAAGAACACCGTGAATTCATTGTCCCGGGAAGGGGAAACTTTATTGACACATTCCTGGGGTCAGATACATCACATGATCACACTGACAGAACCACAGGCACATAGACACAGGCAACAGAGCATGCACAATGTCGGCACTAGTACAGTGTATATCCACCTTTCGCAGCAATGCAGGCTGCTATTCTCCCATGGAGACGATCGTAGAGATGCTGGATGTAGTCCTGTGGAACGGCTTGCCATGCTATTTCCACCTGGCGCCTCAGTTGGACCAGCGTTCGTGCTGGACGTGCAGACCGCGTGAGACGACGCTTCATCCAGTCCCAAACATGCTCAATGGGGGACAGATCCGGAGATCTTGCTGGCCAGGGTAGTTGACTTACACCTTCTAGAGCACGTTGGGTGGCACGGGATACATGCGGACGTGCATTGTCCTGTTGGAACAGCAAGTTCCCTTGCCGGTCTAGGAATGGTAGAACGATGGGTTCGATGACGGTTTGGATGTACCGTGCACTATTCAGTGTCCCCTCGACGATCACCAGTGGTGTACGGCCAGTGTAGGAGATCGCTCCCCACACCATGATGCCGGGTGTTGGCCCTGTGTGCCTCGGTCGTATGCAGTCCTGATTGTGGCGCTCACCTGCACGGCGCCAAACACGCATACGACCATCATTGGCACCAAGGCAGAAGCGACTCTCATCGCTGAAGACGACACGTCTCCATTCGTCCATCCATTCACGCCTGTCGCAACACCACTGGAGGCGGGCTGCACGATGTTGGGGCGTGAGCGGAAGACGGCCTAACGGTGTGCGGGACCGTAGCCCAGCTTCATGGAGTCGGTTGCGAATGGTCCTCGCCGATACCCCAGGAGCAACAGTGTCCCTAATTTGCTGGGAAGTGGCGGTGCGGTCCCCTACGGCACTGCGTAGGATCCTACGGTCTTGGCGTGCATCCGTGCGTCGCTGCGGTCCGGTCCCAGGTCGACGGGCACGTGCACCTTCCGCCGACCACTGGCGACAACATCGATGTACTGTGGAGACCTCACGCCCCACGTGTTGAGCAATTCGGCGGTACGTCCACCCGGCCTCCCGCATGCCCACTATACGCCCTCGCTCAAAGTCCGTCAACTGCACATACGGTTCACGTCCACGCTGTCGCGGCATGCTACCAGTGTTAAAGACTGCGATGGAGCTCCGTATGCCACGGCAAACTGGCTGACACTGACGGCGGCGGTGCACAAATGCTGCGCAGCTAGCGCCATTCGACGGCCAACACCGCGGTTCCTGGTGTGTCCGCTGTGCCGTGCGTGTGATCATTACTTGTACAGCCCTCTCGCAGTGTCCGGAGCAAGTATGGTGGGTCTGACACACCGGTGTCAATGTGTTCTTTCTTCCATTTCCAGGAGTGTATTTGTCGTCCATGTTTCACTTCCATACACGGCTACACTCCATACAAATACTTTCAGAAACGACTTCCTGACTCTTAAATCTATTATACCCGATGTTAATAAATTTCTCTTCTTCAAAAACGCTTTCCTTGCCATTGCCAGTCTGCATTTTATGTCCTCTCTACTTCGACCATCATCAGTTATTTTGCTCCCTAAATAGCAAAACTCATTTGCTACTTTAAGTGTCTCATTTCTTAATCTAATTCCCTCAGCATCACCCGATTTAATTAGACTACATTCCATTATACTCGTTTTGATTTTGTTGATGTTCATCTTACATTCTCCTTGCAAAACACTGTCCATTCCGTTCAACTGCTCTTCCAGGTGCGCCGGCCGAAGTGGCCGTGCGGTTAAAGGCGCTGCAGTCTGGAACCGCAAGACCGCTACGGTCGCAGGTTCGAATCCTGCCTCGGGCATGGTAGTTTGTGATGTCCTTAGGTTAGTTAGGTTTAACTAGTTCTAAGTTCTAGGGGACTAATGACCTCGGCAGTTGAGTCCCATAGTGCTCAGAGCCATTTTTTTCTTCCAGGTGCTTTGCTGTCTCTGATAGAGTTACAATGCCAAGTTTTTATTTCTTCTCCGTGGATTTTAATGCCTACTCCGTTTTTTTATTTTTTTCCTTTACTGTTTGCTCAATATACAGATTTAATAGCATCGTAGATAGGCTACAACCCTATCTCACTCCCTTTCCAACCATTGCTTCCCTTTCATGCCCCTCGACTCTTATAACTGCCATCTGGTTTCCGAACAAACTGTAAATAGCCTTTCGCTCCCTCTTTTCTACCCCTGCCACCTTCAGAATTTGAAGGAGATTACTCCAGTCAACATTGTCAAAAGCTTTCTCTAAGTCTACAAATGCTAGAAACGTATATTTGCCTTTCCTTAATCTCTCTTCTAAGAAAAGACGTAGGGCCAGTATTGCCTCTCGTGTTGCAACATTTCTACAGAATCCAAAGTGGTCTTCCCCGAGGTCGGCTTCTACCAGTTTCCATTCTTCCGTAAAGAATTCGCGTTAGTATTTTGCTGCCGTGACTTATTAAACTGATAGTTCTGTAATTTTCACATCTGTCTACACCTGCTTTCTTTGGGTTTGGAATTATTATATTCTTTTTGAAGTCTGATGTTATTTGGCGTGTCTCATACATCTTGCTCGCCAGATGGTAGAGTTTTGTCAGGGATTGCTCTCCCAAGGCCATCAGTAATTCTAATGGAATGTTGTCTACTCCCAGGGCCTTTTTTTGACTTAGGTCTTTCGGTGCTCTGTCAAACTCTCAACGAAGTATCATATCTCCCATTTCATCCTCATCTACATCCTCTTCCGTTTCCATAATATTGTCCTCAAGTACATCGCCCTTGTATAGATCCTCTACTCCTTCCACGTTTCTGCTTTCCCTTTTTTGCTTGGAACTGGGTTTCCATCTCAGCTCTTGATGTAACGTGGAGTTTACGTGCAAACCGGTGACAAGTGAAATAATAACAAGTACAGAGGACTTGTAGGATACAGCTAATTTATTACTGATCAACAGTTTAACCAAAAGGGCACAGTATTTAGCAAACATTTTCTACGAGTGTCTCTTATTCACAAGTCAGAAAAATGCATTACACAATACCTTTATAATTGAATTAGGTGCAGACAAGAACTTCTTATAACTTCCATACTAACTGTAAGCACTTCAGTAAAGAAAGGTAAAATCAGTTTCATTTCACAAGGGCACTTGAATAATAAAGGTGAAATAAGTTTGTTTTGAACAGGATACACAAGTCAGAAAAATGCATTACAGGGAACCGTTCTTACTGAATTATTTGCAAACAAGGACTTCTTATAACTTCTATAGTAACTGTAAGCACTTCAGTAATAAAAGATAAAATCAGTTTCATCTAACAAAGGGCACTTGAATAATAAAGGTGAAATAAGTTTCTTTTATATAAGTCACCTGGGCAATTCACATAATTTCCAATTTCCGCTATCCATCAAGTATTTCTCTTTAACATGTACATAAGTTCAACTCCCACTGGACGTAAGGTATAATTCAGGACCCTAGTCTCCTTCCTTTATGGTTTTGGAGGTAAATATATAAGCAGTATAGCAAACGGAACAGACGTCTTGGCGTCCCAATGCAGAGGTAACTTAACTTAATGGAAGATCCCCACTCACTGCAACCAGAAGAACTCAGTGGCCGCCGTATCGGTTGACATTTCCCCCGCGGCCAAAAGAACCTCCCGTTCCCTCTGGTACTGGTCGGCCAAGGCATCGTACTCCGGACATCGATTTAGACATGGACTAGGTGCCCGCTGCAGTGCTGCAACAGAAAAGCACAAATACACAGCCACAGCCAAAAGAAACGACGTTAACAGCCCCAGAATATAGTAAGATAAAATTCTGCCAACATAGATCACATCAAGACAAAGGAAAATAAAAAATGGTTAAAAGAATTAACTGCAGACCTCAAATTTCAAAGTATGTAAAATTGCCCAACACAAACAGACTAGTTTTAAAAGGGCAACGATAAGACAAAGCATAATATTATTGCACCAGTACGTCGCAGTTTCAATACAATATTGACACTCATGATAGAAGGTAGAGGCTAGTGATAACACGGGTAGGACTGTGTGCAAAACTAGTAGGCTTAAATGTCTACTTCTTCAATAGACAACTGCGTGGTACATAGTTCAACTCCAGTAGCCAAAACGAATAACACATTGCTCAGCGTCCTGTATACAAGACCATGGCCCAGTCACGCCTCAAGAACTTGCAATAACAGGCCCGCTTCCGCACTCCGAGCCACATACACCAGTCAAAGACAGCTAACTCCGCGCAAACACAAGTTTCACCCTCTCTGAGCACCGACACGTACCGGCCGTTCCGAAGCCAAAACCCAGTTTGCCCGCCAGCCCACCAGCACCACCACCGGCCAACGAGGCAAAGATAAGGAACGCCAGAGGGAAACAATTGACCCGGGTGAATCGAACGGAGAAAGCGAGTGGCGCCAGCGCCTCCCCACGTATCACTTAATATTCATACAAGTGGTTCTCTTTTCTCCAAAGGTCTCTTTAACTTTCTTGTAGGCAGTATCTATCTCACCCCTAGTGAGATATGCATCTACATCCTTACGTTTGTCCTCTAGCCATCCCTGCTTAGCCATTTTGCACATCCTGTCGATCTCATTTTCAAGACGTTTGTATTCCTTTTTGCCTGATTCATTTACAGAATTTTTATATTTTCTCGTTTCATCAATTAAATTCAGTATATCTTCCGTTACCCAAGGATTTCTATTGGCCTTCGTCTTTTTACCTACTTGATCCTCTGCTGCCTTCACTATTTCATCGCTCTAAGTTACCCATTCTTCTACTACTGTATTTCTTTCCCCCATTCCTGTCAATCGTTCCTTAATGCTCCCCTTAAACTCTCTACAATATCTGGCCCTGTCAGTTTATCCAGGTCACATCTGCTTAAATTCTAACCTTTTTGCAGTTTCTTCAGTTTTAATCTACAGTTCATAACCAACAGGTTGTGGTCAGAGTCCACACCTGCCCTGGAATTGTCTTACAATTTAAAAGCTTGTTCCTAAATCTGTGTCTTACCATTCTATAATCTATTTGAAACCTTCCAGTATCTTCATGCTGTGTGCAAAATTCTACCAGGCGGCTTCCTCTCATTTCTTATCCCCATTACATATTCAACTACTACGTTTCCTTCTATTCCTTTTCCTCCCATCGAATTCCAGTCACCCATGACTACTAAATTCTCGTCTCCCTTCACTACGTGAATAATTTCTTTTATCTCATCATAAATTTCATTAATTTCTTCGTCATCTGCAGAGGTAGTTGGCATATAAACTTGTACTGCTGTGGTAGGCGTCGACTTTGTATCTATCTTGGCCACAATAATGCGTTCACTACGCTGTTTGTAGGAGCTTACCCGCACTCCTATATTTTTTATTCATTATTAAACCTACTCCCGCATTACCCCTATTTGATTTTGTATTTATAACCCTGTATACCCCTGACCAGAAGTCTTGTTCCTTCTGCCACCGAACTTCACTAATTCCCACTATATCTAACTTTAACCTATCCATTTTACCTTTTTAAGTTTTCTATCCTACCTGCCCGATTAAGGGAACTGACATGTCATGCTCCGATCCGTAGAACGCTAGTTATCTTGCTCCGATAACGACGTCTTCCTGAGTAGTTCCCGCCCACAGATCCGAATGGGGGACTATTTTACCTCTGGAATATTTTACCCAAGAGGACGCCATCATCATTTAACCATACAGTAAAGCTGCATGCTCTCAGGAAAAATTACGGCTGTAATTTACCCTTGCATTCATCCGTTCACAGTACCGGCACAGCAAGACCGTTTTGGTTAGTGTTATGAGGCCAGACCAGTCAATCATCCAGACTGTTGCCCCTGCAGCTACTGAAAAGGCTTCTGACTCTCTTCAGGAACCACACGTTTGTCTGGCCTCTCAACAGATACCCCTCCGTTGTGGTTGCACCTACGGTACGGCTATCCGTATCGCTGAGACACGCAAACCTCCCCGCCAAGGGCAAGGTCCATGGTTCGTGGGTATACAGTTTTATAAAGAATTGCACAACTAATTCTTATACTGGGTGACCCATTTACCGCGACCACATCAAATAACTCTTTTCCAGAAGCAAAATAAGAAATGAATGTAACAAATGTAGTTTAGCTGCTAGGGAGACATTAAGCAGCACTGTTGCCTTTCTTATAACATTGTCCGTTACGAAGAAATAAAGAGCAGTATGTCTTTTTTAAATAATGCCCTACATTTATTTATTCAGTAATACACTTTCTTTCCTGAGGACCTGTTCAAACACGTATCAGAGTCTACCATTAACGTCATACAGTCCAGGCTCCCTGGGCGACGAAACTGGTTCACTTGCTGGAGTTGACACTGAGCAAATGGATACCCAAGGAAAACAGTTGTAAACCGTAAACCTTCAATGTCGGAAATGTCGCAATTAACAAAATATTCCGGGTTATTCAGCAGTGGTTGAATGGATTTCACAGTAAAACCCAACGTTTCGTCCCCACCTGTGTGATTGTCCGATTCACATCCTGTTTCACTACTGACTGCAGCAAAATTCCTTTGAAAGGGCACGGCCGACTGCCTTCCCTAATGCGATGAGACCGATGACCTCGCTGTTTGGTCTCTTCCCCCGAACAACCCAACCCAACCCAAAACCCAGCAAAATGCCGTTGGCGCGTTCTCTCGCAGAGTCGGCGTCCACGAGAGATACGGGCCACGCAACGAACTTGTGACACCACACTATTAGGCTTATCCCCCACACTTCACGAACGCCTGGCTCACTGCAGGGCCCAAGGAAAATCAACATGTAATTTAAAAGGTACCCGTTAAAGGATTAAACTTTGACATGTACTATCGAAAGTTTGCGTGCATTTAAACGACGCAGGCAAGAATTACTATATCCGTCTCTCCTCTGGAGACGGCTGCTGACACTCCTGAGACCTGTAGTATCACTTGCTATGACGTACGCGCCACGGCCTGTATTTCTCGTGGGCCTCTCTTTGAATACCTGGACGCAATTGGCCGTTGTCGGTTGCCGTCGTCCGCTGTTTCTGTCACTCCATGATGGAAAACAAGTACACATCATCTTCAGCATCAGGACCCAGACGTTATTCAATTTCACGCCCTCGTTCTTCCTACTGAAATTCCTGGGGTGTTGTAACAATCTCTATGGCCTTCTGTGTAGCCTTTAACTGTAACCACTTGTAACTGCCAGTAATTCAGTTCTATCAAAATGAATGTGGTGGTCTCCTGGCTGCAAAGCACATTCCGCAATAGCTGATCTGCCAAACTCCCCTCTTCTGCAATTACCCTTGTGCTTCTCTAGTCGTTCTTTGATTGTATATTTTGTGGTATCCCAGTACACCTTCGACAATTACACGGGGTCCTATAAATTTTCGGCGATTATGAGTATCCTTGGGCAATTTTAGGTGATCTTGTATCTTAGGGATAAGTTCGTAGGTTACCGCTTTTTTCCATTTTTCCAACATTTTTTCCAGTGCAGTCAGTGACTTCCTTAATGAAAGGCAGGGAAACTTTCGATTTCACAGGCGCTTGAACGTCTCTATGGAAATTTTTTGGAAATTTGTGGTAACATCCTGTGGGATCAAACTGCTGAGGTCATCGGTCACTAAGCTTGCACGCTGCTTAATCTAACTTAAACTAACTTGCGCTAAGGACAAAACAAACTCACGCCCGAAGGAGCCGCGCGAAGCGCGACAAGGTGCTTCAGACAGCATGGCCATTCCGCGTGGCGCATCTCCATGACTTGTACGCAGTGGTCTTAACGCTCTTTTTACATCAGTGGACGAATAACCGTTCTTGAGCAATGCTTGGCCTTATTTTCTCTAATTCCACGTCAAACAGCTCTAGTTCGCAGATGTACCTTTCTCTATCCGCCAACGTTTTTATGATGCCTCCCTTTTGCTGTGGGTGTGCTTCGAATCCCGGTGTAGGTAAATTACGTGTGCTGAGCTACCATCTTCCTTCTTTAAAATTTAATCTTCCACCTGCCTCCCCCTCCGTGGTAAATTAGATCTCCGATTTAATCCCGTTAGGGTGCTTTTGAAAACGATCTAGTTCCTCTGCCGTACTCCACAAAACGTATATCATCTACGTAGCGGAACCGAACACTCGGTTTTTTGCTGCCTGTTTCTAACGCATCCTCCTCGAAATTTTCCATAAGGAAATTACCTGTAAAAGGGCTTAAGGGTTCCCCATAGCCACGCCGTTCTTCTGTTGTACAACTCATCACTCCATTTGAAATTACTTAGTCGTGAGGCAACATTTAAATACTTCTACAATATGTGAGGAAAAATCCGATTTAGGTGCTGCAAGAAGTCAATGAGAGGAATCATAGGATGAGTAAAGAAAGCGGTACCACTTAAAACTAACTAAATATGTCCTCCAGGTGGATCACTCAGACGAATAATTTGCTGACAAATGTGCCGCATTCTTGATACAGAAGTGCGATTGAAAGAAGATGTGTGCTAGTCCTCTAACAAGGGGCGATAGCAACAGCGGTCGACGGCATCCTCTAAGGCCAGTTGTGCTCAGGTATTCGAAGCATTTGACGTCACGTCAATGCGTGGGATCTAGTCAGTAGCGAGCCAGAGTTGGATTCGGACACTCAAAGAAGCTACGATTGCCCTTCAAAATGTGCTCAGCAGATGGGGACCAAATGTCGGACTTCAATATGAAATCCATTTGACCACGGCCACCTTTCATTCAGTTGCCGTCTTCGGTTGGGGGTTTGTGTGAGTCAATCCACACAACGAAGAAAAGGCAGAAATGCTACACGTCCATGGAGAATTTAAGTTAGTAGAGCAGTCTTTTCTACAATGATATCTTTCTTACTATGTGTGTGTGTGTTTGAGGTTTACGGGCGCTAAACAGCGGGGTCATCAGCGCCCATTCTTACTATAGAAACACATGTAGTACGGTACTGCAGTACTTGTAAACAATATGTTGTGTACAGCAAAGGCATTCTTTGAGAAAAAGGAAAAATGTACGTCGCCATCACTTATTTTATTGTGGCTGAAACTTGGCGGTTTGACCGACGGTTGACTGAATGACTGATGTGCATTTTATTTGTGTTTCCATTTGTTTGCTGTCAGCTTCAGCAAGTGGACGATTTACGTTACCCGGGAACCTTCTCTGTGTGCTAGTGCGGGAGTCAGTGTTACATTATCAACAGCGTCATGTTTTCGTGAATAGTATCCTGTGATAAATTAATGAATACGTATTGAGGAGACAAAGTGAATTACTGAATAAACAAATATAGGGTTCGAGTTATCAGGCTTCTGACTGGTTTGATGCGGCCCACCACGAATTCCTCTCCTCTGCCTACTTCTTCATCTCCGAGTAGCACTTGCAACCTACGTCCTCAATTATTTACTGGATGTATTCCAATCTCTGTCTTCCTCCAGAATTCTGCTCTCTACACAGCTCCCTCTAGTGCCATGAAGTTATCTCGTGGTGTCCTAACAGATCCCCTACTATCCTACGGTGTGGCCGTGCGGTTCTAAGCGCGTCAGTTTGGAACCGCGTGACCGCTACGGTCGCAGGTTCGAATCCTGCCTCGGGCATGGATGTGTGTGATGTCCTTAGGTTAGTTAGGTTTAAGTAGTTCTAAGTTCTAGGGGACTGATGACCTCAGTAGTTAAGTCCCATAGTGCTCAGAGCCATTTGAACCCTACCATCCTACCTCTTTTCCTTGTCAGTGTTTCCATATATCCATTTCCTCGTAGATTCTCTGAAGAACATCCTCATTTCTAACCTGATCAGTTCACCTAATTTTCAACATTCTGCTGTAACACCACATCTGAAATACTTCAATGCCCTTCTTTGCTGGTTTTCCCACAGTCCATGTTTCACTATCATACAATGTTGTCCTCCAAACGTTCTTTCTGAGACATTTCTCCCTCAAATTAAGACCTGTGTCTGATGATAGCAGATTTTCTTGATCAGAAATGCCCTTTTTGTCAGTGCTTGTCTTCTTTTTATGTCCGTCCATCATGCTTTATTTTGCTGCCTAGAATCACCAGGCTCAATGTTAAGTTTGTTTCTGTTCTCGTTTCTAATGTTTCTCATTATCTTCGTCTATCTTCGATTCATTCTATATCTATATTCTGTACTCATTAGACTGTTCATTCCATTCAGCAGATCCTGTAATTCTTCTTCACTTTCACTGAGGATAGCAATGTCATCAGCGAATCTAATCACTGATATTCTTTCATCTTGAATTTTAACACTTTTACTATTTCCGACATTGTTTCTCCGAAGTATAGATTGAACTGTAGCGGCGAACGACTACACCCCTGTCTTACATCGTTTTTTAATCCGAGCACTTTGTTCTCCGTCTACCAGTGTTATTGTTCCCTCTTGTTACTTGTACATATTGTGCATTGCCCGTCTTTCTCCATAGCTTACCCCTGTTTTCCTCAGGTTTTCGAACATCTTGAACCATTTTAAATCGTCGGATGCTTTTTCTCGGTCTACATATCCTATAAACGTATCTTGATTTCACTTCTGTCTTGGTTTCATTATCAACTGCAACGTCATAATTGCCTCTCTGCTGCCTTTACCTTCCTAAAACCAAACTCAAGTCAACCAACAGATCTTCAGTTTTCGTTTCCACTCATCTGTACGTTATTCTTGTCAGCAACATGGATCCATGAACTGTTAAGCTGATTATGCGATAATTTTCGCATTTGTCGGCTCTTGTAATCTTCGGAATTGCGTGGATGATATTATTCCGAAAGTTAGAATGTGTATCGGGAGACTTAGACATTCTACGCACCAACGTGAGTAGTCGCTCTGTAGTCACCAGATCTAAGGGTTTTAGAAATTCTGATGGAATGTTATCCATCCCTTCTGCCTTATTCGACGTTAAGTGTTCTAAAAACTTTTTAAATTCTGATTCTAACACTGCATCCCTATCTCTTCTATATCAATTCTTGTTTCTTCTCCTATCATGTCATCAGACAAGTCTGAGCGCTCAGAGAGGCCTTCAATGAACTCTTTCCGTCTATCTGCTCTCTCCTCTGCAGTTACCAGTGGCATTCATGTTACATTCTTAATTTTAGTTCTTACTGAACGCTACTGAATGTATTTCTGAATTACATGCTAGCTACGGCGCATGATATACATGAAAATCTTTATGATTTGAGTGCGTCATAAAGCTTATAATTTATTTAAAATAGTTTACTATTCCTGTTTATTACCAGATGTCCTCTGCATTTCAGCATTAAGGCTGCATGCTGCAATGCTAATGACCTACCTTATGTACCCATGCCAAAGCAGCGAGTCTTCCCTGTTGTCACTGCTTTAGACACAGTATTCGGTAGTGCCTGATGTTTCAAAATGCCTCTCCGATTCAGTGCATTGTTTATCAGGCAATTTTTCTCTGCCACTAGTTACACGGCGTCTTAAATTCATAACTGAGCATAAAACTCGCGTAACATCACTACAAGGGTTTTAATTATTGAGCACCAGCCGTCCGCTCCGTTGGCATGTTGCACCCGTACAGAGCTTATCTCCTGACACAGATTTTCATGAACCGTTTTCTCCTCTTAAATTAATATATTGCAATGTAAGAGGCTATTTCTTATTATATAAGCCATTTTTCTTTGGAAATTTGTTCTAATCTGTCCGTGCTAAATCTAATTTAGTCAATTTCTGGAATAGCAAAGTTTATACAATTTTTCTTTTTGTTTGCGTATATGTTGTAGACGTAATTCAATTCCATTAAACGTTCGAGTCAATTCCTTCTCAGTTCCGGTGAGTACTGCCACAGCATCAAGTAGATAGATCCTGTTGATTTCCTTCCGTGACAAATAGTTTCCGCTTCCAGATACTCCTTTATCTTCCTCATTGCCTCTTTTATATAAAATTAAATATCAGTTTTATCTATGAACATCAATAAAATTTGCTGACTCGTACTTTTCCATCAATATTGACTACTGCTTTTCGTAAAGAGGATGTACACTATGTGATCAAAAATATCCGGACACTTGGCTGTAAAAGACTTACAAGTGACGGCCGGTGTGGCCACGCGGTTCTAGGCGCTACAGTCTGGAACCGCGCGATCGCTACGGTCATAGGTTCGAATCCTGTGTGTGATGTCCTCAGGTTAGGTAGGTTTAATTAGTTCTAAGTTCTATGGGACTGATGACCTCAGAAGTTAAGTCCCAATAGTGCTCACAAGGGAACCTCCCCATCGCACCCCCCTCAAATTTAATCATAATTTGGCACAGTGGATAGGCCTTGAAAAACTGAACACAGATCAATCGAGAAAACAGGAAGAAGTTGTGTGGAACTATGAAAAAATTAAGCAAAATATACAAAATGAGTAGTCCGTGTGTAACATAAGCAACATTAAGGAAGCCAGGAAGTAAGGAGTGTCGTGGTCCCGTGGTTAGCGTGAGCAGCTACGGAACGAAAGGTCCATGGTTCAATACGGCCTCAAGCGTAAAATTTTAATTTTTTATTTTCAGACAATTATCAAAGTTCATGCACTGAAATATGATCAACTTCGCTCTCCAAAATTCCAGGACATGTTCAGATTTGCTTGGACACATGCAGGATTTGACGGTCTACACACGGAAAAATTTGAAAACGTTAAAAACGTATGTCTTGACAGAGCACAGGGAAAACTGTGCGACTGTGAAACTGTTGCATTAATTTGTTGCAGTTTATGTGACAAACTCTTATGTTTTCATCACTTTTTTGGGAGTCCACAAACCTAAATCGGGCAAGGTAGAAGAATCGTTTTACCCATTCGCCAAGTGTACAAGTTAGATGGGTCGACAACATATTCCTGTCAGGTGACGCACATGCCGTCACCAGTGTCGTATAGAATATATCAGACTTGTTTTCCTGTGGAGAAATCGGTTGACCTAAGACCTTGCGAGCAAATGTTTTCGATGCCCATTGGAGAGGCACGTCCTTTCGCCTACTAATCGCACGGTTTTGCGGTGCAAAACACATACACTAAACTTGTTACAGTGAACAGAGACGTCAATGAACGAACGGACGGATCATAACTTTGCGAAAATAAAGATAGTAAACTATTCATTCGAGGGAAGACTTGAACCAAGAACCTCTCATTTAGGAGTTGCTCACGCTAACCACGGGACCACGGCGCTCCTGAGCTTACGTTATCCTTAATGTTGCCTATCTTACGCATGGCCTACTCAGTTCGTATAGTTTGCTTTTTTTTTTTTTCATAGTTCCACACAACTTCTTCCTGTTTTCTCGATTGATCTGTGTTCAGTTTTTCAAGGCCTATCCACTGTGCCAACTTATAACAAAATCTGAGGGGGGTGCGATGGGGAGGTTCCCTTGTCAGAGCCATTTCCACCAATTTTGACTTACAAGTTTGTGGCGCCCTCCATCGGTAATGCTGGAATTCAGTATGGTCTTGGCCCACCCTTAGCCTTGATAGCAGCTTCCACTCTCGCAGGTACATGTTCAATCAGGTGCTCGGAGGTTTCTTGGGGAATGGCTGCATTGAGGAAAAGTATCAGCGATCTCGCTCGGTGAGGCCTGACACAAAGTCGGCGTTCCAAAACATCCCAAATGTGCTCTATAGGATTCACTTCAGGACTTTGTGTAAGTCAGTCCATTACGAGGATGTTATTGTCTTGAAAACACTTACCATAGGCCGTGCATTATGAACAGGTGCTCGATCGTGTTGAAAGATGCAATCGCGATCCCCGAATAGCTCTTCAAAGGTCGGAAGGAAGAAGGTGATTAAAACATCACTGTAGGCCTGTGCTTTGATAGTGCCACGCAAAACAATAAGGGGTGCGACCCCCTACATGAAAAACACGACCACACATAACACCACCGCCTCCGAATTATACTGTTGGCACTACACATGCTGGCACATGCTGCCATCGGATCGCCACATTATGTACTGTGATTCGTCACTCCACACAGCGTTTTTCCAGTTACGCTCCTTACTCCAAGCGATGCGGCGTTTGGCATTTACCGACGTGATGTGTGGCTTCTGAGCGGCCGCTCGACTATCAAATCCAAGTATTCTCACCTCCCGCCTAACTGTCATAGTACTTGCAGTGGATCCTAATGCAGTTTGAAATTCCTGTGTGATGGTCTGGATAGATATCTGCCTAGTACACATTACGAATCTCTTCAACTGTCGGCGGTCTCTATCAGTCAACAGACGGGGTCGGAATGTACTTTTTGTGCTGTAAGTGTCCCTTCACGTTTCCACTTCACTGTTACATCGGAAACAGTGGACCTAGGAATGTTTATGAGTGTGAAAATCTCGCGTACAGACGTATGACACAAGTGACACCCAGTCACCTGACCACAGTCGAAGTCTGTGAGCTCCGTGGAGCGCCACATTCTGCTCTCTCACGATGTCTAATGACTACTGAGGTCGCTGATATGGAGTACCTGGCAATAGGTGGCAGCACAATGCACCTAATATAAAAAGTGATTGTTTTTTGAGGTGTCCGGATACCTTTGATCACATGTCATTTTAGATGTTAACTTATTGCCGAAGAGTCGGAAACATTTAATTATATTCCGTATTATCAAAACCTTCTCCAAATCTACGATTAAAGTAAATGTTTCCTAGCTAACAGGTGGCGCAGAGCCGATACTACTTCTCGAACGTCCCGAATTCCCCTAACATCAAACTGAGCCTTTCAGAACCTCCTTCCAGCGATCCAGTCCATTCTTCGATAAAAGACGGTTACGAATAAATTTGACCAATATGATGCTGGATTGATGGTGCTGGAGACTTCACATCTATCCCTTCTGGTTTCTTTCAGATGCATAATAATCATATTGTTACCAAATTATAGTGGTGGTAGAACGAGGTGCCGGGGCTAGCAGTGTATTTAACATTAAATTCTTCTAGAATCTTCATGTATAAAGGATGCCCTAACCCCTCCATATTCTAACTCCGACTTTTTGCTGTTGCTCATGGATTAAAAAGAAACGCGAACTGACTGTAATCGACCCTGCAAGTGGAGTAGAAAAGAGTTTGGCACCGGCAATAATTTAATTTGATAAATAAGTTAAATAAAGGAATGTTTCATTAATGTAGTGAGAAATGATAGGGTTGCTCTACCGATTAACAGAATGAAAGTTCTGTCCAAAATAACAATATGATTTATTATAACTCAAAATAATAAACAGAAATACATGAAACATTTACAATACATCAAATTGGCTGAAATTGGATACTCAAATAAATGCTGTGAAGGTGAAGTTGTCCCTAAACTAGATTGTGACATTTATGACAAGTGTGTGGAGCCAATTCCTTGCAACTCAAATCTTAAGAGAAACACACAGCCAACCCAACATTAATTGATGCTACAGTAGTGAGAATTCAGACAGTGAACACCCAAGACAGAACAAAGTTAGAAAAAGACGAACAGGCGCGCTCTGCTTAGCTCTGATTATCACCTAGGAATATCCCTATCTGCCAGTGCTGCGGACATACATTACCAAACTGTCTTCTTAACTGCAAGAACACGATCTGGCGTACCAAAGGCGATGGCTGGTTGCTTCGGCGTCCCGTAGTGGTGATGATAATGTCGCGAGTATAGCCCGAAACTAATTATCCTGGTCTGGTTGTTCCAGACTAAAGACTTCCTAGCAATACAAATGCGCCTCTGAGGGAGACGAAGAAGGCTCGCCACACAATCACTGACGGTACAGTGATTGATTTTAACAAGCAAAGTCACACTGTAACTCCGATACAGTCAACTTTAGCCAGAACTGCTCAAGACAGACAACATAGGCCGCTTGTACGCAGAACGTTCAATTGCCAACTGTACTCGGAAAGTTACGTTGAAGTCGAAACTTCAGCAACTTCGTCAAACAGTTACAATTAAATAAAAGTATATTAGACAGCCAACGGATGGCAGGCTGTCCAGAGCAGAGAGAGCTCAGTCTTGTAACCTACTCCGACCGAAAGGCGAGAGCCGACTCCCAACAAGAGCACCCGTACAAACCGAACACAGAACATTCCCGCCCCCACGACAGTGCCCGTTCCAATCAGCAACACGAAAACCGGCGGAAAATTCCACGCTATCGCCGGAGCACTACCATTCCACCAATGGAGATTCTTGGCGCCAAATTCTGCGCTGATTTTGCTACGTCACGGAGCTATGCCCTGAGCGAGCCAATCACAGTTACTATTTTGCAGAAAGCTCGGGAATTTTCCCGCCACAACTGCCTGGGTACACAAGTCATTCCCACGCCTCGCTGGTAGCCTGCCAGAAAGTGTTTTCGCTAAGTTTCTGCGAAGTAACAGAACCTCTAGCCCAGCCGCTACTTCAGGCCCCTGCGCGCGTGTCTTTTGACAATGTCGGCGTCTGGAAAGCATTCACTCGACTCCCTCACACCCAACGGCTTAACCCTTTCAAGATCAGCAGTGCCCGCCTGTCACCGGACCACCCAGGTGACGAGAGACACTGCGTGGGAAGTCTGCGTGTGAAGGAATAGCGACTTTTCACCGCATGCAATTAGAGAGGAAAATCGTAAGACAGAAATATGAGAGGGGGCTCATGCCACCTCTCATAGCCCCTACGCCATTTTAGATTGTAATTGGTGACCGGTTGGCTCACTTAGGAGCAAGGTAGTGAGTCAATCGCCCAAGAACAATCTCGCAAACTGACTCCACATGCCGCACTCTTTAAAGAAAATCACTGCAATTGAAAAATGCAGCTCATAGAGGGAGGATTGTTTATGATGTAGCCAACTTCACCTTCTTAATATGGAACACTAACACTCACATCACACATCCATACCCAGGGAGCCCCTTCCAAACACCGATTCACACAGACATTCACGCTCTAAATATGGCCTGTGCATGTGAGCCAAATATGGAGCAGTTTATTCTTTACAATCAGAGTTGGAGCGCTCCGCAATTAAATGCCCAAGATGTTACAACAATCTGAATCATTAAACTAACCTGAACTCACTCACACATGATACTATTTAAGTTAACAATCTCTTTTTGTGAGCTTTCATAATCTAATTACAACCTCCGATTCATTCTGTCTCCCTACAGCAAGAATAACCTTTACAAAATGTTCCCTGAACTGATGGTCCATTCACAATGACAGTGGTGGTATCTGCTTCAGTTCATGGGGACTTCAGGCACACTGCTTGCATACACACAACAATAAATACAAAATACAAAAAAACAATATGGTGTGGAGAACAATACAGTAATTTGTAATTTGTGCACCCTACTCTATCACTTACATAAGAATTACAGTGTAAAACACAAATACATACAAGGTATGACAAACATTACAAAAACAACATAAGAGAAAGAAATTTTAGAAAAAAAACATGGTTCATGGGGCGTCAAGTTGTGCTTGCACATTGCACAATGTTCACGACTGTGCCCAGAATAAGGCACTAAATCACATTGTTAGAAATATTCGAAGCACTTCACAAATTCGTTAGTTTCTCTCAGGGGGTTGGTATGTTGAGTCATTTGCATTAATGCACGTGGTTCCATGTCTTGAGCATCGGAGGGGGGTTTTTGGGATGGGGCCACAGTACTGACATCACATAGGGCTAAACGTCGGGTGTTGTTGTTACGTTGTTGTAACAGCAATAGGGTGTGCTGGAGCATCTGCAGTACTCTGTTGAGGTTGCAGCAAGACCCACGCATATGATCACGGCAGTACGGTAGGAAGACACAGTGATAGGCTCTCCTCACGTCGATTAATTATCTCTGAGGTCTACTTGTTGGGATACATCACTAGTCAAGGTCTCTTCTCTCACTGGACAGTACTTTACGGTTCCAAATATTGCAGTTCGACGAGGAATGATGGCATGTGGAGTGACTCCACAAGTGTGTGAGGTCATCCATACAGGATTGAACTAGGAGCGATGATTGCTACAACTGCTCTCTAATAGAGAGGGGAAGTTAGAAATGAGACCATTCATTTGTTAGAGTGTGTGGCACGATATTGCTTTGTGTATGCAGATCGGCCAATGCTAGTGAGTTGTAAAAACCCAAACAGGTCAGTATATAGCGTCCCTTTCTGTCCTGCAGCACATGAGGCGCAGGTTCTGACTCGATATGTGATCTTCTTCGTGTACTCACGACAACGTGGTCTGCCGCAGGGAATCCCTCCAAACGGCTGCTGCGTCCGCAGAGCTAGCAGCCTGTCGTGTGTGGGTCGTGTGTCAGTGTCAACGGCCAGCCTCACTTTCGCTTGTGGCCCGGCGAGAATCCCGCCTAATCCCTCAGGTATACAGCCGGTGACTGTCAGCTTGCAGGACCGGACACTCCCGTGCCCTTCTCGTTAGGTGGCACGCTTACGCTCCCCTTCTTGCAGGTAGCCGAAGACCTCCTGTTTTTTGCTCTGGCTGGCCTCTGCATTGCCACGATACCCGTCATCTGCACAATTCTGACAAAAATCTTATGCCTAACTTTTTCCAATGATCTTCTATGTTATAATAAATTTACATAACGACACATTGAAGGTCTGTCATTTCAGACATTCTTATTTAACTTTTATAGTTATTAATCTATGGCTATCATTATAACAAAATCTTGCTGTATCTAATTTAGACATGGAAATAATTTATCTTGATATTTGTGTAGAGACCAATCTCACTACTGTATATGGTGTGTGACAACTGATGCTATGTATTCGATGAACAACTAAATGTGCGGGCCCACAGTAATATTACTATTACTGATATAGAGCGACAGTAGACATGCTCAAGAGTTAACTACCAACTGCCAACGATCTACATTCTATGTCTTTTGAATAAATTAGGTGGAAGTTTCACTGAGTTATAAAGAACATGCAACTATTCTACATTCGCTCGCCCGTCGTCCCTCCACTTGGGGTCTGTGGTTTGGTGATCTGAAAAATAGCGTCCCAACAGGCGCGCGCCAAACACTTATGGTAGAAAGCCCCCACAATATTAAGGATCTAGCTATTGTTAAATCCTAAAGTTTAACTTATCCTAGTATATGGTACTCTCCTTTTTTCTAATTTTGTTTATTTTTTTTTTTGTTAACCTTATACAATACTCTTACATAATTCCTGTTACGTTGAGATGTCTCGCTGCTCGCCGCTATTGACGACAGTGATGTGCGCGCCGTACGACATGACCTCCGAGTTTTCATTACGCCTCACTGAAACTCCGGAGACTGGGTTAGCCATGGCTGTAGAAGACAATAAATTTATAGTTGAACTTAAATTTGTACGTGATGCAGTTTTAGCAATGAAAGCGCACCTTTCCAGAGGCAATGTAATACCACCAAGCCAAGACTGGTTCCTGTTGAGGATTCAGTCGCCCACCACACGCCAGCTACACAGTATGTCACGAATATCCAAGTATAAGTCCCTGGTTATTCATCTGTGACAGTCGCAAGCAGCATGCTAAATCCCCAACCAGCACATTGGCATGGTAGGCTTTATGTCCGCATTTCTACCGTCTAGGGCACCATTGGAGTCAAACGCTCACAGGTTCACCCCGACTTGCAAGACAACGATGTTGGCGCATCACTGTAAAAACTATACTGCCCATATTCATCCTCGAAATCACGCAATATACCACAATCTTGCAGTGCACTGTTGCGTGCCTGCAAGCATTTCTATGAACGTCTCACGAACTGGTTGTGGCCGCTATAGAGCGTATCACTACTTCTCAGAACGCTTCTAAAAGCACGTTCTTGTATGCACCCGTTTGTGCGACATCTACTCACTCATCATTATCCCTCAACATGGACACCAGACAGGAAAGGACAAAAACATTGTTCATGAAAAGGTAGTGTCTCCCACTCCATCGAAATTGGAAGTCGCGAACATAAACAAAAAAAAAAAAAAGGATAGCAGCAGTAAATTCTTATGCGAGACAACACAGCGTGTTAATACATTAGCAATCTTCATCTATTAATGCAACGATTATTGTTCCCCGAAGAAAGGTTCATATATTTGCCTTTCTACTATGCACACCACTTACACTACTACTATAGCAAGGTTCATGTATTTGCCCATTCTACTATGTACACCACTTACACTACTACTATTCCACGAACTTCTTTATGTGAGAGATGCGGTGGAGTCCTATGGACTTCTTTCCTTTCAGCGTCTCCAATTCATAAGCATTGTGGTGAGCTGCTCTCCTTATACGGTACGGGCCGTTGTAAACAGAATAGAATTTTTGGCATTTCATTTTTTGTTTGTTAGAGAGTCTGAAAGACTTCACAAGCACCCTTTGTCCAATTTGGAAGTGTCGTAGACGAGCTCCCCTGTAAGTACGTCACTTCCTGACCTCTGCTGCAGCCCGTATCCTCTTGAGAGCCAAATCCACTATTGCTCGGGTCTGCGTTCGCGCCCTTGGTGGGAAGTTTACGACTTCGGTTATCAAGTCCTTAGGAATCCGGTTTTTCAGTACTGTAATGGGTGCCAATTTTGTTATCCCATGGGGTGCCTCATAGATCACCTCCTGTAAGTCTTTAATGAAAAGTCCCATGTCGTGTGCTGTTTGTTACAGTACAACCGGCACAAGTTTCCGAGTTCTTTAATAACACGTTCTGCAGCATTCGAGCTCGGATGGTGTGAAGATATAAAAATGGGATCAATTTTACATCGACGCAACGTCTCCTTCCATGTTTTTGACCTAAACTGTGGCCCGTTATCAGAAATAATTCTACTCACATGACCAACCTGTGGTAGGAAATCCCGGATTAGGGCTCGTGTTACAGTTCGTCCTGTCGCCCTCTTCAGTGCCGTAAAGGTAACGTATTTGTACGTTAGTTCAACAAACACTAATACGTAAGTATATCCTCTTCTTGTTCTTGGCAAAGGTCCCATCAAATCTGTTGCTGCTAATTGTCTTAATTTGGTCGGTACGATTGGGTATAATGGTGCCTGCATGCTCACAGTGGTGTGCTTAGCCTTTTGGCAGTCTTTACACACCGACAGGACCCTCCGAATTCGACGCTCCATGTTTCGAAAGTAACACATGGTCCTTAGCTTGAGATTGCACTTGCGTGGTCCGAAGTGTCCATAGCTGAGGTGAGTATGCCATATAATCTTGTTTATTAGGTGTTCAGGGATGCATACCCCCCATTCAGTGTCATTGGCATAATTTCGGTGGAAAATTATGCCTTTCCGCAAGAGGTAGAACTGCCTGACGGTGGCGTGTCTTCTGTCTATCCATTTCTGTTTCAATAACACTAGGGCAGGGTCCTTGTCTTGCTCCTTCTTGATGTCCTGCATACTACAGGTAATAAAATTTTCAAAGGCTACTTTCTGCATATAGAAAAGGCAGTAGTGATTTTCCTCCAGATCTTCTTCCATATTGTGCTCCAATCCGATCGGTGACCGTGATAAGGCGTCTGCAATAATGTTCTGACTGCGAGGGATATATTCTATCGAAAAATTGTATTGCTGCAGATATGATGCCCACCTAATGAGCCGCCTGTGATTAAGCTTTGCAGTCATCAGGAACTCGAGTGCCTTGTGGTCAGTGTAGACCCTCGTCTTGCGACCAAACAGAAGGTATCTGAATTTTTCAAACGCTTATACAATAGCCAGCGCCTCTAACACGATTACTGAGTAATTCCTCTCACTCTTGGCTAGTACTCTGCTACCAAACGCAGTTGTCTTCCACACCCTGTTTCCTTCATGTACATATTCTTGGAACACCATGACACCCAGACCTGAGTATGAACTGCCCGTGACTATGCAAAGCTCTTCTGCTAAATTAGGGTGTGAGAGGATGGGTGCTTGTAATAATGCGAATTTTAATGCTTTCATTCGGATTCGGCCGCCTCATCCCATTCGCAAGGAATCCTCTTTCCTGTAAGTTGATGCAACCTAGGACTGCTCTGAGTTTTGACCTGTATAAAGCGGTTGTAAAAATTTAAGATCCCAAGAACCCCCTTAACTGCTTCTTTGTCGTAGGAATGGGAAACTTTTCAATCGCTTCGATCTTTTCGGGATTTGGGGCAATGCCCTCACCCGTGATGATATGTCCTAGAAATTTGACAGAGGACGTCCCAAAGTTCGATTTTTCGGTAATGATAGTCACTCCGTATTCCTTGAATGTCGCAAGGAGTTCACCGAGGACCGCATTGTGCTCTCCCCAAGATTTCTCCGCGATCAGCAAATCTTCCACATAGCTGGTGACATAACGTTTCAAATTATCGCTTAGTATGCCGTCCAGCCCCCGAATGAATGCGGCAGACGAAATGTTCAAACCAAATGGTAGACGACGAAACCGGTAACATCTTCCAAATGCTAAAAAGGTTGGTTGGTTGGTTGGTTGGTTTTGGGGAAGGAGACCAGACAGCGTGGTCATCGGTCTCATCGGATTAGGGAAGGATGGGGAAGGAAGTCGGCCGTGCCCTTTCAGAGGAACCATCCCGGCATTTGCCTGGAGTGATTTAGGGAAATCACGGAAAACCTAAATCAGGATGGCCGGAGGCGGGATTGAACCGTCGTCCTCCCGAATGCGAGTTCAGTGTCTAACCACTGCGCCACCACGCTCGGTCATGCTAAAAAGGCTGTATATTGTCTGCAATTTGGATGGAGCTCGATCTGCCAGAAACTCGATTTTAGATCAACTGATGAGAAGATTGATATTCCATGGAAGTTTTGTAAGAGTTCCTCTAATCGTTCCGGTCTGTCTGTTTCGGGTTCTATTATGGTATTAATCTGTCGCGAGTCCAAGACTAAACGAATACTACCATCTGCCTTCTCGACTACTCTTAACGGGTTATTATAGGCTGAAGCCGTAGGTTCGATTATTCCTTCACTCAGCATTCGCGTAATTTCAGCTGCTACTTTCTGTCGATATGCCAAGGGGATTGGGTGCGGACGTACACGGAATTCATATTGGAAGTTCTTTATTGATCCTCTCTTGGGAATGAAAATCTCCGCATGTTCTACTAGTAATTTATGAAGTTCTTTGCGGTGGTCGCACCTTATATTCTTTATTGCTTCCACTTTTTCTCCTATTTTCTCCTTTATTTCTCCCATTACTACGACTTCATTCTCATCCGTGTCCTCTCCCCTACCCGCAACGTCGACCTGTTCTTCCTTTCTGTCTTTCTGACACGCATAGTGTATCCGAACACAGTTAGACGGTAGTTGAGCTGGGATCAGCTGGTCGTCGAACTTATTGTGGACGGGATTCCCCTTCCTCAGAACCACTTCACCTCGTCCTAGATCAACTATCGCTTCATGCTCATTTAGGAAGTCCGTTCCTATTATCATGTCGATCGCCAGATTTGGCACGATCCAGAAGTTAGACTCTATTTTGTGTCCTTGGCAGGAGAATTCCAGTCTTGTTTGTTGGGTGACCTCCGTACATTTATCCGCTAATGCCCCTTTTATTTTGGTTTTCTTAACCGATAGGACAGGCCAGTCCATCTCCTGAGAGCACCTCTTGTATGCTGCCTCAGATATTGCTGTTATGTAGCTTCCACTATCTATTATCGCATTCATACTCTTTTCAGCTATTGTTACTGTGATAAGAGGCTGCCGATCCTGTCGAGGAGTTGTTTTATATTCTTCGAGCAGGATTTCTGATAAATCTTCGTAATTTATCATCCGTAGTTGGCCAGGTCCGAGATTACGTGCGAAATTCCGGCGGCCTTTTTTTCGCACTAGTCTGGCGTCAATCCCTTGTTAAGCTCCCCCTCCTCTGACGTGCATTAGGATTTTCGGGTCTAGTTCCAATCTCCTGGCTCCACTTTTGTCCTTGGTTTCGCTCTCTCCAATTACGGTCGCTTTGCCGTTCGGTATTCCTCCTATCCCAGATTCCTTGTCTAGATTGACCCTGCTCCCTGACGTTCTGGTTTCCGTGTCTTTGGTTTCCATAACCTTGAATAGCGTAACCTTGGCTTCCGTAACCCTGGTTTCCTAACTGACCAGTGCGATTATGCGATCTGTGGTCGTCTTCCCTTCCTAGCCAGTGGTATTTGTTACTTTGCCCCTTCTTCCTGTCCTTTGCGTCTTGTTTATCAAAGACAACTTCGAGTTCGCGCAATAGACTCTTGAATGCTTCTATGTCAGATCCACACTTCCCGACAAGTGTCTGTTGGTACCTAACTGGCAATTTGGAAAAGCAAAATTTAATAATTTCTCCGTTGCTATATGGACTATCTAAAAATTGATTCTTCTTGAGTAAATCATCAAGAAATTTGGTTGCGCTCCTATGCCCGGACACTTCCATTTCAGGACAAAATATTATTTCCTCTTTAATCCTGTCTTGCGTTTCCTTCGACCAGTAGGTCCGCAGGAATGCACCAACAAATTCCTGATAAGTCCGACACGTCGCTGCCACACCTCGCATCTTTTCCGCGGCTTGGCCTTCGATGTGTCCACACATGAATTCAAATTTTGCCTGGGTTGGCCATGATGCCGGCAATGAATTTGTAAACTGCATCACCCAGCTCTTCGGATGCATCGACCCTCCATTTTCTTTGAACTTCTGGAATTTTAGTATCGACAGGAAGTGATTGTGATCAAAATCCTGTCTGATCCTTGCACTGGTGTTGTCACTCGTTTCCGATACTTGCACGTCTGCTGAGTGTCCTGTTCTATCTTGCTGATAACTGTGATGTGCTAACTCTGTAACACAGTGGAAGTGGCACTCAGAATTCTCTCTCCTAAGTGGGCTACAATTATTGGAGCTATTACTCGCTGTTTCTGCGTGTGCATTGTTAGTTCCGCACTCGGTCATTGGGCTAGAGTACGGCGGGCTTTTCCTCGGAGACACAATTCTGTGTACTCCATCATTGGTATCCGAACGCGCAGTGCTCGTGGCCCGTTTTGCTCTAGTTTTGCTATCCGACTCTCTACTTCTTCCGTTCGTTTCGTGTTGTTCGCAACCGCGATATTACCCTGAGTTTTTAAGAACGCTAGGGATTTTGAGTTGGATTGTGTTGTTCGTCGCAAGCGCCCTGTGGGTTTAGAAGTTACTTCCGCGACTTTCATTGCCCCTATTGCCGCCGTTTTGGCCAGGCCTGCTACTTTTTGTGCAGCCATTGACATTTGTTTTACTTCTCCACATTCTTTCTTTATTGTTAGTAATTCCCCTCGAATTTCTCCTATATGCGAAATTATTGCCTGAGTGTCCTTCTTACGCTGTTCGTCAGCTTCTTCCTTCTCCTTCTTACGCTGTTCGTCAGCTTCTTCTTTCTCCTTCTTACGCTGTTTCTCATCTTCTTCCTTCTCCTTCTTACGTTGTTCGTCAGCTTCTTCTTTCATTGATCGTAGGAAGCTCAGTATTGGGTTAATGTCATCATTTTGATCCTCGTTGCACATGGGTGATGTAACTCTGGACACCTGGGCGCTAGAGCTCTGACGTGACCGAGCTGGCCCCTGTCTGCTCTCGTTCGTTTGATTATAAAATTCTGCTACCGTCTCGACCTGTGTGGCTGTCACTGTTTAATCCTCTACCTCACTATAATAATCACGGCGGCGACGTTGCTCTAAGATCGCGTCCAAATCACCTTCCTCATCAATGACCCTGGCGTCCTGTCCTGCTAAAAATGTGCCCATCACATCTCCGAACCTATCCCCGTCAGTAAACTGCCTCTTATCCATTATGCGATCCTCTTTTGTTTTAACTTCGCTCGATAATAGTCGTGCCTTACTTCTCGTGATCATTCATGAAAAACAATTTTATCTAAAATGCACAATAAAAATAATCTACTCCATATATTTTTCGACATAGACACAAAATTTCAACAACGCCGTTCCAACGCTGTAATTACATGCACAGAAAATGCACACAAACCCGACAAAGTGTGAATTGGTACGGATACCACATCAAAGAAACATATAAAACAATGAACAAACAAACAAATATATATGCTGAAAACAAAAACAATCATCATGCGCAGCTACTTAAAACTAATCACGGAACTACAAGAAAAACAAGTTGGGTATTAATCATTAAAAAAAGTAGAGAAAAAAATTTGAATGTTCCTACTAAGAATACTATTTGCTTATCAGTGATTCACAGAAAAGATCCGAGGCTAAGGGTCGCCATTTTATGCGAGGTGCCGGGGCTAGCAGTGTATTTAACACTAAATTCATCTAGAATCTTCATGTATATAGGATGCCCTCAGCCCCCCCTATTCTAACTCCGACTTTTTGCTGTTGCACATGGATTAAAAAGAAACGCGAACTGACTGTAATCGACCCTGCAAGTGGAGTAGAAAAGAGTTTGGCACCTGCAATAATTTAATTTGATAAATAAGTTAAATAAAGGAAAGTTTCATTAACGTAGTGAGAAATGATATGGTTGCTCTACCGATTAACAGAATGAAAGTTCTGTCCAAAATAACAATATGATTTATTATAACTCAAAATAATAAACAGAAACACTTGAAACATTTACAATACATCAAATTGGCTGAAATTGGATACTCAAATAAATGCTGTGAAGGTGAAGTTGTCCCTAAACTAGATTGTGACATTTATGACAAAGTGGTATGTGGAGCCAATTCCTTGCAACTCAAATCTTAAGAGAAACACACAGCCAACCCAACATTAATTGGTGCTACAGTAGTGGGAATTCAGACAATGAACACCCAAGACAGAACAAAGTTAGAAAAAGACGAACAGGCGCGCTCTGTTTAGCTCTGATTATCACCTAGGAAAATCCCTATCTGCCAGTGCTGCGGACATACATTACCAAACTGTCTTCTTAACTGCAAGAACACGATCTGGCGTACCGGAGGCTATGGCTGGTTGCTTCGACGTCCCGTCGTGGTGATGATAATGTCGCGAGTATAGCCCGAAACTAATTATCCTGGTCTGGTTGTTCCAGACTAAAGACTTCCTAGCAATACAAATGCGCCTCTGAGGGAGACGAAGAAGGCTCGCCACACAATCACTGACGGTACAGTGATTGATTTTAACAAGCAAAGTCACACTGTAACTCCGATACAGTCAACTTTAGCCAGAACTGCTCAAGACAGACAACATAGGCCGCTTGTACGCAGAACGCTCAATTGCCAATTGTACTCGGAAAGTTACGTTGAAGTCGAAACTTCAGCAACTTCGTCAAACAGTTACAATTAAATAAAAGTATATTAGACAGCCAACGGATGGCAGGCTGTCCAGAGCAGCGAGAGCTCAGTCTTGTAACCTACTCCGACCGAAAGGCGAGAGCCGACTCCCAACAAGAGCACCCGTACAAACCGAACACAGAACATTCCCGCCCCCACGACAGTGCCCGTGGTTAACCGTTCCAATCAGCAACTCGAAGACCAGCGGAAAATTCCACGCTATCGCCGGAGCACTACCTTTCCATCAATGGAGATTCTTGGCACCAATTTCTGCGCTGATTTTGCTACGTCACGGAGCTATGACCTGAGCAAGCCAATCACAGTTACTATTTTGCAGAAAGCGCAGGTATTTTCCCGCCACAACTGCCTGGGTACACAAGTCATTTCCACGCCTTGCTAGTAACCCGCCAGAAAGTGTTTTCGCTTTCTGCGAAGTAACGGAACCTCTAGCCCAGCCGCTACTTCAGGCCCCTGAGGGCGTGTCTTTTGACAATGTCGGCGTCTGGAAAGCATTCACTCGACTCCCTCACACCCGTTGGATTAACCGTTTCAAGATCAGCAGAGCCCTCCTGTCACCGGACCACGAGGGTGACGAAAGACGCTGCGTGGGAAGTCCGCGTGTGAAGGAATAGCGACTTTTCACCGCATGCAATTAGAGAGGAAAATCGTAAGATAGAAATATGAGAGGGGGCTCATGCCACCTCTCAGTGGTGGTGGTTAGTGTTTAACGTACCGTCAACAACGAGGTCAAAATGATTTAGGTAAATCACGGAAAACCTAAATCAGGATGGCCGGAGACGGGATTGAACCGTTGTCCACCCGAATGCGAGTCCAGTATGCACCAAATTATGATTGAGGTTCTAAAAATGTCTGTCACTAGTATACATAGTTTGTACAGTTCTCGCTCTGTTCTTCGCCATTATAGCCCCAAGAGCTCCACTCGTATTTCACTTCAACAGACTTTTTCCTGAGGTGCTTTGAGAAAAAGCTAGCCCCTCTCCCAGGCCGAGAAGGCCCAAGGGATTTCTACCGACCACCGTGTGATCCTCTGCCTTGCCTCATCATGCGGATGCGATATGGAGAGACATGTGGTCACACGCCGTTCTCGCGGTAGTTTTATAGACATTCAAGAGGTGGAGCCGCTGCTACTCGGTCAAGTCGCTCCTCAGTTGCGAGACTGGGTGCATCCCTTACCTGTTCTTCAACAAAGGAAAAATCCTTGGCTGATCCGAGAATCGAAACCGGGTCCTCCTCATGGTAGCCATCTGAGATGACCGAGCAGCTACCGAAGCGGACAGAGGTGGTAGAAAGATTTTTGAAATTCAGAGATAAGTGTTGAATCTATATCTATAAACATTCTCGGCAAACCACTGTGAAGTTCATGAGAAAGAGTTGTAACGTGTTACATATGTCAGCGTTTCTTCCAGTTCTACGAAGCGCAGGGAGAAGTCAGGTGCGCTGGTATTTTTGCTGTCATTTGTCTAATTTGGTTTTCACGATTCCTTCAGGAGCGATACCTGTTCGCTGAGGAATATCAGATTCTTCAACTCCTCTCGATCATTTCCTTTATAAAAGTTCTCGTATTGTGGAGTGTCGGTATAGTGAACGTCTTAATACTGAATTCCCTATGATTTTATCCTCAGGTGACTTCAATATTCTTTCCGCGTTTCTGAGTTCTCGAGGTTCCCTGGTTCATTAAATGGTTATTTTACTGCCCATTTCAACACATACTATGCTTTACTCCAATAAAACCCTTTATATGTTACCGAAACCGAATTAATTTCGTTGGAAATGGGACCAGGAGCCTGAGAATGATCGTAAAGATTTCCAGAAACTAAGAACGCGCTTCTTGTGCGTGACTCGCCTCAGAAAGGTAATCTGGGCTGATCGTTTTATGGAGCACGTCTGCCCCGCTTCCAATATAATTTTCCACCGTCTTTAATACGTCCGCGTAATTCATGGGCTGGCGAAGAAGACTTGGCATTTAGGCGCTATAAATCTGTTACGTCTTTATCTTTTGATTAATGACTAGCTCGAATGTTTTAACCACGGCCTCGATATTTCCTTCCTTTCCGGCCGCCTTGCTGCCGAAAGTACCATTTGTAACTCACAGAAATTCTCCCTTCCATTTCTCCCTGTTGTGGTGACGTGACTGATTACATCTGCTAATGGTTCCCAAGTGTTTCCTCTGTCACCAATGTGACTCTGAGCTTTCCTGTCTGCTGGTTTGCTAATATATGTTCCTTATTTCTGATGAGATGCTACTACATAATTGTAACTTCTTAGAATTCTTCGCAGCAAAGAAATCGCACTTAGAGGGACCGTTTTTAATTATGTCCGCTCTTCTGTGACAGAAGCAGTGAAATATACTACTCTCTTTTCTATTCTCTCCCAGTTTCTTCATGTTCCTTGAGAATATCCCCTTCCACTAAAAATGTGTGCCATATCGTATGTTTCTCAATGGAAACTATACGAATCAGTATAAAAATACTTTTGTGACTTTTATATAAGAGACGCATCATCTCTTATTTTGTAAATGAATTTTTAGATGGTAATGGACACCTCCACGTTGCTGTTTGGAAGTGAAACTTCGAGAACTACTAAAAAACAGTAAAGTAGAATCCGAACAGTAAAACTGAAATTTCTAAGAGGTGTGAAGGGCTGCAGTAGATTAGACGAAGAAGTGAAGATATAAGAACACAGCTTGGAATATATGCTATAATGAAAAGCTCAAATTTAATCGACGGAAATGTCTAGAAGAACTACAAGGAATGTCAAATTTGCGATCGACAAGAAAATCCTGAAATTTCAAACCTTTAGATACCAGATTTCTTTGGAAAACTAATAGGAACGTGGGTGGGTAGGCCTATAACCTAGATCATCATGCATAAAGAACAACAAGAAGAAGAAAGGGTGTATGGTGGCTATTGGAGCAAACTTTTAACACTTAGATAGTTTTTAAATCTGTAAAATTTACGTGTATGCTAAGTTATATTACCAAATAAACTCTATCTTGAAATATCAAACAATTTATTTGATACAATGCTGCTCTGGAACACTTACGATTATGAAGAACATTATTTGTGATCTTTCCCTACAATTTACAATGGTAAGATGAAAGTAAAGTAGTGTAGAAATCACTTTTGGATGTGGTAATGCAATTAATTTATTAAGAGTTTGACCAACTGAACAATTACATACGTTAGAAATAAGTTTTTTTTTTTTTTTCAAAAGCAGCCACTTTACTTGGTGTAATATTAGTGAAAGTTCGTGCACGTATTTTGTTCCCCTTTGCTATAATGATCCTCCATATTGTGTAACTTCTGCTATACAGAACCGATATCTTTGCTATATGCATTTCAAATTTATTCTCCATTGCTGCAAAGACACTAACTTTTAAATTACTGTGTAACGCAATAATTATACAGTGGGACCGATGACCATAGCAGTCTGGTCCCTTTAATCCCCCCAAACCAACCAACCAACTTATACAGTATGGCCGCGCGGTCTAAGGCGCTGCAGTCATGGACTGTGCGGCTGTACCCGGCGAAGGTTCGAGTCCTCCCTCGGGCATGGGTGTGTGTGTTTGTCCTTAGGATAATTTAGGTTAAGTAGGGTGTAAGCTTAGGGACTGATAACCTTAGCAGTTCAGTCCCATAAGATTTCACACACATTTGAACATTTTTTTATACTGTATCACACGATGTTACAGTGCCTAACAATGATACAAAATTCCGTTGGGCATGTATGCAAGTGACTTTGAAGTAAAATGTTTCACCTGTACGGTAACATACATTATGGATGTATGAGTACAGATTATGGACACATGGTTGCGACTTATGGGAGCTTGTGTCTGGCCGTGAGTTGTGCATGTATAGCCAAATGATAGCCAGCACAGTAGCTCAGCGTGTTCGGTCAGAGGGTTAGTTCATCACTTTAATAAAAGAAACTGAGTAAATGGATCAATGATGATCTTAAAAAGGTGACATTGAAAGGGTCCTGTAGCCACCTTTCATTGCCAACGCTCATAGTGGTCAAGTCGGCAAAGAGGTTTCCGCTACTTGGGAGAAATCCACCTGCGTTAGGTTGGTGGCGGAAATGGCATCCTGGGGTTTTCCGGTCCACGCGAAGCGTGGAAGAGGCTGGAGAAGCGGGAGGCAGTCTGCCGCCGGTGCGGGAAGCGTACACAGCTGTGCTCCAGTCGAAGAAGGGTGAGTTGGACTGACCGCGTGGCGCGTTGTCACATAGAGAGGGGAGCTTTTAGCTTTTGGTCTCGAATTTCGTCTTATAAAGATTATTTTGCTGGGTTGCAGCAGGGAATGCAAGGCTTTTGTAGACTTTCAGTTTGATTCCCAATGCAGTCTTGACTTTGATCTGTGAGAGGAACGTAGCACAAAGGAGGTGCATATGTTGAAGTGCCCTCGGTTCAGTGTGAATGTTTATGTGCCTACAACTGTGTGTGTATGCTTCTAATCTTTTTCGGATCTTGGTAATTTTTGTGTATTTGTGAATTTTCTTTGTCTCATGTGATTAAAATTTGGCCACGGTCCATAGAAATTGTCTCCGCAGACCGAGTGGGCACGCGAGTCTGTTATGAAACGTATAGTATTTCACAAGCAATTGTACATAGTTAGCATGCAACAGCAGTCTATAGATGCACTACATGAATGTTTTAAGGAATAAATAATTTTGCCTTCAATCTTATCTTGTGTACCGATGTTACGTCGCCGTTACCTTCGCCATTTACCTTGTAGTTTTCCTTGTTGGCCCACCTATAGCGTTTCCATGTGCACAGGTGTAGTGATTAGTGTCATTTTTTTATCTGAAACAAGTGCTCTGGAATAGATCGTGTTTTCACGAATCTTGCTGCAGGCTGCACTTACGCATGGTGTTCACGACCTATTTACTTTACTCAATATTTGATTCACGGGAAGAATGCCTGGATCATATTAATAACTACATCCCATTCTTTATCAATGACGTTACAATGAATGTTCTTTTGTAAGTTTTTCTTATTAATAAATTAAGTAATTTTCCGACTCAGTGCTACTTCTTCTTTGTCGTGTGGCTAGAGTTGGTGGCGACCCTCTCTTTTATATTGATTTCAGTGTCAAGTAGCATTTTCTTATTCAAAGTGCGCGTGGCTCTTTTAGCTATCAGGATACATTCAAAGGGCGCTTCATGCTTCTGGCACATAGCTTCCTTTTATTCACGCCACTTACACATGGCTTACCCTGCTCACGGATTTCGGTAAACCAGAGATCTTCTGATGCGCAGTGAGGATTAGTCATTTTCGGTTGTATGTGCTAATTGGTATATTGTCTTTCTGCAACACAGAATTTATTTGAATTTAGGATATAGGTGTGCATTTTCTTCCATGTTTTATTTTGTTTATGTATTACTGTATAGACATTTTGATTCGGTATTCCATTGTGTTACAAGTGTGGGTCGATTCTTGTCCTGTGTCGTGTATCGGTGTAATATAGTAAATCTTGGCTGCCTTTTGGGGACTGTGAGTCCATTAGGAGACTTTGGTACTATTCTTGTATTTTGGAGCACGGAGTAACTATCCTTATTATGGAGACGCGTAGCTGTTCAGGGAGCCGCGATCGGAAAAACCAGTCAGACAACAACTCTGAACAAGGACGAGATCAGAACGTCGAGTCCGACGTGGAACGAAACGCAGAAAACGCAAGTACAAGTGTTGTCCATCCTGAGCCCGCCTTAGTGATTTCGAATCATTTGATAGATGCAAATTCATTACAGGCTATGCTACGACAATTATTAGACAGTAATAAAAGGGATATCGAGGAAGCAAATAAAAGATTGAGTAGTGAAATAGTACAGGGTGTTGGGGAGAAACTGGCGATCATTGACCAACGCATCTCCGCCTTAGAAGAGGGGCACCAAGTCATTAGCAAGCAGGTGATGGAGCAAGAGCAAAGGTTCGCTGGGAATATACGTATACTAGCAGAACAATGCCAGAGTGAACAAGCGGCTCTTGAGTCCCGAGTAGGACGAAATTCCGCCAGGGATCTCCGCGCGTTAGCAGAACTATGCCAGAGTGACCACGCGGCTCTTGTGTCCCGAATAGAGGACACTGCGGCAAAGTGCCCGGTCCACCTTAGCGCGCAGGTAGAAACCCTCAGCCAGGCGATAATAGCTCTCGAGCGAGAGCAAGGGCTTACGCAAACAAAACAAGACACGGCCCACCGAGAGATGCGAGAAGAAATAGCCAGAATCTCAGACGCAGTGGCGCCTAAGTCTGACAATAATAGGGAAACGATTACCTCGTCATCAGCGGATGCAGACGAAATACGGTCGATAACGAAATGTCCGCGTGGACAGTGTGAAATAAAAATACAACAAAGAGGGGTTACCGAGGGAATATGTGAGCGCATGGCCCGCTTAGAACTTCACCTAAAAGGGTTAAAGGCCCATGAAGTTGAAAGAAATGAACGAAAGGGCCATTATTCCGACGATGATTCCGGGAACGATGGCGAATTTGATCATCGTCATGATCACGGATCTCGTACCAGGTGGGAACGGCGCGAATCCCCTCAGGAACGTTCGCCAAGGGAAACTCACGAATTTGACTTTAAACATTTTCTGACCGTGAGGAAGTTTGAAGTCTTCCGTAACTCGGCTACGGGGATTCACCCGCGGGCCTGGTTACAGCAGTTCGAATTCTCCCTCCCTCCTATGTGGCCCAGTGCGCACAAAATAGAGTATATGTGCGGCTACCTCGAAGGTGAGCCAGCGGCGCGGATGAGGTCAATTGCACGCAATTGCTACACTGTTGGGGAGTTTCGTCAACACTTCCTGTCGATATATTGGTCAGTGGCAGCGCAAAGTCGTGTAAAACACGGACTCATTATGCAACCAGAGTTAAACAGGTCAAAATTCTCCAGCCCTGTGCAGATGTTCGAGCACATGCTGCAGGCGAATGAACATCTTGACGATCCTTATGGACCTGCAGAAATTATTCGTATTTGCCTGGGAAAGTTTCCAATGCAGTTGCGGCACGTTATCCTTGCAGGACGATGTAAGGATGACGTAGAGAGTTTTCGCAATCTTCTTTTAGAGCTTCAGTGTGATGCGAATGGTACCACGCAGAATTACGGTCAGAGCGCCTACGAGCAGCGGCCACGCAAGCGAAGCCGCAGCCGTAGAGACAGGTGGCAATACAGACGTAATGGGTCGTCTGAGAGTTACAGAATGCGCGAGCGTTGGCAGCGTCGCGATTCCTCACGGAACGCGGGCAGAACGAACGATGCCAATCGTCATCATTCGCCGAGAGTAAATCAAAGACACCCCAGAGAGTTTAGAAGATATGGTAATGAGCAGAGATTTAGGCGCAATTATAGCGGACCTAGGAACGGTAGTCGCAACCGACCACAAAATAATTATCGAACAAGCGACAACAGGGGTGCTCTAAACAGTACGGGTGGTCCGCCAGTGGGTGTTGAAATTCGTTCCGCAAACCCGCTGCACAATCAGCCAAATACCTCTAATCAAAGGAATCAATGACTATTGGCTGACTCGGTTGGCGTCAACTTAATGAGGACCGGTGTTTTTGATGATATTGATGTGCATTTGATAAAGGAAGACGTTATTATGGAAGATTTGTTGAGGGAATGCCAAAGTATTGGTGTGCCTGCGGTAAACCCAGTCGTGTCTGTTTAGTAAAATTACAGTGCATATTTTCCAATGTTTTGATTCACTCTGGTGTGATTAAAATTAAAGTGTATATTTTCTGTGTATTGTAAAGGGTCCCCCAATATGTGTGTACTTATTTCTTCTTGTCAGCAGAAAGGAATAGTGTTATGCAGTTTCAAAACATCTGAATGTGAATGATTATGAGGCTCATATGAAGCGTTTCCTATTACAGTAAGATGGCTTTCGTTCTTTGATGACTAAAAAGGTATCGGGTGTGTTGGCGTGGCGAGTCAATGGTCGTAAGGTAATTCTTGATGATAAATTACAGTTTTAGTGTTCTTATTCCCCTTAGGTGAGCATGATTCAGTGAGATTTTTCAAATGTACTGCGATGTTAATGAAGCAACTTGGTGACTTGTAGGTGAAGGACTTGTGTATGAAGGGAGATTAATAGTGTTTGATTTTCAGAGTTGCCATCTTATAAGATATTTGGAAAGTGTAACTTGCCGTCACATACTACTAGGTACGGTTGAGGACACCAGGGTGTGAAACCCCAGAAGATGTATATGGAAACAGCTTATAAACTCAAGCAGCTTGATATTTAATAGAGAATCAATGCGACTACCTCCAAGCTAAAATAACATGACGGTAGGTGAGGACCCCTGGGGACATGTGGTGAGTAAGTGTGTAATCATTATGAGTATCTTATGATAGCAGTAAGTTGGGTACTCATGGCCCTGGACAATGGATTTCTTTTGACAGTATTTTTTAATGTACTTATAGGACGAAGTGTTTATGTGTTGCTAATAGGATAGGATGATTTTTATTTTCATTTTTATGCCCACTGACCTTTTGCATTAGTCTGATGAATAGATGTTGAAACAGATGTGACTTGAATGAACCTTCTGTGTCTCATTAATCATAACTTTTATTATGCAATGTCCATAGGAAAGAAGTCTCGGAAATTTTTCACAGATCAGCAAACATGTTCTGCAAACCTTGGAGGAGCAGTCAATGAACAACGATATGGGTATTGGTGTTGAAAGGAATATTTTGTTTATATGTGGGAATTGTAGTCGGGCTATATGGTGATGGTGACTAGTACGAGCTGTGTAGATTGTGTGTGAGAGCGTAGTTAGGAGCAGGTAGAGTTTTGTGTCTGTAGCTAGCAGCGGCGCCAAATCCTATCCGAATCCTGACCAAACCTTGTACAAGATCTACCCTGAATGATTGACAGCAGATGTAATGCTGGAACTATATTTTATAAAAAGGATTTTTTGTTTATTTGAATATTGGTTATTTAATTTTCTTCATTGTTTTTTTTTTATTAGTAATGTTAAGAAGGCCCTTTATGTCAAGTTAATTTTGGGCACTATTCCATGTATTGATCAGGAGTGAGAAACTCCGAAGGTTTTGTGGTAATCTGTACACATGATATTTTGTAACGATCCCTGTGAGCGCAGTTCTTAAGTGGGTGCAAGACCGCCTAGAGAGCCTCCGCATCAGAAAACACAGGGCTTGGTCCACCGGCAGGCGTTGCCGAACCCTGGTATCAACGGCGAAGCAGTGATGCGGCGAGCGGTCACAGCTGTTTCCCCGTCAGAGGGGAGGGGATGCTGGTCTTCCCCCAGGCGCAGGCTCACACCGGAGCTCGCAGGCGTGTCACCACGGCAGCGCCAGCTGATGGCCGGCGTTCCACCCCATGCGCTAGTCATCTGACAAGCGAAAGGGAAAGTATGACGCACACCAGGCGAGGCCGCCGATCCCTGAGCGCCGCTAGTCCAGACGGCTGCTGCGGTGAGGTAACGCCCACTGCCCGGAGGGACGCGGGTCCCACCACTGACGCATCAGCTGAGACGGCGCAAAGAGGTGACAAGCGGGTCTCAAGCACGACACCCGCACGAGTTTACGTCGACCTCGATGCGACGCAGAAGAGCGCGTGTCTCCCCATTGACACGACAGGAGACGGGGGCGTGTGTCGGTAAAACACATTCCTCCACAACACACGGACGACGACCGCCAAGCCGCCTTCTCGATGATGAGGCAGGGCCCACAAGTGGCGATGTCCTGCAAATCTGCAACGCCGAACCATCCCACAGTATGGACGCAGAGGGTGGAAACGGGCACGAGGCAACGTCGCGGGGTGCTGTCTAGGATGAACAACCTGGGTTACAACGGACGTTACAATCAACGCCGCTGCGAACTCCCCAGTTCAGTGTTGTGGTCCCCTAGTAGCTTATCCTCCAAGTCGCCTTTAGAAGAGACGCCCACCCCAGCACCTAAAGAGAATACCCAGTGAAACAACCATGTGGCGAAACTGAAAAATGACAGCGTGTCAACGAGTTGATTTCTGGATGTGTTTTTGTACTCATGTCTTATTTTCCATAGGTGATTATTTACCAGCTGTCATACCACTGGGTTCATTAATGATTTTGTATCACTGTATTTGTTGTGAATATTGTATTTTGCACTTTCACTTGCATGTTTTTATATATGTCAGCACCAGATGATACTGCTTTGGTTCGTGATAATGATTTTGCATCATTGTATCTCTTTATATATTTATATATATTATGTACAGTACCTGTTCACCTATGTCTCTATGTTAACTTTTGATAGTTGGTTAAAGCAATTTTAAAATAATATCTCATGGCTGTGGTCGTAGTAGGTCAGATGACATGATGTTAGCTTAATTTAATTTGTTCTGTTTGCTTTGCGGACCGCATGAGGTCACAATTATTGACTAAGATCAGATAAAGCTCACTTGGATATAAGAGATTAATCAACTCCTTTGTGCTGCTGTATACTGTTGCAATTGTTACTCGTTAGGGTATGTTTGTTTCGAAGACTGTTGGCGAATCTCCTAGCATGGCGAGAAAATTCGCGGCACAGTCTTCTCCGGGACGTTTGGGGTGATGAAAGGTTCCTGTAGCCACCTTTCATTGCCAACACTCGTAGTGGTCAAGTCGGCAAAGAGGTTTCCGCTACTTGGGAGAAATCCACCTGCGTTAGGTTGGTGGCGGAAATGGCATCCTGGGGTTTTCCGGTCCACGCGAAGCGTGGAAGAGGCTGGAGAAGCGGGAGGCAGTCTGCCGCCGGTGCGGGAAGCGTACACAGCTGTGCTCCAGTCGAAGAAGGGTGAGTTGGACTGACCGCGTGGCGCGTTGTCACATAGAGAGGGGAGCTTTTAGCTTTTGGTCTCGAATTTCGTCTTATAAAGATTATTTTGCTGGGTTGCAGCAGGGAATGCAAGGCTTTTGTAGACTTTCAGTTTGATTCCCAATGCAGTCTTGACTTTGATCTGTGAGAGGAACGTAGCACAAAGGAGTTGCATATGTTGAAGTGCCCTCGGTTCAGTGTGAATGTTTATGTGCCTACAACTGTGTGTGTATGCTTCTAATCTTTTTCGGATCTTGGTAATTTTTGTGTATTTGTGAATTTTCTTTGTCTCATGTGATTAAAATTTGGCCACGGTCCATAGAAATTGTCTCCGTGGACCGAGTGGGCACGGGAGTCTGTTATGAAACGTATAGTATTTCACAAGCAATTGTACATAGTTAGCATGCAACAGCAGTCTATAGATGCACTACATGAATGTTTTAAGGAATAAATAATTTTGCCTTCAATCTTATCTTGTGTACCGATGTTACGTCGCCGTTACCTTCGCCATTTACCTTGTAGTTTTCCTTGTTGGCCCACCTATAGCGTTTCCATGTGCACAGGTGTAGTGATTAGTGTCATTTTTTTATCTGAAACAAGTGCTCTGGAATAGATCGTGTTTTCACGAATCTTGCTGCAGGCTGCACTTACGCATGGTGTTCACGACCTATTTACTTTACTCAATATTTGATTCACGGGAAGAATGCCTGGATCATATTAATAACTACATCCCATTCTTTATCAATGACGTTACAATGAATGTTCTTTTGTAAGTTTTTCTTATTAATAAATTAAGTAATTTTCCGACTCAGTGCTACTTCTTCTTTGTCGTGTGGCTAGAGTTGGTGGCGACCCTATCTTTTATATTGATTTCAGTGTCAAGTAGCATTTTCTTATTCAGAGTGCGCGTGGCTCTTTTAGCTATCAGGATACATTCAAAGGGCGCTTCATGCTTCTGGCACATAGCGTCCTTTTATTCACGCTACTTACAACATGGGACGTCCGCCTGGAACAAATACAACGAGATCGATTTCAACCAAACTTGGCACACATATTGGTTACTATTTAGAAGGAAATACTGTGGGTTTAAGAACCAGGAATCTGCTGTTGGATGGGGGAAGGTAATGTGGAGACGGAACAGTGAGGAAAAAGAGATTGACAGACAGAGAGGGGGAGAAGTACAAATATGGGGGTGGAGGAGATAGAGTGGCAAAGTAAGAGAGAAAGGGAAGAGTAGGAGGTGGAAAAATGAGGGAGAGAGGAGGTGATGCGCTGAGAGATGGACAGGAGTAGGTGGACAGCGAGAGGGAGAAGGAAATGGTCAGAGTGAGAGAGAACAGGGCGGAAATGGACAAAGAGTGTAGATGGAGGAGGTAGGCAGGAAGATGAGGTAAAAGGAGGTGATCTCATTTATGAGGGAGGAGAAGCTGGACAGAGGGAGGAGAAATGGATAGAGAAAGGGGAAGACGAGTAGATGGGTTGAGGAAGGAAAGAGGAGAGATAGAAAGAGGACAGAGGGAGGGCAGATTAGCGAATAGATACAGAGAGTGGCAGAAGGAGATGGAGAGGATGTGAGGGGTGGACGACAGAGAAGGGAAGAGGATATGGACAGAGAAAGGGCGGGAGAAGATATTTTTGGAGATGGGCGTTAGAGGGGAGTAGGAGACTTATCTCGAGGGGGTTGAGGAGATTTACAGAGCGAGAGGAGCAGGTGGACAGAGGCGGAAGGAGCAGATGGACAGAGAGAGAAGTAGAAGATGAAGAGAGACTGGGGAGCGAAGGAGGTGGGCACAGAGAGAGGGGAGAAGGAGATGGAGGCGAAGGTGATGGACAGTGAGAGGGGGAAGGAGGAGATGGAATCATAGAATTTGACACAATTTTCACCCACTTCTTAATAACCAATCAACGCTTGAGTCTCATTGCTGGATGTTGCTGAGGAATAGTTGAAATGGCTTAACAGCGAATAATATTATATCACTTCGTTAGAACGATAAATTTGGGAAATAATAGAAGAGTTTACAATGGTGCTCCGTAAACTTTACATCTTGTTTAGCTTTAGTGTCCTCATCACATGTTGAAACATACTTGAGATGAAAAATATCCTTGAAATGAAAAAGAAGATATTGAACTAAACGATTAAAAGTATTTTGCTAACACTTTTTAACTACATTACTTGTTTTGCAAAGGAGATAGTAGAGGTAAAACGCTTGTTGAGACTCGTTCTGCCAAGAAGAATGTCATTACAATCGAAGTGCAAAGATAGAAACTTGTGGAAATATAGAACTGCGTGGAGGAGCAGCAGACAAAAGCTGGCCTTGTGTAGGACGCTTACTGCAGTAGCTGAAAGTTAAACTATGGTATCGTCAAAATGGCATTAAATAGGTTCAGTTTTGCGTATTATTAATGCTTCAGCTGAGTTCGTTACAATGTGATTGTAAGTAGGCAAGTCATTGCGTATGAGATACTCTGATTAACCAGTAGTATAAGGATAAGAGTGTAAATCGTTTTCCAAGTTATATTACAAGTCATCCAGGTCAAAGAACTTGGCATAATTTTAGTTCATTGTCTTTTCTTCTTTTTCCGAGAGTGCTGAATTCAACGATAAGCGGCAATGAAGGCAAGAAAAGTAAGATAATCCAATACGGGAAGTTGTCGATAAAGCTGAGAAACATAGAATAATACAGTGAATTTCACATTTATAAATAACATCATGACCCACTGAATGAAATCATGCCTTTAAGTTGCCACAGCAACAGCAATCAATAATAATTTGTAAGGACTTACAGTGTCAATCAGGGAGCACGCCAATCGTAATGATTTACTGTAAATTTATGTGGCTTGGTCACAATAGGAAGAAGCAGTTACGAAATCTGTTTGAGCTGTTGAACAACCTCCTTGATTTACAAAAAGTGGAGGGGGTCAATTATCAACATGGGAATGACATTGGAAGAGTAATAAGACACAGAAAAAATTGAAAAGATCCATAAGGATAGTGGCAAGTAGCGCCTCAATCCCGTAGGCCCAATGATCGTAGCATTCGCAAAGTCCCGCAGGGGTTCGGAAGATACAGTGCATCAGCACTGAAAGTACCCGACCCGTCCTTGCTCATATTTATATAGATATGTAGTGTCTGTTCAGCTGGACATTTCCGACAGAACAGACAGCTCATGTCTCTATAATTATATTTTAGGAAAAGAAAGGAGTGACGAGGTATAAACTTTTGGAAGAGAAGACTGTCAAGCTGCCTGGGATAATATTACGTTATCTCGGCTGCCGGGTTGCCGGGTGCGACCTTTGCGTCACCCACACCCCGCCGTGGAGTCGTGCCAGTAAACCGATCCCGCCGCGCCGGCCAGGTCCGGGTAACCTACACCGGTCTCCCGGGAGCGCCGACAAAAACACAGCAGGTGTGCTCGGCCTGTGTCTGCGGCTGCAGTGGCGGCGGCGGCGGCGGCAGCGCCGGACGCTAATGAGAGGCTCTGCCGCCGGGAACTGGGTCGGCTGGCGTCGCCGCTTGTTGAAGACCGGTCCAGCGGCTCCCCTCCTCACTCCACCCCTCGCTACAAAGGACAAGCACTTTTTGTCTTTGCGGTCCGGAGATGCGGCGGCATCTACGTTCCGAGGTCTGGCACTGGTTTCACAGCAGAGGCTTCATGACGCCGCTTCTTCCTATTAAGTGGCACGAGAGAAAGAAAGGAAAGCTTCTCCAAGCACTCTGCTCACCACTTTAGCCAGATTATTCTTCATATACACACAGGCTAAAAATATGATCAGCTGATTCGGTGGTTTTCTTGGACGTTACAAAACCTAACAGTAAAACGGATTTAAGTGCAGGGTATCGGAACTGACAAAATTATTAATTTTTTTGTGCACTATTGTAAATACATATATTCAGAGTGTCCCATTTATCTGGTCAACGGCCTTGCTGCAGTGGTAATACCGGTTCCCGTCAGATCACGGAAGTTAAGCGCTGTGGGGCTGGGATAGCACTTGGACGGGTGACCATCGGGTCTACCGAGCGCTGTTGGCCAGCGGGGTGCACTCAGCCCATGTGAGGCAAACTGAGGAGCTACTTGATTGAAAAGTAGAGGCTCCGGTCTCGGAAACTGACATACGGCCAGGAGAGCGGTGTGCTGACCACATGCCCCTCCATATCCGCATCCAGTGACGCTTGTGGGCTAAGGATGACACGACGGCCGTTCGGTACAGTTGGGCCTTCATGGCCTGTTCGGGAAGAGTTTAGTTTAGTTTGTCCCATTTATTTTGATCAACTCGAATAAACTACTCGTCCAATACAAAAAATGAAAAAATGCATCAAGTAATTGTTTCGCTGTCAGCGAGATCTCAACCAAGCATAACTGCCTTTATGGTTTCTTTGTTGGTTACAAAAATATGAACAGCAGTACGTCGTTTTAAAACAAGAACCTAGTTTTTTTTTTTTTTGTTTGCTTATCTACTACTCCACCTCAAGACTGATCAACAGTGCATGACAGTGTACCATTCGCAAACATGACGTTGTTAAAAACATAATACTAAATAACATGTGGCTTCCCTGTACGAGCACACAGTGCGTGTACGCAGGGTAACGTAACTCGGCCAATTGCTGCAGCTGACAGTAAAAACAATTGCAAACACAAGGAAAATGCACACTGGTCACTCACTGAACTGTCTTTAGTTGTACGTATGAGTACAGTGGAAACCGAAGAAGAGAAGGTGGAACTGCTGCTCTTCTATGGAGAATGTAAGTTAACAGAAGCGTAATGACTGGTGCACATTTTCCTTGTGTTTCTACTTGTGTTCCAGCCGTGGACGAGTTACGTTCCCCCAGGTACCTGCACTTTGTGCTAGAAAGGGAAAATCAAAATCGGTTTTGGGTTACGTGTTTAATAGTTTAACGTTAACATAAACAATACACTGCCATACAGTGGAAGGTCGAAAAAAATATGGGATTCATTTAAAAAAAGATCTGTTACTGTACATGAAGTTAAGTGGAACGCAAATATTCTGGTTAATGTTCCCCTGGTACTTAAACAGCATTTGCTTGATAGATTTTTTATTAGTTTATTCATGTTGAGCTCTAAGGGGCGAACTGTAGTGATTACGTAGGAGACGAACAACTTCTTAGCCGAGATCACTAAAATAACTATGTTGTAGATAACATGTTCCGGTAAAACTAAGTTATCAACTTCAGATCTGTGATAGAATTACAAGGAGTACTACAAACTTTTACACAAATAATGCATCATTAACCTAGAGAAGAACCAAATAACAACATACCTTCATGAATGTTTTTACAGGACTTTGTGTGCAGCTGGCAAAAAATTTCTGTAATAACCTTCATGAAGGCATGTTGTTATCTGGTTCTTCTGTGAGTTAATGCTTCATTATTTGTATAACAGCTTGTTGCACTTCTTATAATTTTATTACAGATCTGAAGATGGTAACTTAGGTTCACCGAAACCGGTTACCTACAATAAAGTTTTTTTTATTTTCCTACTGAACGAATAGTTATATCGTGTGGTTAAGATAAGAGACACTACAGAGGAATTATACGAATGGGAGGGAAATTGGTAATTTGATGTACATGTATAAACAAATGATTACAATTTCAGAAAAACTGGATAATTTATTCAAGAGAAAGAGCTTCACAAACTGAGCAAGTCAATAATGCGTTGGTCCACCTCTCGACCTTACGTATGCAATTATTCGGCTTTGCATTGACTGATAGAATTGTTGGATGTCCTCCTGAGGGATACCGTGCGAGAATCTGTCCAAATGACGCTTTACATCTTTGAAACACCGAGCTCGTTGACGAGCTCTTACAGTAATTCTCCAAACGTTCTCAAAGTAGCATCTGGCGAGCACGAAGAAATGCAGTAAAACGTCGCGCCGTGTGCGAGCTGGCACTGTCTTGTTGGTTTGTAAGCCCAGGATGGTTTGCAATGGAGGGTAACACAGCGGGGCGTAAATATCGTTGACGCACCTCTGTGCTGCAATGGTGCTTCAAGTGATTACCAAATGGGTCCTGGTATCTGACTAAAGGGCACCGTAGATTATCACTCCTTGTTGTCCGGGCGTATGGACGGCGACTGTCATTTTGGTATCCCTCCTCTGTCAAGGGCGTCTGTAGATACGTCATCCGCTTGGAATCTCATTGACTGGAGCGGAATTGTATGAAGACTCCCGCTTCGAATTGAGTGCCAATGACAGGTGAAGACGTGAGTGGAGACGCCCCTTCAAGTAGTGGGTTACCAGTGGACTGTCAGCCACCGTAGGGCCCGACAGCCTGCGGTGATGGTCTGGGGCGCCACTTCTTTTCATGGAAAGACATCCTGGACTTACATTTCAGGTTCTTGTCCAATCCTATGTTGGCCAGCAGGGTCACTGTACCTCTCCCCAGTTGTGAATCTTTGGAGCATTACGGGAGAAACCCTCCTACCAGCTGAGAATCTTGATGATCTAACACGCCAATTCGACAGAATCTGAAACATGACCCCTCAGAACAACATCCAACAATTCTGTCAATCAATGCCAAGCAGAATAACTGTTTCCATAAAGGCCAGAGTTGGACCAACGAGTTGTTATCTTGGTTCAAATGGCTCTGAGCACCATGGGACTTAACATCTGAGGTCATCAGTCCCCTAGAACTTAGAAGTACTTAAAACTAACCAACCTAAGGACATCACACACATCCATGCCTGAGGCAGAATTCGAACCTGCGACCGTAGCGGTCGCGCTGTTCCAGACTGTCGCGCCTAGAGCCCGCTCGGCTGCACTGGCCGGCGACGCGTTGTTGACTTTCTCAGTTTGTCAAGGTCTTTCTTTTGAATAACTCACCAAATTTTTCTGAAATTGTAATCATTTACTTGTCCGTACGCGTGCATCATATCTAACGATTTCCGTGTCATTTCGTTAATTCCTTCTTGTTCCATTATTTTTTTTTTTGTCTTAGAATGTACTTCCCAAACCACTGTACAGTGCGTGGTGGTAGATATATCGCACCAATATTATCGAATTTTTTCCTGTTCCATTCGCTTACTGAACGAAGACAGAGTGACTGATGGGTCTGTAGGGACGGCAATCTCACTCATTCTCACCGTCCCTACGCGGTTATTTCTGGTTTTTGTATGGACCAGACGCTACTACTATCCTAAGCCCTAGTCTCGGGATCCGTCCGATTCCTATTGTTATGTCTATTTTACAAGTACTCCAAACACAGCTAAAGAATTTCAGAGTTGGCCGCGATGGCTTCTTGTATCCGATTTCCTTCTCAAAAGCATGTTTTTTTCCTAGAACTCTTTGAACCAGTTTTAAGTCTTCCACTAAATCTTTCTACTAATGATTTTACGTGATCGTTCCTTTTCGTGGCTACATCTATATCTATACACCGCAAGATATCTTACGACGTGTGGTGGAGAGTACTTCAGGCTCCACTATCAATTCCCTTTCCCTGTTCTTCTCGAATGGTACGTGGAAAGAAAGACTGTCGCTAGATCTCAGTATGAGCTGCTATTTTTCTGATTTTCTCTTAGCGGTCATTTTGCAAGATGTTCCTGAGAGGAAGTAATATGTTGTCGAAGTGTGTTTGGAAAGTATCGTCTCGGAATTTCAGCAGCAGTCATATCAATTATATTCCTCGCCTCTCTTTTAGTGTCTGCCATTACAGCTCATTGAGCATCTCCGTATCACTGTGACCGGTCCACGATGAAACTACCAACATTAATTGGATTTTTTGTACCTCTTCCAACTACAAAGAGTCGAAGACTTATAGGTAATACCCAAGAATCAATCCACTGTATGATACTACATTGCTCGCCAAATTATATTTCCTTAATTTGCTTCTAATTAATCTCAACTTGGCAGTTACATTTCCTAGTGTAGTTTTAATGTGCCCATATTACTTCAGATCTATCCAGATTTTTTTTTTTTTTTTGAGTCGTCAGTCTTTCCTTTTTGAGTTATCAGTGTTTTCCTGCGTCAGTCTGTTCATCTCAGCGTAGATGTTGCACCTTATGTCCTCAATTACTGGCTGGATGTATTCCAGTTTCTGTCTCCCCCTACAGTTTTTACCATCTTCAGCTTGTAACGCCGGAAATGCATATCCTTCTATTTCCCTCTATTGTAGTATAAATTTTTTTCCTTATCTTGTTACCTGAATATATGACATTTCTGTGCCTTTATATATTGCAATTGTTTTACTATATATATTTATGTCGATGTATAATTGGTTTGTTTTGTAAATATTATTTGTATTTTTACGCTGGGTCTTGCCTAGGGAAAACTATGCTATCGAACGAATACATCGATAGGTCGTGTGGAGAACCAAAGTGTTTAGGATCTTTGGTAGGGTTAACTCTGCCGCGTGGAGCGCGGGCAGAGCAGAGAACAGTCTGGCTGGGGTAGTGCAGTGGAGCAGGTGTGTTGTGTGAAGCTCCCGCGAGTTGCCGCGCTTTCGGGGTTTGGCAGCATGTAATTGCGCTCGACTTGCGATGATAGTTTCTGACATGGTGTCGCGGACGGGAAGCATTAGCTGGCGCACATCAAGAGCCCGTTTCGTCTGGTGACCGTGTCGAGAAGAAGGCGCGCCAACATCCAGCTTCTGCAACAGCGACGGCCGACAATGAGTGACCGTCGCCACCTCCTCGATCGACGGCTTCAAACCTTCAATCAGCCAACAAGGAAGACTGGAAGCACGTAAAGTTTTAGAACTGTATGGCGGACCTCAGCTTTTCAAACTTTTAAAATTGTTGCATCACAAAATTACAGCAACTTAGCATGAACCTTTGTTGCTCATTGTCCCAATTGCATTGCCAAGCACGGTCCCTTCCTTTTCCGAAATGAGCCCGAGTGTCGTTGAAATTCAAACGCCAGCATCATTAGATTTAATTTCAAAGTTCAGTTAAGGTATTCATAGCTGGCTACAGTATTTAGATTACACAAGCACAAATTATGAGTGCGAGTTTTGTTACCATATTTTAGCTTACCTGTGACTGCAGCTCAGCTTCGTACGTACTAAATTTTACTATTGTTAATTGTTCAGAATCACTTAATTCCAGTTCAAAGTTAAATCTCTTATTTCTAAATTGCGTAGATTCAAGTAGCTTTTGAATTGATTGTTGAGGTAGTCCAAGACTAACCGTATTTTACTGAATTTCGATGTGCTTCAGAAACAAAGCTCACTATTAACTTCAGTCACTAAATTAACTTTCGATTTTACGGTTTTATTAATTCTTTTGCTAAATTAAGTCAGAGTGTAGCGAAATTTATTACTTCTGACAAACTTTCAGTTTTCACACTACACGTGTCAACCTTCAGTTGCCACGCTTCTAGTGCTAATTATATGTGTAATAACCTTCCTTTTTCAGTTACTATAGTAATTGTTCTTAGGACTGGCGACCGTAATTTCCCCCACATCTCAAATTTCTAATTACCGCTAGTTAATTGTTAACGTAACGGCCGCACATTTACTTTCTTTATTAACTTTACCCCTTTTCAAAATTAATTTCCACCAGTTTCATTTGCATTTTTCCTTTCATTTAGATGTAACCCTTTCCTCCCTCTTTACCGACAAATTAACTTCGGTGACGATTGCTTTTCCCAAATTTCCATTAGGTACACGCGGTTTAATTTTTCACTGTCATTAAGATCGATAAGTGAGGGGGAGGTTACAAGCTAACTCTCGTGCCTTCGAAGTCATTCCCTGCTGTCTAACACATCTCCTACAATTCTGCTTCTTCTTCTTGTCAGTGCTTTCCATATGTTCCTTTCCTTACCTTGCCAGTCCACCTAATTTTCGACATGTCTCTCTAGCATCACATCTCAAATTCTTCGATTCTCTTCTGCTCTGGTTATTCCACAGTCTATGCTTCACTTCTATACTACGCTATCATCCAATGTACGTCATCAGAATTTCTTCCTCAAATTAAGACCTATGTTTGATACTAGCAAATTTTTCTTGACCAGGAGTGCCCTTTTTGCCAGTGCTTGTCTGCAGAATTCTTTAAACTCGTCTACTTCGTTCTCCCCAATTCTGATGCTAATTCTGTCAATGTCAACGTTTCTGCTGCTTCTCGTTACTTTCGTCTTTCTTGGATTTACTTTTAGTCCATATTCTGTCCTCATTAGAGTGTTCATTCCATTAAACAAATCCTGTTATCCTGTGAGCATGTCATGATGACCTACGAATATACTTGTCGAATGAAAGCACTGCATAACCCAACTTTTCGTCCTAGTTTTCGAAAGACATCTTCGTGGTGCATGGTTATTTGAATTCACTGCACACATTGTCTCACCGCTGACCGAAGAGAAAGTTCGTAACTGGTACGTTTGGGCAAGGGGCCGATGATACACATTTCTTGAAACACCATCCCATATTGAGACACTGACTCGCTAGTTTTTCATCATCGGAATCGATACCTCACATCTTCCACTTGAAGTTCTTATCGTGACATTACCTGTTGACCCTGTTTCGAATATTTCTTAGTACCACTTCGTGGCTGCATCTGTTGGTTTGGGGAACAGGTAGATCAGCTGCGGTAAGACACTCCAGAGGTTTAATTCCCATTCAGGCAGCCACTAATATGTACGGGCTACACAGAGGCAAAAGTTTCTACCAAACAGCATAATAACATCAATGAGAGTAGTAACAGTAACAGATCTGTCCAAGATTCATATTACGAGAGTAGCAGATTTTTTAGCTTAACACAAGTAAATAAATGTCAAATATACTGACATATGATTGCCCATACAGCAAGTTAGGACAGATGGTCGTCTGTAGACTGAATAGCGTCTAAAGTGATTTAGGAGAACCACAGGAAGACCGTACATTTGTGTCACCTATCGCTAAGCGACATCATTTCATTTTCTGCCATCAACCTCGTGTGTGTTAATGTGCAATTTGTACCCAAACAGGGGGAAGATTCTGCCGCAGTCGGCTGTTTTTTCATGAACTAAGCAACACTGTCGCCCGTCTTGGCAAGAGACACGGGTCATCCCCTCCAGACATTACTTTTCAAAAAGTCAGGCAGTTGAAGGTCGTGTACTAATATTCTGGGCTCCTCTGCTCTGGACCACCATGCTGAGCGCTTTCTCTGCAGGCTACTTTCTGATGCTGATCAGCGCAAGTTAGCTGTTGTTGGGGAAACTTAAGTGTTGCAGTTCTGGTAGCACGAACCACATTCTAGGCATTTGGTTGTCTACTTAATTTGCCGTGCAACTTACGTTGCTCAGTTTGTTTAGAAATTGTGTAATACTTATGATTAACTTTGATTTTGCAGGCTGCTTATTTGAGCAGATCTTGTGCTTTCACCGTACAGTCTTCCACACTAGGGTCATTTTGTAATTTGATTTAGGTACTAGAGAACTTTGATCTCTGGTGAGTTATTGTGATTCATGTCTGTCATTGCAGCAAATAAATACTTGTTAATCTCTGTCTAACTACTTTTCCATGTTTAGATGACCCACTGATAACTAACATAACCTGGTACACACCTAAGATTGTTGTTCTCGCTGTGAAGTAATTATCGTTGTACACAGTGGCCAAATTCAACGTTCATTTTCATATTATTCAGTGACGGTAACAAGCATTACACTCACTCATCTTGTTTGATTATATATCTGCATTTAGACTACGAACAGCTGTGCCGAGTTCCCCAATGATTTTAAGTTTTCGGTGAATTTGTTTCATGACTATTTCGCTAATAATCTTGTAGTGTAATATGTATAATACTGCACACAGAAAATCATGCATAAACCAGAGTTTGATGACAGATCACTGGAGCTATCATGCATTATATGAAACTATCGTCTTAACAGATCCACTACCTAAATCAACTGAACCTAAGGTACATTGCTCTTATGTCTGTACATACCTGAGAAACTTAGGTTAATAAGGTGCAGAATTATTCTATATTATTCATTCAATCTCTCAACAGATCCGTGTAGACCACACGCAGTTGCAAATGACTTTAAGGCAGTTACCAAGATGATACGCCTCTGGTACATCATCATGTTTTGGCTTCTGCCGGTCTGAAAATCTTAGTCCACATCCTCCATGATGAGTGAGATGTGGTAAGAAGTAGGAGAGACACTGTATGGACACAGTCGAATGTCGAAAACTGTGTGGTGCACTAACACGCCACGACGAGTTGTTCTTTAGTCGTTTACTTTACGTTGAGATAGTATAATCTTCAGACATTTTTGCGGGGCTGCTAATGATATTTTTGTATAAATAAACTACCTCACAAAAGATTGAAGTACGCAGAATACATCGTCGGATGTCATTGTAACTTCGTCCACACCATCGCCGGGTACGGAAACGTTTGGAGTTGCAATTCTGTGCGACAAGTAGAACGGCCAACGAAATACCTTAGTATTCTTCTTGTTTAGTGTCTGTGTTGAACTGCATGAGAACGTGAGAGCAGGCGTAGCTATGATCATGGTTACGTCTGACTACCATAAGGAAGAAAATTATGGAAATTTGTGGTTAAGACCTGTACATCAAGCACGCCGCACGCCTTCACGTCTACGCCTGCCATGCGAAAACAATTAATGCACTCCGCGCAACTTCATGTGTCATCCTACAAAGGTGGTCGGAGGCAATCAGCAGCCGGATCAGTCAATCATCGTCCCATGCCTAGGTTACCGTTAACACCACAACAAAACAACGGTTGCATATGAAGTGATGGCGTGACCTGTAGCTTGGACTACTGATGAATAACCTCTCATTGTGTTCATTAATGAACTACGATTCTGCATTACTTCGGATGACCCTCAACTGCTAGAGTGGCTGCAGTCCGGAGAGAGATCCGAGTTATCGAATGTTCTGGAGAGGAATAGCTGTGCTACTCTTGACGTCACGGCGTGGTGAGCCTTCGGATATGACTTCAGGTCACTGCTCGTAGTGGCTGAGGTAACGCTGACGGCACTAGCGTACATCACAGAAATCCTCCGTCTTCATGTATTACCTCTAATGTAACAGCATCGTGATGTAATTCTTGAACAGGCCAACGGTCTTCCACACACAGCACGCGTCACTACGAAATGAGTGATGTCGAGCTACTCCTTTGGCCAGCAAGGTCCCCAGATCTGTCCCCAATGCAACATGCGTGGGACCAGCTAGGATGTCAATGCAGTCCCTGTGCCAGTAACCATGTTATTAAGGGACAATTAACAACAGTAATAAGGCATTTTGCCTCAGGAGAGGATACAATGGCCTTATGAAACCCCAAAAGGATCAATACATGCATTTAGGCAAGAGGGGTGCAAAGTCGTACTAGTAAGTGGGCTTGTACTCCAAGTTCTTGTAAATTTGACTTGATATCGTAATCACTGAAATAACGTCACATTCATTTTCGACTCGTGAATATTATTTGATTTCATCTTCTGCGTCTGGATGTTTCACTTCTTTGTGTCAAGCAGTGTATCTTTGTATTTTAATCAGTATGGTTTACATGCTGCCTTACTACCACAGTTGTACTCCACGAATAAACTCAGGTTTTACGTAGAGCCTGCTGGATATTATTCAGACAAATCAACGTATTTCATGTCACCTTAAGACAAAGAAGCTTCATATTGAATTTGCTCCGCATAAGAGTCTCAGGTCATGAAGAGAAAGACTGAAGTCGTTAAATTAATCACGACAGTTGTCAGGCTATAAATAGAATATTTTAGGCATCAATACGATTTATACAAACGTTTGTATTAAATCGATGATAAAAAGCGTTTCAAATACTATCGCAGTTTAAGCGTTAAATTGATTCTGTTTAAAAACTAATTTATACTTTCACTACACATGCCCTTCAGTGTTAGTATCTACGAGTTATGAAACCGTTCTGTTTGCTGTTTTAAGCAAATAATTATCGATTATGATGCTAGGAAGAACATTTCCTTATTTATCAGGCTACACTTCATCCAGAGATCGTATAAAAAGTTTTGTGAGTGGATGGAATGTGATTTATCCTTCTCTCTTCCAGCGGTTTTCGTCATGAATGGCAGCTAGTTCCAAATGACTTCCGTAGAACATTATAAATACAAAGTGGAAACTAAAACAAGTTGACTTGAGAAGACTTAGTGACGCGATAAGAAGTTAATTAAATGTTAATTAAAACTTGATTTTCTGTTTAATTTGAATGTAACTACGTTTTGTCACGGAATGCCGATAGAAGAGTACGCTAGTCGATGGAAGCGTACTCTGTGCGGAAAATGATGAAAAAAACAACATTATGGATGGCGCCAATAAGGAGCAGAACCTGAGGCAGCTCAAAATATGATTTATAAGCGGAAATTTCGAGTGCAACAAGAGTTTCTGCAAACCTGACGTCATGTTTTGACACGCGCAATATCGACAACCGAAGGAACTGCTATTGACTTTTGTTAGCGTTAGATTCAGGCATCTCATACAGCTTTATGCATGCGTATCGGAAATTTATAACAATGCGTTATTCTTGGTAAGAATCATTTTAATTGCTGTTATAATTAAAAGTCCTATATTTATTTATGGATGGTTAGTGTTTTCATATGAAGGTACTCCCTCACGAACGAGATGTCACCGTCAATAATTTACAAATTATGCATGAAAAACCCTTGTACTATAACCAGCAGTATGAAGCAAGGTAACGGCGCATTGAAAAAATTGTCATATATTTGTCACCATTTTAATTGATCGTCAGTTTATAATGCATTAAAGATATAAACCTTCAAGAGATACCTTAACAACCAATAGACGAGATCATGACCTATGGAGCTGAAGTAGGTAGATTCCCACCCAGCTAATTGCAAATACTTCTTTTCCTTCGTAGCTTTGTTAACACGTCCTGAGACTTCCTTGCGAATGCAACAAAACTATGTTCTGCAATATTCAATGGAATTTTCATTTCTGTCGGTTTGGAGTACGAAGAATGAAACAAATATTTGGAGATTTCCGTCTCTGCGGTTAGGCAGGAATGTAATGAGGGCAGCTTTAATTCCTGCAACTGAAACGAGAAACAACAAAATTCATATTCTTCCTCCTCACAAATATCAGCTTTTTTTCCGGACTATGTGGCGATTTCCTATGTGAAGTTAGGCAGGAAGAGGCAGTTTAAATTGATGCGAGTGAAACGAGAAGCAATAAGATTCATATTCTTCCTTGTCACAAAGTCAATAGCAGCTCCTGTGGTTGTCGGTATAGTATACGGCGTCAAAATGACGTCAGCGATTTGCAGAAAGTCTTGTGAAATGAGGGTTATCCAAGTTTCAGACTCTACTATTCGATGAAGATGTATTGATATATTGAAATAAAAGATTGTAAAACATGAATGTATGGCATGGAGGTAAAACAGAACGGATACGTCGTTACGTCGCAAACCGGAATCACACGTCCGCCATGTTACATAGCCCTAAACATCATGTTCGCCGCATTTATGCCTCCATGGTTCACCGCGATGATATTTTCTCATGATGTCACTCTCACGTGTTCGTGCCCAGTTTCGACTGTTGGGGATATCTATAGACTTCCGTGGTCGTATCAGAAATAGCATCTGGTGCTTTGATTGTGTGGAGATGTGGTTGCTTCATCAAAAATGCTAGCTTGCGTCGTTTATGGGTGTCCTAATCGATACGATCGTAATCTAAAATGAAAAGGAATCAAATTTCATTCGCAAGTAGAGTCCTTAAAGCCACATTTTCATTTGTATACGTGATTAACTGTTGCGCTGTTTACTTATATTACAGTGACTCTATTTCTGTCATTTGACTTCAGATTTCCTGCGAACCCAGTTCGCCATACTATATCTCCTCATTGCGCAACACAAACCTACATGACCGTGTTGATTGTTCGTGCTGTATCTCATGCCCTAAATACTTCCCGCTGATGATTATTGATTGTTCTCATTATAAAAGAGTCTGGATAGAGCAGCAGGAGACAGCGGTCATATGTGTATGAGGTTTGTGTGTACTATTTTATGAATGTGTGTCCGCCGCGCGGGATTAGCCAAGCAGTCTAAGACGCTGCAGTCATGCATGGGCTGTGCGGCTGGTCCCGGCGGGGTTTCAAGTCCTCTCGGGCATGGGTGTGTGGTTCGTCCTTAGGATAATTTAGGTTAAGTAGTGTGTAAGCTTATTGACTGATGACCTTAGCAGTTAAGTCCATAAGATTTCACACACACTTTTACATTTTTTGAATGTGTGTCCGTGCTTTGCGTCCTTTCTGAAGAAGACTTTAGCCGAAAACTTACGTGAACACTGTTTTCGTCGTTCCTGCCTGCTGCTCGACGTATAATCTGCAATCTATCCGTTTCGCAGTATATTTATTTCCTCATGAAGTTAGCTGTTAACGATCCACTGCACTTGAACACGAACAATGATGTACATATGTACAATACCACAAGAAAAATATGGCGTTTATTACGCCACATTAAGGTTCTCTGTAACACAAACAAGAGCTTACAGTGCTACCGCCAAAAGTTTTGGTCACTTGCCCGGCGATATAAAATGGCTTACAGACAGAAAAGTAAAATACGAACCAAAATGAAAACTTTTAAACGTTTCTCCCCGAAAACTCCCCCTATTCAGCGGAATACTATTACTGTTATGTGAAAATGATGAAGGGTAGGAATTACTAACATCCGTTTGTCTTTAATTTTAAAACAAAAAACATAATGAGTGATCAGCACCGAGGCATATTTGAAAACAAAAGTTGATATTAAACGAATTGTTCCATATCATTTAGATTTATCGTGCAAATGACAGATTAACTAACTTTGGTATACAAATAGCGTGGTAGAGGCTTTTGTACTTAGAAGACCCCAAAGTTATATTCAGAACTAAAATAAAGCAGATGATCAAAGCAGACGTACATTACAATTGTAATATATTTGGTTATTCGTGAAGAAACGACAGAGTTACTGGCGAGAAATATTCCGGGAAAAGAATCTAATAGGCTACTGTTGGATAGGTAGGCTTACTTGTTACACGTGTTAGGTTATCGTTACAAAAAAAAAAAAAAAGACTTACACACATGTTAAAACAAAATATCTGTTTTAAATAGTCTAACGGCATGAGACCACTCACTTAATCACATTTATGGCACTGCACAATGCCGGAATGTGTTTAAAGAAATACACTCCTGGAAATGGAAAAAAGAACACATTGACACCGGTGTGTCAGACCCACCATACTTGCTCCGGACACTGCAAGAGGGCTGTACAAGCAATGATCACACGCACGGCACAGCGGACACACCAGGAACCGCGGTGTTGGCCGTCGAATGGCGCTAGCTGCGCAGCATTTGTGCACCGCCGCCGTCAGTGTCAGCCAGTTTGCCGTGGCATACGGAGCTCCATCGCAGTCTTTAACACTGGTAGCATGCCGCGACAGCGTGGACGTGAACCGTATGTGCAGTTGACGGACTTTGAGCGAGGGCGTATATTGGGCATGCGGGAGGCCGGGTGGACGTACCGCCGAATTGCTCAACACGTGGGGCGTGAGGTCTCCACAGTACATCGATGTTGTCGCCAGTGGTCGGCGGAAGGTGCACGTGCCCGTCGACCTGGGACCGGACCGCAGCGACGCACGGATGCACGCCAAGACCGTAGGATCCTACACAGTGCCGTAGGGGACCGCACCGCCACTTCCCAGCAAATTAGGGACACTGTTGCTCCTGGGGTATCGGCGAGGACCATTCGCAACCGTCTCCATGAAGCTGGGCTACGGTCCCGCACACCGTTAGGCCGTCTTCCGCTCACGCCCCAACATCGTGCAGCCCGCCTCCAGTGGTGTCGCGACAGGCGTGAATGGAGGGACGAATGGAGACGTGTCGTCTTCAGCGATGAGAGTCGCTTCTGCCTTGGTGCCAATGATGGTCGTATGCGTGTTTGGCGCCGTGCAGGTGAGCGCCACAATCAGGACTGCATACGACCGAGGCACAAAGGGCCAACACCCGGCATCATGGTGTGGGGAGCGATCTCCTACACTGGCCGTACACCACTGGTGATCGTCGAGGGTACACTGAATAGTGCACGGTACATCCAAACCGTCATCGAACCCATCGTTCTACCATTCCTAGACCGGCAAGGGAACTTGCTGTTCCAACAGGACAATGCACGTCCGCATGTATCCCGTGCCACCCAACGTGCTCTAGAAGGTGTAAGACAACTACCCTGGCCAGCAAGATCTCCGGATCTGTCCCCCATTCAGCATGTTTGGGAGTGGATGAAGCGTCGTCTCACGCGGTCTGCACGTCCAGCACGAACGCTGGTCCAACTGAGGCGCCAGGTGGAAATGGCATGGCAAGCCGTTCCACAGGACTACATCCAGCATCTCTACGATCGTCTCCATGGGAGAATAGCAGCCTGCATTGCTGCGAAAGGTGGATATACACTGTACTAGTGCCGACATTGTGCATGCTCTGTTGCCTGTGTCTATGTGCCTGTGGTTCTGTCAGTGTGATCATGTGATGTATCTGACCCCAGGAATGTGTCAATAAAGTTTCCCCTTCCTGGGACAATGAATTCACGGTGTTCTTATTTCAATATCCAGGAGTGTATATTCTTTTTTACCTTTTAAATTTCTGTTATTGGTCACACACTGCGTGACGTATTATAGGTCAGATTTCGAAGTGAGAAGATTTTTGAACAATAGTGAGACTACTGCAGTAACAATCTACTACAACAAGAGCTCTCTCCGCATGGAGGTATCTCTATGCCGCTTTCTTTCTTTGACTTTTTAATAGTCGTTCACTTTGTTGCCCCGCGCAAGATGCGATTGCATGCCTTGCTTTTTTCCTCACTACACAAGTTTATGGGCTAGCAAAGATTACGTAGGGAAGTTTTTTGCCAACCTGAACGTTAAAAATTTTGTTCACACGAGTTGAAATATGAAAATGTAACGAAAAAGAAGCAGTACCAGTAAGAAAACAAGTATTGGTTTCGGAGTTCCATCTTCATTTGCTCCCGATATAAATAGAGTATGCCGGCCGCGGTGGCCGAGCGGTTCTAGGCGCTTCAGTCCGGAATCACGCGGCTGCTACGGTCGCAGGTTCGAATCCTGCCTCGGGCATTGATGTGTGTGATGTGCTTAGGTTAGTTAGGTTTACTTAGTTTTAAGTCTAGAGGACTGATGACCTCAGATGTTAAGTCCCATAGTGCTTGGAGCCATTTCAACCACTTAAATACAGTAAAAGTGGAATTAAATGAATTCTCTTCTTAGTTATTCGAAACACATCAACAGAAAACAAGTTATATTACCTAGGCCAAATGTGTCGTACTACTAGAACAAATACGCATTCGAGAAGAGAAAAACGTTCGGAACTGCATGTAACCACTTTAATTTTTAGTATCTAAAACACCAGTTGCGTGCAAGCGACTGAAATAATGAAAGAAAAGCAATCGTGATCAGCAGGCAGCTTATGTTTTGGGCTATTAAAGATGACATCAGGCCCGGCACGCTCTGGCTTCAAAATAACATACAGTGTAAGTCTACAGCGCCATCAGTGGTGTATGTCTTGACTATTGTTTTGCCTTTAGCCTTAACTGCATGTAGATAAATACTCTGCAAGCCACCGTACAGTCCATGGCAGGAGGCTACGTTGTACCACTACCAGTAATTTCCTTTCCTGTTTCACCCGCAAATGGAGCAAAGGAAAAACGACCGTCTATATGCCTAGGTACGAGTCCGAAATTCTCTTATGTTAGCGCTCCTTGCGCGAAATATACGTTGGCAGCAATAGAATCGTTCTGCATTCAGCCGCAAATGCCGGTACTCTAAATTATTTCTACTGCATGTGATTAATAAAATAAAATATGAGTATATGTAATTACCTTAAAATAATTTGAAAATATTTGTTCTATTGTTGTGAGAGCAAGTCATCTTTTGTTACGAAGACCTTATGTATAAAGTTGATTCCGGTTCTCCAATTAAACAATGCTGGAAACCATGAAAATCGAATGAGGCCTATCATGTCCCACTTCTGTTTGTGTGATGTTTCGCATTCACACTAATGGTGAACGATGATTTAGTATAACTGATAACAAAGACATATATATCTTAATTAACAAATATCTATGAAGTATTTATAATCTTCGTAGTGTAACTATATTAAGAACATCGGACTTACATATAAGATCCTTGCAACCACTGCTCAAAAATAACGTGCACCTAAAATACCGAAAAACTGTTTCTTATTTATTTTATGACAATTAGATGCAGTCATAGGAGCAAGCACGTACATGGAATAACACCATTAAAGAATCATCCATAAAGCAAGTCATAATCCTGCTAGTATATTTTAAGATATGACTTGTTCCCATGTTAAATTCATAAGTAATACTAATGCCCCCTCTTTACGTACTTGAAAGTTGCCTAAGGCCAAAATTGTACAATCGTACATAAGATGAACAGAATGGCAGCTCGAGGTGTTATGATAACGTTTAAAAAATTCGTCACAGCCGCAGATCCTATCGCAAAGAACATGAATCTTTTTGAATACCCGGGTGAGAGTGAAACTGGGAATTACCAGGATTAGGTAAATGATGTGGAAGGGCTAGTCCCCCTTCATTCAGATTATTTATCCTTTTGTCAACAAACTTTTGGTTTTTAAGTAACAGCACGTCCGAGTCTAGGGAAACAGGTAGGAAAATTCCAAGTTAATTTGACATTTTAAATTTACACACTTAAATGCCTTCAAAATAGTGAATAACACTGAACTGTAAAAATAATGGTCTTACACAAGATGCATGAAGGTAAGACTTTAACAATACTGCCCTTTTAAAATAATTTATATTTCAAAAAAATTTAAATAAACCAGAAATAAAAATTATTAAAACTAAGTTCTAGATAACTTTTTATAAGCGAGCTCAAAATCCATATTCAGATTCACGCAGTTTGTTCTCTCGCATAAAACAATTCAAAAACAAAGGCAAAATTTCAAGAACTACATAATTCATAGGCCCTTGATGAAATTATGTGTGAAAGCTAGGCACAACTTTAACCGTGGCAGACATTTAGAGAGAACCCACGCCAGCAGACTAACACAGGTCACTTCCAAAACACACAGAGCAGACAGGGCAATAAATTTGTCCTAGAATCAAATAACAAGGAAGCGCATGACGACGGCTTAATGAATATAAACACGAACATCTGCTCAAACAGTTCGCAGAGCCGAAATCAATGCACAAAACTGAACAATCAGATAAGCACGGCATAGGCGAATCAAACCTTCGACTCAGCCCTGGTGCTCGCCCTAGCACCACACTGCGCGAAGACCACACGTAGACTCCTGCACCGCGTCGTTCCAGGAGCTCTCTCCGACGCCGCACTAGCGGTCGCTTTTGAAGCCTAGCCGGGACAGCGATAACCGCAGATGGCAATAACACACGCCACCTGCTGAAACGCAAGCTAGAAGGTACCGTTAGTGAGAAGGTAAAATCAGCCGCCACGGCTCAGCAAGCAAACTCAAATTCCATGCGTTTTCTTACGTTTGGAAGTGGTGTTGCGTTCTCTGTTACCAAGATAGATAAGTACGATGCAGACTCGTAAGTATTAATTACAAATAATTTACACAAAATTTATTTTTTAGTATCAATTGTACACCTTACAGCTTCAGCTGTGAGGAATATTTCATGAGTTTGATCACATTCCACCATCGTGGTGGGGTGTACGAAGAACAGTTTAGTGACTATAACGGTTTTATCCTAAAGACTTTATATATATTATTAGTGACTACTGGTGGATTAGCAATGCTGGAACTATAATAGTCAGAAATATTTTATGGGTGTTGTAGACTTGCCTGATGCAATACACACCTCTATCGGTATATTTTACTAGCAACTATCGATTAGGGTCCAGGACCAGATCATCAAAAATGGTTCAAATGGCTCTGAGCACTATGGGACTCAACTGCTGTGGTCATAAGTCCCCTAGAACTTAGAACTACTTAAACCTAACTAACCTAAGGACAGCACACAACACCCAGCCATCACGAGGCAGAGAAAATCCCTGACCCCGCCGGGAATCGAACCCGGGAACCCGGGCGTGGGAAGCGAGAACGCTACCGCACGACCACGAGATGCGGGCACCAGATCATCACTGGGTCCAAAAGCCATCTCAGCTATGCATTTGTACTCGCTGTGAAAGCGTAACGTTGTATTCATTCAACCTCATAATCAACATCAATTGTGGAACAAGGTATGTGTCTTAACTATTATGTCAGCTACACAAATTTGTAGCTGGGATGGTTATACCGAAATCAATCGTCTCAAATAAGATATACTGTTAGAACTGTGTATTGCATAACGTAGTTCTTAACATGCACTGAAGAGCCAAAGAAACTAGTACACGTGCCTTATATCGCGAAGCGCTCCGCGAGCACGCAGAAGTGCCACAACACGACGTGGCATGGTCTCTGCGAATGCCTGAAGTAGTGCTGTAAGGAACTGACACCATTAATCCTTCAGAGCTGTCCATAAAAGTGTAAGAGTATGAGGGGGTTGAGATCTCTCTGGACAGCACGTTGCAAGGAATCCCAGATAAGCTCAATAATATTCATGTCTGGGGCGTTTGATGGCCAGCGGAAGTGTTTAAACTCAGCAAAGTGTTCCGGGAGTCACTTCGTAGCAATTCTGGACATGTGGGCTGTCGCATTGTCCTGCTGGAATAGCCCAAGACAGTCGCGATTCACATTGAACATCAATGTAAACAGGTGATCAGACTTACGTATGTGTCACCTGTCAGCGGCGTATTTAGACGTATCGGGCGTCCCATATCACTCCAAATGCACGCGCCCCGCACCATTACAGAATCTGCACCAGCTTGAACAGTACCCTACAGGGTCCATGGATTGATGAGATTGTCTCTGTGCCTTTATACGTCCACCCACTCGATACAACTTGAAACGAGACTCGTCCGACAAGGCAACATGTTTCCAGTCATAAACAGTCCAATATCAGTGTTGACGAGCCCAGGCGAGGTGTAAAGATTTGTGTCGTGCAGTCGTCCATGATACACGCGTGAGCCTCTGGCCCCAAAAGCCCCTATCGACGATGTTTCGTGGAATGGTTCACACACTGACACTTGTTGATGGCTCAGCAATGAAATCTGCAGCAGTCTGAAGAAGGGTTGCATTTCTTTCACGTTGGATGATTTTCTTCAGTCGTCTTTGGTCCCATTCTTGTGGGCTCTTTTACAGGCCGCATTGATGTCGGAGATTTTATGTCTTACCGGATTCCTGTATTCACCGTACACTCGTGAAATGGTCGTACGGGAAATTTCCCACTTCATCGCCACCTCGGAGATGCTGTGTGCCATTGCTCGTGCACCGAATGTAACACCACATTTACACCCACTTAAATCATGATAATTTGCCATTGTAGCAGCATTAACCGAGCTAACAAACGCGCAAGACACTTGTTGTCCTTTATAGGCCTTGCCAAAAGCAGCGCTGCATTCTGACGGTTTACATTTCTCTGTATTTGAATACGCATGCTGTGGTGTCACCGCCAGACACCACACTTGCTAGGTGGTAGCCTTTAAATCGGCCGCGGTCCGGTAGTATACGTCGGACCCGCGTGTCGCCACTGTCAGTGATCGCAGACCGAGCGCCGCCACACGGCAGGTCTAGAGAGACGTCCTTGCACTCGGCCCAGTTGTACAGCCGACGTTCATAGGAATGGTTCACTGACAATCACGCTCTCATTTGCCGAGACGATAGTTAGCATAGCCTTCAGCTACGTCAATTGCTACGACCTAGCAAGACGCCATTACCAGTTAATATTGAAATTATGCTTTTGTATCGTCAAGAGCGATGTACACCGATTATGGATTAAAGTTAAGTATTACATCAACTACGTACTTTAATTGCTACTATTAATTCCCTTAACTGTTTCAGACCTCACGCCAGTCTGCGTGAGATTAAACGCGTGTATTTCGGCCTCCTCTAGCAACACGGTGTTGGCTCTTCTGCCACATGCGTATACCAATTTCTTTCGCGCTTCAGTGTATAAATTTTCTATTACTGTTTACTGATGGGTTAGCAACTCTGGTACTACGATATTCAGAAATACACACACCAAAAGAAGTTTTGCATCACCCTGGTTCCCAGAACTCCTGAAGAAAGACGTTGACTGTGGATATGGATGGTATCATATATACAGTCCCTTTGACTGTTCAGAGATGTCTCTAAATCCGCCCAAAGATTTAAACAACCACACATGAGCAGCACCTATTAGACGGAACGTCAGACAGCTATACAGTTCCAGTCATTCTACCAGGAAAGAGGCACACGGCTCGTGTTGTCTGTAGTTCAACCATGCCTAGACGGTCAATACCGACGTTCGATCGCGTCCTCATTGTTCTTTGTACCAGGAAGGGCCCTCAACAAGGGAAGTGTCCAGGCGTCTCTGACTGAAGCAAAGCGATGTTGTTCGGACATGGAGGACATACAGGGAGACAGGAACTGTCGATGTCATGCCCGAGGACTACTACTGCAGTGGATGACCACTACCTACGGATTATGGCTCGGAAGAACCCGACACCAACGCCACCGTGTTGATTAATGCTTTTTGTGCAGCCACAGGACGTCGTGTTACAACTCAAACTGTGCGCCATAGGCTGCATGATGCGCAACTTCACTCCCGACGTCAATGGCGAGGTCCATCTTTTCAACCACGACACCTTGCAGCGCGGTACTAATAGGCCCAAAAACATGCCGAATGGACAGCTCACGATTGGCATCACGTTCTCTTCACCCATGACTGCCGCATATCCCTTCAACCAGACAATCGTCTGAGACGTGTTTGGGGGCCATCCGGTGAGGCTGAACGCCTTAGACGCACTGTCCAGTCAGTGCAGTAAGGTAGAGGTCCCCTAACGTTTTGGGGTGGCACAATGTGTCGCCAACGTACGCCGCTGGTGGTCGTGGAAGGCGCCGCAACGGCTGTAAGATACGTGAGTGCCATCCTCCGACCGATAGTGCAACCATATGGGCAGCATATTGGCGTGGCATTCGTTTTCATGGACGACAATTCGCGCCCCATCGTGCACATCTTGTGTATGATTTCCTTCCGGATAACGACATCGCTCGACTAAAGTGACCAGCATATTCTCCAGACATGAACTCTATCGAATATGCCTGGAATGGACTGAAAAGGGCTGTTTATGGACGACTTGACTCACCAACCACTCTGAGGGATCCACGCCGAATCGCCGTTGTGGAGTGGGACAGTCTATACCGACGCTACCTTGATGAACTTGTGGATGGTATGCCACGACGAATACAGGCATGCATCATTGAAAGAGGATGTGCTACTGGGTATTGTAGGTACCGATGTGTACAGCAATCTGGACCACAACATTTGAAGGTCTCGCTGTATGGTGGTACAACATGCAATGTGTGGTTTTCATGAGCAATGAAAATGGCGGAAATGATGTTTATGTTGATCTGTATTCCAATTTTCTGTACAGGTACCGGAAATCTCGGAAGCGAGGTGATGCAAAACTCATTTTTGATGTGTGTACTTTATGGAGAGTGTGTTGCACAGCTTTAATGAATATTAAGACCTTCCATATGTAATGCACAGTTGCGTATTGGTATATTTTATTAGCGACGATCGATTTCGTTCTATGATCAGATCGTCACTGGGTCCAAAAGCCATCACAGCTATGCGTTTGGTTAAGTGGAATGACAGTTATCGTATGTACATTGTTCCATCGTTGGTATTGGCTGAAAATACGATTTGAAACTTCATGGCAGATTTATCCATTTAACCTCATAACCAATATCAATTGTTGAACAGTGTACATCCTATAACTGTTATGTCACCTATGCACTTCATAGTTGGGATGGTTTTTGCATCCAATGACGGTCTGCTCGTAAACCGAAATCGATCGTCATTAATAACATATACCGCTACAGCTGTGTATTCCATAATGCAGTTGTTAACACGTAATACACAGTTTTTAATGTTACTGAAGGACAGTCATACAATAATTTTTAAATGAACCGAGCACCATTTGACTGTACTGTTGTTTATGTAATTACGCCCCAAGCAATGGCCTTTTATGCCATTTTGAGGTGATAGAGTTTATCTCAATGACATGTATTGCATGTCCTGCAATATATGTTAATGACATAAAATCAATCACTTGAAAATAGCATAAAAGGCCGAAACCTTGGTCTTGATTAAATAAAAAACGATACAGTCAAATGGTGAGCTCACGGATTACAGTACTAGGAAACGAGTCACAGTCAACCGTCATCTTGTGAAATTTCTCTTAGAATAACTTTGTTTTTATCTTGATGATTAGTGGAGCCACAAAAATATACATCAGACGTGCTAATAAGGACTGACATGAATTGGTTTAAGTGTGTAGTGGAGAGTTCTTTCTATTGACATTGTTTTCGTCGGGATTGATAATCAGGCGCACTAAGTAATAAAAATTATTGTTACGACTTTATTACGTTTCAGCTGAGACGCGATACTAGGACTGAATTCTCTCTAAACGCTGGTACGTTAATGTTCTTACTTATAATCTCGAGTATCATTGTGTCTGCCATCACTGGCGGAATGTCAAGGAAACGGCTGCACTGAAACAGTGAGCGGTCTTACCACAGAGCTTTCTCAGTATTAAAGGGAAAAGTTCTACAGAATGCTATTGTATTCATAGTACAGCAGTAGCTGTTCCGTTGTTACGACCGTGTCCCTATGCGCATTGCCATCTAATAACAACAGAGATGATTGTGCTGTAAGGTACTACGCCCCTCTGAAGGTCGTGGCACAACAGTGTGGCTAGCAGAATAACGGATCCAAATTCGCGGCGTCGCCTACTGGAACTGCCGAGTCGCAGCAGGGTGGAATCACTGTGGAAAATGTCAGGGGAGCGACTCTCGGCACTTCTGGCGCTGATTACAGGAAGGGAGCTTTCCTGTACGTACCTCTGCACGGCCTCCCAGGGGGATGTGGAGGGCAGAGTGAAGCAGCGCCGTGTGTGTGTGTGTGTGTTAGCACAGGTGCGTAGCAGACGGGGTGGGAGGTGTCAGAGAGGAGAGAGCGACCGGGTGAGAATGCGGCGGCGTGAATAGAAGCGGACCAAGGCGGAACGAGGTGGCGGGCCGTCATTGTTATTTCATTGCCGGCCATTAGAGGGGGCGACAAGTGGAAGCCGCGCCGTGTGGAGCTGGGCTATGCGGGCCGCAGCCACGGAGGAGAGCGACCGCGTCGCCCCGACAACGAGGCACTGCGCTAGACGTTCTCTCACTGTCATCCACCCCCCCCCCCCCCCCACTCTCACACTCTCTCTCTCTCTCTCTCTCTGCTGTTCACGATTAAATGCTCTCAAGCAACTACTGTGTCGTCAGGAACTCCACCCTACGCCGCGACTGGGGAATAAATCTGTCTTGAACTTCGCACAGCGGACCTGGTTACGGTCTACAACACTATCATTGATTTATTGAAGTTTAAGGTGCTGAAAGTTGTCCGATAATCCTGTGGATAATCTTTGGGGTGCTGAGGTAGCATTGGATGTATGTGCCGTATCTTATGGGCTATAACACTCACTGCTTTCGTCGAAAGATTGCTGCCAAAATTCAGGTGCGTCTTATACTCGTAATTAATACAAGAATGTCCTGTGCTTGATTTAAAATTCACGCCAGTCTTAAAAATGGCCATACATTCGATGCCGCGGGAAACTTGTCTCTATCTTGCAGCAGTGGATTCAACTGGTGGCAGCATTGCACCGATGCGACGAAACATAAGTTGCGGATATTCACAAGCTTGGTTCCTTGTTTGATTTGGGGGAGAGACCAAACAGGGAGGTAATCGGTCCCATCGGATGAGGAGAAGATGAGGAAGGAAATCGGCAGTGACCTTTCAAAGAAACCATCTCTGCATTTGTCTGAAAAGATTTAGGGTAATCACGGAACACATCGGGTTGGCTGGAGGCGGGTTAATCATCGTCCTCACAAGCTTGCTAACACTGTCTTTCTCCCGCCCCGCCATCACAAACGCAGAACACTGTCTAGCTTATGAAGCGTCATTGCGTCGTTGTAGCCTACTGTGCCAATGAACTTGAATTGGAAGTGATTTATGTCATCTATAACAGTACAATAGTTTTCTTAGTAGCTAGTTGCGTAAAGCAAAAAAAAAAAAAAAAGTTATTCATATGATGCGGCTTACAAATTGAAAGTAAAGGCATATGCGGAAGAACATGGAATTAGAGCGGCTGAGGGGCATTTCGGTCCTACACCAACAGAAACAACCGTTGGCGATTGGCGGGCTAGTAAAGTAGAACTGAGAAAAATGGGGAAGACTAAGCGTGCAAATATAGAACTGAATGCAAAAAGGCCAAAACCAGATGATGACGATTTTCATGGATTTTAAAAGTCAGTTCGCTTTTATAAACTAAGAATTATTTTTAGTCTTCCTTTGCAAACTAACAATAAAAATGTTAAAAATGTGATTTTTTTTTAAAAAAAGCCTGGAAATGAAGGTGCATCTTATAGTTTTTAGTGTCTCATAGTTCGTAAAATACGGTATTCATTGTGTTGATTTCAGTTCGTTTGGTTTGTGGTGTTTATACTGCGTACTAGAGGAATGTGATAAGCACCGCAACACTTTTTTTTTATTCGCGGTTGAAAAAAATGCGGAATTTTTTGTGGGACGTGGAATATTCCCCCTTTAGTCCCTATACACTCATAGAGTTCCCATACAAGGCGCTCTATACGTAGGCTTCAAAATGGCTTCTGTAACGGATGTGCGCTCCATGCGATGAGCTGTCGTTGGGTTTCTTTTGCGGAAAACCAGTGCATCGCAGATTTTCATAAGCTTTCAGAATGTCTGTGGAGACCTGGCAGTGGGTAAAAGCACGGTGAGTCGTTGGGCGAAGCTTTTGCCAACATCGTAACAATGTCGCGCAAACCTGCCCTATATACCGCTTGCCGAGCGGCCGCTCACAGGTGTAAGACCTGCGATGTTGTAACGTTCGGACTCTCATACGAGGTGATTGCAATCGCATGTCTTGTTCTCAGCACAGGAACTGATCATGTGTTTTCCCCTTGCTTCTGACGATTTTTCTGTCGTGAGAGTTTGGTCTGCAGAGTATGGACTTCCATATCCTCGACTGTGGGGAAGGTTTTTAGATTAGAAGACAAGATGGCTCATGGGCTGTGTTTGTATTTTTACGAGAGAGTGGTGTGAGTTGCAAAGCATAAGGATGGCTGCACTGGCCGGAGTGGCCGTGCGGTTCTAGGCGCTACAGTCTGGAACCGAGCGACCGCTACGTTGGCAGGTTCGAATCCTGACTCGGGCATGGATGTGTGTGATGTCCGTAGGTTAGTTACGTTTAATTAGTTCTAAGTTCTAGGCGAATGATGACCTCAGAAGTTAAGTCGCATAGTGCTCAGAGCCATTTGAGCCATTTTGATGGCTGCACTGAGTCTGTTAGTAACGCAGGAAGATGAGCACGAACAACTAACGGCAGGCGGTTCGACGTATCGAGTTTTTCGTGAGTCAATTTGACATGATAATAGCCCATCGAACATGTTATTTCAACCAGCTTATGAAAAAAGTTTGTAGAGTACTGCAAAAGACCACATCAGACTACAGGGAAGGGCATTTAATGCCATAGCAACTGGTTTTGTAAATTCGTTTTTGTTGTTTATTCAGCTCATTAGAAGCACAGGCACTGATTGATTAAATGTTGGTATAGTTCTTTATAATTTAATGTTCTATCTGCCTAAAAAGTGTTACTGTGTCACACATTAACAGGTTATGTGAAATAAATTTACTCTTATGTCTTTTTGTATAACATGATGTTCCCTTCAGATTTTAAATTGCTTGCATTCACAAATTTATACATGTCATTGATGTGGTCATGACGTCACTTGCGTTAGCAGTGTATAAAGAATACATTTATATTGTTCACATTTGCCCATCCTCAGACCAAACTATTATAAGTACAGGGAAGCATGATATTGCATGTTAAAAAGGAAGTGAAGACGATTCTACTGATACGCAGTTATGCTCTGTAATTAATGTGAGGGAAGCTGCAGCATCAAAAATATTTGTCTAACTGAAGTTCAACATGATAATTAATAACTTTTTTAATATTTACGGTACAAAAGAGAATGGCCTATGAAAGTGTACTGAGCTATTTGCTTGTACGTTATAGGAATTAACCTGAAAGAAACAATTTAATTATATTTTAATTAAATCAGTATATTACTTCATCCAAGACACCTACGCAATTAGTAAGACAGAAAGTGTTCGTAGACGATGTTACGCAGCATGTACAATATTTAGCTTGTAATAATTATGTTTTAATTATATTTTTTAATTAACTGTTTATTTATATCCATAGTTTTGCCCATATTTCATTTTTGATTGTGACAGTGTAAAGTGTAGGAGAATTCCTGTCAGAAAATGGTGCCATATTTGTTTGCATTGTAAGTATGGGTTGTAAGGGGATCATAAAATATTTTCGGTACTGGTACTAATATATGCATTTGTATGGTATTAATATTTGGGCAACTGTTGCACGGAGATTAAAGTTTAATGTATGAGTTTTGTTTAGGTTTTTAGCCCACATCTAATGGCGCTTTGAGATTTTTAACTTCTTTATCGATCTATGTACCCACCACATTAGCGTTATGCAGAACTGAGTTGAAATTTGGTATCATTGGGGCATAATTAATCCTACATATCGCAGTTGCTTTTGACCTCTGGTCTGGTCTTTTTTATTTTATTTATTTATTTTCATGTGTCGACAGCTTGTTTCTTGAAGCATCGCCGAAACAGAGGCTTCGCAGAGCGCCACGCTTATACGCTTTTACAGAAGAAGCTTGTGGGCACCGTTGAGTTAAAGCTACACTTCTGCTTCGCAATGGGAGATAATTACGGAGTTTCGAAAAAGTGGCCCTTTAATTGTATTACCGACAGGAACGGGACACTGACGTCACCCACGGGCATTTCATGGAAAATGTTGTGCATGTGTGACTGGGCACCGGAAAATCTTGAGACTTGCGGCGTTGTCGATACCTCTCTCCCAGTGAACTGTACACAGTCTTTGCTCATGACAGTATCTTTGGTTGGCTGACTGGCCAGGAGCGACAGGTTCCGGTGGGTTAACAGAGGTCGAAGCTGAGCGGTCGACGTGAGCAGACGTGCAAGGGCCAGTGTACTTGATTCTTCGGGGCATGGCCAGACCGGCCGGAGTGGCCGAGCGGTTCTAGGCGCTTCATTCTGGAACCGCGCGTCCGCTACGGTCGCAGGTTCTAATCCTGCCTCGGGGATGGATGTGTGAGATGTCCTTAGGTTAGTTAGGGGACTGATGACCTCAGATGTTAAGTCCCATAGTGCTCAGAGCCATCTGAACCATTTGGGCGTGGCCAGTATTCCCGGCGCAGACGGTTTTCTGATGGAGTGCTGCCAGCCGGCCTTGCTGGACGGAACGGTTTGCCTGTTGTCGCGGAGTGCTTGCCGGTGCTAGTGGTGTCCCGGGCTGCATCAGGCCTGCGTCTACTTTGGGTTACCTGTTCGAGAGCAGAGCCCCGAGACTGCCGCCAATTACTCCATGGTGAGTATCGTTTGTGAGAACTCTCGAAATAACCGTCACTGTCGTTGGTACCTTGTTGCGTTTGAGCAGCTTGGTGCCTGCCTTCTTGAAATTAATCGCCATACGGCCGCACTAGTTCTTTACGAAACAAACTGCCAACATGTGCTCCGTTCGCTCCCGTAGAGCAATTGGTTTGACTATTAGAGTTCGTTCCTCTTAACAAAACTGTGAGAGTCCTATTTTAAGTTACGATTTCATGACTGTGACGTGTGTTTTGATTTTAAGGCTGAGCTCTGCTGTAAGTAGGATCTTATCTTACAACGGTGTTGGATTAAGAAGAAGGTTCGCTCTTCCTTGTGGCAGTCACCCTTTTTGTACTTAGTAGTATAAAGTGTATTTTAAGGCGCCACAGCCACCTCTCAGAACTGCTAGTGGTAGATTCTGTTGAATGCTTCGAAGACTTTGTCACCTTCTACGTTTTTGGTTGAATTGTTCAAAAATTTGCTTTCTGAAGATAACTGAAGTGATTAAAATTTGTCTAGACTATCTTGTTAGCCCAGAACCGTTCGTATAGCGACGTTTAAGGCGCTTGTTGGCTTTTTGGGGATATTTTGTGAAGGCTACTTATAGATTTGTTAAGTTTGTTTTAATATTATCTATGCTTAATGCTTTAATTATTTTTGAATTTTGCTTCGCCCGCATTTGTATTTGTCTTGAGTGTGATATCCTTGAGATAGCCCAAAGGTTTATTATTGTGTCCTTGCATAGTCTCAGAGAGCTTTTCTATTTGTGTCGTTGCTACATCACCACTTTACTTGTCTCGTCTGGGCCGAGGACTGGTGCCTAAGGTATAGCTTTGACACTGTTGTGCCACGATTCATGTTTGATATACTTCCATCCTGGGACAGCAAAAACCTTGAAAAATGGCTACAGATTAAAGTAAGGCTCGAGTAAAAATTTATTCCTTAAATTTTGTTGGTTCTAAAGAAAAAAATACATTTCTGCTTGGCCTTCTTTAACGTTCATATGGTTCCAAAGAAAGAGCTTGTATTGTTCTCAGGAAAATAGGCATATCTGCTTGGACCTTGTAACACGTTAATAAAAATTTTTGTTCAGTATGCTGATTATAATGGTTGCTAAGTAACAAGTGATGTTCAGTGAGTTTCTCAGCCCTTCTTCTAAGAACTGGCAGTTGTCTTTTCTCTCTGCACACGTCTTCTTGACAATATAATTTTCTGATAATGTAAGATGATATGTAACTCTCCAGAATGGTCTAAGATGGTTACATTCTGCTGGGACTTTACAGTGACCTCCAAAGTCGCTTGACATCAGTCCTCTCGACTTTTTTGTCTAGATACATCCCAGAAGTGAAGTCTTCAGGACTCCTGTTGACATGTTAACTAGAGCTGCGAATTTTACGCTATTGTCAAGATTTAAGAGATCTGGAAGTGTCTGAAATAACTTGTAATTCATTTCATAGAAGAAAGCAGTATTGCATCGAAATATGAGGGTGAAAATGAAACACTTTCTTATACTGAAGTCAATGGCTGTTCGTGACCGCACATTAGCAAGTACCACGCAAACGGCTCGTTTCCGGGTGACATGTTTACACGATCGTTTCTGCTTCTGTTATCAAATATGGACCTGTGTACTGTGTCCAGAAGGTTATCTTAATAAAGGATTAAGACAGTTTCTGAAATGGACGTCTTCGCAATTAGAGTACGACATAAACCTTAAGTTTTCAGAACGTAGGACTATAATACAAAAAGACACAGTTTCATTGATTGAGTAGCAAAGTTCGGTAGATCTCTTATTGTGCAAGATGTAATACATTACATTATTTATCCCTAGCTTGTCCTTGAGATATACACTCCGCAAGGTGGTTCAAAGCTCTATAGGAATTATAACTTGTCACCCAAAAACCTCACAATGACCAGGAGGCTTCTTCCTACGATGATCCTGTCTACCTTTCTCTCTGTAGGCGAAAATAGGAGAAAGTACAAATTAAAGAGGTATTCATCTGAAGAGACATGTCTCCATCTATTTCTACTTAAATGACAATTTTGCCCGCACAATAAATGGACCCTTTTAACACTACCATAACTGGAGCACATAACGATATATCATGGGCATTTACACTGGCCATTAAAACTGATACACCACGAAGATGACGTGCTGCAGCCGCGATATTTAACCGACAGGAAGAAGATGCTGTAATATGCAAATGATTAATTCTCAGACCATTCACACAAGGTTGGCGCCAGTGGGGACACCTACAACGTGCTGACATGAGGAAAGTTTCCAACCGATTTCTCATACACTAACTGCAGTTGACCGGCCTTGCCTGGTGAAACGTTGTTGTGATGCCTCGCGTAAGGAGAAGCAATGCGGGCCATCACGTTTCCGACTTTTATAAAGGTCGGATTGTAGCCTATCGCGACTGCGGTTTATCTTATCGTGACATTACTGCTCACGTTGGTCAAGATCCAATGACTGTTAGCAGAATATGGAATCGGTGGGTTCAGGAGGGTAATACGGAACGCCGTGCGGGATCCCAACGGCCTCGTATCACTAGCAGTCGAGATGACAGGCATCCTATCCGTAAGGCTGTAACGGATAGTGCAGCCACGTCTCGATCCCTGAGTCAACAGATGGGGACGTTTGCAAGACAACAACCGTCTGCACGAACAGTTCGACGACGTTTGCAGCAGCATGGACTATCAGCTCGGAGACCATGGCTGCGGTTACCCTTGACGATGCATCACATACACGAGCGCCTGAGATGGTGTACTCAACGACGAACCTGGGTGCACGAATGGCAAAACGTCATTTTTTCGGATAAATCGAGGTTCTGTTTACAGCATAATAATGATCGCATCCGTGTTTGGCGACATCGTGGTGAACGCACATTGGAAGCTTGTATTCGTCATCGCCAATCTGGCGTATCACCTGGCGTGATGGTATGGGGTGCCATTGGTTACACGTCTTGGTCACGTCTTGTTCGCACTGACGGCACTTGGAACAGTGGACGTTACATTTCAGATGTGTTACGACCCGTGGCTCTGCCCTTCATTCGATCCTTGTGAAACCCTACATTTCGGCAGGATAATGCATGACCGCATGTTGGAGGTCCTGTACGGGCCTTTCTGGATACAGAAAATGTTCGACTGCTGCCCTGGCCAGCACATTCTCCAGATCTCTCACCAATTGAAAACGTCAGGTCGATGGTGGCCGAGCAACTGGCTCGTCACAATACGCCAGTCACTACTCTGGAGGAAGTGTTATCGTGCTGAAGCTGCATGGGCAGCTGTACCTATACACGCCATCCCAGCTCTGTTTGACCCAATGCCCAGGCGTAGTAAGGCCGTTATTACGGCCAGAGGTGGTTGTTCTGGGTACTGGTTTATCAGGATCTATGCATCCAAATCGCGTGAAAATGTAATCACATGTCAGTTCTAGTATAATATATTGTCCAATGAATACCCGTTTATCATCTGCATTTCTTCTTGGTGTAGCAATTTTAATGTCCAGTAGTGTATATTAAATGCGATACACTATGACATGTTGCATCTCTTGAGATAACTATAAGAAAGGCACACAATATGCTTGTGAATATCATATTTCACGGCGCTGTTAAACCTACTTCCGTAGTTAATCTTTTTCTGTCCAACAAGGAACTTTTCTCGTTTATCAGAAACTTCGCCCAAGACTTCAAACGGCGATGGGTAGTTGTCAAGTCGACGCTCCAAAGAAACTACTAGAAAATAGTGTGTCGGTGAAAACGTGGGCGTTGTAGAAGGAACTTCCCTTTGACAAGACTCATGTGCGATTAAACATAGAAATTACGTTAGCAACTTGTTTCTAACGGATTTTGTTTGGCAGATGAACTAAATGATGCCAAGGGGACAGTACGACTCATGAGTTTGTAACTGTAAATCTAGTTCGATAGAGAAAAAGAAACACACGAAAGAATGAGAGGAAGCAGTGGAAAAAGAAAACTAGGAGAACATTTTGAGGGAGAGAGAGAGCGTCACTTGAGAAGGAACACTTGAGGCAAGAGTTCTGTTCCGTTTGGGTCTTGGAAGCTTCAAGATGACTGATTTTGAACCTATTGCCTCCACTGTGTCTGCCGCTTGTACACACGCTTCTGTTGACACCATCACAGTGTAAGGTGCCCATAATTTTGCACCTTACAGGACTCATCCACATACTTTGCCGTGAACTACAACCACAATAATATTAGGTATCATTTGATAGGTTGTACACCGTATATATAAATATTTAAAGGAGACTGACATTGTCACGTACGCCTTGTAAATCAATTGCATGAAAGTGTCTTTATTAACAGAACGGCGTAATGAATTATTGCCTATCCTAGTAGAGGTTGGAATGCCAGTGAAGATGAAACAGCAGAGAGAACTCAAGCTCTGGTTGGAAGGCCCATACAGGTTTGGTCCTGCTTAAAAACAGGAAGTACCATGACGGACGTCGTGGTACCTGAGCTCTGGAGCACAATAGGGCGACGGCCAGGCGCTATTGTAGCAGGACCGGAAGGATAACCAGAAACTCTGCAAATCTTGGACGCAGGTGAGAGGAACGAAGAAGCGACACCTCGGAAACCATGCAGGCTGGGTTATTTCCAAGAATTTTTACTCAGAAGCGTACCATTGTACGAGTATAGGTTTTTCCTCGTAAACTCTCCGCGCTGGACGATAAAAGACTAAAATACGGTTGGTCGGCGTTCGGAAGAATCTGTATGGAGGGAGAATATTCCGTGGATTCGGGAGTATGATTCGTTTTCGGAGTTACGAGGGTGGGGAGCCGAGCCTTGCTGGGAAGCCAGTGGTGGAGAGACGAGGTCTTCTATAGTGAGCACCCGTGTGTGACGGTCGCTCCATATCAGCTTTATTGGTACAGACGGACTTGCTGTCTTTGCTCTCAGTGAGTTTATAGTTAGAACAGTTAGGCACTGTACTGAAGCGAACCTATTCGATTCTGGATTTCACCTACGGGTTGGAAGTCGTCGTCGAGTACGCAGCGTTCAGTAATTGAGAGCACTTCTTCGGCCTATACTTATGTTGAGACGTTATCTGAACTCCGTCCTTGTGGCTGGGAGTTCGCGTTTCTCGTCTGTAGAACACAGAGAGGAGACGACAGTACCGGTATTACAGAATATTAGTCAGAGGACCACCTTCTGTCGTCCTAGTGTATGAAATATTTTATTTGAGGCTGGAGTTCTTCCATCGTCGCAGACGAATACGGAAACCATCACTTCGACGCACCAGACGCAGTACATACGCGAATTGCTTCGGCTTATTAAGGCTATGAAGCTAAATAGCTGTGATCACGTTAGTTTATTTCCACTGAGGTTCCACACCACCGTAGATGATCTTTGAAAGTAGTATCTTCTAATGTTTGGTACGTAGATGATGTCAGTCATTTCGTGTTAGTGATATATTAGACCGGACAGTCAAAATAAGGGGCTGAGCTGGACAATTGATTAATAATTTTAGTTAGGAAATATATAAAACTGTACTTAAATGGTTGATTTTAGTCTATAAAAATATTTATTGAACAACGAGGTTTATCATTTAGTAGTATTAGTTGCCTTCATCATTCATTTATGTTTAGATTGTAATTTATATGTAAAAAAGAGCATTAAGAAATCCTAAGATCTGCTTCAGGGGGTAGTCAGACAGGGCCAAATCATCATTTTAGCGTTTACCATTTTACGTTGCGCACATTCAGTTTTACACCCATCTGGAGTGGCATCTCGGAACAGTCATGTCGATGATCTGAGAGTCATCGCACGTTTCATTTAACACTGACATTTAATCTGCAATTCTCCATCTCTACTCTTGACACTAGTGTTCCATACCGTCATGTTGGGATAAAATTTATAATATGCTACATTGTATCATCTGTCTGTTGTGTTATTTGTCTTCATAAATTTTCAACGGTCCAGCCAGTGTTGAAACAAGAGAAAGACTTGGCTTTATAGGCCAACTATAGTGAAAATACGCGACTTGGTCTAAGTAAATCACAAGTCTAAGATTTTCGTAGTCACCAGGTAAGGCAGTGCGATGGCGAATCAGAACAAAGAGTTGCACGATGCAAAGCCACCAGACGAGATGTACTATGTACGTCACGTAGTCTCTTTTCATGGATCATTAAATTTGAATGGAATAAGACTGAGAAGTAAATTTTCAGTGTGTTGCACGTAAGTCTGAGAAACCGCTTCAGTCTTCTAGCATCTTTAATTGTGTCGGATACATGGACATACTCGTCACACGTAAGAGGGTTATAAGAGGACCCTCCTCCAATTGGGAGAGAGTCTGATAGTTACTGTTTCTACAGTTTTGATGTATGAGAGTACGATTGTGTGGGAATATTTGGACTGATTATGCGGACTGAGTCAGATTCAGATCTTCTTCTGATGGTACTGTATTCTGTCTTAATCTGTGAAACTGGAAGTTATGCGCCAAAGAGACGCGATGAGCAACAACAACAGAGCGAGAATTTTGGATGATCTCCTTGAGTACTGAATATCTCTGATGTAGTTGCTACAGGGAGTTGACCTGTGATTATATCAAATAACAGTTCATTGCTGTATCTGAAATAAACTCCCAGTTCGCATCTTTGTCCCTGATGCTCGACAGAACCTGGTTTGGAAACTGTCTCCGCAGCTTGTGGTAAACTTTTATTGGGTATGTGATGTATACTGTACATACGTGCCAAGACTGTTCTTTAACGTTCGTTTTTCTACGCTGTTGAAAGGGCCCTGCAGCCACCTTTCATTAGTCTGGTAGCCCATTTACACTACTATTTCTCTTTCTTGTCCTTGTTTCTCTTTTCTCGTAACTCTCATGGTGGTGTGATTGAATGAATGTTGTTGTGTGTCACGTTGCTAGACGGTGACGTAGTCTGCTGGAGAAAGTCTGCGATAGTCATACAGATTCAGCAGCAGTTGTACAGAATAGCCAACTCTGGCAGTGGTCAAGTAGGCAAAGAGGTTAGCGCTACTTGTGAGAAATCCACATGCGTTAGGTTGGTGACGGAAATGGCACTTTTGGGTTTTCCGGGCCACGCGGAGCGTGGAAGAGGCTGGAGATGAAAAAGGGAGGCAGTCTGCCGCCATTACGGGAAGCGTCCACAGCTGTGCTCCAGTCGATGAAGGGTGAGTCAGACTGACCGCGTGGCGCGTTGTTACTTGGCGAGAGGAGTGCTGTTAGTTTTTGGTCTCGCCTTTCAACTCTGAAAGATTGTTTTGCCTTGTCGCAGCAAGGAATGCAAAACTTCGGCAGATTTTTCTTTTAGTAAATTTCTATAGCAGACTTAGATTCACTGGAAGAGCACCACACAAAGGTGTCGATAAGAAGTGAGCACTCGCTTCTGTATGAATGTCTGTTTGCCTTCAGCTGTGCCTGTATAAGCTTTCATCTTCCTAAATATTTATAGCTTTGCCTTCTCGTAAATTTTCCATGCTTTATGTATCTTTCTTCCTTGGGGAGCCAGCCACGTGGTTGAACATCAGAGTTTGTTGGGCTACCGCTATCACTAACTGTCCGATCTCATTTTTGTTTCAAAGAATGTTAACTGTTTATGATTCTGTGATGTGATATTGTTGCAACTTGGCCACGATACCTAGAAATTGCGTCTCCACAAACCACGTGGGCACGCGGGTGTACTGCAAAACGTATAACGTTTCACGAGTTATTGCGATCAGTTATCAGGCAACAGCAGTTGTATGAATGATTCACACCAATGATTTTAGGTGTAGATTATATCCGTGAATGTATCGATGCTTTTCTTTAATGTTTTAGGAATTAATGATATCAGGAATTGTGTACATGCCCGACATCCATATCTTAGGAATAAACGATTTTACCCACAATTTTCTCTTGTATTCACAGGTTACGTTTTTGCACCTAAGCCATTCACCTCATGCCTTTCCCGTTAGCACATCCAATAGGTTTCCTTACGCACAGGCCCAGTGATCAGTTTCCCGTTTTATTTTAAATCAAATGCTTTAGATTAAGTCTTATTTTCTGGTGTGTTTCTGGGAGCTGATCTTATGCACAGTGTTCATGCATTTCCTATTTTATTTTAAATGTTTGATTCTCGTGAACAGTACACGGGCAATACTATTAATTACATCGCATCCCCTATCAGCGACATCACAACGTATGCATTTTTATGAGTTTTTGGTCTGTGATCAAATTAATTTATTTTCCGACTCGGCCAAACCTTTGATTAGTTGTATGGTTAGAGTCGGTGGCGACCCTAATCTTAACGTAATAACCCGTAGAAACAGGTTAGTTACACTGTTCAACACTTCTGTGATTAGAAACATTGGGCAGACTCCGGCGGTGTGGTACATGTCCCTTCCGTCCGTACTGGCTGCGAATAGCGAGGCGAATAGGGAGGCGGATCAACAGACATCTACTAGACGGTGCACCAAGACAAGTTTAAACTCTGGCTCAGGCTGTGCTATAGGTGAGCACATCCTGGTCTGCCAACGACCTTATCAAATAGGACGGAGGAACGGGCAGAGGTTCACCGCACTCTCTTGCTCTCAGAGTGGGAAACTGCACCTAAAAGGCGGAAGAATCAGCTATGAGCAACGGCACGAGGACGTGGTAGGAAACAAACTACTGCATGAAAGGCACTAAATGTATATCCACAAGATTATAAGTCGTACTCAAAAGCAGATACAGCCTCAGATTACAATTTCTCAATGATGAGGAGTAGGCTGACGTTTTAAGAGAGTAGTCAGGAAGAATGAATGAGCAAAAAAGTGGGATACGGTGGATCTGAGGAATGGAGAGGTATGCTTGAAATTCTCTGGGGCTATAGATGCTGCGATAATGAATAGCTCAGCAGGCAGTTGAGCTGAAGAGGAATGGACATCTTTGAAATAGCCAATCACAGGAATTGGAAAGAAAAACGTAGGTACAGGAATATAACTGCAAAGAAACCATAGGTAACAGAAGAAATACTTCAGTTGATCGACAAAAGAAGGAAGAAAAAAATGTCCAGAAAAATTCAGGAATAAGGTTCAAATGGTTCAAATGGCTTTGAGCACTATGGGACTTAACATCTGGGTCATCAGTCCGCTAGAACTTAAATCTAACTAACCTAAGGACATCACACACATCCATGCCCGAGGCAGGATTCGAACCTGCGACCGTAGCGGTCGCGTGGTTCCAGACTGAAGCGGCTCGAACCACTCGGCCACAATTGCCGGCTCAGGAATAAGGAAATACAAGTCATTAAGAAATGAAATAAATAGGAAGTGCAGGGAAGCTAAGGCGAAATTGCTGCATGAAAAATGTGAACAAATCGGAAAAAAGTTACTAAGTAGGCGCGCAGTCCGGAACCGTGCGACTGCTACGGTCGCAGGTTCGAATCCTGCCTCGGGCATGGCTGTGTGTGATGTCCTTAGGTTAGTTAGGTTTAAGTAGTTCTAAGTTCTAGGGGACTGATGACCACAGCAGTTGAGTCCCATAGTGCTCAGAGCCATTTTTAGTTACTATGTAGACGGCTCGCCCAGCATAGAAAAGTCAAAACGGCTTTCGGTGAAAGTAAAAGCAAGGACTCTAGCACTGAGAGTTCAAAGAGATATGAACTATTAAATGTAGAGAAGAGAGTGGTTAGATGGAAACAGTACATTGAAGGGGAGTACATGTTGATGAGGTGGTACAAGAAGAAACAGGAGTCGACAGGGCAGAGACGAGGGATCCAGTTTAGAGCCAGAGTTTAGAAGAGTTAGGGATGACTTAAGATCATCAGAGTTTCTAAAGCCATTGGGAAAAGTGGCAACAAAACGATAAAAAATGAGACAGGCGATATACCCTCAGACTTTCGGGAAAACACCATCCATACAATTCCGGAGATAGTAAGAGCCAACAAGTGCGACAATTATCGCACAATCAGAATTAGAGGTTATGGACCCAAGTTGGTGAACCGGCCGGGGTGGCCGAGCGGTCCTAGGCGCTACAGTCTGGAACCCACGCGATAGCTACGGTCGCAGGTTCGAATCCTGCCTCGGGCATGGATGTGTGTGGTGTCCTTAGGTTGGTTAGGTTTAATTAGTCCTAAGTTCTAGGGGACTGATGACCTTAGAAGTTAAGTCCCATAGTGCTCAGAGCCATTTATTTGAACCAAGTTGGTGACAGGAATAATATATAGACGAATAGATAAGAAAGTTAGGGTTCTGTTGGACGACGATATGTTTGGCTTTAGGAAAGATATAAAATGCACGCAACATGACTCGTGTCTTATAATGCACAGGCGGGCACACAGAGAGAGGGTGAGACAGGCGCTGTCGCATCGTAGCTGCATTAGGGGCGCTGCTGTCAGGCCCGCGGCGATGCGTCATGATGCACGCGCCAGTCCTGCGACGCCACGGCCAGGGCGTCGAGACGAGAAGTACGGCGAGAGGAGGGAAGGGGGAGGGGGAGGACAGAGACAGAGGCGGCCAGTGCTGCGCTGTGCGCTCATTACGGCCGCCACTGTGCGCCGTGTACCGCGCCGCGCGCGCCCGCGGCGTTGCGCCGTTAAAGCAGCGCGAGCGCGCGGCCAGCAGCGGCTCTGTGGGGCACGCGGCTGCTCTGTGCGGCTGTCTCGCGGAGGACTATTGCTGGGAGGCTTCGGGTTTAGTACTGACCTCACCTTTCCGGGTATACAACATTTCCGCAAATCGGCCCGAAATAAAGGACAGATATTAGAGTTGCAGCTCATTTAGTGAGTCCTTAACACGTAATTCATCCCACACCAGTACGTAGTCTCATTGTCGCAATGCCTGACAGCACAGATGGGCAGCATTCGCATGGGGTAATGGAACATGTCGCAATGCCTGACAGCACAGATGGGCAGCATTCGCATGGGGTAATGGAACACGGTGCACCTCCTTTTGTGGGAAAGGTTAAACTAGCTCTAACGAATTTTTCTGCGTAGTCACCTTCCGCAGCATGCACAGAAACATTTGTTTAGTAAATACAAAACGCCTTCTCTTGCTGCACTGTATTCTGTACTCCCAGACGCACTTCGCCTTTTTTTCCATTTTAAAGCATCATCTGTGGAATCTATAAAGGTACAGTTATGATTCACTTTTGTTTTGATCTACATCTACATCTACATTTATACCCCGCAAGCCACCCAACGGTGTGTGGCGGAGGGCACTTTACGTGCCACTGTCATTACCTCCCTTTTCTGTTCCAGTCGCGTACGGTTCGCGGAAAGAACGACTGCCGGAAAGCCTCCGTGCGCGCTCGAATCTCTCTAATTTTACATTCGTGATCTCCTCGGGAGGTATAAGTAGGAGGAAGCAATATATTCGATACCTCATCCAGAAACGCACCCTCTCGAAACCTGAACAACAAGCTACACCGCGATGCAGAGCGCCTCTCTTGCAGAGTCTGCCACTTGAGTTTATTAAATATCTCCGTAACGCTATCACGGTTACCAAATAACCCTGTGACGAAACGCGCCGCTCTTCTTTGGATCTTCTCTATCTCCTCCGTCAACCCGATCTGGTAATGGAAATGCCGTGTGGCTAGGGCCTCCCGTCGGGTAGACCGTTCGCCTGGTGCAGGTCTTTCGATTTGACGCCACTTCGGCGACCTGCGCGTCGATGGGGATGAAATGATGATGATTAGGAGAACACAACACCCAGTCCCTGAGCGGAGAAAATTTCCGACCCAGCCGGGAATCGAACCCGGGCCCTTAGGATTGACAGTCTGTCACGCTGACCACTCAGCTACCGGGGCGGACAACCCGATCTGGTACGGATCCCACACTGATGAGCAATACTCAAGTATAGGTCGAACGAGTGTTTTGTAAGCCACCTCCTTTGTTGATGGACTACATTTTCTAAGCACTCTCCCAATGAATCTCAACCTGGTACCCGCCTTACCAACAATTAATTTTATATGATCATTCCACTTCAAATCGTTCCGCACGCATACTCCCAGATATTTTACAGAAGTAACTGCTACCAGTGTTTGTGCCGCTATCACATAATCATACAATAAAGGATCCTTCTTTCTATGTATTCGCAATACATTACATTTGTCTATGTTAAGGGACAGTTGCCACTCCCTGCACCAAGTGCCTATCCGCTGCAGATCTTCCTGCATTTCGCTACAATTTTCTAACGCTGCAACTTCTCTGTATACTACAGCATCATCCGCGAAAAGCCGCATGGAACTTCCGACACTATCTACTAGGTCATTTATATATATTGTGAAAAGCAGTGGTCCCATAACACTCCCCTGTCGCACGTCAGAGGTTACTTTAACGTATGTAGACGTCTCTCCATTGATAACAACATGCTGTGTTCTGTTTGCTAAAAACTCTTCAGTCCAGCCACACAGGTGGTCTGATATTCCGTAGGCTCTTACTTTGTTTATCAGGCACAGTGCGGAACTGTATAGAACGCCTTCTGGAAGTCAAGAAAAATAGCATCTACCTGAGAGCCGGTATCTAATATTTTCTGGGTCTCGTGAACAAATAAAGCGAGTTGGGTCTCACACGATCGCTGTTTACGGAATCCATGTTGATTCCTACAGAGTAGATTCTGGGTTTCCAAAAACGACATGATACTCGTATTATTCGTAGATTATGAAACAGTTCACTTCTCGCCGTTTATGTAAATAAGTGATTACTTACAGATCTTCGCGTTTTTACTTGGCATCTGTGTTTCCTCTCATCTGGTCATCTGCTGGAAGTCGCGCTACTACTCTATTTATGAAACACAAGCATGCTCCTATGTTTCGAACACTTTTCTCCCGACTTTACATTTACTTTGCCCTGCTCGAAACATAGAAACATGCTTAAGGATTGTAAACAGAGCAGTAGTGCGACCTCCAGCAGGTGACCAGATGAGAGGAAACGCAGACGAACTGTAAGTAGTCACTTATTTACATAAAAGGCGAGAAGTGAACTGATTTATAATCTACGAACAATGCGTATTGAAACAAAAAATGGTTCAAATGGCTCTGATCACTATGGGACTTAACATCTATGGTCATCAGTCCCCTAGAACTTCGAACTACTTAAACCTAACTAACCTAAGGACATCACACAACACCCAGTCACCACGTATTAAAACAAAACTGAATCATAACTGTATCATTATGGTTCCACTGATGAAGCCTTAAAGTGAAAAAAAAAAAAAAAAAAAAGACGAGACGCGTCTGGGAGAGCAAAATTCAGTGCAGCAAGAGAAGGCGTTTTTTATTTACTATACAAATAAATTAGCTCTACGTGACAATTAAACACTGATAATTGGAATCCCACAAATACAAAAACCAGAATAAACTGAGAAATACTACAATTAGACAAGTGTTTAGCCTTACAGAATGCGCAGTTAACTATAAAAAGTTCCACTTCCTGGGCTTGCTTAAGTTCAAAACATAACCACACGTCTTCTCAGCCTGTGATAAAGCCTCCAGAATTAAGAGACGAAACAATTGCGAAATAAGCTTGCCTAGAGCCTAGAGCCTATAAAGCAATACTTAGCAAGGATGTAAATGCTTGCCATGAAACACTGCATTCAAACGAGGTTTGGTAATAAAATATGGGACTGCTGCTGTCACAGAATAAGAACACATGTCCATTATATTTCGGACATGCAGCCGCACAAATAAAGTTTCCACCACTGATATTTTGGCCGCGTATCATCCGGCCATCCTCAGAGTGAATCACAAGACTGACGACAAGTTTCTTTTCCCTTCATTGTGTTTCAATGCCCCAACTGGGGCGGGCTGGCAGCAGCAATTGCGCTGCTCTTCAGCCGAAATACGGTAATTATACAAAGAAGACATTTAAAATAACAGAATGGAGAAAATATGGTGTACTTAGATATAGAAACCAGGAACAGTATAGAAGAGAACAGACAAAAAGGGGGTCGACTGTAAAATGGAGATAAAAACAGTAAAAAAATAGCGCACACATAAAACCACACACTGGGACAATCAAAGAACACAAAACGAAGTATGACCGGGGTATAAGAGTATCGACGGACGGCGCAGCACATAACAATCACTAACAGTAACACAATGTACAAGACCAGCACACAATTAAAATCACAGCTCTTGACTGGAGCATAAGTGCATCGACGGACGACGTAGAACATAACAGTCACTAACAGTAACACTGTGTACAACACCAGCACATAATTAAAATCACACTTCTTGACGCGTGGGAGAACAGAATCAAACACAACACCAAAGTAGCACTCTGGTTACGGTGACCTTACTGGGTCCGCCAGGGGCATGAGAGAGTAGGGAAGAAGGGAGGGAGGGGAGGAGAGGGTGGAGAAGGGAAGAACGGAGGGAGGGGAAGAGAGGAGGGTGGGGTTCGCGCCGAAGAGGGCTGAGGAGGGAAATATGTGGGAGGGAAGCAGTGTATGAGGGGGTGCAGGGACCCAAGGGGGGGGGGGAAGGAGGAAAATCTACTCCGGGAGAAGGAGGGGAGAGGGAAAGGTGGACCTCGGGGGGGGGGGGGTGAACAATGCCAGGTTTTGTGTAAGGAAGGGTAGACGTTAGAGTGAAGTTCAAAATATGGGAGGGGGAGGTGCTGGAAATTGCCCTGATGAAGGAGATCGAGGGTGTGGAGGTGGAGAGGCAATGATAGAGGCACAGAAATGGTTGGGGGGGAGAGGAAGAAGGAAAGCAGGGGTTGGGGGGATCAAGCCTGCAGGCAGTGTAAAGGATGCAGAGATGTTGGAGGAAAAGGAGGAGGTGGTGGAAGGGGATGAGGTCACACAGGAGTCGTGTGGGGGAAGGAAGGCAGATATGATAGGCAAGGTGGAGTACGTGGGGTTTGAGGATTTGGATGGCGTTGTAAAAGTGGGCAGGGGCAGAGATCCAGGCAATGCTGGCATAGCATAGGATAGGATGGATGACGGATTTCTGAGTGTGGAGGATGGTGGAAGGATGAAATCCCCATGTCCAGCCAGACATTAGTTTCAGAAGGTGGAGGCTCAAATGGGCTTTCTTCTGGATGGTCAGGAGATGAGGGGGTCCAGGTGAGGTGACGGTTGAGGGTGAGGCCAAGATATCTAAGAGTGGGAGTGAGCTGGATAGGATGACCACAATGGTGAGAAATTGTGGGGATAGACCACAATGGTGAGGTAGAAATTGTGGGGATAGAAGCAGTGGGTGGTGTGGCCTATGATGATTGCCTGCATTTTGGAGGGGTTGATACAAATGAAGCACTGGTTACACCAAGTGGTGAACTGATCAAGGTGGGTTTGGTGGGCGAATTGGGACTGTTGAACTGTAGGACAGCCAGGATGGCGGTGTCATCAGCATATTGGAGGAGAAGGAGGACAGGAGGGGGGGGGGCTTGGGCTTATCGGCAATGTACAGGAGGAGAGGGGAGAGGATGGAGCCCTGGAGGTCTCCAGCAGTGGGATAAAAAATATGGGTGTTGGTGGCATGGAGCGTTACATAGGGAGGACGGCATGAGAGGGAAAAAGCGACCAGTTGGACAAAATTGATAGGCAGGGTGTAGGTTTGGAATTTAAAGAGGAGACTGCAATGCCATATGTGGTCATAGGCATTTTGGAGGTCAACAGAAATAAAAATGGTGGAGTGACAGGAGTTAAGCTGGAGGGAGGGAAAGTGGATGAGGTTAAGTTGTTGGTCTTTGGCGAAGACAGAGGGTTAGAAGCCACGCTGAGTGAGGGGGAAGGAGGTGGTTTTGAGTAAGGTGTTGATGGATACGACTGGAGAATATGGATTCAAAGACCTTACTGAAGACAGAGGTGAGGCAGATGGGACAATGGGAAGAGGCGATGGAAGGGGGTTTTGCGAAATAAGAGGATGCGGGAAGTCTTCCACAGGTTGGGGCAGAAGCTGGTAGAGAGAATGACGCTGGATAAATCAGCAAGGACAGCCAGGAAAGAGAAGGGGCATTCTCTAAGGTGGCGGTAGGCGACACAGTTCTGACCAGGGGCCATGTTGCATTTCGACTGGAGGATAAGTTTAATGTCTTGTACTGTGATGGGAGTGTTGATGTCAGAGGGGCAACTGCCCTAAGTACTGGAGACTAGGAGAGAGGTATCGGAATGTTCCATGATGGTGGGGAAAAGATAATAATCAATGTGGGTATCATCAGGGATGGACGCCACCTCAGAAAGGGGGGGAAGTGAAGTGGTTGGCCTTACTAAGGTAGTCGGGAAGAGATTGGTCGTTATGGAGAAGGGGATAATGGGATGCAGGGTGGGAATCAGTAAGGCGATGGAAGGCGAACCAGTACTTGCAGAAGCTGATAGGGCCAGACCTCTGGCACCAGTCCCGGCGTTTCTTTACTGTAATAAGGTTCTGTATGTGTCGCTGTAGTTGCTGGTGGCATTGGAGTGTATCCCTGTCATGAGTGCGGAGGAAGGAGCGATAGAGGCAGAGGGATTTATGGAGGAGGAGGACAGTCCATGGAGGGAGAGTGGGACAGTGGGGAGGGGTCTTCAGCTGTGAGGGGAGGATGGAGGGAATTGTTGGGGTGGATGGGGGATCGATGGGATGGACAAGGACGTTGGGCGTTTTAGCTTTACACTTGGAATAGGTGGGATGGGGGACACTTCAGGTGTTACAGGAAGGAGGGGTGGCAAGGTTGGGGCTCTTTTTAAGAAATTGGGAGCCCTTGGAATGGGGATTTTGCAGTTGGGGTCAGGTGATCATTGTACATGAGGCAGCAATGGCAGCTGTAGGATTGGGGAGGGGACAGTGTGTGGTGACAGTGGAAAATCAATGCATCGTGGGTGATAAGGTGGTTGGTCGAGGAGGCAGACTCCAGAAAGACTGTCATGAAATAGGTGGGACTGGAGGCATCATGGATACAGCAGGGAGAGCGGATTTTCAGGTCCAGGTGTGACTTCACTTCCACCTCATCCTCCTTGATCACCAGGTTAAGCTTGGTGATCACAGCAGTGTAGGTGGGGGGGGGGGAGGCGATGGGGAGGCTGGGGCTGATGAGGAGAGGAAGAGTGTCAGGGACGTGTGGAGGCCAAACATGATGTGTGGGAATTTACGGAGGAGGTCCATGTGGAAGGGAGGGGGGGGGGGAAGGGGGACTTGATGAGGCCACAGTCCCAGCAGGGAATCAGCTGGGAGATGGGGCCACCAGGTAGATACTTTCGTATCTCCATGGTGACGGTATGGGTATCAAGGAACTTTGGGTCCAGGGTTGACAGGAAAAAGGTGTGGAGGGTGGGGGCTGGGTTAAGGGTGTCAGGAGGAGGGGTGGTGTCCATGGAGACGATAGTGGGAGCAGGAGGAGGTGATGACTTTTGTGGGGAGTGGCGGGAGCAGAGTAGGCAAAGAGGCGTGTCTGTGGTTTTATGGAGACTGTAGGCTGGGAGGAGGAGAGAAAGACGAGGAGGAGATGGAGGTGGCAGGCAGAAAGTCCTGTAGGTGCCAGGAAAAGCAGCTGGTTCAGTGATGGGGGATTGTGGCCCAGAGTGACGTGATGTGTGCAGGGGACACAGTTGAGGAAGTGGCAGAGTGGGTGAGAGAGGGGAAGCAGACCACCTGAGGGGTGGAAACAGAGGCGGCAAGGGAGTAGATGTGGGGATAAAGGGCAGGGGAGGAGATGGGGAAATAAGTGATTGGGGGGAGGGGAGGCGAGCTATAAGGAGGGAGGCCAGGGGCAGGAATTGACAGTGAAAGAGAGGGAGTGGGAGGTGTAAATGACAGTGGAGGTGGGAAGGCTCATGATGGGCGGACAGACAAACAGCAGGTGGCAGTGACAATGGACAGCGACAGACGCCGCCAGACGGACAGCAGGCGGTGGCGGCAGAGGGAAAGTGGTGGACGGATGGCAGCGGAAGGACAGCAGGCGGCAGCGAGTACCGGGCGGCGGACGGCGGATGAAGGCGAGCACCGGGCGGCGGCGATGGCGCGGATGGCTGATAGTGGCCGGTAGCCAAGCAGGCAGTAAGACGAAACAGGCAGACAGACAAACTAGCAGGTAGGCAGGCAGGCAGGCAGGCGCACAGATAGACAGATGGCAACGGCAACAGCAACAGGCACTTCGAAACTGGAGATCACACCTTTAGGGTACCCTCTCCAGTATCACCTGTCGACATCGAATTGAGGGGATCCAACCCTCGAGATGGACGACAAGATGCGAAGCACGGCCTTATATGCTCCACCATGGCGGTACTGCGCATGCGGGTCACAGATGCTGGTCGGCGGCAAAGAAATACGCTTACACATGCGTCGCCTGTGGCGAAGGCGTACAGACATTCGATTCGCTTATCAATGTATGATCCGTGGCGGTGACACCATGACGACTTCTCTGTAGTTTAATTACCTCAAGAGGCGGATTGCATGCTTTCTCCAAATTAAAAATCTCTATTTCTTAAATTATTAGCTAATCTAATCTCTACAGCTTTCTTGAAGACAGATTCCCAAAATATATGAAGATGGTATCTGTTCTTTCCGATGTGTCCGAAAATAATAAAAAAAATTGCATGGCGCGAGATTCGATCCGGCGACCTTCGGATTACGAACCCAAGCGCTTACTACTGCGCCACGACGCTGTAGAAACTGATTAATCGTAGATAGTATTTCACCACAACGGTTTCTTTTAACTGTCGATTTTCTCGACAACGGCTGAGAAGTGCATCTTGGTGCTTTGCCACATTACACCTCTGGCCATGAGCTTTTATTATGCGCAGTATGAATCGAATCTGAATTTCACAATTGGCGGCCTCCCCTTGTAAGAGAACCAGTCCTGCAAATTTTGGGACAGCTCCATGGTCCCGACACTTCAGTAAGAAACTCAAGGAGCTTAATAGTCTTGCTCTCTGATGTCGTAATTTGTCCAAACTATGGACCCATCAAACCATCTCCTCCCGAAGAGGTACTTGATGTGCATTTTCAACTTCTCGCGGCGTAATAAATACTCCATTAAGTCAGCTGTGGCCGAACACTGTATTGATACAGGGCATTTCAGTGATGTGAAGATTTTAATATCCACCTCTTCCTTTTGGGATACTGTCATCAAGAAGCTATAGAGATTAGATTGTTGTTGAAGTTGTTGTGGTCCTCAGTCCTGAGACTGGTTTGATGCAGCTCTCCATGCTACTCTATCCTGTGCAAGCTTCTTCATCTCCCAGTACCTACTGCAGCCTACATCCTTCTGAAACTGCTTAGTGTATTCATCTCTTGGTCTCCCTCTACGATTTTTACCCTCCACGCTGCCCTCCAATATTAAATTGGTGATCCCTCGATGTCTCAGAACATGTCCTACCACCCGATCCCCTCTTCTAATCAAGTTATGCCACAAGCTCCTCTTCTCAATTCTATTCAATACCTCCTCATTAGTTATGTGATCTTTCCATCTAATCTTAAGCATTATTCTGAGCAACACATTTCGAAAGCTTCTATTCTCTTCTTGTCTAAACTATTTATCGTCCATGTTTAACTTACATACATGGCTACACTCCATACAAATACTTTCAGAAACGACTTCCTGACATTTAAAACTATACTAGATGTTAACAAATTTTTCTTCTTCAGAAACACTTTCCTTCCCATTGCCAGTATACATTTTATATCCTCTCTACTTCAACCATAATCAGTTATTTTGCTCCCCAAATAGCAAAACTCCTTTACTACTTTAAGTGTCTCATTTCCTAATGTATTTCCCTCAGCATCACCGAACTTAATTTGACTACATTCCATTGTCCTCGTTTTGCTTTTGTTGATGTTCATCTTATACCCTCCTTTCCAGACACTGTCCATTCTGTTCTACTGCTCTTCCAAGTCCTTTGCTGTCTCTGACAGAATTACAATTTCATCGGCGAACCTCAAAGTTTTAATTTCTTCTCCATGGATTTTAATAACTACTCCGAACTTTTCTTTTGTTTCCTTTATTGATTGCTCAATATACAGATTGAATAACATCGGGTATAGGCTACAACCCTATCTCACTCCCTTCCCAACCACTGCTTCCCTTTCATGTCCCTCGACTCTTATAATTGCCATTTGGTGTCTGTACAAATTGTAAATAGCCTTTCGCTCCCTGTATTTTACCCCTGCCACCTTCAGAATTTGAAAGAGAGTATTCCAATCAACATTGTAAAAAGCTTCCTCTAAGTCTACAAATGCTAGAAACTTAGGTTGGCGTTTCCTTAATCTTTCTTCTAAGATAAGTCGTAGGGTCAGTATTGCCTCACGTGTTCCAGCATTTGTACGGAAAGCAAACTGGTATTCCCCGAGGTCGGCTTCTGAGATTAGATTAACTAATAATTTAATAAATAGAGATAATGGTTTTAATTTGGACAGAGCATGCAATCCGGCTCTTGGAATAATTAAACTGCAGAGAAGTCGTCATGGTGTCACCGCCACAGATCATACATTGATAAGCGAATCGAATGCCTGTACGCCTTCGCCATAGGCGGTGCATGTGTAAGCGTATTTCTTTGCCACCGACCAGCATCTGTGACCCACATGCGCAGTACCGCCGTGGTGGAGCATATAAGGCCGCGCTTCGCATCTTGTCGTCTGTTCTGTGAATCACTCTGAGGATGGACGGACGATACGTGGCCGAAATATCAGTAGAGGAAATTTTATTTGAGCGGCTGCATTCCCGAAATTTAAGGGAATTTTCATTACGTGGCGAGAAGTTGAAAATACACATCAAGTACACATGTGCCTAAGAAAAAGGACCAATAGCTAAGAAGTGTGAATGAAGCCTCCTCAATCGAATGGGGCATCTTTGGTGCAAATCACTATGGTCGTGGCCTTTGTTTAAGAGCTTTTTTAGTTTTGCCAGAACAGTGATAAGTGTAATAGCAGAGCAACGAACTGTCATGATGTTTCATGTAAAACTTTGAGATACTGCTGCTGAAACGTGTTACTAAAATAAGTGTATGGCAAGGACTATTTGTCACGTACGCGAGTTTCTGAGAGGTTCAGGCGTTTCCAAATGAACAGGATGACACTTAAGGTGACTCACACTCGGGACTCCTTCTACATTAAAAACGGATGAAAACGGTTGGAAAGGATGTAATCTGATTCCATCTGACCATCGGTTGAGTATTCGGTCGGTTGCTGAAATTGTAGGTATCAGCAAAGGATGCATTAGGCAAATTTTACGTAACAAATTTGAAATGAGAAAAGTGTGTGCGAAACTCGTGCCGAAAATTCTCACGATCTAACAAAAAGAAGCTCGTGAAAATGTTTGTACTTACACTTTGAATACCAATGAAAATAATCCCAATTTCTTAGAAAGAGTGACAACTAGAGACCGGATTATGTGCGTCATAAAAACCTTAAAATAAGCATGAAAATACTAATGAAAAATGCATAAAGTGCATGAACATTTTCGAAATGTGCAAGATCAAGTAATAAAGAATCATGGTAGTTACTGCGTGCATTATATCGCAAAGTCGAACCTGTGCATATTAGTCAACGTTGAAGAGCCCCGGCCACGCGAAAAATACGTACATTTAGAAGGCTGATATCATTTTCTAAATACTTCCTAGTAGAGGCTAGGGAGGGGGCCTTTCTGGGATTATTTTCTAAAAATTTGCAAAGTCAAGACGCATACCGTGTTTCAAGAGTTTTCCTTCTTTGCTTTTGTCGTCGGTAACAAGCAGATGTGATACGAGTGAGTCACAGTGAAACAATCGATATGTACAGAGCCAATTTCGAGATATATCCCACGAAGCAACATACAATCATTCATTTTTTGACAGCGTTAACTTTTGTTTAATACTATTGGACCAAAGCATCATTTACCATTTGTTCTACATTTTTCTACTATTGTAAACGTAAACGACCTAGTACTGTTCCAAATGTTCAGTAGTAAGATTGAGTCTTCGATCACTCAGAACATTTTTATAAGCAGAAAAGGACCTTTCTGCATCAACAATGGTAACTGGGCCATATTAGAATTTGGGTGCTATGTTGGCACTTACTGTTTCTCGTAAAAGTTCACCCGTCCCATTAACTATCAATTTGGTCAAGGTTTCAAAGCCGAGGTTATTGCTTAAAATGCCTTCAAATGTTTTTTAAGTTTTCTTGGGAATACCTCCGGCAATGAGGTGGCCAAGAGAATAATTTTATTCATTAACTGAATAGATTCATTCAACGCCAAATCTTGAGTTTCAAGCTTTTTAGTACTTGCAGGAATATGGGAAAAATGAGTGCTAATCACAGCAATGTGTTTTTAAATACTGGAATCATTAGAAGCTTCCTTGCACTGCCAAAGCCCCTGCACTATCGAAGTAGTTTACCACCCCTCTAATGGCCTCTAAATATTCATTGTAAAACTATACAGCTTCGACCCATGGACCCCAACGAGTTACCACTGGTTCGGGAGCTAAAGGTACAATTGGTAGTTTTTCTTTGTAGGTCTTGATGCATGCAGGAGCCCTTAGAAACACTTTCTTTGTGGACGAAATCAATTCATTTACATTCACAAACGTGGAACGTACTTCTTCAGCAATGCAATATACTCCATAATCAAAGGCACGTCACATGAACCAAATTGGGATAAAATACTCGGATGGCATTCCTTGCTTTGATCGTATAGGAAGCAGCATCTGAAATAAACACAAACACCATTTTATCTGCAGAAGATTCTGGAAATATTTTTCTAATATCCTCATTCACAAATCTGAATCATAGAATTATTTACTTTTTCAAATTCTTTGCAGTTCGCTAAATTTTGAAGAAGAAGGCTCTTCTTTTAAACCATCAACAATTAAATTTGGAATGTAACGGCCACACGTGTCTGTAATTTTGGGGTGTGCGTACTGTAAGACCTTCGGTACACACACCATCAGATTATTTGACTTGTCACTCTAACGAAGTAGGGGAGTGTCAGCAATATGTCTCGTAGTCTTATTGCGGCGTGTTTATCTTCTGCCGTTAGGTCAGACGATAGAAATGCCACTTGCACACTTAGAGTAGCAGATTGACAGTGACCAACTTTAAACAGAACTTGGTTAATTTCCACACACATTTATTAAAATGGTAACAAGCATAAACCTTACGTAACTTCATTCTGGATGCTATTTGTAATTGACAATCTGAAGTGCTTTTGGTCTTGGTACATTAATCTTATTCTCACATATCTTTGATACTTGACAAAGTGTCTATACATTTCTCTTCATGGCTATGTACAGGAATATGATAATCTCATTAGGTGCAGACTGAAACTTGACTATAGACTGGTACAGACTAATGCAGACTGGTACAGACTGGTGCAGACAAATGCAGACTGACTAATCGGAGGTCTGTACACTCGTTATAATACCTTGCACGTTCAGGTATCACTGCGCGAGTGTGATCCGTGAGGAGAAAAGGTTCTACGTTAGCAGCAGTTTCATTGGCTGCGTTACGTATTAATACGCGGATCGTCGGAAGTAGAATTTGGTCCGTCTCTAAGGCAGCGCCATCTCGTAGTGCAGAGACGGACGAGCGCTGCGCCTGCTTAGCGGGGTGCACTCTAGTGGGAAATTTGTGTACGCGCTGACTACGCGGAACTATGTACACAACAAATTTCGTCAGCTGAAATCCAGATAATCCTGTCCTTCAGTTCATTCCGTATTTCTTCCTGAACATTTACATAAATTGACGGTATGTAATTTTTACGCAATGTTGATTCACCTGGAACATTGTTTGCAATGAATGCTTTACATAGATCCATGTTAAACCACCTTTGTTGGTTACCTTTGAACAAATCCGTGCCACTGCAATTTGCTGTTGTCAGAAGTTGTCGTGGTCCTTTATTCTGCGTTCCTGCGATATGAAGACTTGTCTTGACATTCTGATGTACTTGAAACTTTTTTGCACGAAACGTTTTTCTCGCAAACTCGACAATGTAATATAATTGTGTCATTTGTAAATGTTCCAAGATGGTCAGCTATCTACGAAACGACGTTTCTTTTTTCGGGTGGCATGGCGCACAACACGTTATACACTACACGTCGTAAACACTTTCAACTGTGTACAAGTAAGGGGGTAGAATACTAAACTGAAACAATGGACGTGCGACTAAAAGCTTGAGTAGTTTATTTTAATAGTTGCCGACGCCTATGATATGACAGCGGAAGGGATTAACCGGGAGCGCGGGTGCAGGAGCATTGACTCTGTCTGCCTGTTCCTGTTCCTCTTCTGTAATGATTTCGCTAGGCTGTGGCCTCTCGATTAGCGATTGCACGGTCTATCTGTGAGACATCAAAACTAGATCGAGCTAGAGACCGTACGGTTAAATTTTTAAAATATTGTAAACATAGAGCGAAAATTTGCATTGTCCCTAGTTTTTAGTTAAAATATCCAATAACCGGTGAAAAGGAGCCAAATATGCAAAAGCATATGCAACATGCAAATGTCTGTACTGTACTTCGGTCTGTAGTACAAAATATGACGAATCTTGGCTTTTCAGTTACTATACAGAAACTGAGCACCATTCCGTGCTTTGGAAGGGCCACAGACAGCGAAGAAAGCTCCAATTAGCGGATAAAGATTCAAAGCAGATTTTTTTTCGACATTCGTGGAATTGCGTACCTTCACTGGGATCCTAAAGGTTAAAAATGTTTGTCAAGATTACTATCTTTAGTAGTTGCTCAGTTCCGTGAGAAAATAAGAAAGAAAGTCGCGAGTTGTGGAAGAACGAGTCATGGGTTCTGCACCAAGGCAACGCACCGACTCTTACTGTATTGTCTGTTAAGAGATTTCTAATGAAGCGTAACATCCCAGTGTTAGACCACCCACCTTCCGTGCCTGACCTACCCTATGTAACTTATCTATTCCCAAAGATCACATCTGTATTAAGAGGAAACAGTGAAAGTAAAAGCCGCACACGCTGTCAAGGAGCTCACAGAGGCTGACTATCAGCATGGTTTCCGTCAACGGAAAACGCGTGTGGAGCATTGTAGGGATAGAAGAGCAGTACTATGAGAGCGAGAAAAATACTAGCTTAGAGAGTACTGGACCAGATTTGTAAGTGTTTCCACGACTTCATAGAAAACAATACATCATTCTTAACAACACTTAACAGGACTCAGATGCGACGGAAGATTCATAAGCGCATTAAAAATGTGATACAAGCCCATTTTAGTTACAACTTAAAATCAGGGGGTCAAGTACACCTGAGTCCCAACAAAATAAAAAATTAATTCCAAAATTTTTCAGAAAATTGTCTTTTATCATCGTAGTAAGCTACGAATACAAGAAGAAGTAGACAAAAAGCAAACAATGAATTGTTTTAAGGAGTTTGTTCTAACTTTTCGATACAATGTTAAAATTTTTCACAAAATTAACCTTTAATATTACAACAAGCAACGAATACTATAAGAACTTGGCAAAAAGTAAACAATCACCTGTTCTGAGATGATTTCCTTTTGGATGCACTGGGAGATACAATTTTCAGCGATCCATCATTCCGTGAGATAATACTTGAAATCAATTTCTCACTTAGCCATCCATAACGTCGAAACTTCTATAGCTCACGATGTCCAAAATAAATTATATTCCTAAATAATGCTCAAAAATGGGTGTAAAATTTAAGAAATTTTTGTCAATATCGCGTACTGCCCTCGTTGTTTTCATTTCGAAATCAACCATAAAAGCAGCAGTACGAACTGAAAGTTATTCTACAGGAACTTGGGATTTAGTTACCTTCACTGTCAGTGAACTCAGTATGATCTGTATAAAAATACCACTTGTCACAATCTGCTACAATCACGTAGCACAATCTCTTGCTTTTGACGCCTCAACTGGCTACTGCAGTGCACTGCATTCATAGAAATACATCGGTGCACCGCTAGATGTCTCTCGTGCAGTAGCTTCGGTGGCTTCGTGGGAGGGACGCTAGTAAAAGATAATAATAAAAACAATAGTCATAAAAGCGGTTTCTGGCAGAAAACATTGGTAAAAGACGACACTGGTCGTTTTGAAGAGCTCCAGACTGTGCAGAGCTCGTAACGATCGGTCGTGGGCCCCTCTATCCCTAAGCTAAGTCATGGCAGTGAAATGTTGTATATATTATAGTTGGTTTATGATACCAGTGCAGAATGACTTGTGCTGACCGATTTGCGCCTTGTTGTGGTAAAACGCTTTGTCAAACAGTTTTATGAGGAACAGAGTACCATTCGTAAAATGTAACACGACACGAGGAGGGTTTAAAAAAAAAAAAAAAAAAAAAGAGCGGTGATGCAGACAAATGACACGGCTTGTCAACGACATTAGCTGCTGTCGTTGAATGCAGGTCCATCTGAACTAGTTTTAGAGTGTAAGTTATAAAGGGAACTGCAAGCATTGGGCATATATATGATCACCATCCAAAATACGTTAAGGGAGCACACTGGTTGCGTTGGAGCGTTGGAGCGTTGAAGAATAGGTGGTGTACAATTGGCACCAATCGGTTATGTCGCAAAGGTCGTTTCTCACAACAGCTCATACTGAGGTGACGAAAGTAATGGGATAGCACATACTCACATGGAGGTAGTATTGCCTACGGAAGGTGAAGAGGGCAGTGTATTGGCGAAGCTGTCATTTGAACTCAGATGATTCACGTGCAAAGGTGTGGAACGAGATTATGACCGCACGACGGAAATTAAAAGACGTGGAATGGTAGTTAGAGCTAGAGGCATGCGACATTCCATTCCGGAGATCGTTAAGGAATTTAGTATTCAGAGATTTACAGTGTCAAGAATGTGTCGATAATCACATTTCATGCATTACCTCTCGCCACGGAAAATGCAGTGGCTGAAGGACTACACGACCGATGGCAGCGGCGTTTGTACAGAGTTGTCAGTGCCAACGGACAAGCAAAATTGCGTGAAATAACTGCAGAAATCAATGTGAGACGTACGACTACCGAATCCTTTAGGACAGTGCGGCTAAATTTGGCGTCGATGAGCTATGGCAGCGGATGACTTACGTGAGTACCTTTGCTAGCAGCACGACATCGCCTGCAGCGCTTCTCATGGACCCGTTACCGTATCTGTTGGATCCTAGACGAGAGGAAAACCGTGGCCTGGTGGGATGAGTCAGAGTTCACTTAGTAACAGCTGATGGTAGGGTTCGAGTGTTGGGCAGATCTCATCAAGCCATGGATCCAAGTTGTCAACAAGGTAGTGTGCAAGCTGATGGGGGCTCTGTAATGGTGTGGGCTGTGATTAAATGGTATGGACTGGGTCCTCTGGACAAACAGAACTGATTATTGGCTGGAAATGTTTATGTTTGGCTACTTGGAGACCATTGGTAGCCATTCATGAACTTCATGTTTCCTAACGTATCACTGGGCTACAACTGTTCACTAATGGTTTGAAGAACATGCTGGACAATTTGAGTGATTGAATTGGTCGACCAGACCATCCGACGTGAGTTTCATCGAACATTTATGGGACATAAGCGAGAGGTTAAGTCGCGCAGAAAATCCTGCGCTGCAACACTTCACAAATTATGGACGGCTTTAGAGACAACATGGCTCAGTATTTCTACAGGGGACTAACAACTTCTTGTTGAATCCATGACACGTCAAATTACTACACTACGTCAGGCGAAAGGAGGTCCGTCACGGTGTTGCAAGTTACCCCATGACTTTTGTCAACTCAATGCATAACTGCTTATTTTCACATGTCAGACCTCATAAAAGCTGTACAGAAGTTGACTGGACCTATGCAGTGTGGTCCAATCCGTCACGACGTTGCTTGTTTTTAAGTTACACTATTTATCGAAAGCACCAACCCCATAGCTACGCTAATAACCCATAGTGTTCATTGTTCTTATCGGAAATATTTCTGTGATCTTTTACAGGTGTTTCCTGACCCTAACTTGGACCCATTCATTTGGGTTAGTGTAAACGTTAACCAAGATTTCATTTTCAACAATCTAGGTTATCGGGCGTGGCCTTTTCTGCTACATTTTGATCAGTATTCTGTGAGCACTCATAACTGGGCAACAGGGCTCGACTGACATACATGCAGGTACCCGGTCACACCCTGGTTGGCCTGCTAAATCAACTGATCCCATATAAAAAGTTTGAGACTGTTTGGATGAAACAGCAAGTGCAGCGGTGAGTGATCCAGTGGGACGCTAATGAAGCTTGATTCGCTCGACATTAATTTATTGACGATAGTTGTTCCTGGTGCCACCGTGCTTAGTCCGCACTGCTTGAAGGCGAGAAATGGTACGTCAGTGCTCAACAAGGAACTTTCTGAGTGCAGGTCACTACGATTAGTGGGGGACGTGCATTCCTGATGTCCAGGGTGGTTGTGGACGTCTGTCGGAATATCAACACTCTCGATGGAGGAAGCTGCTCTTAGGCTCGATACCAGAATGATGCATTCCCTTTTAGTCGGTTGTCGAGATGGCTTGAAGGTGGAAGATTCAACAGTAACACGACGGATAGCTCGAGTGGCGGTCCGAGCGCACAGCCAGTAAGATGGTACTTGTATCGCTCCAATGGTGGCGACATAGGCATCCAGCACCAACGTTGAACAGCTTTCTGATGAGTGGATCGGTTGTTCATCAACAAAAGAGTGGACCTGGCCCCCATCCTCAGCCTCTGGATCGCGCTGGGCGGCGTCGTAGACACACCACCCTCACACGCACTCCGTCCAGTCTGCAGCTATCGCAATCCTTACACATCATTCTTGCGCACGGCTTAAGAAGAGGCTCCATATTGCCGTGGAAGCCCTCTCATAACGACAGACAATCCAAAGAGTGTCAGAGAAGCTGACGACCGATAGATCGAAAAGGAACATATCAGTTGGCTTCAGTTTGATATGGCAAGGATTAAAAGCTTCTATTCGAGTTAAAAGTAGGTCTTTGTGTACTTCTGCCCCTAATAATCTCCTTTGTAGCAGCCCTATTGTCAGAAAATCAAGAGACTGGGTTCCTAATTAGGTGGAATTAAATTTTATGTGTGTCTGTGCCTCGCGAATACTCCATCACAGACGCTTAGGGGGCATCCAGTGTGGGTACTAGGCCGAACAGGTTATTGTGTTTACTGTAGAATAAAATACTCATACTCTGTTGAGTGGCAGACGGAGCCGTTTCCTTACAACTCCCCGCTGAACCTGACGTCTGTGTTAATGGAGCTGGCAGTAGAGGAGCAGGTCAGAGCGCCAGCGAACTAACTCATTGTGCCGCCGACGCAGCTTGCTAACGCGTGTCGAGTTTGCGCATCCCGCCGCAATAGTGGGCGGCGCTGGGAAACCTGCTGCTGCAGACAGCCCCCGGGGAACTTCGCTTGGGTTCCACTTGCCTTCTGGGCGCCGCCCCCGAGGCCGCTGCATACCAAGTAGTCGGCAGTAATTGCGTGTTCTGGCCGGGAGCCCGACACTCAATAGCTTCGACGTCGCCCGTCTTCATTAGGCACGTGCCGCTCTTAAAACGGCGCCCGAGGCTCCTTAGTCTTAACTGCAGTTTCGCGGCGGCCTTCTTAGGCTCTCATCGTGTTCCCGCCACATTTTCGGGTCATCATGTGTAACTAGGGAAATTTACCGTGCCTACCCTCCTCCTATGTCGCTTACGTAACGGAGCTAAGGACTGCGTCCGCTGGAAGTATACGGCTATGTCACTCTGTATCGTTTATCTTATTCTTCTCCTACAGAAACGGCGAAGTAATTATCACTATAGGATGTTTCGAAAACATTCATCCCATTTCGTGATACACACCGCTGACAGAGGTGCTGCAATGTTTAGCGCACTGGACTCGCTTTCCAGATCACGACAGTTGACATGCGCGTCCACCCACTCAGAATTATGTTTCCCGCAATCCACTAAAGCGCTACAGGCGTACACCGGGATACTTCCTTTGAAAGGGCACGACCAATTTCCTAAGTAATTCTTCAAACAGCCCGAGCTCGTGTTCCGACTCTAATTACCTCGATGTCGACAGGAAGTTAAATCCTAATCTACCTTCCTTTTAAAATATACACTGAAAGGTGGACAGATTTAGATGGAATGGACATTTAGTTTTGGAAAGTTTCTGAAAAAGTGGATATTTCATATCACGTGAGCGAAGAAATCGCGTGTGACATCTGTGGAGTAATCGACTTATGGCAGTGACAGTAATATCTCTGAAATGGCGCATCTTTGGCTCATTTGTAGAGCAGGGAGTTGTCGAGTGTTGGACATGGAGTAAGCTTTCAGGACTTTTAGAGTAGCGCATGTTGGAGGAGGATTTTGCTGAAGAAAACTGTTAAGAATTATTAATCTGAATGAAGGATTTACAGACACAGTATTTATGGAACAGAGAGAATGGATTTGCATCATGCATATTTTTTTAACTTATTTTTATCCAATTTTAACCAATTTTCGCTGGCGCGTACTCATAATGTTAGTGATTCTTGCAACAGAACAGTCCACTTTCCCACGTCATTAAGGTCAATGCACTTTAATTCATTTCAATTTGTATAATCGTAAAAGCATTGCCTTTTAAGATTTTTCTGAAGAAAGTAAAGTTTTTAGTTTTCTGTGTGTTTTATGTTCTTGTGAAATAAGAGATTAAAATACACCATTGTCGTTATAACGAACAGATTACTATTTTCAAGTGAGAAATTTTTTTTAGTAACAGAAAATCATCCCAATCTTTCTCCCAGTAGTTCTGTTTTACTTGGGCATATTTTAGCTGGCGTGAGTTCTTCATACTGTGCTGTTGCTGGTGATTAATCTGTAATTTTTGTGGTGAGATTATTTTTGTATTTTGTTGGTTCTTTCGTTTCTTATCTCCCATTTCCAATGCGCAAATTCTAAGCATTTTCTTTGTGATTCAGATTTTTAATGGGCTAGTGAACAGAGCGTGTTTCACAGTCTTACTACGTAATTACAGTGTTTCAATATTTTTGGACAGTGTACATTTTGATTTTGGTAGTGGTTTTTGAGTAACAGTTTTGATTTAATTTCCTGTACAGTGAACGCCAGTTAGCTTTGTCTTCATGTAAATGTGCGCAATGAGAGTAGTAATTTCAGTTCAGCCTTTTTATAACAGAGGGCAGTACATTCAGTTTCGAGTAAAAAGCAGGCAAACTTTTGAATGCTCTATAACGAACGAAGCATCGTGTCAGAGCAAATAACTTTAGACACCAACTGACATAAAAAATGCAGTATCCAGAAGACATGGTCGGATCTCTATGTAACTTCGTACACGTACACGCCATCAATAGGTTTGTAAATCTACACTTGCATGCTACACAGTTCAATATATATGGTACCTATTCAAAAGGCGCCAAGGTTTGGATGTCTTCATTCGTTTTTTCCGTAGGGGCTTGAAGATAACACTACTGTAGTGCCGAAACTGGTAGCGAAATAATATCAATTTTTAGGATGAATTACGGCTATTGTCATCCTTTTTCTACACATTATTGATCAGCAGCAGTCCCACATCCACCTCAATATGATCGATCTCCAAAACTCGAGTTGATTATTGTTGTTCGTGTTCAGTGTTGTTACCAGGTATAGTAGGGTAAATAACGGGCGTGAACAACGCCAGATGTTGAAAGATCACTACGAACGACTCCAAGATGCACCGTAATCGTGTGAGACTGCTTTATCAGGAACTGACAGAGTTGAAGGGAGCCTCATTGTGGGTATCCATTGTCCTACTGGCCCAGTGCATCTACATATATACACCGCTAGCCACCAAGCGATGTGTGGCGGAGGGCAAAATTCGCGCCAAAGTCATATGTCCCCCCTATATTGCATTCGTGGATCGCGCGTGAGGAAAACGACTGTCTGAACGCCCAAGTAAGAGCTCTAATTTCCCTTACCTTTCAGTGGTGATCATTGCGTGATTTGAAAGTTGGTGGTAATAATATATGCTCTACATCCTTGGCGAAGATCAGATTTCGGAATTTAGTGAGCAGCCCCTTCCGTTTAGCGCGTTATCTATCTACAAGTGTGTCCCACTTCAAACTTTCTATGAGATTTGTAACGCTCTTGCGATGGCGAAATGTACTAGTCACGAATCTTTCCACTCTTCGTTGGACATTCTCAATCTCTTGAATCAGACCTATCTGGTAAGGGTACCATACAGACGAACAGTACTCTAAGACTGGACGAGTTAACGTATTGTAAGCAATTTTCTTTGTTGAAGGACTGCATCGTTTCAGGATTCCACCAATAAACCGCAAACTAGAGTTGTCCTTGCCCGTTACTTGCGTAATCTGATACGTGTTCATAATTGTGAGGCATTCGAATGTGACAGTGGCCCGATGTTGAACTGCAGTGGAAGGTCATCAAGATCCCGTTCGACCAAATCTGACTAGTATACGCGATTCCTGCCGTATTGTCCACTAAACACATAGTAATCCCACCACATCTGACTGTCGTCCGAGAACAAGTAATGGCCTCAGAATGAGATTTTCACTCTGCAGCGGAGTGTGCGCTGATATGAAACTTCCTGGCGGATTAAAACTGTGTGCCCGACCGAGACTCGAACTCGGGACCCTTGCCTTTCGCGGGCAAGTGCTCTACCAACTGAGCTACCGAAGCACGACTCACGCCCGGCACTCACAGCTTTACTTCCGCCAGTACCTCGTCTCCTACCTTCCAAACTTTACAGAAGCACCCCTGCGAACCTTGCAGAAATAGCACTCCTGAAAGAAAGGATATTGCGGAGACATGGCTTAGCCACAGCCTGGGGGATGTTTCCAGAATGAGATTTTCACTCTGCAGCGGAGTGTGCGCTGATATGAAACTTCCTGGCAGATTAAAACTGTGTGCCCGACCGAGACTCGAACTCGGGACCCTTGCCTTTCGCGGGCAAGTGCTCTACCAACTGAGCTACCGAAGCACGACTCACGCCCGGCACTCACAGCTTTACTTCCGCCAGTACCTCGTCTCCTACCTTCCAAACTTTACAGAAGCTCTCCTGCGAACCTTGCAGGACTAGCACCCAAGACGGAAAATGTGTGGGACCAGCTCAGATGTCAAATCATTCCTGGTGCTAGTATCCAAAATATGAAAGGCCAGTTAAGAACAATTGCGAGCCAGCTGGTCTGAGAAGGGGATAAGACGGCTTTATGCTATGTTATTACACAGAACCGGTGCAAGCATTCATGTCAGACGGATACAATGTTGTATTGATAAGCGGCCTCGTACTGCTAAGTTCTTAGTAAACAATGACATAACATCACCCATCTTGCCAACTCTTGAAATTTCATTTCCTTTCCTCGTCCCTCCTTCGCTTTTTTATGAAATTGCTTATAAATAAAGATAGGAACTTGATGATTATTTTAACTTATTCGTCTGCACAAAATGTTTCTTTGAGTCTAGCTGCAAGTGGCTGACTTATGTGGTTGCCGGTAAAGGACAACCTGATGCCTTTAGCCCGTTCGTTCATTACTAAATGTGCTTCAAGATGGCGATAACACAGAAACAAAAAGCGGTTTGTGTTCTGTGTTCCAACAGCTCCACTTCATCTGCAGTTGCATGGCGTGATTTTCGTGGAGCGTATTCCACTACTCCTCTTAAATCTCAAGCATTTGACATTGACCTTAGCAGCTTCAAAATGCTGGTTGTTTGTGTGAGGGGAAATCTACAGGTAGACCCATGTACTCATTCAAGGCAAGAAGCGAATTCTGCACAGTTTTACGCGTATTCAAGAGGAGTCTAATCTTAGTGACAGACGAGAAGAGTCAATCCTTATGTATCTGACTAGTGTTGCTACAAGCCCGTTGTGATGGCGTGGAGTACAGTGAATTCATTCTGGGCATGGAGGCTGAAGGTAACTACTTCCTTTCACGGTTAGTGCTCAGCGATTTTATTTATTTATCGTGTCAGAAGCAAACTAAAAAAAAAATCCAATATTAGATACATTACTAAATACATACATACATTATGGTTTATAAATTAAACTAGTCAAGAATGAAATAAATGATTAGACACAGATTGTGTTGTCAAACGTAAGGTAATTTTAATCTATACGTGGATGCCCAAAAATTTGCAACGTCCAGTGCACTTTGTGTAGCGTTTACGAGGTCCTCCATGGTGCACACAGTTGAAGGTAATGTGCATTGTAGTAGATGTGTTGATGTCTGCACGGCAGCTCCGCAGTCACACTGGAGAGAGTCCACCTGGAAGCCCTACCTCTCCAGATTACTCTTGGATCTTGTGACAGTAGAACACATCCGGTTGAGTGATTTCCATGTGGACCATTTCTCTGTGTGGCCTGGGGGAAGAACTTCTTGCGGAATCAGCCACTCCTCCAGATGCTGGCATCTGACCTGCCATCTCTTCTCCCGGTGTTGATGTGGAGCGTCAGCGAGTGGTTCTGTACTGTGAAGGAAGCTCTTTCTAGACACAAGTCTTTGCTGTGCCGGTTGGTGGCCATGTAGTGGGTGGGCTTCGGATGTTAATGCCTTCTTCATTTCACTCCGTGCTGCTGTATCTCTTGGGATGTCCGGGGGGGCTATGCCGGATAAGCAGTACCGTTTTTACACAGGTGTGGCTCTTAGACAACCCGTAGTGATACGACATGTCTCATTCAGAGCAACATCAACTTTCTTTGTATGTGTGGATCTGCACCATACTGGGCAAGCGTACTCAGCTGCAGAGTATCAGAGGGCTAATGCGGATGTGCGCACTGTGTCTGGCTGTGCTCCCCATGTTGTTCCAGTCAGCTTCCTAACCACATTGTTCCTGGCAGCCACTTTTTGCTTTGTTTTTAAGCAGTGTTCCTTATATGTAAGAGCACGGTCCAGAGTGACTCCGATGTATTTTGGAGTCTTGTAGTGTTCTAAAGAGGTTCCTTCCCAATCTATCTGCAAGGTTCTACTAGCCTGTCTGTTTCGGAGGTGGAAAGCACAGGTCTGGGTCTTAGAAGGATTTGGTTTCAATTGAGTGTCCCTGTAATAGGCAGTTAATTCTTTCAGAGCATCAGTTAGCTTCCGCTCCACCCTCTCAAAGCTGTGATCTTGTGCTGTGATTGCTCAGTCATCTGCATATATGAAGCTTTCTGTTCCCGCTGGTAATGTCTGGTCATTAGTGTACATATTGAAGAGGGTGAGTGCCAGTACACTGCCCTGTGACAACCCATTTTCCTGCTGCCTCCATCTGCTTCTTTGTCCTTGATATTCCACAAAATATCTTAGGTTCTGCAGAAGATTTCTAATTAGACAGGTTAGTTTGTAGTCCTTGGTGAGGTTGTATAGCTTCAGCAACAAGAGTCTGTGGTTGACAGTGTCGTAGGCGGCTGAAAGATCTACAAACACCGCTCCTGTTATCTGCCGCCTTTGGAAGCCGTCCTCTATATGCTGTGTCAAATTCAGCACCTGTGCTGTGCAGCTCTTCCCTTGTCTGAATCCTGCCTGTTGAGGGATCAGTAATGGTTCTATCATATCTGTAATTCTTTGGAGGATCAACCTTTCCAATGCCTTATGCAGGTGGCATAGGAGGGAGATTGGCCTATAGCTTTTCGGGTCATCCTGGTCTTTCCCTGGTTTATGTAATGCTATAATTTTTGCTTTGCGCCAAGATTTTGGTATCTTGCCGCTCTTGACACAATTATTCATTAGCTCGAGTAGCCAGCACTTTGCGCCTGGACCAAAGTTCTTGATCTGTTCACTTCTTATGTCATCTACCCCTGCTGCTTTTCCGACTTTGCACTTATTTAGAGCTGAGTCGAGCTCATTCAAACTGAATGGTCGAGACAGAGTGTTTCCCTCTTGTTCGGGCTCCCTTTCCAGGGTTCGTCTCCCGATTTTACTGGTATGGTCAGGTTTACCATTTTTCAAAAGCTGGTGTGCGATCTGGTCTGCCTTCACATTTGTATGCTTATTGGGCTGGGAGGGATCATTGTTAAGGTGTCGTAACAATCTCCAGGCCTTTTGACTATTTCTACTCATCTCACGTTCTGTCATCAGTTTAATCCACTGTTCTCTCTTCTCCTCAGAGATTGAGGAGAGAGTATTTTGCGCAGCCAGATAAGTCTCCTCGCTATAAGGGTTTTCTTCATATAGTCGATAGTATCCGTCCAGCAGAGCAACTGTTTCAGGTGTCACACCCTGCAGATACATTGTCCTACACCCTCTTGGAATTGATGCCCGGGAGCAATGATTGACAGTTTGAACAAAGCTGTCATTCTCTTCAGGAGTAGGTCGCACGGACTTAATCTCCTTGTCCAGCATCTTAGCAAATTTTTTCCAATCAGCTTTCTTGAAATTGTATCTCCGTTTGAAATTCAGCTCCTGTGGCCTTATTGCTGGAAGAACTTGACACAGTAGTGGCCTGTGTTACGTCTTTGGTATGGGCGAGCACACTGATTTGGAGCAAAGCTGTGTGATGTCTTCACTCACAAAGAGGAGGTCAGGGTTAAATCCACGTTGCCACCTGCCACTGTTGTAGGAAGGGGGTAGCTTGCTGTCATGTATAAGAGACAACTGGCAGGATTCAGCCCAGGAGAGGACTGCCTCCCCATTTTCGTCATCTTCAGAGTATCCCCACAAATGACTATGGCTGTTAAAGTCACCGATTACTGCAGACGTCATGCTGTTATGGAAGTTCCTGGGTGGTGTGAAGGAAAATGCAGCCGAAGGGGGCTTATACACAGAGGTAACCACGCAGTTACTCAGCTCCACTGAGATGATTTCGACGTTATTTTCTACGGTGCAGTGAGCACTGATTATCTGAAGCCCTGGTCTTACAAATATAGCACTTCCATACTGAGAGTGCGGTGTTTCTGCAGCTAGTTTCATGCCCGGTATTTTTGGTCGTCTCTGTCGCTCATCTCTATGCGTCTCTTGTATACACAGGACGCCGCATTTTTTGTCACGGCATAGGTTGGATAACAGATGTTCTTTGGCTGATGATATGCCTTGAATATTTATAGATACGATAGTTAAAGTTGGCTCTGAGAAGGACCGTTTATTTACTCGCATGTTTGTTTGCTTCTGGTGTGAGAGAATCAGCCGTCTAGGTATACCTAGACGCCCAGGGGACGCCCGGATGTGTAAGGCTTAGTTGTCAGGACACACCCTTCGTGGAGGCTTCTCTCATGTCCCCCAGTGCTCAGCGATGAGGCTGCGTTATATTTAAAGCTAACGGTCACCATGCAACAATACCAGTAACATAACAATCACATACTAGCGAAAAAGTGCGAAAAGTACCGTTCAGATCTTTACGTTTATTGCAGCCTCTCCCGAGAAAAAACTGACGGGTCGTTCTTTTTAGGGAAAAGATAGTTACAGGGATCACGTACCTGCATGTGCTGGAATTTGGCAGCTGACGGTAACAGCATTTTGCAAGAATCAGCTACCTCAACTGTTAATAGAGGCGTACGTGTCTCACTGCACCACGGCTTCCAATGTCACCTGACCTCGATCTTTTTTTTTTTTTTTTTTTTTTTTTAATGTGTGTTTGTGAAAGGCCCCGTCTGCCATCTGACTACCCCTACAACAACTAAGGGTGAGCTACGGTGTCGCATTATAACAGAAGTAAACGCCTTGAGAACATATTAAGAACTTCATATGTACACTATGCAATCAAAAGTATCCGGACACCTGGCTGAAAATGACTTACAATTTCGCGGCGCCCTCAGTCGGTAGTGCTGGAGTTCAGTATGGTGTTGGCCCACCCTTAGCCTTGATGGCAACTTCCACTCTCGCAGGCATACGTTCAATCAGGTGCTGAGAGGTTTCTTGGGGAATGGCTGAACTGAGGAGTATCGATCTCGCTCGGTTAGGTCCGGCACAAAGTCAGCGATCCAAAACATCCCAAATGTGTTCTATAGGATTCAGGTCAGGACTCTGTGCAGGCCAGTCCATTAAGGGGGTGTTATTGTCTTGAAAACACTCCACCACAGACCGTGCATTATGAACAGGTGCTCGATCGTGTTGAAAGATGCAATCGCCATACCCGAATTGCTCTTCGACAGTGGGAAGCAAGAAGGTGCCTAAAACGTCAGTGTATGCCTGTGCTGTGATAGAGCCACGCAAAACAACAAGGGGTGCAAGTTCTCTCCATGAAAAACACGATCACACCGTAACACCCTGTCTCCGAATTTTACTATTGGCTCTACACATGCTGGCAGATGACGTTCACCGGGCGTCTGCCATACCCACAGCTTGCCATCGGTTCGCCACATTGTGTTCATCACTCCACACAATGTTTTTCCACTGTTCAATCGTCCGATGTTTACGCTCCTTACACCAAGCGAGGCGTCGTTTGGCATTTACCGGTTTGATGTGTGGCTTATGAGAAACCACTCGACCATGAAATCCAAGTTTTCTTACCTCCCGCCTAATTGTCATAGTACTTGCAGTGGATCCTGATGCCGTTTGGAATTCCTGTGTGATGGTCTGGATAGATATCTGCCTATTACGCATTACGATTCTCTTCAAATGTCGGCGGCCTCTGTAAGTCAACAGACGACGCCGGCCTGTACGATTTTGTGCTGTACGTGTCCCTTCACCTTTCCTCTTCACTATCACATCAGGAGCGGTGGACCTAGGCATGTTTAGGCGTATGGAAATCTCGCGTACAGACATATGATACAAGTGTCACCCAATCACCTGACCTCAGTTGAAATTCCTTGAGTTCTGCGGAGCACTCCATTCTGCTCTCTCACGATGTCTAATGACTACTGAGGACGGTGATATGGAGTACCTGGCAGTAGGTGGCAGTACAATGCACCTAATATGAAAAACGTATGTTTTTAGTGGTGTCCGGATACTTTTGGTCACATTGGCTCTCTCGCAAAATGATTGGCCATATTTCTATCGTCTGGATGTTTATTGTGCTTCTGGTGGATGCCACATACGACATTGACGTGACATAAATATAAACCTTGGTCATAAACTAATTACACAAAGCTCCTTGAGGAGCAAAAGAATATGGAAATGCCGTGTAGCTAGGGCCTCCAGTCGGGTAGACCGTTCACCAGGTGCAAAGTTTTTGAGTTGACGCCACTTCGGCGACTTGCGTGTCGCTGGGGATGAAATGATGACGATAAGAACAGTCCACCAGTTGAAAAAATCTTCTACCCAGCCGGGAATCAAACCTGGGCCCTTAGGCATGACATTGCGTCGCGCTGACCACTCAACTGCCAGGGGCGGACAGCAAAAGGATTATACAGGGTGACTCGACTGCCCCCTTCGAAATGTTTTTATGCAGCCTGCAGTGTTATACCTGGCCTTCAAAACCCACTCGCGATATTTTCATGTTGTCTCGTTCACTAAGCGCAAGCTGTCAGTCCCACAGAAAAAATTTGTAGAAGCTTTTCTATAGGAAATTTACTTTGATACATTTTCGCTAGAGGTTATAGTTTTCGAGTTATTCAAGAAAAACATACAGAAGTCATCTTCAACTACACTACCACTTTCACACTTAGCCCCATCCGGTCAGGATTTTAATATGTGGTTCATGGCACTCCCTCCGCCACTGTACAAAAAATTTCGATTGCACTAATTACGAGGCCTGTTCAGAAAGTAAGCTCCGATTGATTGCCAAATTGAAACCACAGTGAACATCAGAAATATTTTACTTGTAACAATTAGCTACACCTTTCAGCTACTTCTCTACGTAGTCGCCGTTCTGACTTAGACTTTTGTCATAGCGTTGTACCAACTTTTCAATAGCCTCATCATAGAAGGCAGCCGCCAGTGCTTTCCGCCAATTCTCCACGCTGGCCTACACCTCGTTGTCTGTGTCAAAATGTTGTCTTCAAAGACAGCGGTTCATGTGACCAGAGATGAAACTCAGGGGGAGACAATTGTGGACTGTATTGTGGGTAATCTCACATTTCCATTTGAAAACGATGCAGGAGCATCTTCATTGCCCCTGCAGAATGCGGCTGAGAATTGTCTTGAAGAAGAAACAGCACGACAGTTATGTAATGTTAGCTGCATAGCTTCAGGCGAAATTTCTCACCAGGCCCTCGTACTTGGCGGCAGACACTATTTTCTAGACATCTTTACGCACTTACTGCGGGCCTTATTACGCTACCGGCTAAGCCGAGTACTTACAAATTGTAAAACTGACGTTTGTGTAAATTTTACGTAACTATTTTGTGAATTACACAGCATGAAATAAACAATTATTACTTTACCCTTCAGGCCTGACTACGAAACTACTGTGCTTGTAAGAGTTAAGCTTGGATCGGATTTTCAATGTAATTAGTTAAAAAATTAGTTTTCCTTTCATTACTCTGACGGGCGCGTTAAAAATTATCAATGCTAATGAAATGGTCGACTATACTGGTGACATAAGAGCTCAATCAATAGAGATCTTGCCGAATATTGCGAAAAGGTTGTGTAGTCGGAAATTTTTGTACTGTTTTGGGAGGGAATTCCACGAAGAACATACTTAAAATACTGACTGGTGAGTGATGAGTGTGGGGCTGGTCTATCCACGTACGCTTCAAGGTAACTTCTGTTTGTTTTACTTGAGTAACTCGACAATTGTGGCCGCCAGCGGAAACATACTCCAGTACAAAATTTAACTAGACTGAATTTACTACAAAAGGGTCTTGTTCATTTATTCTGTATGACTAGTAATTTGCGCGTATGGGGCGAGATAGTAAGAACATTTCTCGCATGGTTTTTGAAGGCTAAATATAATGTGGAGGGTAGCATAAAACTATATAGGTAGGGCAGCTGAATCATCCCGTATAGATGAGCCTCTTTCGTGTATTTTAAGGAACAGCTGGTAGGCGTTTTAACACAGCGATCGAATCTCTACCGCCTTCGTTCTGTGCCCGCTGTATTCTGCTATAACGCGTCGCTCAGGTTGAATTTATAGCATAGCAGGCCAACGGACACGGGCCGATTCAGTTCGTCTGCTGCCTCCAGCGGTACGCAGGACACAATAGCCGCCGGCGAAGGAGGGAAAGTCGTGTTCCTAAAGCTGCCGAATAAAGGGCTTTATGGCGCGGAACGGCGGGCAAACACGCCAGTAAAAAATTACTTGTCCGCTCGCGTATGGCAGGGGGTAGTGGTACGGTGCCGCACCAAGTTGCAGGACCAACGTCACGCAGTTGATCCCTTTGTTTTCTGCGTAACTGGAGCCATGTATCTCTAGTCAGACGCCCTCTAAGTGATCGTCGATTTATAGTATCTTTTAGCGACCTACGATTTCCTAAAGAAGCTTAAACCAAGTGATCGTTCTTCGTATCGTCCAACTACGTAAAGAAAGGAGGAGGGACAACGGAAAAGTCTCCATGCTTCTTTGTAAATTCCTTCTTGGCACCAGTACTGTTGGATATATAGCAGATATTGACTTCCGTTACGCTGAACCTATTTATGAAGGTGTAAAATGTATAAGCGCAGATATTTTTATAAGCGGTACCTTAATACGTACACATAACAGTGTTATGCTTATCCATTACGGATATTTTAGAACCGTGACTATATATTAAATGTAAATAAGTTATACACAACTGCAACCAAGTGACTGGTTGCAGTTGTGTATAACTTATTTACATAACAGTGTGTTGGTGGTGTTTCTCTGCATCGAACAGTCTATCCACAAACATGTCGCGAACTTCACTACCTGATGTTTTCTGCACGGTCGTACTGCACTACAAAGTGACCAATACCTGTGAGTATAGAGTAACTGTTTTGCGTACTCGTGTCCACACCATCTGCTGCACAGAGAAAAATAAGCATTGGTGGCTTGCTCTCGCAACTTACACCTGGAGGTACTAACAAACCTAAAATCATATGAGTTGCAATGACTATAATTATTAGCCTGCAAAAGACGTAAATACCGATGTAATGTTGTTCAGTACACCGTCCTTAGTCACCGATAGAACAATTTGAACTTTTATCGGTTCCATCGCGTATAGAGGCGATTTGTGATTACCACAAGAATTTCAAGGGCATTAATTTGTGAACTTCGTGTAACTCATTAAAACTATAGACGCATTATTTCCATATACTTTGGCTACATTTTTGTAACTACGAACTTACAGACCACAAATATCCAAGATTCCAGTAACTAAAGTTCAGAACGTAATTTGTGACGTCCCCATGTTTTAGACTATGCAGGGTGAAACAGAACTCCGTATACAAATTTGTAGCTTTTTACAAGAACTTAAATTTTATGAGACAAAAAGGTCACTTTTAAAAACATCACAGCTGTACCGTTTCCCTGCTACGGATCCATGAAGTTTTTGACGCGAGTGATGTTCAGAGATTGTGTTCATAATACCGTGTTATTATTACTGTTTTAGAGATGTTGCTGAAAATGTCGTCGGTTTACATTCACGCACAGCTGACATTTGCGTCTACGGCTGCAGCTTCACCTAAACGGGGCACATCAGTTAGGGTCCCCTACACCAAAGGCTACATCTCTCTCCACAAAAAGAAACTCTGAGAAGAATAGGTATAAGCTAGAGGGAGAGACAGGTAATATAGTGTATGTACAAGAGCCAAGAGGGAATAATAAGGGTGGACGACCAAGAACTAAGTGCACGGATTAGAATGGTGATATGACAGGGGTGTAGTCTTTCGCCCCTACTCTTCAATTTGCGCTTCGAAGAAGCAATGATGGAAATTATAGAAAGCTTGAGGAGTGGAACCAAAATTCAAGGTGAAAGGATATCAGTGATACAATTCGCTGATAACATTGCTATCCTGAGAGAAAGTGAAGAAGATTTACATCAGCTGCTGAATGCACCGAGAGTAAATTGGAAAAAAACGACGAAAGTAACGAGAAGTAGCAGAAATGAGAACAGAGAGAAACTTAACATCAGGAGTGTTGGTCACGAAGTAGACGAAGTTAAGGAATTCTGTTACCTAGGCATCAAAGTAACCAATGATGGACAGAGCAAGGACATCAAAACCAGACTGGCAGTAGCAGTAAGGGTATCCCTGGCCAAGAGAAGTCTACTAATATCGGCCATAATTTGAGGACGACGATTCTGAAAATGTACGTATGGAGTACAGCGCTGTTTGGTAGTGAAACATGGACTGTGGGAAAACAGAAACAGAAGAGAATCGATGCGTTTGAGATGTGGCGCAACAGACGAATGTTGAAAATTAGGTGGAGTGATAAGTTAAAGCATGAGGAGGTTCTGCACAGAATCGGAGGCGAGAGAAATGTGTGGAAAACACTGACGAGAAGAAGGAACAGGATGATAGGACATCTGTTAAGTCATCAGGGAATGACTTCCATGGTACTAGACGGGTCGCATCAAACCACTCAGAAGACTGAAGAAGGAAAAAAAAAAAAAGGAAATGGGGTCGGTAGAGTGCGGTCACTACGTTACTGGCCCGTCACTCACCGTCTGACAATTGAGGAAAGCACTGTTTATAAGTTCTTTGGCATTAAAAGGAAAGTGTTATAGAGCATCGTCATACTTGTATGATAGCCGTTGCGTGACTGCTAACGGGGCATTGTGTAACATTTGCGGTAGTTGCTCACGGAGGAAGACTAATTTCGTCTATCCAGCGTGTTATGCAGAAAATACCCCCAATCATATACTTGTAAACAGTACCAGCTCACATGCCTATGGAAAATCTCTGTTGATGGTGAAACATACAAGCTACCTTAGGATTTTTCATCTTCCAGGCATGGATGTTGCGGCAGTTGAATATATTCGTTCCCTTGTGAATGCAGCCTCGTCAGTAAATAAAACCCACGTCTGGATAGTGTAGGTAATATTCCACCACTAGGGAACGTCATCAACTAATAGGTTTTGTTCCTTCTGATACTTGAATGGATGCATGTGCATCTCGTGCAGGACTTTTTACCACTGGGCGCGGAGGTATTCAATTAGTTGGCTATCGATCCTGTGCTGGCTGTGCTGTAACACAGCTTTCTCAAACTGAACAGTTCGCTCTGTGTCAGGTCCACCACTATCCCGTCGGTCAGGTATAAGAGAACCTATTTCACTAAGACGGTCACCAAGTCATTGATGTATACAGTCATGGATACGCCGTGTGGCTAGGGCCACCCGTCGGGTAGACCGTTCGCCTGGTGCAAGTCTTTCGAGTTGACACCACTGCGGCGACTTGCGTGTAGCTGGGGATGAAATGATGATGATAAGGACAACACAACACACAGTCTCTGAGCGGAGAACACAGCCGGGAAACGAACCCGGGCCGTTAGGTATGACATTCCGTCGCACTGACCACTCAGCTATCAGAGGCGGACGGCGTCATAACGTTGCAGGCTGAAAAAGGTTCGATAGTTAACGTCTCTTCGTGCGCAGGTGGCAACGACGATACGTGTGGGATTCGACTTCAATCATTTCTAATTAAAACAGGCACACACCTCGCTACTGATGAAAGAGACCGAAATTTGACGTCTATTCGTAATTATAAAACAATAATTACAGGTGCTGCGTTTGAATCTACATGAGGCAAAAATTTTGTGTCTCACCATTCCAGGATCATACTTTTCGCTTCCGCTGATTGCACTTATTGAACAATCCAGTTATGTAGTGGGTTCGAATCCCCATCTGACATAAAATTTACGTCACGTCATTTCAATCCTAAATAAACACTCAATTTGTTAATTGTGAATTAAACCCGTTTTAACATCTTTCGTGCTTATCTCAGAGGAGCTATAAGTTCTGGATAGGATTCCAGATTTGTCACTTGACTTTAGGTTCAGACCTGCCTATTGATGCTGGCTAAATATTAAATATTTCATGCTGCTCTACGCCTAGTCCCCAAAGATGATCGATGCTGTTTTTGAGTCTCGGTGAGGCATGGAAGTTTTAGTTAGCATTAGCTATATGTGGTAAGTTTCAGTCCCAAATATGTGCGTAGCCAGTTGCTCATGAATATTTTACTTCTTTAATTCACTTTTATTTAACTAACAATGGTGTTTAAGTGACTATAGAACTGCACGTAGACCTACGTTTCGGGTATAGCGAAATTACTAGTAATACTCTGTCGATGTTGAGTGCTCCATAGAGCGCTTGACGCTGATAATCGTTATTTCTTTTTTTTACTAAATTCATTAACGGTTTTATACAAAACCATTCGCCAAGCGGACGACGGCAGTTGGCGTAGAACTCTTACGTGACCAGATACTCTCTCAAATACATAAATAAATAAATAAAAATGAGAGAGGTAATATTTTTAAGCGCCACCTCTTGTAATGAATTTAAGTGTAAAAGCGTTAATGAATCATCTATAAAAACGCGTTTACTGATATTTGCAGTGTCGTATTAATTTACACCTAAATTGATTGCCATACAGACCAGCGTTCTTTTGTAGTTGCATGTGGTAACTACTCAATGCAGTCAAATGTCTTTACCGAAAAGAGATTGAGGTCCAGCTAGAAAGGTGCGTTATTTGGGCTGCATGAAAATTAGACGGAACGCTGTTGTTGCAATTTTCCAGCAACATACATTTCCTAGCAAACGCGTTAAGCGTTTCAGATGTTATGACCAGATATTTATTCTTTTAAAATTGTGTCGACTGTTTCCTCTAATGGTAGTCTGTCCGTAGTGACATTTGTGAACATTTATTTATCTTGAAAGGTTGGTACAAATGAACATGCGTATATAACTAGGCACCTACAATAAAATGATTGCGAATACGGAGACGTGACGTATAAGCTGGACCACCGACGTCTTTTCATGGGTGACCGGAAACAATTCGCGGTAATAATTCTCCACCGCATGAAATGGAATCGTGAAAGCTAAAGCGTATACCACGGTGACGTGGTTCGAACGGAGCAGGTAGGTCGTTTATCGAGAAATGGATTTGGAATGCTGTTACACGTCTGTAACAGCAGACTACGTAGTATCGAACACAGTGACAGGAGGGTACACTAGCGCACATTGTGGCCGCAGCGCACGATGACAGCTAATTATTAAACAGGACTCTGTTGGATAATACAGCCAATGTTTATTGGCCGCTGGAAGTCTGAGTTGACAGTTCTGTTGTACGCTTTAGTAGAAATATATTTCCCATTTCGGCTGCTACTGCTGCCCCGAATATAAACTCATCTGACTTCCAATGCGGAACAGAACGCCATCGCTCACATTCTGACAGACAGAACACTAACTCTTCGGACCAACTGCGCTTCACCTGTGTAAGAGAGGGCGCTGATTGTGTGTCAGACACTTCCGTCAATGTTTGGGACAGTACGATACTAAATTTTTAAGTACCGAGGAATGCACTGTTCTAATATTCTAAATGTCTATTGCCCGTCAGTGACTCCAAGGGGCCGACCGGCCGACCGATCATCGTGTCATTCTCTGCCATTGGCATCACTGGAACGGGTGCGCTATGTTAGGAGCGTGGATTCAGCACGTGCTCCCTCTGCCTAAGTCGGCTTCCTAGAACTTAGCCGCTACCTCTCATTCAAGTATGTCACCCCGGGAGTGGAGAGACCTGTCTTGCGTTGTTTTAAATCTTCAGTACGAAATCGTTTCACTGAAACGTACACACATAAATGTTGCGATTTACACAACTATCGTGAGGTTGTTGCAATGTCACGAAGATACTACAGACTGTACTAAATCACTCCTTTCCACATTCGTTTGCTCACTCGGTCAGTCATACGCACTCCTCCAGTAGCGTATGATGAAACGAACTATAAATGATTTAAAACTGGCCACAATTAATTACAGTTGACCAAAACATAATATTTAATTTTGAATTGTTCTCTCTTCAAAAACCAGTTAAAACTACACTTTAATTTAGAACGTCGTACAGTGAAACTCCTTTACACTAAAACTTCAGACAAAATGGAACACAGCTCAAATATACTAAAAGTAAAAAAAAAAGATACACCTTCAACTGTCTTTAATTTTGTACAATTATCGTGTGCAAAATAAAAGACAGCTGAACGGTCCCCCCGAATTTTAACAATCAATTGGCAGCTGAATATCCCCATCTGCAAACATACGCTCGTACATAAAAAAAGATAATAAAAGCCACCAAAAGTTGTTACCCAAATTGGCCTCAAATTGTGATTATTCCGTTTCTCCCGGTGTATTTCTTGCTCGAACAGTCCACCGGTGTACTGGCGGTCCATAGTGTCCAACGGGCACACGTTCGTGATCTGGGCCCTATGGAAGGCACAAGCTCCCAGACTTCCTTACGAATCCGAAGTCCATACATCCGAACACAAAATTCACTAAGGAGACCGAAGCAGAAGGGAGTTTACCATTCCTGAACGTCATGGACGTCACGGTCAAAAGAAGAGCGGATGGCACCCTGGGCCACAGGGTATACAGGAAGAAAACGCACACTGACCTGTATTTGCAGGCGGATAGCTGCAACCACCCTGCACAGAGGATTGGAGCGCGCACCATCTCTGACGCTGAGAGTCTGCCTCAAGAGCTGGAACACCTCAAAACTGTATTCCGGGAAACGGGTACTCGGAATGGCAGATCAGACGCACTATCCGCCCCACCTCTACAGTACAGCGTGTGAAGACTGAAGTCGTCACGGAGAAAGAGATAGTCACTGCCTATATACCGTATACTGGAGCACTATCGGGGAAAATAGGACGAACATTGAGGAAACACCGAGTAGGAACTGTCTTTTGCCCATCAAATAAAACACGAGCATTATTGGGAAGTGTCAAAGACGATCTCGGTTTGTGGAAGGCCGGCATATACTAGATTCCGTGTCAATGTGGACAGACAGTGCGCACCATCAAAGATTGTTGCTGAGAACATTAGAGGCACAGTCGACTTGGGTACCCCAACAAGTCGGCAGTCACAGAACACTGTTTATCCAAAAATCACTAAAATGGGCTAACAACATACCAGGGTCTTGGCACAGGCATCTAGATACTGGGACAGCGTCGTTAGAGAGGCTATCCAAACTCGTATCACGGACGGACTCATCAACCGAGATTGCGGCTACAGCCTCAGTAGGGCATGGGGACCAGCACTGAGTCTGATTAAAAAGACTCTCAGCATAGGAAACTAACGGGCGACTAGGGCGGACGAGGCAATTACACCGACGCCACCACAGACGCCGACGCCAGCGTCTCACCGACCGCTGACACGTGGGCGCGGACCACGGAGAGAACGCATCGCGAGGGGAGGGGATTTAAGATGGCTGCCGCCCTCAGGAGCTCAGTTCGTGAGCTCACCTGATTATGGCGACATGGCTGATCGCCGAAATATTGTGCCTATTGGACACTATGGACCGGCAGTACACCCATGGACTGTTCGAGTAGTCACAATTGATGTACATACGGGTACCAAGAAAAACTGTAAACTTTGGCCGCCGATGGATGAATGTGTCACGCTGTAGAGGAATTTCGCCGTTGAGCTGGCGAGGATAGTAAACAGCGAACATGTCGATATTAGGGGATAATGTGTTCGAGAATTTCCTTCCGTGTACTTAGTTGGACGGTAGCTATGTTCACAGACAGCCGCGTGAATAATATACGCAGATGTTAGCTTTTGAGAGAGGACATGTACGGATTCAGAGGACTCGTTTAGAGTAATCGGCGAACCATTCTACATCTAAATTGTGGTGCCACCGCCAGACACCACACTTGCTAGGTGGTAGCTTTAAATCGGCCGCGGTCCATTAGTACATGTCGGACCCGCGTGTCGCTACTGTCAGTAATTGCAGACCGAGCGCCACCACACGGCAGGTCTCGAGAGACGGACTAGCACTCACCCCAGTTGTACGACGACTTTGCTAGCGACTACACTGACGAAGCCTTTCTCTCATTTGCCGAGAGACAGTTAGAATAGCCTTCAGCTAAGTCCGTGTCTACGACCTAGCAAGGCGCCATTTGTAACATTGCATGTATCTTAAGAGTCTCACTTGATTCGTCAAGAGCGATGTACCACAAGGATGGAATAAAGTTAAGTATTTCCGCAGCTACGTACTTTTCTTTATAGCATTCGTTACGTATCTTTTTCAGACCTCACGCCATCCCTCGTGCGCTTATAGCGTGCATTTCGGCCCCCTCAAACACACTGTGTCGGCGCCTCTGTCGACACAACATAAATATCTAAATAGGAGTCACAGCACTATTTGACAATGCTGGCAGGAATGGGGAACCATCGCTGAACATAACTTCAAGGAGGAAGTAGTCGAGCTACAGTGATTACAGAACGTGAGAACCAATAAATCGACAGAGGTGCACCCGGATTAGTGACTATTATCCGTCCGATACGCAACTGGTGCTGCAGTGACCACAAGGACTATAGGCGGCTCACGAACAAGAGTCTCAGCGCGTCTCGCGCCGACTACCATTGATCGCTGTACAAAAACTTGCCTGCTTGCAGAAGTGTCAGGCACAAATTGGTTCAAATGGCTCTGAGCACTATGGGACTCAACTGCTGTGGTCATAAGTCCCCTAGAACTTAGAACTAGTTAAACCTAACTAACCTAAGGACATCACAAACATCCATGCCCGAGGCAGGATTCGAACCTGCGACCGTAGCGGTCTTGCGGTTCCAGGCTGTCAGGCACAGTCCGCTTGGAATTGACTGGAGTAAAATTGTCTTCACTGATAATTGAATTTGATCAACTATAGATAGCTTAGAACCTAAGACAATGGTACGTCGTTTCTCTTCCTCCCAGAATCTCTTTACGCATTGGCTGGCGGCCTGGCTCTGTTCATTTGACATCAGCCTCCTAGGTTGTGAGTTTTGTTGCCGCACAAGAAATTTTGCACTACTGACGGATTAGTGACTATTATCCATCCGATACGCAACTGGTGCTGCAGTGACCACAAGGACTATAGGCGGCTCACGGACAAGAGTCTCAGCGCGTCTCGCGCCGACTACCATTGATCGCTGTACAAAAACTTGCCTGTTTGCAGAAGTGTCAGGCACAGTCCGCTTGGAATTGACTGGAGTAAAATTGTCTTCACTGATGAGTCCCGGTTCTAAATGCGTACCGAGGACCAGCGAAGTTGTGTCTGGAGACGACCCACACAGTTTGGGATACCAACCTGATTGTCGTCCGCCATACCGCCTGACATCCAGGTGTGACGGTATGAGGGTACCCTTTCATTTCATAGCAAAACTCCTTGGCTGTCAACCGCAGCACTATGACCGCACAGCGGTACGTCGACGATATTCTACGGCTCGTTTTGTTGCCCTTCATGGCGAGCCAACTTGGACTTACATTTCAGGAACATAATGCCCGTCTGCATACTTTACTAATTTCTACTGTTTATCAAATCCTTCTTTGGTCAGGAAGTTCGGTGGATCTTTCCAAAACTGAGAACGTTCGATGCATTATGGGTAGGGCCCTCCAACCATCCCAACTGAGCCTTGGCTGTCACGTGTTACACGTTGGATTAAACCTTGATTGCTATTCTGCTATGCTGCTGTGCTGTTATCCTCTGTCTCCGCGAGTGGCAGCAGCGGTGTGAATCGATATTCGCACCTTGTACTATCTTTGGCCTGGCGCTTATAGTTTAGGGTTGTGCTGTGTGCGAGCAGTTGGTCGGTTGGCGTGGAGCAGCGAGGAAATCTCCGCGGCGCGTAGTTTGGCCGAGGCCGCTGGCGGCGTCCACACGCAGTCGGAGTGTGTGGTGCTGTTCCGATTGTTACGAGGTCCGTGGCTCACCGTTCGTGGACACGAAAGTTGAGTTTTGACTTAATCTAGCAAGTAACGACTGTTCACATTGTGTCGTTTCCATTTCGTTGTCGGCTGTTGGGACATTCCCGCGAGCAACAACGTGTGTTTTCAAGTTGGCAAATTTTAGCCATCCTCCGGTGGAGTTTAATTGTACTTGGCTATTTTGAATTGAAGTGCACCAGTGGAATCTTCTGCCTTGTGGCCGCTAACGTTCCGGTTACCTGCCCTGGCTGTTGACGTAAATTCAGGCAGTGTATTTTCCTCATCGTGTTGTCGCTGTCCGGCACGGTGTGTAGTTTGACAGCTCAATGTATGATTGGCTGTGGGCGCGAATACCTTCTACGTTGTTCCATTGAACTCCCTGTTGTGTGCTGGTCGGGTGGAACGGAAGTTACCTTGTTGGTCGTTCCGTTGACTGTCTGTCGGTTGGGTTGTCGTCGGATCGAGAATGGTTGGGCCGACTGCCTGACTCACCTAAGCGAGCGTTAGTGTTTGAATTCCAGGCCGACCCTCGGAAACGTCTGAGCGCCGTTTGGTGTACTGCCTTATTTTATTTGTTCTTGTTGTTTGTATTTGTATGGCTTCTAGCTGATTTTTAAATTAAGGTTGTTTTGCCCTTAAGGCGTAAGACTGTTCCGGCCTTCAGCCTAATTTAAAGAACTGTGTTAAGGTAAGGCCTGTGGCCTTTTAAAAGGTTATTTTGGTTTGAGTCTTAAGAGATGGGCTTACACCGAAATTAAAGTTGTTTTGCTCTTAAGGTATGAGATGGTTTGGGCTTCAGCCTAATTGGAATAACTGATTTAAGATAAGGCCTTCTGCCTTTTAAATTTCTGATTTCGCTTTGAGTCTTAAGTTATTGGCTTTCAGCCGATTTCAAATGAAAGTGGTCTGGCTCTTAAGGCATGAGATTGCATGGCGAATTCAGCCAGTAATTAAGTTCCAAAAATTTTTTTTAAATTTTCTTGGCTCTTGGATTGTTTGGTCAAATAAATAAAGTTGTATGTTCGAGTGTAACTGATAGCTGCTTCTTTTGGCCCCTTTCCACAATTTAAACTACCTGTTCTTTCTTCCGAGCTTAGCAGGGCGACTCACAGAGATTTTGACGATATAACGTGCTAATTTTAAAAAATTTGGCACGCTATCCTTCAGGAGGACATCCAACAAGTCTATGAAACAATGCCAAGCCAAATGGAAGCTTGTATAAGAGCCAGAGTTGGATCAAAGCGTTACTGACTTTCTTTTGTGAAGCTCTGTCTCTCTCTCTCTCTCGAATAAAACATCCAGTTTTTCTGAAATTGAACTAATTTGTTGGTCTTTACTGTTGGATGACAAATGGGGCATCACTCATGGAGAGCGAAATGAGACATCAGTACGACAGTAGATTTGATTTAATTAACTTCTTTATTCCGCCCTCAGCAGTATTTCATCAGAAAGAGATTGGTGGAGGCATCCAGCTGCCGCTCATGCGAAATAACAGTCGTCCGGCGTTTCTGACTGCGCAAAGAGCAGGGTCAAGCGCGGTGTCACTCAAATGCAGCTGTCAGTGACGTCTCCTGCTGTGACCGTGATAACAGCGCAGGTGACAATTCTGCGGAGGCAGTCGTGACCTCACTCCAGCGAGTGGGCAGCTCTCTGTTCTGACGGCGGCTGCTTTCGTGACAACAGAACCCGTACTGCATTCCAGTATGTCGCTCTGGATGTAACAGAGTCGTGGTGTAGGTTATGATAATGAGAATAGAATATTTTAGTACATGAATGGCTGAGTACTCAAGCGCTTGAGACTATGTTTGTTTACTATTTAAGGCATGTACTCTAAACACTTCCGTAGTGGCAAGTGAGGAAAAGCTTCCATCATTCCGACAGCATACTGCAGTGTGGGCTCTTGCTGTACCATGTCCAGTTGCTCTGCTTTGCGGTGCCTGTCGGTCATGTTTTGCTTCAGAATGCCTAACACTCTTGCCTGCTGCATTGGCTCTGTTGCAACTCACTTTCATTCAGGCATACATTTTGACCGAATATGGTGGATTCGCTACATTAACCTTCAATTATCAACACAAAGTCCCTTAGGTCGACCAAACTAGATTATCCTTTACACTACAGTACCTGGCGACTGGCCCTTCTGGCCCTGTTTTACCTCTTAACAATTATTCCAAAAATTGCTTTCCTTAATTCTGTTTCTGTTGGGTCCTTTGCCCTGCTCCTTAAATGATACGCCGTAGAACATATTTAATTACTAGCCTTCTTGCACAGTAAGTTCTAACTCTGTATTCCAAACTTAGATGCTAAAATGAATCAATTGTCTTTAATACCACCCACTTTTGCATTCATCTTCCTTCTGCTGTTTTTATGCTCGGGTACCCAATCCACTGGAATCTGAATGATGGCTAGGTCCGGACTCAGTCTTGTGCTTCGTCTTCCATGTACCAAACCGAGGACTATGCTCAGCAGAACAAGTGCCGCTGCTGTGTTTAGCATGACAACAGTCAATGTTGTGTCATTCCGGTATTGATTTTCCCGATATAAATTTACATGCTACGATAAGGTTTCCAGGGAGAGGTTCCCCCTGCTGGTTCAGAAGCATGTTTATAGACTCCATTAATTGTGGCCCTAGAGTTTGATATAAAGTGATTAGATATGCAACAGCTCCTCTGGCCAATACAAACGAGGCTTCGAAATATTCAGGTGAGCTATCTCTGAAATCGCGGTGGCACATGGAAAGTAGGCACCAGTACCTCAAACGCTGTTCCAAATGACAAACCACTCACGTTTAATTCTAGCCTCTTTGCTGACCAAGCTTCCTCTGGCCGAAGCAACTAGCCACTACTACCGTCTTGTCAAAGGTAGAGAACAACCACTGCACCTCGACCTGCTGAAAGTGCAATTCTTGCTCGATCACTTCTTCACAGCATTCTCTTACCACCTTTTGCATTTAGAAATTTCACTGTCCAGGAATCCTGCCCCTCCCTTTTTACCATATTCGGGCCGACTGCCATTTTCCTTCGGTAGCTTTTGTGTAACTCTGTTTCCTTCATTTCTAAATATCATCCCTTACCTTTCTCAATTAATAATTTTCGTTGCGTTTTTACTCATGCAGGTTTCTTCAGTATTTCCCACTTGACAGGATATGCATGAACAATGTAGCACTCGTAACGTTTTTGTATCCCTGTCACTGATACAGAAACGGAAATGTAAACTTTCGCTCCGCCACTTCTCACAGGTACTATGGCTACCGTGACATAAAAATATAAGTTGTGCTCAGGTTCTAAAACCAACCGCAGCTGCGGCGATAGTTCTTCCTGTACTTTCCTTAGATCCTGTTAATACTCTTCAGACGACAAGTTTACCCCTAGCTGGTCTCTTACAGTCTGCAACCACTTTGTAATTACTACTTTTCTATCTAAGTCTTCTATTTCGGTTTGTAGTTGCCTGATATTCTGATCAACTGCCTCTTCTGCAGCTCTGACATACCGCATTACGTCTCCAGTCAGCTGTTGTAGTAGTCGTATGTTATAACGTCCTTCTCTAAACTAGCAATCAGCGTAGTGTGTCAATCGCTTACAGCTTTGTTCCGTTTTGCCCACTGCTTAACCTCGTGCAACCCTTGAATGTCTTCCTCTCCAACTGTGCCAAATATTTTTTTCGTAACCTCCAGCGTCTACCAAACCCTCCTTCTTAGCTTATGTGGAAAAACCCCCAGTACCTTTGTCATCTCGCTCTTAATTTCTCTAGTGCCCCATGTACTTACTTACATATCCCGGCATTTACTTTAAGTAACCCGTGTCCTTCCGGTCCCTGACGGAAACTGTCGAATGCTGCTTCCAATATTCTCAACTCGTCACGCATCCCCCATGCGCTGAATACAACCTGAATCACCCAGCGATGACTGGTGATCACTAGGTCTTCCGGTTTGATGAACAACAGCCCCGTTCAACGTACAGGATCCTTAACACTTCCACTCCGATGAAGATCAGTAGTTCCGCTAAGAACCGCACCATCTGGTCTTCTTTGCACCACACCTACGGGCTGGAATACCTATTACTTTCCTCCCCCTTAAATTCATTGCTGGTTCGCAGCTGCTTCTACTAATTGCACTAAAGCTACATCTACCCTAAGAAAAAATATTAGAGAACTATCTCCTAGGCCTTAATCTATACGGATTCCTCATTATGCTTAATGCGCAACCCTTTGCTTTTCTTCCTCTCATTCTCCTTTTGTGGTCCGCATTCCCATGCTTCCTCCCAGATATATGCATGACTTTTTGAAAAAAAATCACTTAGTCTTAGTGCCAATCACGTCAACCTACTACAAGGATCGTTTAACTGCAACAACTATTTTAATGGCCCATGTTCTGTTATTATTCTGTACAGATGACATTTGAAATATGTGATTTCATAAATAAGGGTTAATACATCTTTTCCCATTGTGGAATGATTTCTTTCTGCAGAATTTAGTTGTATTGATCCTTAAGCTACTGTATGTCCTATCTCTACCTCTTGTGACAACGCAGCCCGTATGGTTTGATGCACCACTTGATAAAACAAATTCTCTATTAAAATCCAGAAATAACAATATCTGATTCGATGTCAAAAGCTCCTTTTAGCTCCTCAAAAGCATGCTGGTACCCTTATGGCCACATAAATTTAGTACGCATTTTTAATAATTTTATCAGTTGTCTGGAAATACCCACAAATCATTTTACGAACCGGCGGTGATAGCTCCTGTGAACGATTGCAACAATTTCTTTCATGGGTTCTGCTACGGGAGACTTTTTCATTTTCAGTTTTTTTAAAATTATGATGATTGGACACTGGCCACGTTCTGTTGCATGATGAAATCTTTGACATTAGTCATTACGATGTATATCACGTGAACATATTTGTTCTAGAAAAAGTAAATGTAAGAGTGAGCAGGTAATGCTAGATCGTGGGCTCAGTTAAAGAACGATTGCAATCCTACACGATGTAAAATTGTACATTGGTTTATTAAACATTGGAAATGTGTTCACCTAGATATCAAGTGATCAGATTGCACATAGGCGTCAGGTGAGGAGATTCCAGCTAGATCTCGAGTCACATGTTACACGGATAAGCCCATGTAAACATCATAATTGAAAACAAAAGCACAATCATTAAATAGCTCCATTGACAGTACATATACTATGAATGTATTTTTGATGAAATATCATATCTGTGCCTGTAGATATCAAATTTTTCCTGGATGTATTAAAATCAACCAATGTATGAAACCATTAGCTGTACATAGAGAGCTTTTAAGTGTTTATTGGTTGTGGTATTGGTTGTGATATACCGTAAAGGAAAATTTCGTAAGGAATTAATACGAACTTTTATAACCAGGTTTTAAAAATGTTCTAAAATGATATAAAATGTTTTATGTATAAATTACGTTTTGCGAATGTTGCACATGATTCCAAAGACAATTTTTTTTAATGTAGAGTTTTGTTTCGGCTTGTATGTCACTGTAATAATTTAGGCATACGTAATTATATGAAATGGGAGATTCACGTTTTAATCTAATGTGTGATAATAATATCAATTTGTATTACCCCTGCGACAACTGATGTATTTATGCATCACTAAGTATTTTTACGCTGGAATCCGTCGGTAGCAAAGTGATGTTGCATGTGAGCACTTTTAATAGGCTGTTACTCGTATTTTCAAACTGACATGCAACTTCTAGTATAGTTCGCGATACCAACTTGGACATACATTCTGTAGCACCACTTACCGTATTGAAGGAGAAGATTGTGTAACGATGGAAACATAGGTATGTTGCTGTTCTGTGTATTACATCTTTTTTTTTTATAAAATTGTGTGTACTCTTACGTTAGTTGCAGGATCCTAGCAGTTTCGGCCCTATCTTTTGCAGATCCGAAGATGGCAACAGAGGTTTTCCGAAACCCATCATATATATGAAACATTGATTATAGCGATTTATACAGTGTTCAGACACTGCAGATCGCCACCAGGCTGACGATGTGAGAAATGTATGACGCAGTAGTTGATTGATACTGTTTCTGGGATGTATTCATCATAAATGTCTGTTATATCGATGCTAAGTTTTGAATTACTACATATACAGGACACATACTTATTAGATGGGGGCACTCTTACGTTCTGGTTTTTCCCTTGTACGGTCGTCTCACGCAGTCCTGCCTTTATATTACTACAAACCTTTAGCCTTTCCTTGTTTGATCTTAAATGAGTTTCTTCACCTATTCACATCTGTTCTGTTAATACAACGATGCTCTGTAGGCGCACTTAGCTTGCGTATGCTACAATTTTTAAAAAATCGTTTACACGTTACAGTACTTAGAGGTTATTTGTGGAAATCTGTTTTAATTTTTGTCTCCGTTAATGTACTGACACATTAACAAAGCCGTCGTAGTCAAAAATTACATCAAAGTTTACTTCCCTTTCCGACATGCTCCTAAACGACGTTATTTTTGCCGCGGAAAATATCAGAGTGAATTTAGCTTCGGGCTCAGTCTTTGTAAAATATACTCTATACTGTGCTGTTGATACCGCCATCTGGGATCACCATAATCACAACGCTAAACTTATGCTCCATTTGAACACATTTCCACTCAGTTACTTATCACTAGTACTGCACTCTACTTATAGGCTCATATTTCCCTTTGTTTAGTCAGGTAACTTTTACTCATTTATTCTTTTCTTGGCTGAATTTAATTTTTTCTTTATCTATACTGAAGGCAGAACTCCAGAAAACATGGACTCATATTTACCATGGAAGCATGCATCACTCTGTTGAAAAGCATGCACGATGTTCTTACTTGCCACTAGTCTGCCCTTCTTGGTCGAGCGATACTTCCAAAAGGGAAATTTTTTCTTATTTTAATTTAGGTACTTTAATGTCATCGCGAAATGTTGTAGAAGCTGCGACGTCTCGGTACTATGTCACCCCAAATAGCCTTGTGTCCCTGGCATTGTGTCGCAATACGTTGAAATGAATTTCCTCAGTATTTATACTGATCAGACTATAACATCGACTAAAATGCTGACACTCTTTCCCCAGGACCAAAGGAATTAACATTACTTACAGAGAAACGGTTTGTGGACATGGATACTTCTACGTTACGAGTTCCCATGGGGCGAGGTGTATGAATTTTCATTAGTGCCGTAGTTGAGGCGTCATTCTCATGGATGGTAACGTACTTTATCATGGAGCTGCCTTGATTGATGAATTTCTAACAGATGTTCTTCAAACTGAATCCCGTGTAGCAGCTCGATGTTGCATTGCGGACGTCAACTGCAGCCTGTCTTATGCCGTCAAGGACTTTTCCACGCATGGCTCCTTTTATAGAATTATAACTTTGGTCCAAAGAGAGTTACCTCGTCTCTGCCAAGCGTATGTGGCAATTACGTGTGAGCTCTTCCCTCTTTCTTTATATTGTATGAGATATACTAGTGTTACTCTGAATATATCTCGTTTCAGATTGCTTAACTGGACACCAACAAAATGTTCACAAATAACATAGGACTATCTGAGAGCCTAGGAGTGGCAACGTACACTGGTGAGCCACAGCATTATGAACACCTTCCTAATAGCCGGTACGTCTACCTTTGGCACAGATAACAGCGGCGACGCGTCGTGGAGTGGACGCATTGAGGCCTCGGTAGGTCGCTCGAGAGAGCTGACACCATATCTGCACATACAATTCAAATAATGCCGTAAATCCCGGGAATTGGGGCGATGAGCCCTGACGCCACGTTCAATCACATCCCAGATGTGTTCGATCAGGTTCGGATTTGGCGGGTTGGTGGGGAGGGGGGGGGGGGGGGGGAGGTCATCACATTAGCTGGAACTCGGTACTATGTTCCTCGAACCACTCCCATCACGTTCCTTGCCTTGTGACATATGGTGCATTAGTTTGTTGTTGTCGGGAAACATGATCGTTGTGAAGGGATCTACATGGTTTGCAGCCAGCGTACGACACACTTTCGCCATTACGGGGCCTTGCACGAGCTCCACTGGAACCATGGATTCTCAAGTGAATGTTCCGCAGAGCATAATGGAGCTGCCACCAGCTTCACTACGTCTTGCAGTACGTGTCTCAAGGAGCTGTTGCCATGGAAGACGGCGAACTCGCGCTCTCCCTTCGGTTTGATGAAAAAGGTATCGGGATTCGTCAGACCATGCAACGCTCTGTCGCTGCGCCAACGTCCAGACATGGAGTTAACAATGGCACATGCATGGGTCGTCTTCGGAGGAAGTCCATCTTTAGGAGCGTTCGATGCGAGGTGTGTTCATACACACTTGTACTGTGCACAGCCTTAAAGGCTGATGTTAGTTCCGCCACAGTTCGCTGCCTGTCCTGTTTTACCTCTCTGTCCAGCCTACGACGTCTGATATATGGAATGAGGGGCGGCCACGTAACTCCACGAGGTCTGTGTGTGGTTTCACCTTGGTTTTACCACGTATTTAAGACACTCACCACAGTACTCAACGAACAACCAAAAAGTCGTGCTGTTTCCGAAACGCGTAAGTCAGTGGTCATACTGAACGCAGCCAACCTCACGTATCTGTGTTGCCGGTTCTCTATCCGCCGAAGCCCTGTGGGGTATAGTCGTTTGACTGCTGACAGACAATGGTTACCTCAAGAGAGTACTGGAAAACGCTGCTCATTATGGCAAACAGTCCAGATGTAAACTAATACCGCGATACAACAAATGTCTGATCGAGACTCGACTAGGCATAAAGAGATGTAAAATATGGCAGTTTTCACTAGTATCAGTTAACAAGATCTAACGTCCGAACCTGGAAAGAAATGAAGATATCTTTAGCACTGTACCGGGAAACCCATGAAGCTTATATTGCCCCTGAAAAGTAACCACGGAAGGTATGTAATAAAGTGCAACGCACAAGTGTGAAACGCCATGATGTAAAGTTGTTGTGATGGATGGCGATTAGAACCCAGTACCAATAGGAATTGACGACTAAGCATGTAAAATAATAAATAAGTTTACCAATAGCAGCACGGTACTGGAACGTGAAACGATGATGCAAATAATTTTAGCCAGGTAGGGACTCGACACCGGCTGTTGTTCCATAGCTAGGAATAAACATGAAATATTTACTGTATCTTCATCAGTAGCGATATGTGCATATGTGCGGCTAGAGATAACGCAACGAATAGTTCTGTGCTGCCTGAGACCCCTCACGAAGAGGTGTCAACTACCAAATTCTCTTTCACTAGTAGTTAGGATCGTGCCATTCGTAGAGACCTGGAGGAGTATGGCATCGTGATTGACCAATAAATGGATGGAACAATATAATATCGAATGGTTGAAATCCACAGGGCAGTCAGATCCCGAATCCCAGTCCAGTGCCAACATTTTCAAAATCTCAAGGTCACTGAAATTAAGAAATGAAGGCCCTATGACCTTACGTGGTGATTGGTTCATTAACTAAAATAACATAACTAGTGTAAGAACGGTTACCATCGACAGAGTTTCTGCAAGCAGCGACTACCGCTTCGGACAACCAAAATCAGTCCAATCTGTTCCAGTCAGTAACGAATGGACATGTTTAATGTTGATTTGGAACTACGGCACAGTCCTACGTTCTTCAGTTGGCATTACTCGAAGTGAAGAGGGTGTGTCTGTGGCTATGAAAATTATATCCCCAGCGGGAATCGAACCCACGGCTTAGCCATTACAAACCAGCCTCCGTCCAACCAACCACCGAATTTTACAATTTTTGGCCTAATGTCTTTGTCGTAATGGGGTATGGAGCACACGGTACGAGAAGTCTTGACTTCCATTTGAGCTGTTGTTGTGAAACCTACTCGTGGTCTAGTAGTGAATGTCATGCAGTATGAACAGAAAGACGTGATATCAAATCCATCAGATTCTTTTTCACGCTGCATTCCACAGACAGAAAGTCAGGAATGTTTAGTTCATTTTATAACCATCCAGTAATAGAAAAATTTTGCTGAAACATATTTGTGAAAGGGCTCACGGGTGTCTGTCAGTGTATGACAAGCTAGCGATCGCTTGATTGAGACCGGTGTCCGCCCAAGTGATGGCGACGCATCGGTTACAAAGCCTATGATCACCAGCGGGTTTTCTGTTCTCTAATTAGCAAGTATAACCTTACGTGTCACTGTGTATCATATAATACTGTGTTTCAGCATGCTGCTATAGGCATATTTAACTATGGTCTTATTGTTTTAAGTCTGTGCCACGAAAACCTGAAAAATTCTCATTTTTGACGTTATGGGGAGCGTCGTTTTTGCATTAGAAAACAGAGTCTAAAACGGAGTGAAGTCTAACATTTGTGATATTGTGTTCCGTTTGGAATGGAGCAGTGTGTAACGTGTGACCATTCTACATCGTTAACGGTGTATCCATACTTATTTCTCCAACATCAAGACCTGCAGTATTATCCAGTTCTTTTCCACACGTTGTTCCGTGAAGTTGCATTTTATTGACGTCATTGCACTTCGGTGACAAAGAAGGGGAGAACGTATTAAGACAATACCTTCCATTTTGGAAAATGTGACTGTATACTCCTCATGTGTTAACATTACTGTTACAAACTAATTTCTAGCCTTTTTTCAAAATAATACGTCAGTATAACTGTTGTAAACATGTTGTTCAAATTGTCGAACTGTTTCCTCAGTGAGTTGAGGTCATGCAGAATTTGTAGCCTTAGCACACTGATTGTATATAAATACAGAGTTAACAGACAAATGACCCGTATGATTGAGAAGAAAGGCAAATACTCCGTATTTTAAAATTATTTGTATTCCACATTAACGATTCGAACCAGGTTCCTTCCTTTGTTAGTTGAGTGTTGAGATCCGTGGCAGATAGTCGTATAAAGGCACACAAACGACTAGGCTGTGAAACATGAATAGACAAAATCAGTTACTAGTTGTCGCCTACTGCTTTCATACACAGTTCAACATCTATTTTCTATAATTTTGAACACGAATACGAGAATAAATTCATGTACCTGGCCTATAGCGGTAATGATTTTCGTTTTTGGGTTTCTATGCCTCAATCTGTAAAAACGAAACCTTCATATGATCACTTTGTTGTCCGTCTGTCTCTGTGTCCGTTAAGACCCTCTTTCTCTAATACAGGATGGAGTGTCAAGTTCAAATTTATGTCACATACAACTTTGAACATGGCTCACGTTTGCAGCAATCGTATTCACAAATTTGAAATATATGTAAAAATCTGTCAACCGGTTGCATAGGATTTCTATAATATACCTTGACCAGGTTTCGTCACTTCTAAGGGTGACTTCATCAGAAGGTAATGTAATTACATGAAGAACCGTAGAGGTGACGAAACCTGCTCAAGGTATATAGAAAACCTATGCAACCGGTTGTCAGATTTTAACATATTTTTCAAATTTATGTCACATACTAAATCAATGCAATCAAAAGATACGGCCAATTATGACACATGTTTTAATACTCGAAAACTCACTCATCAAAAACTGCAGGGTACCTACCGTTGACATAGAATCATGAAATTCAGCAAGAAGCAAGGTTTCACAATACAAGTAAAGTAAGAAATATGAAACTGGTTATATTGCAATTGTGTCATATAAAAAATATGTTTTTGCCATTTGAAGATATATTGCAATCATCTTCCGTCAAAAGCATAAAGGACGAGCGTTACTGCACGTAAACATAGAATGTAAGTTACAGTCATGTTTTAGTAAGCAAATAAAAATGTTTCTCTCTCTCTCTCTCTCTCTCTCTCTCTCTCTCTGTCTCTCTCTCTCTCATATATATATAATCATGTAGTCGACAACGATGTCGCTAACACTCCCAGTCCCACACGAGTAGGCGGATTTTAATTTTTAACGGTGGACACTGCGGGGACATCGGACCACATCGGATTAGCGGATTCCGGTGATAGTTCAACTTTTCAAATTAAACTTTGCGGTCTGCGTTCCGGCGGACGGTCTGGGGTCACGAGTGGTATCGGGACCCCGGCGCGAGCGGTGGTGCGTTATACATCAGCCGCCACCGATTCAATAACGCGCGCCGCGCTCCAGATTTACTGCCCGACTGCTGCCGGCGAATATGCCTCGCGACCCGTTCGCCTGTTATCTTAATTACGGCCTACGATCCCTTAGTCCTCTCTCTGCCTCACTCTTACTCTCACTCTCTCCTCCACACGGTCTCTCTTGCTCTCCTTCTCTCCCTCCGGATCTCTACCCCTCGCCCAAATTTCCACTCCGCAAAATGTATGCGCCGCGACAAAAGCGAGCTGTATTGTTCCGCCGACTGTTGTTTTGCAGATCCCTGGAGCTGTTGCGCGCTCGTTATTAATTTTCGCTGGCCCTGTCTCGGCTTAATATGTCATTATTAATAATAATAACAACACCAACAACACGGCGATACCCACGCCTGCACCAGGGCTGACACGAGCCCCAGTCATTTCTGTCACTGTGCAAATTAACGCTACGGCGTTCGATTGGCTGTGTATTTGATTGTTAATTAGACCGATCGGCCTCGTTGATGCACTGCTCTGCTACCGGTACAGGACGCACTGTGATATTAACCGAAAATTGGCTGCTTCTCATTCGTGTTACGACCAAGAACGCTTTTCTAGCGATTGTCACACTACATTTCTGCTTTCTGCTTGAGCCGTATGTGTTCGGTGTGCGTGAATATACAGGACAGACGGAAAGTTTCCACCCTTTTTATTAACAGACCACTTTAAACAAACAGGTGGTGCTGGCTGCATGAACTTCATGGTAGTCTGTATTACTTGATGAATCATTCTGAATACATTTCCAGTTCTTTTTGTGCTGCTGGCGAATGTTATTGTAATGGCCCAGTTTTTCTCAGCAAAACAATTTAATAAATTTGACACAGCTCTACCTTGCAAGTTAATGAAAATTTGCCATTCAATAATTCTTATACACTGTCATGTTTTCCGCTTATATCTAAATTTTAATTAGGGGGATAAAAAAGACAGTCTGGTTAAAGTTTAACTTACTCCAGTTTAATCGATTTACACATTGCTTACTGAAATTAGTTTTTAACTTTGTCTGCAAACTGCTCTGTGGTAATTTGTGTTCATCGTCTCTTCTACGAGTGTCATGGAAAAACGCGACCAAACGATAAACTTCTTCTGTCTCAGTTTCGAGGACTTGATACTATTGAATGTTGTTGTTGTAGTCTTCAGTCCTGAGACTGGTTTGATGTAGCTCTCCATGCTACTCTATCCTCAGCATGCTGCTTTATCTCCCAGTACGTACTGCAGCCTATATCCTTCTGAATCTGCTTAGTGTATGCATCTCTTGGTCTCCCTCTACGATTTTTACCCTCCACGCTGCCCTCCAATACTAAATTGGTGATCCCTTGGTGCCTCAGAACATGTATTACCTACCGATCCCTTCTTCTAGACAAGTTGTGCCAAGAATTTCTCTTCTCCCCAATTCTATTCAATCCCTCCTCATTAGTTATGTGATCTACCCATCTAATCTTCAGTATTCTTCTGCAGCACCACATTTCGAAAGATTCTATTCTCTTCTTGTCCAAACTATTTAACGTTCATGTTTCATTTCCATACATGGCTACACTCCATACAAACACTTTCAGAAACGACTTCCCGACACTTAAATCTATGTTGACAAATTTCTCTTCTTGAGAAACGCTTTCCTTGCCATTGCCAGTCTACATTTTATATCCCTCTACTTCGACCATCATCAGTTATTTTGCTCCCCAATTAGCCAAACTCCTTCACTACTTTAAGTGTCTCATTTCCTAATCTAATTCCGTCAGCATCACCAGACTTAATTCGACTACATTCCGTTATCCTCGTTTTGCTTTTGTTGATGTTCATCTTATATCCTCCTTTCAAGATACTGTCCACTCCGTTCAGCTGCTCTTCCAGGTCCTTTGCTGTCTCTGACAGAATTACAATGTCATCGGCAAACCGCAAAGTTTTTATTTCTTCTCCGTGGATTTTAATACCTAATCCGAATTTTTCTTTTGTTTCCTTTACTGCTTGCTCAATATACAGATTGAATAACATCCGGGAGAGGCTAAAAACCTGTCCCGCTCCCTTCAAAACCACTGCTTCCCTTTCATGTCCCTCGACTCTTGTAACTACCATCTGGTTTCTGTACAAATTGGAAATAGCCTTTCGCTCCCTGTATTTTACCCCTGCCACCTTCAGAATTTGAAAGAGAGTATTCCAGTCAACACTGTCAAAATCTTTCCCTTAGTCTACAAATGGTAGAAACGTAAGTTTGCCTTTTCTTAATCTAGCTTTTAAGATAAGCCGTAGGGTCTGTATTGCCATACGTGTTCCAACATTTCTACGGAATCCAAACTGATCTTCCCCGAGGTCGGCTTCTACCAGTTTTTCCATTTATCTGCAAAGAATTCGCGTTAGTATTTTGCAGCCCGAACTTATTAAACTGATAGTTCGATAATTTTCACATTGTCATTACCTGCTGTCTTTCGGATTGGAATTATCTCCCAAGGCTGTCAGTAGTTCTAATGGAATGTTGTCTACTACCGGGGCCTTGTTTCGACTTAGGTCTTTCAGTGCTCTGTCAAACTCTTCACGCAGTATCATATCTTCCATTTCATCTTCATCTACATCCCCTTCCATTTCCATAATATTGCCCTGAAGTACATCGCCCTTGTATAGACCCTTTATATACTCCTTCCACTATTCTGGTTTTACATCTTTGCTTAGAACTGGGTTACCATCTGAGCTTTTGATATCATACAAGTGTTTCTCTTTTTTCCAAAGGTCTGTTTAATTTTCCTGTAGGCAGTATCTATCTTACCCCCAATGAGATAAGCCTCTACATCCTTACATTTGTCCTCTAGCCATGCCTGCTTAGTCATTTTGCACTTCCTGTCGTTCTCATCTTTGAGACGTTTGTATTCCTTTTTGCCTCTTTCATTTACTGCATTTTTATATTTTCTCCTTTCATCAATTAAATTCAGTACTTCTTCTGTTACCCAAGGATTTCTACTAGCCCTCGTCTTTTTACCTACTTGATCTTCTGCTGCCTTCACTACTTCATTCCCCAAAGCTACCCATTCTTCTTCTACTGTATTTCTTTCCCCCCATCCTTGTCAATTGTTCCTTTATGCTCACCCTGAAACACTGTACAACCTCTGGTTTAGACAGTTTATCCAGGTCCCACCTCCTTAAATTGCCACCTTTTTACAGTTTCTTCAGTTTTAATCTACAGTTCATAACCAATAGATTGTGGTCATGGAAATGTCTTACAATTTAAAACCTGGTCCCTAAATCTCTGTCTTACCAGTATATAATCTGTCTGAAACCTGTCAGTATCTCCTGGCTTCTTCCATGTATACAACCTTCTTTCATGATTTTTGAACCAAATGTTAGCTATGATTAAGTTATGCTCTGTGCAAAATTCTACCAGGCGGCTTCCCCTTTCATTTCTTACAACCAGTCCATATTCACCTACTAAGTTTCCTTCTCTTCTTTTTCCTACTATTGAATTCCAGTCACTATTGAATATCTAACACTAAATTGGGTGAACGTTGGGTGTTGATACAAAACCCGTTAGTGTTTGTGTTAACAGATTTGATGGTAATGGTGGTGACAGCAGCAGAGTCTGATGGCCAACAAAATTCACACCAAGCGGGAAAACATGCTGTCAGAATAAAATATTGTTGATCGTCAGTTGTTTTGCCATGGTTTCTGCCACGCCACAAGGAAAGAGGAAATGGTGGCACATTTTGTTTAGAGACGATTATCATGTAGAGATATATCCAAAGATCAACAATTGCAATGCCCGAATTCATTAACATTAGTTAGACAAAATTTCCCAGGTCCACAGACAAAAGCAAGAATTGAAGGTACTGGTCACTGGCGGCATCTGTGGCTAAGGAAGAAATGATTGCATGTGACTGATGCAAAAAGGACCTTCAGTAGTGCTTATTATTGGTAAAGGATAGTTCCTGTCTATGCTCAGGCAGTCTAGAATAGCCTTTTCCCAAATCCAGTTAATCCTGTTTTATATAAGGCAGAAGAATAGCTCAGTCAATCAAAAGAAACAACGGCATTTCTGAAGAAAGCATTCATTGAACTTAGGTAAGACCGGTCTGGAAAAAGTCCAGATCTAAGCCTTATACACCACCTAGAAGCCAGAATAAAGTATGCAGTCTTCAACGCAGCTCATCCATGCAACAGAGGCTAGATAATTTGATGTGTGCTGGAGGAGTGGAACTCGGTCAGCCCTGAAGGTACAGCAGTGCCCGAGGAGAATTTTGGCAGACGAGTTGCAGAATGTCTTCGCAGACAGGGACACCATACAAAATATTGAAAAATGAAGGATTGACTTTTCCCATCATTCACTCAAATGTATAACTCTGCACGTGCATGTACAAGTGTAGTGGGTAAAAATTTATAGCCATAACGAAGTTGATAATAGGAGAAAAGAGTACGTTATGATTTTAAAATCTTCAACATTATTTGGTTCCTTGCAGATGACGAACGAAATATGTTGTAGCAGAGGGATCTGCAGCAGCAGCATAGTTCTCTCCAGCATAGGTTAAAATACGGCATTCAAAGTAACACTTGAAAGTATTAACAATTTTCTCTGTCCTATGAAGGCATCAGAAGAACAGGACCTTTGAGAAGAACAAATAGGAGAGCACGCTCAATTCCCGTAAAGAAATGGCAGTGGGAACATTGCTTTATGGTAGTGAACTTTAGGTACTAAAATAACGACAGCCCAGAATAATAGAAAGCGTTATAATTAGCATATATAAGTAGCGAAATGCCCATTACGAGAAAAGGTGCCAGATTGAATTGAAGAGGTACAATCTGAATGAGGAAATAGCAAAAGGCACGAACAAACAGAAAAAACACTTAGTGAGAAAGTATATCACCAAAAACAACAGAATCCTAAAAGGAAACGGACCAAATGAAATCAGCCGACAGAAAACTCCACTGTTCGGACAGGGTCTTTTACGAAAGGACAAATTATAAATGGCTTATCCTTAACACTGAGGACTTTGTAACGTAAATCAGGAAGTCAGCATACGTAAATAACGTGTTCACATATTAATATATCAGATCTACACATCTTGTCTTTAAACATTTTTAGCTTATCTTAAAAAACAGAAGTGAGTTATGATTTTCAACACTCCTTCAAACCTTTTATCAGAAAATCACCTGAGTTATCAATGACTGAAATTTTTCTTACGGGACTGGCTGGTAGTTCGTTTTACTGCAAGACAAAGATGATTTCATTTGAAGATAATGTGTGCTTGGTTATGAAGATGAAACTGCCTCTTGATTCGCCGGAATCTTGGTAACGAGTTGGTTTTCACCAAATCACCAACCTCCCCATGTCCTAGATCGCACGGGTACTGCCACACATCGACGTTGAAACTGTAGCTCGCCACCATGATGGGCCAAAGACAATCGCCCCGTAGCCGGTGAGTGAAAGACGTACTTGCCCTCTTTGACGCAGCCTGCTGAATTCAGCATGTGCGACTAACATCCTTCAAGTTATGAAACGAGACACGATGAAACAGCAGCCACTTTTCGAAGCTATCTACCTAAAGCGTGATTTAGAAAAACTCAGTGTTGTACAGGATGTAGTCAGAGGTGATAATCGATCTCAAAATCAGGACAGGAAGACACTGTTTGCAATATGATAAATATCACTTTAGCCACAAAGCCATACATACTGTAATATTTGATATAATGCGTTATTTTTCTTCCATTCACTTTCCTCTCCCAAATTGTTGACAAACGTTCCTATAGGCTACAGCAAAGTTTTGTCACAGAATGATCATGAAGAAATTCAGAATGTGATTTGAGCGTCAGATTTCTTTTAATATGACAAGTAAAAGACGGAATGCGCATCATAAGGGAATAACTCCATAGTATCTGATTACATGATTCGCGGTAAGAGACAAGCTCCTTACACACTTTAAATTTGAGGTGTTAATGGGCTGTAGCAGCTTGGGACAAGTTATAAGTTTGAAAGTGTAGTTTCCTTTTAGAGCACATTATTGCCTAGATCGCAATTTCTGTTACAATAACGAAGAGGAATCTCATATGTGTCATGATCTCACACTTTCAGAGATAATAACCATAAGTCATATAAGACGCCAGCCTGCATGACATGGGAACCAGTTCAATTTTTTCCTCTGACAGAAAGTAGCAACCTAGATTTAGAAGTCGTTTAACAACTGAAAATGCTGTATTCTCTTTTCTATGTAAGGTAGTGGATGGATTAAATAAAAGGTTTAAACGTTAGATTTGTCGATTTCACTAAGGCGTTTGATTGTGTTGATCAGAAATATTGCTCCAGAAGTTGGACCATGCAGACTTCAGGGAGTAGCTCACAATTGGTTCACCTCTTATTTGAACAACAGACAGTAAAAAGTCATTATTCACAGTGTTGAGAAGAGCTGTCATGTGGGGTCTGAGTGGGGTATGGTCAAATGGGGGGTGCCCCAGGCCACTCCGGTTCCTAATTTATATAAATGATATGCCTTCTAGTATTACGGGTAATTCTGAAATATTTATGGTTGCTGATCGCACTAGCTTGGTAGTAAAGCATGTTGTGTGCAGTATTGGATCTGTTTCAAGTAGTGCAGTTCATGACATAAGATCATAGCTTGTAGAAAATAAACTAACTCTAAATCACAGTAAGACTCAGTTTCTAACACACAGATCAAAAGACCCGACGTTTTGGCTTCAAAGAATGGACATGTGATTGGTGAAACTGAACAGTTCAAATTGTTAGGTGTTCAGGTATCTGTTACGGAAAGCCCACGTTAAGGATCTTGTGCAAAGACTTAATGCTGCCATTTTTACTATTAGAACGGTATCTGAAGTAAGCCATCGTTCGATACGAAAATTAGTCTACTTTGTTTATTTTCAGTCGCTTATGTCGTATGGCATTATATTTTGTGGTACTCCTCCCATTTTAAAAGGACATTTTTGGTTCAGAAACGAGCAGTTCAAGCAATAAGTGGCGTAAGTTCACGAACCAGAGAAGAAGTGGGGCTGTTTGTGCTTGTTAAAAGCGGTTGCCTGATGTGAGACTCGAATCCAGACCTTAAGCATGCATAGGTAGAATCATTCCAACAAACCACCAACCTCCACAGACGATTGGTTCATGACTGAGTCGTAAAGAAGGATGCTGCACACTGAAGGAGAATTCTGATCCACTTGATGTTGACTACAACGTATTCGAAACATGCATTTCCTTGCTCGTTCACATCGATGTTCACTACCTCCCTTGGCCATCCAACGCGTGCTTTTGACTTGCTTTTGTTATTACTGAAATAAAACCACATAACAGCAAGCTGCACGAACTGCCAACACGGAAGGATGAGGAATTTCTGCTGTTGGAATTGTTGCTTTCTACTACGATTGAGTTTATGGTCGGCTCGAAAATATTAGCGCAGTGCAAACATGTTCTTATGCGGCTTATTAGGTGAAGAATACTGATGTACATAATCCACGAGAGAAAATTTAACCTAAAAAAAGAATAGGAACGGACAAGTGCGAGTCGGTTTTACGATTTGAGGATTCCATCAAAACTTCATTTACGTTTATCGACAATAATAATAATATTAATAACAATAATAATTTCGTGTGGCTCGGTGCCCTGGTGAAAGTCTTCGTTTTTGAGGGCACATCGGCAATTTTCGTGTCCCCAGCCAATCCAAAAGATCCAACCGGGGAAAGATGACCTACAATTTAAGTTGGCATCCGAATCACGTTTTGATTCTGGCGACTCTTCGCTATGTTGAGAGGTCAAGATAAGATTAAATAGAAGAATAAAAAATCTGTGATCCGTCAAAAATTCTACCACGTGACCTCTCGGTTAGCTGACATGCACTTTGCTTCCTTATTCCTCTACCTCATCTTCTTCTTCTTCTTTTTGTTTACCATTGTTCGCGGCATTTCGTATGGGCTGTCAACACATGATACTCCTTCCAAGTTCAACGTGGAATGGTTCACGTAGTTTTTTCTGTTACAGAAAGCAGACAGCCTTGTGACCAAGCACGCTGAGATACCACGGCGGCCTTGATCTCCAGACCAGCAAGACCAATATTTATATAGACCTTCATCCATCGGGTTTAATGACTGATTGTGCGAGTATCAAAATTTGTGACTTATGTGTCCGCATCCTTTGACTGCGTTATTTAGAATCTTAAAAATTTTGTACCGCCAAAAGCCACAGACATTAGTATTTGACAAGATTTTCATTTTGATACCTCTACTCCATCCTAAGAAAAAGAGGTCTTAACAGGTGGACAAACAGCCACTAACTACAAACGTAAAAAAATGAACGTAAAGAAATAACAGCAGACTACTGTACATTAACTTCGTAAACAGAAAATAATGGTTGACCCTAACAAAAACAGAGAAGCAAAGACCAGTGTGGGTCCTTAAAATGTAGCGTTATGCACCTAGGGGCCAAACATAGTCATTCTGTGTTAACGGTTACAGTCCGTGGGTGTGTCTCTCGCAGTTGGCATCTATTGTCAACAACCAAGACGCCAAGCGGTCGCAAAATGTGAAAAGCGATCTAGGAAACTGCAACTGCTGTTCCTGCTGTATCAGAACGCCCGTCTACACTCTGCTGATTTCGAAACACCGGTAAGCAATTAACAATGCAATTATTCTTCTTGTTTATCACCCTCAAACGTTTACGTTTCTCCCACATTATCGAACAACCATTAATAACATTTCTGTGTGGATGAAAATGCACTTTAAACTTGGATTATCGACATCTTTATCTCCAGACCAGTAACTCTCTATAGGCGTGGAATCCAAAAACCGTCTGATCATTGTCAGACTATTTTAGTTACTGTTGACAATTAATTTTTCTCTAATATTATTCTGTTATATTAAATAATCCAACGAGAAACGCTACAAAAATATACTCTGTACAAATACAAATTAACTACAACTTACCAGGATACATTAACAACTTAAATCTAATTTAATAAAACGCATAGTATTTGTAGCACGAGACTCCCCAAAACGTCACGCATTACCAATATGTGCACTTTTGATACGTCATACGGTCTGTGTCTGAGCACTACACAAGAAGCATTCCGATTTGCAGGAAGAGTACATCCAAAAGGAAATAAGTTATCAGATTATTCAGTGCCACATATGCTCAACTGAAATACTCAGATGTGTGTCGGTAAAAGCAGAAAAATGTACGTTTTGACTAGAGTCCAAGGTACACATTTCTTAGATTTTTCACTTTTAGATCTAGGGACACTAAATCGAAATCTTGATGAGATGGTTTTCGATCCGAAAACCTACAGCTCAGTAAGAGAAGAAGTAAAACGTAGACAGGGTAAGAGAAGAAGTAAAAAGCAGACAAAACATCGAGCTCTCTGACGAGCTCAGAACACGGAACATCGGCAGCGTTTCCCATAAGAAGCAGCCACGTTACAGTTTAGCCAGCAAGCCAGTGCTCGCATCGGTTTCCTCTCATTGCGGTGTTCTCTATCGGCAGAGAGAATTAGTAATGTTAAATATGAGATCAGTTATAGATTCTGTGTGGAATGACCTTTCTGAAATCAAATATAAAATTTGACACTCCTGTGTTACACTTCAAATGAGAATCAGTCAAATTATTTATCGGAAATTACAACGAAATATCGAGCGAATTCAAGAGAACAATCCTGAACCACATGCAGAAGTAAATGGACCATCTCCTAGTTGCCGAACATATTCTACAATATTGCAATTCCCCATTTCAGTTGTGAGAGGAAAGATATCTTGGCTCAGCTGATGCGCTGAATCATGCGAATCTCGTCTTTCGGAGATACGGCGAAGCTGTCTGCTACAGCTGCTACTAATAGCCTGCAAACTGTAGTCTGCAGCTGTGATCTAATGCATTTGTGACAAGGGTTAACGAACATGTGCACTAACAGAATATATTGGTTTACGATTTTTGAATACGTGTGCTTGCACTGTGTAACAGCTTCACTAATGTACACTCCTGGAAATGGAAAAAAGAACACATTGACACCGGTGTGTCAGACCCACCATACTTGCTCCGGACACTGCGAGAGGGCTGTACAAGCAATGATCACACGCACGGCACAGCGGACACACCAGGAACCGCGGGTGTTGGCCGTCGAATGGCGCTAGCTGCGCAGCATTTGTGCACCGCCGCCGTCAGTGTCAGCCAGTTTGCCGTGGCATACGGAGCTCCATCGCAGTCTTTAACACTGGTAGCATGCCGCGACAGCGTGGACGTGAACCGTATGTGCAGTTGACGGACTTTGAGCGAGGGCGTATAGTGGGCATGCGGGAGGCCGGGTGGACGTACCGCCGAATTGCTCAACACGTGGGGCGTGAGGTCTCCACAGTACATCGATGTTGTCGCCAGTGGTCGGCGGAAGGTGCACGTGCCCGTCGACCTGGGACCGGACCGCAGCGACGCACGGATGCACGCCAAGACCGTAGGATCCTACGCAGTGCCGTAGGGGACCGCACCGCCACTTCCCAGCAAATTAGGGACACTGTTGCTCCTGGGGTATCGGCGAGGACCTTTCGCAACCGTCTCCATGAAGCTGGGCTACGGTCCCGCGCACCGTTAGGCCGTCTTCCGCTCACACCCCAACATCGTGCAGCCCGCCTCCAGTGGTGTCGCGACAGGCGTGAATGGAGGGACGAATGGAGACGTGTCGTCTTCAGCGATGAGAGTCGCTTCTGCCTTGGTGCCAATGATGGTCGTATGCGTGTTTGGCGCCGTGCAGGTGAGCGCCACAATCAGGACTGCATACGACCGAGGCACACAGGGCCAACACCCGGCATCATGGTGTGGGGAGCGATCTCCTACACTGGCCGTACACCACTGGTGATCGTCGAGGGGACACTGAATAGTGCACGGTACATCCAAATCGTCATCGAACCCATCGTTCTACCATTCCTAGACCGGCAAGGGAACTTGCTGTTCCAACAGGACAATGCACGTCCGCATGTATCCCGTGCCACCCAACGTGCTCTAGAAGGTGTAAGTCAACTACCCTGGCCAGCAAGATCTCCGGATCTGTCCCCCATTGAGCATGTTTGGGACTGGATGAAGCGTCGTCTCACGCGGTCTGCACGTCCAGCACGAACGCTGGTCCAACTGAGGCGCCAGGTGGAAATGGCATGGCAAGCCGTTCCACAGGACTACATCCAGCATCTCTACGATCGTCTCCATGGGAGAATAGCAGCCTGCATTGCTGCGAAAGGTGGATATACACTGTACTAGTGCCGACATTGTGCATGCTCTGTTGCCTGTGTCTATGTGCCTGTGGTTCTGTCAGTGTGATCATGTGATGTATCTGACCCCAGGAATGTGTCAATAAAGTTTCCCCTTCCTGGGACAATTAATTCACGGTGTTCTTATTTCAATGTCCAGGAGTGTATTTAACAGTATTGACAACGACACACAAATCAGCCTCACACTCCGCACTAAACGCAACACTGCTCCCGGCCACGACTGCATTACCTACCGCCACCTCAAACACTGCCCTCCCTCCTTCCTTTCAATCCTTGCCACACTCTACAATGTCATCCTTGCCACTGGCTTCTATCCCGACCTGTGGGAAACATCCCGTATCCTGATGTTCTCCAAACCCAAAAAGCCTCAATCTGATACCTCGCCCTATCGTCCTATCTGTCTCACGTCGGTGTTCAGCAAGCTATTCGAATCCCTCCTTTCCCGGCGCATCCATCACCACCTCCGCCAAAACCACCTCCTCCCCGACACCCAATGTGGCTTTCGACCTTCCTTCTCTGCCGATGACCAACTCCTCCGCCTCACTCATCTCTTCTCCCTCCAGCTTAACTCCCGTCGTCCGCCATTTTCGTCTCCCTAGACCTCGAAAAGGCCTACGACCGTGTCGGGCATCCCGGTCTCCTGTTTAAACTCCAAACCTACGCTCGTCCTGTGAACTACATCCGTCAGATGGCCTCCTTCCTCTCTCGCTGCCCCTCCAATGTTACCATCCATAATGCCGATTCCCGCACCTTCTACCCCTCTGCAGGTGTGCCCCAGGGCTCTGCCCTCTCCCCTCTCCTCGACCTCCTGTACATGGCCGATATGCCCCCCCTCCACTCCAGTACACCTTGCAATTTGCTGATGACATCGCATTCCTCGCCCTCGCTCCTACCCTCCAACGGTCCCAACGACTTCTCCAGTATCACCTTGACCTTTTTACCGCTTCGTGTAACCAGTGGCTCCTGATAATCAATCCTTCCAAGACACAGGCAATCATTGTAGGTCGTACCACTCGCTCCTTCCGGCACCTGGATTTCTCCCTTACCGTCTGCGCCCGTCCTGTCCGCCTCACCCCCACCCTCACCTACCTTGGCCTCACCATTGACCGTCACCTCACCTGGATCCCTCATCTCCGCTCCATCCAATCCAAAGCCCACAACTGCCTCCGACTCCTCAAACCCCTCTATAGCCGGACATGGGGGTTGCACTCCTCTACCATCCTCCACAGGTACAAACCCTTAATCTGTCCCATCCTCTCGCCTGGATATCTGCCCCCCCCCCCAAATTCTATAAGTCCCTCCATATCCTTGAGTGTCATGCACTCTGCCTCTCCTTCCGTATACGCCTCCTATTCCCCACGCGGATCCTCTATGACCTCATTCCTTCCCCCATCTGCTCCTATCCCTCGAACATATCTGCATACTCTACGCCTCCCGCCGCCTTGATCCCCCTCACCCCCTGATTGCTCCTCTCCTCTCCCATCCCCGCCCCCTGCCACGTCTTCACTGTTGTGTGCCCCCTACCCTCCATCTCTACACCCTTCATCTCCTTTCCCAAGGTGGCATCCATCAACTCCCCCTCACGGATGATGCCCTCTCTCCCACCATTTATCCCTCCTATCAACTCTGTTCCTCACTCCCCCTCCTTTCCTCTTCCTGGACTCCCTCTCCCCCCTTCCATCCTCTTTTTTCCCCGCCTCCCCTCTCTCTGCCCCCTTCTCTCCCCCGAGTCCTTTTGCATTTCCCTCCTCTGCCTTTTCCTATTCCCTCTTGCGTCTGCCCTGCCCCTCTCCCCCCTTATGAGTCCTCTTCCTCCTTTGGCCCCCCCTTTTCGTTTTTTCCTCTCCTCCATCCTTGTTTTCCCCCTCCTCCAGTCCCCCCCCATCTCCCCTTGACTAGGGAGTGTCATCTTTGTGCTGACATTTTCGTCCAGTATTTTACTGTCAGTGTTTTACAGTGAGTGTTCCGTGTTGTGTGTCTTTTGGGAAGTGTTGCGAACGGCCATCATACTGACGCTTGGTGTGATTTTTTTATCTCTTGCGGAAAGAAACCAGACTGTCGTCATTTTTTTTAATCGTGTGTCTACTCTGTTACTTGTCAGATTCCTGTGTATTTTATTAACATTGCCAACCCCTTTGCTTTCTGTTTTAACTATCCACAATTTTCCGCCATTTTACACTTTAAGTCACCGTTTTATCGCCTGTTTTTCTTGTTTCTTTTCTTCTTACATTCTTAAAAAGGTCTGTAGGTTGAAGAGCAGCGTACTAAGCTGCTGCCAGCCTGCCCCCTTCGAGGGGAATTGAAATTCAATAAAGGAAAAAAAAGACACACAAATATGTCAGCCTACATTACGTTGACATGGCTTAAAGCCATAATATCAACACTTGATAATGGTCTAAGGCCGAAATTGCAGTAGTGTAATAAAAACATATAACAGTCTTTGGAGTAAAGATGATGTCCTTCAAAAAAAAAATTTTACGATTGTGAATCTCAGCTATAACTAATTTATTATGTATCTAAATGTTTGATCTAAAGAATAGTGACGAATAATATCCAGACTCACTGACTGTAAATCGAATATCATAGATAAAGAGCCGGGGGAATTATTTGGCTAGCCCTACTCTTCTGTAGCTGTTGTAGCTATTTCTGTGTTTTATGTCTTAAATGTTCTGCAGGCAAACAGCTCATTCACCAGAAGTGATTCGCTTTTTTAGCAAGACCGGAAACTTCTAATGTTATGCGTAAGGAACATTTTTTGAATACTATTCACCTTAAACAGTTTTCCTTGATAATGCTTGTATTGCCACCACTTGTAACATACAATAATATAAATGAAAAGACAGCGTAACACTGATTAGAAAACATGAACATCCGCCATAATTTTTCATAACCTGCGAGTAACATGTAGTTTCCAATTAGAAAAGCAAACAGTGGAAGAATATCTTTTCAGTGGCCAAAAAACAGGACTCAAACATCTGTGGAGAATATGAAACTAGCGATTGAGTAAAGTACAAGTTCGATAATGTTAGGTAATGATTTCTGATGATTAACTTATTTCTTATGTTCACCTGTTGTGTTCAACAAACTGACGAAAAGAAAAACATTATAACGTGTACACTGAACTCAGACAAATGACTGGCAACATACCAAGGTAATCTTATAAGTAAAGTCGTCTATAATAAAACGTAACACAACGCTCCAGAATCATTATGAATAGCAACATTTATGTCCTTTCTGCATAAAAACTGTGTGACTATGTGCAGTCCACGGTCATACTGAAACAGCGTTACAGGACTACCACGAAAGTATGGAAATGTAGAAATGTGGGCGTACACATAAGGAAATCCACTTAACAAATTATTCAGTGCACAGTTAAGTCACTGAAATTATATCTTTATAAAGAAATAAAAATTATCTCTACACTAGCAGAGAAAGCAGCAATAACAATGGTGTGAATCTGTAAATGTTTCACGTTTAGACCTACAGTGTACTGTTTCAAGGTAGAAAAAAACTTATGAGGGGGAAATTTTCTAAACGTTTTTATACTGATTGCCGATTTGGCTGAAGGTCACTTTGTCACAGAAGAAGAAAAAATCTTGGCTCCATTGCGATTCCAACCGAAAGGTAACACAATCTTCTCTCTGAACCGTGAATACTTTGCCCCTTAGCTAGCGGACAGCTGGCACATGGAGCTCTCTTTGCTCCACTGATGGCGAAGATGGATAGTTTGAATATAAAAGACGAGATGGGTGTAGTTTCAGGATGGGCTGAGTTCGTTCAAACAAAAACATAAATTTTCTAACTCATTGCCATCCCTTGCGTGAGAGTGAATCACAATATGTTATCAAAATATAGAAAAATATCAACTGAATATAGCAAGACCGTTCTCTGCGAATCCAGGAACTAGGCCGAAGGCTGCAGTGTTGCCAAATATATTCTGGGATATTGTCACGTCTCTACCTAATGGTAAGAACAATATTTGCACAGCCTGCAGTTATCTTGAGCGTCTCCTAGTTGCTTGTGAAAGAAACACAACAACCATGAATTTCATTTACATTTACGTGACTATGGGTCGAAGCTAAATCGTAACTATGAATAGTTTTCAGTTTCACCGAAGGCAGCCTACATACCATGAATTAAGATTAGGGAAATTATTTGGGTAGCCCAACTCTTCCGCAACTGTTGTAATTACTTTTTCTGTCTTACACGTGCTGAAAACTGAAAATCTCCTTCGCTGGAGAAAATTCAACAGCAGATATTAATTAAGTCATTGTAACCTTCAATTATTCTCAATTGGTAAAAAACTGTTCATTTCTATTTTAACTGCATCGACACCCCATTACCTAACACCCTACGCAGTCGCCCCATCATGGTTGGTTAATTAATTATGCACGCTGTCCATTGTTCGTTCATCTGAATTCCTGTTGGAACTAAATCACTTTGCTTACGAATTGTTGCTACACGGCTTAATACTTTCAACAGATTTACTGATAAACAAAATACTTCGATAATATGTGAGATTCTGAACTGAACCGACAAAGCATGTAATCACGCAAGTCGAAGTAAGGGATTTAGAGTAGGGGACCTTCCCTCACAATTATTGAGATCCGCTGCATCAGGTATGCAAGATATATGTCATAGGAAATATACGCTTAGACTTCAAGACGAACGTAATAATTCCAATGCCAAAGGTGACAGTTGCTGACAATGAGACTATATGTGATCTATTGGTCTAATAAGTCACGGGATTTCGTAAAGTATTTGACTCGAGTGTAACATTCAATGGAATTGAAACGTGGACTGTGAACAGTTCTGACAACACGAAAACAGAAGCTTTGGAAATGAGGTGCATGAAAAGAACGCTGAAGATTAGAAGATAGATAGGATATTGAGGAAGGGATAGAAAGAAATTTATTTTACAAACTAAATAAAGGTAGGCATCACTTATTCGGACACATACTGAGGCATCAAGCAATCGTAATTTTGTATTCGTAATGGATGGTGCGAGTGTGTGTAGGCGGGCAGGGGTGTGGAGAGAGGGAGTGGGGGAAGACCAGTTGAATTTGGTAGGAAGGTCCAAGTGGATGCAAGTTGCAAAAGTTATGTAGAGATAATGCACATGTTGGATTAGCTTAGATAACTCCATCAAAGCAGATTTCAAACTAAAGACCACAACTGGAACGACAGCAACAGCATACACATAATTCTATAATAAAGTATTCTTTACCTCCAGTCCTGTCAATGATTTTAAGGAGCTCATCACGCCTTCCTCTCCAGTGCCAACGTCTTCACATGCACCAAACGTTTTCAGTTATGTGATGCATGTATTTCAATATCTGTCTTCCCATATAGCATTTGCCCTCTACGGCTCTCTATAGTACCATGGATGTTTTCTCAAACTGTCTTAATATGTCTTTGTCACTCTGTTTTAATTAGTGTTTTCCACGTACTCTTTTCGTCGTCGTTTCTGCAGCGAAGCTCTTCCTTTCTTATCTCATTAGACACTTAATTTTCTTATTTTAAACCACACCTCAAACGAATCGACATTCTTTTACGGCTTTCAAATCAAAAATGGTTGTGTCTAAAACCTGTCGAAAGGCGAAAGTCCAGATGCAGTAACTTTTATAATGAACCATTCCAATAGTTAGAACCCGTTAGGTATTCTGTAGCGTGTCAAAACACTTAGGAGCAGCCGGTATGTCGACTTACGGCTGTTATTTTCAGATTTTGTACAGAGGCGCTAACTTGAAAAATCGAGACAGTTCATCGAAAGTGAGGCGTGGACGGGAATGAGTATACAAAAATGCGTTATCCTCTTTGGAACTTTTGTGGTGGACGTGCTAACTTCCAGTAAACTCCTGAACAGTGCCAGGAAGATGGCAGTGAATCGACCATTTTTCAAATTGTAACACATAGAACATGTGCAGTGATCACCATTTCGCCTGTGTACCAGACTAGAATATTTTTTACGCAAATTATCTACGGGATTAACAGCGCTGGTTTTAGGACCAAACGACACAAGCCGCCAGAGGAGTGCCAGAGGCACAACTATTGTAAGAATTTTGCACAGCACTATTACAATCAGAGCACCAAACCGCGGCGCCCCTGGAGCTCAAGTGAAAGATTTGTGTACTGTGCTTATAGGAATCTATTGGGAAAATTTATGTGGGCGAAAATGTATGAGGGAAAATGGGGCGGACCTCGGGTGCCAAATGACAAGTCGCATATGCTAAAAAATATTATAGGACCGGCCCTGAGAATTAACACAATTACTCTAGCAAGGGCGCTCATACCCGGGGTCAAGGGTGTCCGCCCCCCGCCATCTCCACCTAGCTCTCAGGGAAAGAAAAAAATATAGAGTATTCCGGTGTTTTTCTATTAAGAAAATGATTTGGTGGACGTTATTAACAGAATCGGAACTGAAACTTTTTATGGTTATTTTAAAGTCGCCATATTAAAGAAGCTCCATATCCCAGGACCTGATCTCCTCCCTCCCCCATACAAACTAACGAATGGGCGCCCTTGAACTTTAGAAAGCAATGAATTACGGTAGCGAGCAACATGTTGCTAAGAATAGATAATCCCATGCAACAATGAAGAGTTGTGCGCATGTCTGGAACCAGTTCTGATTGTCAGCCGAGACTTTCACAAGGCAGGCAGTGCTACTTTCCGAGTAATTCTGACTCATACAGCGTGTCATCAGCAGATGAAATGAAACTAAAATTATTGTGACCGACTGAGTCACATTCAGCAACAAGTGGAGTACCATACTGTTTCGACTATTACAGTATGTTAATTCTTTATGAAGTTTGGATAGCCTTGAGCCTTCACTAGCATGAAATAATCAGGAGCTAATTGTAGAGGAGACACTGCCAACTGCGACGCACCCTACAGAAACTTCGGCCCACTCTCATCTCGATGGATCTCTTACTGATATTTTGGTTTTCCTTCTTCAGAATTTTGCTCCATGTTGACAACGCCATTCATCGGGCGCATTTCACTCTCACACAGCAATGTCAGCGATTACATTGTAATAATTGCTAGAAGGTGATATTCATTATTTTGATTATTGCAGACTGAATAAAAGTTTCGCTTGCTGAAGACGTATTTCAGACAATATAGTTAATACTTTCAGTGTTTTATGTTCCTATTTACATGTGCTGATGACAGCTTCTTGTTAGTACAGGCAGGAATGGAATGTACTATACACACACTCGCCAGGTTCACTGTCTTGCAAGTGTCTGAGCTTACTTGGCTTACTTGAGCTGAAACTTTATGTTATTCGTAACTTTTCGTAAATGCCAACGAAAATATTTTTAAGAAAATTGTTTCTCACTTCAGAATGATCAAAAAAATACAATTGTCATATCATCAAATTGTTACTGTATAACCAGCGTAATGCCGTATAATAAAAAGAAATTAATAGCGTCTGGCGAATGAGTTTCTCAGTTTGACAGAAAAAAATAATTACGGCAGCTGCTGATGTGTAGAGCCATCCAAATACTTGCCCCTCCTCTTTATTTATGATGATCGATTTATAATTGGCGAGCCTGGATATTATCCGTAGGCGTGTCTTAGGTCAAAATCGTGGCTATAGAAATGCGAATAAAGCTTTTTGGGCTGTATCAAGACATTTTGGCTGTCAGTAACACGCGTAGCAGAAAGCTTCACCGCATCTGCGTGCTGCCGAAGTGGTACCCAGCTCAGCACATCAGCTGAGCAAACGTATTCTCCCCGTTACTAGTCTATAGGAGAATTGGCAACACTGTAGAAAACGTTTGACAACTATGTGATCGTCGATTTAGTCCTTGTGCTTTTGGTTCCTTGTGGTTCGGAACTGGCTAAATTCAGTTGATATTCAGTACGATATTGCAGTGTCTGTGTTATTTTGAATTACGATGCAAAGTTCCTTCGGACGTGCAATCATGTCCGAAGGAACAAGCACTTCGTCGACTACAGTCATAATGAAATACAATAAATGTATTCGCAGTTGTGAATATGAATAATCATTAGTTGTATAATGGAATGATGACAGTGAACATTTGTACCAGGTCGGGACTCGAACGCGGATATCCGTCTTATTGCTAGCACTCACATTACTATTTGGCTGCCCGAGCACGAATCCGGGCTACACCCAGACTTCCATATATGGTCAAACATGTGTCTAAAAGCTGTACTCATGCATCATTATGTGTATGCGAATATACATCCAATATGTGTATGCTATCATTTAACGAGTCACGTGCGTTTTCAAAAATATCGATTGGTGCCATTTTCGACTCCCAAACGATAGATTCACATCTAATAACATGTTTTCTGATATTTGAACTATAGTGATATTAATTTGCATCTGGATTAAAAGCCGTACAGAACAGTTATCTCTTGTGGCTTCTTGTAGTAGCCGTTTTGTACAGTCAAACGACTGTACCGAAAAGCTAGCAGAAGACCTGCGAGGCAATTACGTTTTTCGGTTGCATACAAACATGCGGAACGCAGTTCAGGTCATTCGGTTACTTTGGAGTTTGACAGTACTTGTCCTGTTCACGAACCGTACTGCTGTAATTCTTAAAGGTACTTATAAAATATTTACTGGGTGTCACGTTGTTTACATGTAGTCTCTTTACATTGTTATTGTAAAATAAATATAGCATAAGGCCGGTACTTACATAATGTCTTCCGGCATATGGCCAATACAGATACGTATCTTGAAGTATGAGATTCGCAAGACTTTACCATGTACCTCTTCTACTTGTGTACTGTAACACTGAAAGTACGGATAATATCTGTTGCCTTATTGACGTCGTTCACCAGGAATATGGTCAGGAGAGAAAGGTATTTTGGAAATATATTTATAGGTTCGTATGTATCCGTCCTGTTCGTGATTCTAAATGTAGTAGTAGTCAAACGTTCCTGTCCCTTTAACTGGTGGACGTGAGGTTGTTTATTGCAGTAATACTGCACTAATACAGCTCTGCCTCATGGCATTTTCAAGTAATATATTTGATATACCCAGTTTTAATCTCCGCCTTAACGATCTGAGGAGCTTATATATTTTAAGTATTTTAACATACTGATTATCAGATTGTTCATACATTTTTTAGAACGTTATTACCCTGTCTCATGGGGTTTTTGAGTAATACAATTTGATGAACGAGCTTGAATCTTGTACCTTAAATATCTGTACAACTTCTGTTTTATATATTAAACGTATGTAACAAGTTCCATTACGTTTTATTATATACTGTTACATTTGATGTATAGTCCAATGGCTATTAACTGATTGTAAGTAACGGTGTTTTTATGTAATTTATAACGAAAAATATAGTGCTGTAACTTCACATGTTCGATGTATCGTATTGTGCTGCCACCTGGTTCCAATAGCTGCCACTTAGGGACTAATGATCTGCGGCTGTTCGTTTGCCTGTCTGCGTCAGCTGAACTTCTTCGGGTGGTTCTCGCGTCATGCAAGATGGCGTTTTATATTGCTTATGATTATTATCTAGGAAAGTATAAGATCATCATGTACATGGTATTCTGTTCAGGTTCTTTTTGCCCTTTGTGAGAGTGCTCATCACTCTGTACATTGTGTGATATGTTGCACGTTTTGTGATTATGGGCAGATAACGTACAATTATCAAAATGGCTTCGAATCAGTTCGCAAATTATTAATTCTTTACGTATCGTACACAAACATGCGATCACTTGCTTAGCAGCACTGATTCTGCCGTACTGGTTACATACTCAACTTAATTGCTTTGCGAGGTTTTTGATTTGGATCAGAAGTGTTGACCTGTAATTCATTGTAAACCTTTACGGATCGTAAGATGGCCAATTAACTGGCTGAAACCAAGTATTTATTTAACAAAACTTGAAAGTGTTCTAAAAGGATAATAGACCGTCGGGTATAGATCACCTTCCGCTCCCACTAACGATGTCAAGTCATCATAATTTGCTCTTGTTTAGATAGTATTTTTGCAGTGTGAAAATAGACTAAGAAATAAGGTCTACCTAAAAATTTAGGTAACTTGAAATATATTATATAAGTAAACACAGAAATAACGTACGGTAACTCAGTGGATAGAGTTTACGAAATCAGCGTACAGTGACATGCTACGACATGAATAAGGAAATGCAGATGCTGCACGGTGCTTCAAAATGATCAACCAACCAAGCCTAAAGAGAACGCACTCGCTCTTTGTGGAAGTTGTATGCGCACTCTTCCGTACAGAAACAATGATTCGAAGATAAGTCAACAGATGACAGGACACGTCACTTTGCGAAACATGTGGATGCAGTATGGTAGATTGCAAGTCAGTCTTTCAAAATGTAATCGAGAATTAAAGGCTATTGTTCGTGTATCGTGTGTATAACTAATGCAACAGAATGCCATAACTACAACAAGAAAGCTGAAAAGTGATTCTTACTTGTTTCACTTCGGAAACACAGGATTTCTTGACACAACCTTTACGAGATGTTTCTGACACCAGTCTGAACGCCGACCGCTGTGGCTGTACGGAGTTTTTCTCTTCTCAGGGACTAGGTGTTGTGTTGTTTTAATCATCATCATTTGCTAGCGTGGTAGCTCAGCGGATTAGGTCAGAGGGTTAGCTGCCCTCTGTAATAAAAATTTGAGTCAACGCTGCAACAATGAACTTGAACTCGTGTCATGGGACATCCGCATGCAACGAACTATATCGAAAAAAATGAGATTAAATAAAAGCGGTTCTAGGATCTTCAGTCCGGAATCACGCTGCTGCTACGGTCGCAGGTTCGAATCATGCCTCGGGCATGGATGTGTGTAATGTCCTTAGGTTAATTAGGTCTAAGTAATTCTAAGTCTAGGGGCCTGATGACCTCAGATGATAAGTCCCATAGTGCTTTGAGCCATTTGAACCAGTCTGAACACAACTACGCCAGTCGCTAGCCGATCAGTTTAGTAAACTGTCAGGAACACAAACTGCGCAATTTTTTTGCAAACAAGAACTGCCTCTCCATAAAAACCTAGATATTCGCCTAAGTTACTCTGTTGTTTCCACTCTGTATAGCATAATCTTGGAAATTAATATCTCATTTATTGTCTTCCTTTTGTAGCGGATGTATCGAGGCCACCTTTTATTCTTCTAAACCTTTTTCTGTTTCCTGTATTTTCACATGGATTAATTGTAGCTCATTTTTTATTTTTGGTAGACACAACTTCCAAAGTTCTGATTTAATAGAGTTTGCACCATTAATTTTATGAGGTTTTAGTTTTTCTATTTCTTTGATAGTCGGAGAAGCTTCTTTTACACTTTCGTGAGCGTTTGTCTATTCGAATTTATGGGTTGTTTCCGGACAATTAGGAAGGTGATCGAAATATTTAGCAAATATTTCGAAATTGTCTATGTTGTTTAAGCCACAGTGGTAAGCCTCTTTCCACGCGTTTCTCTTGGTTTTACATTTCACTTTCTCCCCAAAGATCTGCTGGAAAAGGACCTGTTCAGCAGATCATCTAAAGTCCATCTGCAGAAAACACTTTCATACTAAATTTTCTCATACACTCTCTTTTTTTACCATCACCTTCTGACTTGAAAGTAACTAAATTCTACATACACTACTGGAAATGGAAAAAAGAACACATTGACACCGGTGTGTCAGACCCACCATACTTGCTCCGGACACTGCGAGAGGGCTGTACAAGCAATGATCACACGCACGGCACAGCGGACACACCAGGAACCGCGGTGTTGGCCGTCGAATGGCGCTAGCTGCGCAGCATTTGTGCACCGCCGCCGTCAGTGTCAGCCAGTTTGCCGTGGCATACGGAGCTCCATCGCAGTCTTTAACACTGGTAGCATGCCGCGACAGCGTGGACGTGAACCGTATGTGCAGTTGACGGACTTTGAGCGAGGGCGTATAGTGGGCATGCGGGAGCCGGGTGGACGTACCGCCGAATTGCTCGACACGTGGGGCGTGAGGTCTCCACAGTACATCGATGTTGTCGCCAGTGGTCGGCGGAAGGTGCACGTGCCCGTCGACCTGGGACCGGACCGCAGCGACGCACGGATGCACGCCAAGACCGTAGGATCCTACGCAGTGCCGTAGGGGACAGCACCGCCACTTCCCAGCAAATTAGGGACACTGTTGCTCCTGGGGTATCGGCGAGGACCATTCGCAACCGTCTCCATGAAGCTGGGCTACGGTCCCGCACACCGTTAGGCTGTCTTCCGCTCACGCCCCAACATCGTGCAGCCCGCCTCCAGTGGTGTCGCGACAGGCGTGAATGGAGGGACGAATGGAGACGTGTCGTCTTCAGCGATGAGAGTCGCTTCTGCCTTGGTGCCAATGATGGTCGTATGCGTGTTTGGCGCCGTGCAGGTGAGCGCCACAATCAGGACTGCATACGACCGAGGCACACAGGGCCAACACCCGGCATCATGGTGTGGGGAGCGATCTCCTACACTGGCCGTACACCACTGGTGATCGTCGAGGGGACACTGAATAGTGCACGGTACATCCAAACCGTCATCGAACCCATCGTTCTACCATTCCTAGACCGGCAAGGGAACTTGCTGTTCCAAGAGGACAATGCACGTCCGCATGTATCCCGTGCCACCCAACGTGCTCTAGAAGGTGTAAGTCAACTACCCTGGCCAGCAAGATCTCCGGATCTGTCCCCCATTGAGCATGTTTGGGACTGGATGAAGCGTCGTCTCACGCGGTCTGCACGTCCAGCACGAACGCTGGTCCAACTGAGGCGCCAGGTGGAAATGGCATGGCAAGCCGTTCCACAGGACTACATCCAGCATCTCTACGATCGTCTCCATGGGAGAATAGCAGCCTGCATTGCTGCGAAAGGTGGATATACACTGTACTAGTGCCGACATTGTGCATGCTCTGTTGCCTGTGTCTATGTGCCTGTGGTTCTGTCAGTGTGATCATGTGATGTATCTGACCCCAGGAATGTGTCAATAAAGTTTCCCCTTCCTGGGACAATGAATTCACGGTGTTCTTATTTCAATTTCCAGGAGTGTATATTAACAGAAGTGCTCAAATAAATAATTACATTTTATAATTAATAGTTTTACATTGTGAGGAATAAAAAAATGAAAAAAAAATGTTGGTGACAACAGGGATCGAACCCAGGTCCGCGACCAGCCAGTCGGTATATTTAACCACTACGCTACTGCATTTTTGCAAAAATAGCTCTTCAAAATTCCCTTATCATCTGCACTGTCTTCAATACGCTACACGCAATTTCGGGGAAAAATACTGACCTGGTGCTGCGAGTAGCGTAGCTCTCTTAGTGCCGGAAGTGACGACGTCACATCAGAGCATACGCAGTCGAAAAGAAACAGCTGCGTGCCTTGTCTGAATTGCTCATGTTGCAGCTGACCAGCGTTTCAGCACTCGGCACTGGTTTCTCGTTATCACAGGTTGAGCGCTACAAATCGTATTTTTGTCCATTTTATTTGCATATCACTAGGCATTTGAAGAGAAATGGTGTAATTTTAGTGCGATTTATGGCTCGCATTCGAAGTGAATGGCGTAACTTTATTGTGATTTCCTGCTCGTAATCGAATAGACGCCGCTTAAGTTTAGCGCAGAATTTACAGTGTCCTGTAGCACATTAGCACATGGTAACCAACCGCCACTGGATGATGTTACTGGTTGCATCAATCAATAGAGATCATGATTGGATGTTAGTTGTGGCTGCCTGTCAACCGATTTGTTCGCCACAAGGTTTCTAGTATTCTTTGCCCTCTTTTTAAAAAGGTACCACATCAATAAAATACTTCTAAGTTAAATAATTGTGCTGTATCATGTTAGAGAAATTCTAGTCTTAAGTGTGTTCCCATTGTAAAATATTTTTCTCGGAGGATAGGTAATGCCAAATTTTGAGATTTTCACACTAATTGCTTTTTGCTCTAGCTTAGTCTAGTGTCAGCTCAAATCCCTATTTTCTGTCAATTGTCAGTTCCCCTTGTTACGTTCACAACAAGTACAGCCCCTACACATACGTATGAGGATACTCCCACATTGCAGTATGGGGTCGCCGTAGTTTCCTATTCCTTAAGTTTTCTATGTTTTCTCTAACTCGCTTAACGCATATGCCAAGGTATTTCCGAGCTAGTGTCCTCTCTTTAATGACCTCATCGTCTATGTATGTGAAACGCTTATCTTTTATTTTTCCAAATATTTCATTTTGTTTTAGGTAACATTTGGAGCTAGTCTCTCAACTTTACTTCAAGTGTTTCAAATTTCTAAGACTGAACTGACGTTTTAAAGGTAGCTATGTCTTCATCTTGTCTCAGTATCTTTCTCCATCCTCAGATGATCATATCTGTGACCATAAGCATATGCACCTTGAGAAAAATGTGGAATGTTATCGAGTCTAGGTGTCTGCACTGAAGGCCAAAGTGATATCAGGGATCATCGCAGCTGCTGTGGTTAAGTTTCTTATGCTTTCCCTTTTCAGGCTACTTGGTTTTTTGCTCCTATTTTTTCGCTGTTTTCAAAATTTAACACCAGACTTTCTGCGAGATGAAAAATGTACCATCTCACATTTCTCCCTAAGAATGACCTAATGGCCCCGAAAAATATCGATTCAACGAAGAGTTTTTATGTTGCTAGCAAACCATTTATAACGAAAGAGAATATATCAATTTATGTATGCAATCGATCTCAGTCCATGTCTGTCATGATAACAGTAATGCGATGCCAACTCTAGCCTCCATCAAATAGAAGCCTTCGATTGTTTAGTCGCTGAAGCAGCTCTGTCGATTCTGATTATTGTGCGTCCTTGTGTTTTACTTTCTAATAAAACCTATCTGTCGGGTCGTGTAAATTGTATCATATCTTATCATCATTCCCATATTTCACAAGCAATTGACATGGGAGCCTCTAATCAGGACAACCGATCGCGTTGAAGCGTTATCGGCAGTACGCAAACAGCTCTCGGCGGAAGGCACCGCACGGGGTATTCAGAAGTGCAGACACGGAGAGATTTGGATACATATAATGAAATGAGTGCACGTACGGCTATATGAGCTGTTTAAGACCACAAAGAAATTAAATACAGTGAAATAATCTACGAGACGAGTCGCTGCTTATCTACTTGTTTAAGATACTTTCAAAACATTTTGCGAAGAAAGCGATACACGAGTACCAGCATGTACTAAATGTACGTAGATGTGCATAGAAAAACATATGAGGGAAATCATGTAATTTCGGCCGAATTAAAGTGAGCAAACCTGTCGACAATCGTCAATTAGTGATAGTAACTATGAAGACTCGTGCAAGAGTGCAACGGAGTAACTCGTATGTTTCTTGTCTTGTCCCAGTTGCGATCGATGGAGACACTTGCGGAGTTTGCGCGAGTGAATTGAACCGTCTGTGAAGAGAAAACGTTTTTAGCTGGGTGAAAAGTTTTCCTAACGGAAAGTATCCTGTGTGTTTCGAATATTAAACACTGAATTCTTTCTAACACAGTCACTGCTATAGTGCAGTTCATTATGGTTTTCCGAGTCGCAAGGTACCGCATATATAGTTATAAGGACGTGGTTCTGTCACTGTTACTCACATTTGTCACAGTATCGTTTTCAGTGGTTAATTTTTTTTTAATTTTTCTGAAACGTCTCCGTCTTATTGAGAAGCTTTGGACGACAATTCTGTTGATTTTTTAAATTTTTTATTAAAAAATTCTTAAATTATAGTCATATACGTGATCATGTAATACTAAGTGACCGCCCTGTATACATAAAAATTAATTAGAAATGTTAGCGAATCCCAATTATAATATTATAAATTACTGGAGGTTAATAGAAAATCATGACTGTAGAAAACTGAATAAAACTTATACGACTAATATGTTTTGGCGCCATTATGACCAGCTGCATGTTTGTGAAGGAGCAGAGTCTTGTGAGACGTCGTGGAAACTAGTTTCGTTGTGCTTATGAAAAGTTACGAGTACTTTGTTGTTCGAAATGAAAGTGTACAAGGCTTAGAGTTTAAGAAGAAATTTGTATATAATTGACAACGTGCTACGAATGTAATGAACGGATGTTCCGTTTCCGTTGCAGTGCAGAAGAAATTTCTACCTAGATTACATTACCGGTCATAAGGGCACCAAAACAAGGAACATTTGAGTTTTCTTAATTTTAGAAATTTTCGTCAGTTGAAGCACATAAGTACTAATTTCATATGCATTTGTCCACTAAATAGTGCTTACGAGTTAGAATAATTGCTCGAAAGTAGAGACATGTTTTAGCATATGGCCAAAGCTGGCAGAAAATCAGCAATTGCCTTTCTAATTCATATGTCACCGATTCTAACAGATTTGACTAAATGGCGGATCTTTTGACGATCTGGGCTGAACAGACTCACTGTTAAGTAACACAGGTAAAGATTACAGGAGATTTTGTGGACGCGTGTGACAGAGATCCGTGTGTTCCGGAAACTGTTGTCAAAGGGACGAGTTATGGTACTATCTATTCCATATGTTTTCTTGCAAGCAAAGTCACTTCTCCATAAACAATTGCTTGTTTCATGCTTTGTTAGATCTCAAGAAAACCCTCTGCTGCCATTTTACAAACGCTACATAAATATTGCAATCGGATATTACTTTCAAGTCGAATAAAGATATTTTATTTGTGTTCTAAGGTAATTATTCCCCAAACATTTCTCTTACGCGCTGTTACCTTCATTTCCAAAAGTTTTTAACCCACAAAAATAAACATATCATTTAATTTTTTTTTTTAATTCTGTACACAAGACTTTACTGTGTACTGAATAACATCTGAACTCTCTCTGTTAAGTGCTGTAATTCTTGTCGTGATGATGTTTCCATACTCTTAATTTTCTGTTAGGCTTCCCAACTATGAGCGACACGGAATAAGTAGATGAACTTGCCATTTCTTAAATTTAATGCCACAGATATGTAGTTAAAGACAGATTCATCACGAAACACGTGTATTAACTTGATACAGACTGCTGCACAAATTCATCAGATAGAAATGTTTACAGATAACGAGTTAACGTTTATAGCGCGACTGCTACGGTCGCAGGTTCGAATCCTGCCTCGGACATGGATGTGTGTGGTGTCCTTAGGTTAGTTAGGTTTCAGTAGTTCTAAAGTTCTAAGGGACTGATGCCCTCAGATGTGGAGTCCCATAGTGCTCAGAGCCATCTGAACCATTTTTAACGTTTATAACACAATAAGATAACATGCACTGTAGAAGAACGATGAAAAATTTAAGGTAAGCCATAACAATTAATTGTCAAGATGAGGAAAATCATGAAATAATTGGTCAGCGAACGTGAATGGGAAGCTCTCTAGGGTCTGCTTCAAGTGCCAACAGAACAGCAAAAAGAACAACAGGATTCACTTACACAGTAGACGCCCACAGTGTGAGTAAATTTGGAGATAAGGTAAAAATCGCTTATGAGTCAATGAGTACAAATACACTGACGGAAAGAAAGAAAGACACCAAGAAGGACCTGCGAGGCAGAAACGAAAGATTGTAGGTGTGTTTCTACGACTGAATGATAATGACATTTCAGATTTCACACCTGACGCATAAGAAGGGCTCTAGTTGCACCACTGTAAGGATGAAAATCAGGTTTGTTTTAAATATACGCTGCAACGTTCGTGAGTGGTAGCTACCTATGAGATTGGACTTGGCGATTTGATGTTGGTGAAGAATACCTTTAAGGTAACAAAGACACCAATATCAGGATTCCACTAAGTTTGAAAGAGATAATGTAATAGGTGTACGCGAAACAGGATATTCCTTCTGTGACATTGCAGAAACATTGGCAGGAATTTAACCACTATACATGCTTCCTGGCGGCAGTGGTGACGCCAATGTGCGGTCTCAAGATGACGGGCTCCGAACGGTCACGTGACATTTCCAGGATGGAAGACCATAGTGTTTGTCTGTGGCTCTGTGGCTCTGGTGCATCGTGTTATATCTGTAGCAGCAATGTGAGCAGTAGTTAGTACCACGATGACACAAAGAACTGTTAGGAATCGATTACTTCAAGGACAGCTTCGAGTCAGATACCCTTAGCGTGCATTCCACTAGCTCCAGACCACTGTAATTGCGACTTTAGTGGTGTCTCATTTTAGGGAAGAATGGAGATCTGTTTTATTTTCTGATGCCGTGTGTTCGTTAGGAGGCTGTGCAACCAGCCCGTCTGCGTGATAGACAAGCTGGACCTGCCTCTGGGGTGTGATTGCGTAGGACAGCAACACGACCCTCGTGGTTATCTCAATCACCCTGAATGCTAACTTGTACGTCAATCTGGTTATCGACCTATTGCTGCCATTCATGAGCAGAATTTCTCTGGGTGTTCTCCAGCAGGATAACGCTCGCCCACATATCACTCTTGGAACCCACCATTTATGGAATGTCAGCCTATGTTGCCTTGGCCTGCTCGATGACCATGTCTGTCTCCAATCGAGCGCATACTTGACATCTTGACTGAATTCTATCATTTTAAGAAGACCGAAAGAGCGATCTGTTTTACTTGCTGAAAACCTTCAACAGCCTAGACCGCATAAATATTTCTTTATATAAGACAACTGTTTCGACAGATTTTGCTACCGAGTCTTAAAAAATCTTATTGTTGTGTAACATGTTCATGTTACATTGGACATCACGCCAAGTGGTCCTGCCGATAAAATCGTGACATTGTAAAAGGTCTTGTCATAACTGAAATCTTTAAAAAGAAAAAGTATACACTGATCAGCCTGAACATTATAGACACGTATCTAATAGCTCGTATGTCCACCTTTAGCACGGATAACAGTGGCAACACATCATGGCATGGAAGCAATGAGGGCTTGGTAGGTCGTTGGAGGGAGTTGGTACCACATTTGAACACACAATTCAACTAATTACCATAAAGTTCGGAGAGGGGGGTGATGAGCTCTGACCCCACGTTCAATCACATCCCCGATGTGTTCGATCAGGTTTAGATCTGGCAAGTTGGGGACCAGCACATCAATTGAAAATCACCACTTTGTTCCTCGAACCACTCCATCACACTCTTGGCTTTGTCACATGGCATAGTATCTTCTTGAAAAATGTCACTGCCGTCGGGAAACATGATCGTCATGAAGGGGTGTATGTGGTCTCCGTGTACGATACTCCTTGACCGTCATAATGCCTTGCACGAGCTTCACAGGACCCATGGATTCCAGCTTGAATGTTCCCCAGAGCATAATGGAGCCGTCGCCAGCTTGCCTCTGACTCGTAGTGTGAAGGAGCTGTTCTCCTGGAAGACGACGGATTCGTGCCCTCCCATGACGGTTAAGGTATCGGGATTTGTTAGACCACGCAAAGCTCTGCCACTGCACCAACATTCAGCGCCAATGGTCACGTGCCCATTTGCCATCGTCGTGGAGTTAACATTGGCACATGCATGGCTCGAAGGAATGGCTCTGAGCATTATGGGACTTAACTTCTGAGGTCATCAGTTCCCTAGAACTTAGAACTACTTAAACCTAACTAACCTAATGACATCACACACATCCATGCCCGAGGCAGGATTCGAACCTGTGACCGTAGTGGGTCGAAGGCTGAAGAGTTTTCGGTGGACAGCAAGATCAGAAACTCTTGTACGCTGCCCGGCATTAAAGTATTAGTTCCACCACTGTTTGCCGTCTGTCCTGTTTTACCGTCTGCCCAAGCTACGATATCCGACATCGGTAAGTAGGGGTGCCCGCCCAACCCCATCTACGTCTGGGTGTGGTTTCACCTATGTTTCACCACGTGTTGAAGACACTCACCACAGCACTCCTCGAACACCCGACAAGTCGTGCAGTTTTCGAATCGCTCGTGTCGAACCTCCGGGCGATCACTATCTACCCTTGGTTAAAAACAGATAGATCGCGCGTTTTCTCAATTCTACACACGGACAGCACGGTCACTGATACGGCATGTACATGCTACGGACACACGCACCCATGTCCGCAGAAGGACTCGAACCTCCGACGGTGGGAGCCGCGCGGACTGTGACAAGGCGCCATATACCACGCGGCTGCTCCGCGCGGCAAGGCGGTTTATGATAGCAGTTGTCGCTACACACATTTCAACATGATTAGTTGGTGATATTTGTAATTATTATGATATGTCGTCTTTGTTTATTAATAATTTTTGCATAATTTTGCCCATATTCGCTTAATCTTTGTATACACGTAAATTCTGATCAGCGCATCAGAAAGAGCGGTTCAAATCAGTATGGGAATTGTTGCCTTATAAAGAACTGTAATGTTATTTAGCGGCACAAATGGAAAAAAATATTTTCGCACTCTGGAAAGGTAATTCTGGGCAAACTATTGCAGCTATAAGTTTGTGTAATGTATGATTTTTGATGAGAATTTGAGAGCGCTTATAATGGTTCAAACAGAACTAAGATTGCTCTTCTACGTCAAAAGTTGTGCAAAGAAACAGTGATCTATGGACAGCAGTTACGTGACGTATCTTGGGGAATTTCGGATCGAGAGTATTTAAGCGGAACTGGCCCAAAGCTCCAGGACAGTGTTCAGCGCGCCTTTACTGATGCCGGACCTGTGTTGCTCGATGCGACATTTCGGTGATGGTTTTGCGGTTCCAGAAGTGTTGAACTTAGCCGAATTTCGCGAGTGCGCGCAAACGAAAGATTTCTCGGGAAGAATCCGGACTTAGGATATTCTCTTCGTGGAAAACAGGAGGGACTTGTGTTGTTTCACGTGTAGTGTCTTTTGGTCATTGTTTTTGTAAGCAAACGGAACTTTGCTTCAAAATAGCAGCTGTTGAACTCTGTTTCCATTCGAGTGCCGCCACACTTAACCGCTGAAGCGCTACTGTGGGACTCAGTTTATTTTTTAGCATTCCGAACGGTGTTTCGGGATACCAACGCGACTTAGTTTCTGATACTGTCAGGTTGGATTCTGATTATTTTCATTACATTTAGGTGATTGATTCTGAAACAGTGCCACTGGACTTTAACCTTGTTTAAACCAGTGGGGACTTTGAATATTCTGTGGCAGCCGACACTCAAGAATTCGTGCTAGTGTCGAGTGAACTATAGATCATCAGGATTAGACCGGGTTTTAGCGAACTAATCGATTTGCTAAATTTCAATCGATTTTCTTCAGCATTTAATCACTTTTATTAAAATTTATAACTTGTTCAGTATCGCTGTTGGGGGCTCGATCAATAATTAAAACGGCACGTAAATGGAAGAGATCACAAGTGAACTGTATTTAGTTATAAATAAAGATTTGTGACTTTTAAGGAACTTAGTACATGCATTCGATTAGTCGTTTGACTTCGGCCTCCTAGACTGTACCCTGATTTACATTTGAACTTATCGGTCGGAAGCATCGAGAGTATTTCATTTATGCACTTTAACAGGTGTTAAGTGCACGCGTCTGGCGATACAAAAGGACAGGTTATCCCCGATTTAGACGATGAGAGCCGGCGAGTAGAAGCATTTGCAGCCCCATTTCCATTCCGCCGACTGTCGCATCTAGGAAGACAAGCTTATGGAAGACCGGTGGATGACATTTGAATATATGCTTTAGCAATACTGATTCGTATTGATGAAGATCGCAATGCTTGCAGACAGCTAGAGGAGGCATTTTTCGAGCAGTAGATAGCAGATGGCACATGAGGATGATGATGATGATGATGATGGTGATGTGTTTTGATGATGTGTCTTATATTAGTATCTACTTAAATTTACTCTTAACAAATTAATTTAAAGTGGTCACAAAAACTTCATCTAATCCATTTTGTTTTTATCCTTCAGAAATTTCCAGGTTACCCCTCACAGGGCAATTACGCCCAGGTTGGGAATCACTAATGTGAAAATACATACCCTTGCTTATCAAATGGGTATTTTGCAAATACCAGGTGGTTATACTTGTATAATTGAGGTGGAGGTACTCACGAAGGTCCAGTATAGGCTGTAATTATCGCTTGGCAGCCAAACTTCGAAGATGTGCTAATGCATTAACACGGGGCCGATTTTGCTGGACAACAAATTAGTTTCGGTTGTGGTGATCAGACGCAAATCTGGAGCTGTACGTATTTCGTATGACGCTATGACATCGCCACTAGCGTTTCAGAAGCCATAACGTGAGTGAACAGTATGACTATCGAGAAGACTGTGCGCTGTCAGTGGAACTGTCTTATTTGAACAGCAGCAATTATAGTGCTGCATCGAAACAGTATCGCCGACTGGCAGGACTGAGGTGACGCCCGCCGTCATTAAAGAGTTTGGAGAAGTTCAAATGGCTCTGAGCACTATGGGACTTAACATCTGAGGTCATCGGTCCCGTAGAACTCAGAACTACTTAATCCTAACTAACCTAAGGACATCACACACATCCATGCCCGTGGTAAGATTCGAACCTGCGACCGTAGCAGTCGCGTGGTTCCAGACTGAAGCGCCTAGAAGCGCTCGGCCACTCCGGCGTTGGATGTCTATGCCAGGTTTATTCCATGTCAGTATCCGTGACAGACCAACTCTAGTTTGTTTGTGCAGTCCGACCAGTCTTAGACATCCAACGAGTACTTTGCAATGATTCTGTTGCTGGATGAATGCCGACACGATGCCAATGAGGCAGCCAGGGCGTATTCCGTCAGATATCCTGGTTGAAGTACTCCATCAGCCATTACGTCCTTAGGTGCTGAACAGTTACTTTGAGAAACAAGTAGATGAAGACCAACAAGAAGTGAAGATGTGGAAGTGTGTTTTTAGCTGCAATTCAAGTACACCACGACCCTCATTCCAGATTAGGAGAAGTTGCTTCAGTGACTGATATCAACCTCTCACAGCGAGGCTAATGGACAACTTTCACCAGTACCACCTGCAACTGACATAGGACCTTCATAGGAAGGTTTTCATCGGAGAGATACTTTCTGCAAATTGACCAGTGATAATTTCACTATGAACGTCTTACAAAGTGTTACGTTCTGGTAAAACCAAGTTCATAAATTACAGGCGTGAGTATCCATTACAGGGCCACAAAATCCTAGGTGGCACGTTATGTCGATATTCGAAGAAAGTGTTCTAGAACTGTTTTGTGTATATATATATATATATATATATATATATATATATATATATATATATATATATATATATATATATATATATATATACAAGTTTTCCATCACCCCGGTTCCCAGAACTCCTGAAGATAGACTTAACTGTGGATATTGTACCACAGACACAGTCCCACTGACTGTTCAAAGCTGTCACTAAACCCGCCCAAAGATGTAAACAACCATGCATGAGCAGCGGCTATTAGACGGAGGGGATCCAACAGCCCGTCAGTTCCAGCCATTCCACCAGGAAGGAGATACACGGCTCGTATTGTGTGTAGTTCAACCATGCCTAGACGGTCAATACCGCGGTTCGATGGCATCCGCATTGTTACTTTGTGCCAGGCAGGGCTCTCAACAAGGGAAGTGCCCATGCGTCTCGGAGTGAATCAAAGCGATGTTGTTCGGACATGAAGGAGATATAGAGAGACAAGAACTGTCGATGAGATGCCTCATTCAGGCCACCCAAAGGCTACTACTGCAGTGGAAGACCGTTACCTACGGATTATGGCTCGGACGAGCCCTGACAGCAACGCCACCATGTTGAATAATGCTTACGGAGCAGTAACAGAACGTCGTGTTACTACTCAAACTGTGTGCAACAGGCTGCAAGATGCGCAACTTCACTCCCGACGTCCATGGCGAGGTCCATCATTGCAACCACGACATCATGCAGTGCGGTACAGATGGGGCCAACAACAAGCCGAATGGACTGCTCAGGATTGGCATCACTTTCTCTTCACCGATGAGTGTCGCATATGCCTTCAACTAGACAATCTTCAGAGACGTATTTGGAGGCAACCCAGTCAGGCTGTAGAGTCCAACGAGAGCAGCAGGGTGTAGGATACCTGCTGTTTTGTGGTGGCATTATGTGAGACCGACGTACGCCGCTGGTAGCCAGGGAAGGCGCCGTAACGACTGTACGATACGTGAATGCCTTCCTCTGACCGATAGTGCGACCATATCGCCAGCATATTTCCGAGGCATTCGTCTTCATGGACGACAATTCGCACCCCCATCGTGCACATCTTGTGAATGACTTCCTTCAGGATAACGACATCGCTCGACTAGAGTGGCCATCATGTTATCCAGACATGTATCCTATCGAACATGTCTGGGATAGATTGAAAAGGACCGTTTATGATCGACAAGACCACCAGCCACTCTGAGGGATCTCCGCCGAATCGCAGTTGAGGAGTGGGACAAACTGGACCAACAATGCCTTGATGAACTTGTGGATAGTATGCCACGACGAATACAATCATGCATCAATGCAATTGGACGTGCCACTGGGTATTAGAGGTACCGGTGTGTACAGCAATCTGGACCACCACCTCAGAAGGTGTCGCTGTGTGGTGGTACAATATGCAGTGTGTGGTTTTCATGAGCAATAAAAAGGGCGGAAATGATGTTTATTTTGATCTTTATCCAATTTTCTGTGGGAGAGAGTGCCCGATTATCGGATAGTTTCCACTAATCGGATAGTAAGGTTTTTAATCAAGCACTCTGTCGGAGTTGGCAGAAACTATTAAGTATTGGCCCGCTGAGAGGGCGTTTTGAGTTTTGCCACAGTACGAAGCGTGCTTTCTGGTGAAGTGTTGGCCTGAGTGAATTCGGAGTTAGGAAATATTCTGCACACAACTACTAAATGTAGGTATATACGGTTTGGTGTTGTTTATAGTGGGAAAGCTTATAGTTTCAATTTCTGAACATTAGTTCCATGTAATGGGTTTGTTAAATACTGTCTTTGTTATATGCTGGTCTCTCCTTTCAAGCGTGGGTTCCTTTTATCGTTTAGTGGGAGGGTTCTAATTATCGCCGGCCGCGGTGGCCGTGCGGTTCTAGGCGCTTCAGTCTGGAACCGCGTGACTGCTACGGTCGCAGGTTCGAATCCTGCCTCGGGCATGGACGTGTGTGATGTCCTTAGGTTAGTTAGGTTTAAGTAGTTCTAAGTTATAGGGGGCTGATGACCTCAGCTGTTAAGTCCCATAGTGCTCAGAGCCATTTGAACCATTTTTTTCTAATTATCGGATATGCGATAGTTGGCGTAAATGTTTTTCCTTACGTTATATTTCTTTTGTAGATGTAACTGTCGAAATCAATCAAGAGAAGGAAACAATGGGACCCGCAAGCAATGTTGCAATAAATGCCGTTAGAGAGAAGAAATGTGGGTATTTGAAAGCAGCAAAAATCTACCACGTTCCCAAATCAACCATACAAGACTATGTAAAGATCAAAACTTAAAATGTTGAAAGTCTGGTTAACAAAGAATCTTGGAAGAAAGTTGCTAAATTATTGTAAAGTAATGGAAAGTAGGTATTTTGGATTACGGTAATGTGACGAAAGGCAACTTGCTTTCCAATTATTAGTGAGAAATGACTTCGAACATCCGTTCACGCTTTCAAAAGGAGAAGCGGGAAAAAATGGCTTACAAATTTTATAAAGTGTCATCACTGTCTTAGTTTAAGACGACCAGAATCCGTTTCTTTGGCTGGAGCTAAAGGTTTTTCAAAGAAAAACGTTAATCCCTTTTCCGACCTTCTGGAACCTGAGCTAAGAAATATCAGTTTCAATCGTGCCAAATTGTTTAACGTAGATGAATCGGGAATAACTGTTGTTCAAAATCATCGTTAAGGGCAAAAGGCATGTAGGACGTTTGTCACCATAAACAAGATGACGTTGGTAACTTGCATGAGTGCAGCTGGCATGTTTGTTCCGCCACTGAAAGTCTTTCTTCGTAAAAATATGAAAGCGGAATTGCTGAACGGCTGTCCTCCAGGAACAATTTCAAGCTGTCACCCCTCAAGAAGGATTAAGCTCCACATTTTTACAGAATGGTTCAAGCACTTCTTACAGTTTACAAAACCATCTACCGACAGCCCGTTATACTGATGTTGGATAGGCATTTCTCCTATACGAGAAACATCGACGTGACTGAAGTAGCTAGGAAACATGGTGCAATAATCGTATGTCTACCACCATACACCACACACACACACTCCAATCTTAGATGTAGCCTTCGTGGGACCATTCAAAACATCTTACAGCCAATAAATATTGTCATGGATATCTAACATCCCTTTAGAGCAGTTACAGCATATTAAGTCGGGGAACTGATGGGGAAGGCGCATGTTAAGTGCGCAAATCTCTAAATTGCGATTAGTGGTTTCAAAAACTGCGGCATAATCCCCTTAAACAGGAATGTTATTTCAGAACTGGATTTTATCCAATTGGGCGATGGGCACGAAAATAATCCTTAGAATGATCCTGATCATCTGGAACCCAGCCAAACGAAATACATTTTTCACCTTTCCATGTGCGTACACTTCCAACAGCCAGCCAAACAAATGCAACAGCACGTCCCACTGGTAAAGCCGCTACAATCACTAGCTCGCCTTTAAGAAATCGCTTGAAGAAAAATTGCAGCCACAAGGCCCAACAGATACGCACAGGCCTAAACAAGGTCCATCAGCCACAAAATCAGCCACAGCCCTGTCAGAACGTTCATCTTCGGAAAGGTTAACAGCTGCAGCATCAAGAACGCCTGCAACAAGACAAAAAAATGAAACAAAAGGCAGCGTTCTCATCTTCCTCTTCATCTGATGATGATTGTGCTCCTTTCGTCTCCACTGATGACGAAGACAGCGTGGATGAGAAGTGCCTATATTGCAGTCACGCTTACAAATTAGACGCAAGTGGCGAACAGTGGATCCGTTGGACAAAATGTCTTCGTTGCAAAATGTCTTCGTTGGGCACATGAATTGTGTTCTGGCGTTGCCAAGAAGGGATGGAAAACATTTGTATGTCACCATTGTAATATATTAAGCAAGTAATGCACGATAAACAAATGAATAACGTGTTTATGTTGTGAAAGTAAGATTTTTGTATGTTATCTATTAAAAGTTCTTAAAAGATGAAGTATGTTTCTTCTTATATAGAATTGTACTTAATCCTGACTGCTATCCGATAATAGGATTCCGAATTAAAAACACCGAAATGCTCAAAAATCAGATAATGGACAATTTGTGACCAAAATAATATCAATAATGAAAACATTGGTAAGATATATTTTATTGGGATGCTTGTGGTATGTGAAAGTGTATTTTATTTTAACATATCGTGAAATAAAGTACGTCAAATATATACATAAAGAAAAGTATTCTATAATCGGGCTCACTCCCCTCCAGGTTCCGGAACTCTCGGCACCGAAGTGATGCAAAACTTTTTTTGATGTGTGTATAAATTAGGAGCTCTCCACGAAAATGTGCGTCTAGACTTTGGAGCTCCATGTGGATGCTGCACGTTGGTCATCCAGCCAGTTCCGGGCGTGATGTTGTGCGAGAACTCAACAATAGATATCCTGGGTATGGCCTACGTGGTAACCCGACTTCTTTTAAAGGAGGAAGAATCTTGTTTATGTCACCAAAACTACACTCATGCTCATAAATTAAAATGTGGTGCCTCACATCGTGGCACTACACAAAACTGGAGCTAATAGCATAGGCACATAGGGAACATACAAGATACAGATCTGTAAGTCCGCAGTATTGGTGTCAAGTTGAGAAAACAGTCCCGAAACACATGTGCTACAAAACTCCACTGTTTCTTGCGCATGTACCCCGACATCAATATGGGATATGATCACCATGCACACGTACATAGGCTGCACAACGGGTTGGCATACTCTGGATCAGGTGGTTGAGCAGCTGCTGGGGTATATCATCCCATTCTTGTACCAGCGCCTGTCGGAACTCCTGAATTGTCCTAGGGGTTTGAAGACGTGCAGCGATACGTCGGCCGAGAGCATCCCAGACGTGCCCAGTGGGATTAAGGTCTGGAGAACAAGTAGGCCACTCCATTCGCCTGATATCTTCTGTTTCAAGGTACTCCTCCACGATGACAGCTCGGTGGGGCCGTGCGTTATCATCCATCAGAAGGAAGATGGGACTCGCTCAATCACTGGAAAGGCGGGCATACTGGTGCAAAATGTCCTGATACAGCTGACCTGTTACAGTTCCTCTGTCAAAGACATGCAGGGGTGTACGTGCACCAATCATAATCCCACGCCACACCATCAAACCACGACCTCTATACAGGACCCTTTGAAGGACATTAAGGGATTGGTATCTGGTTCCTGGTTCACGCAAGATGAAAACCAGGCGAAAATCACTGTTCAGACTATACCTGGTCTCGTCCGTGAGCATAACCTGGGACCACTGTTCCAATGACCATGTACTGTGTTCTTGACACCAGGCTTCACGGGCTCCCCTGTGACCAGGGGTCAGTGGAATGCACCTTCCAGGTCTCCGGGCAAATAAACCACGTCTGTTAAGACGTCTGTAGAGTGTGTGTCTGGAGACAATTGTTCCAGTGGCTGCAGTAAGGTCCCGGGCAAGGCTACCTGAAGTACTCCGTAGCCGTCTGAGGGCACTGATGGTGAGATATTGGTCTTCTTGTGATGTTGTACACTGTGGACGTCCCGTACTGTAGCGCCTGGACACGTTTCCTGTCTGCTGGAATAGTTGCCTTAATCTTCAGATCACACTTTGTGGCACACGGAGGGCCTGTGCTACGAAAAGCTGTGTTTCACTATCCTCCAGTCGCCCTAGTACTTGACCCCTCATAACGTCATCAATATGTGTTCTTTGAGCGATTTTCCATGCACAGTCACCATTAGCACGTCTGAAAACATTTGCACACTTACTCGCAGCTCCGTTGTCTGACATGCACCAACATAACTCTGCATCTGTGGACTGCTGCCAGCGCCACCATGCGAAGACCGCAGGTCAAATGCACAGCATGGTCATACCCCGAGATGATTTAAGCCCGCAAACCGCCCACCAGAGCATTGTTTCACCATGTATTAGCATTAACCTTAATTTATGACCATGAATGTACAAGCCAGAAGACTCGCAACGGAAAAGCTCTTCGCTCCGTCACGCCAACACTTTACATCTCGTCCGCAAGTCGATAACAGGGTGCACTGACTTGCTCCTTATTTAGTAAGCTAGATTCTCGTTTGAACACCCTACTCAAATGAGTATTCATTCCTCCACCTGAGCACCCTCCTGAACACAACCAGTTACGTACAGAATGTTGCATTCATCCGTTAAGCTTTGAAAGTTTCAAATTACCCAACTTAAATTGATAGAAATTTGATATACAACGATTTGTACACAGTTGGTTGTTTAAATACGTCATTTACAGATAATAAGCTAAGTGTAGAAATTATAGCTCATTGCCACACACTCTGGAAAAGCAACAAAATGATCAGTGTTCAAATTTCCGTAGAAAGATAAAAATTTCTCAAGTTTACCTACCAAAATAAATATTACTTTCAGCTATTATTTCGTGACGTACGGAGAAAAATACTTTACCTGAAACTCCCTGTGGTACATCACAGCTCAGTTGTTGACGACTCCTTCTGGAAGTTACACATCGGCTTCCTCATGTGGTCTGGATAAATTAATTTTGATCAGATGATTATTATGACAACTGAAAACAGCAAACATCAACAGAAATGAAGTGATTTAATTTGTTATTAGGTACTATTATATAAAAAAACTACTGAATTTACAACGTTCTGCCAAAGTTTAAAATAATTATTTCTCTCACATCAAGTAATTAACTGACAAGAGTAACAAAGCCGCTATCTAACCTTCGCAGTAATTTTCATAATAAAACAGGAAGTGAACATCACCTCTGGGGTAGCAAGAATGAAATTTTACCTCTGCAGCGGAATGTGCACTGATACGTAACTTCCTGGCAGATTAAAACTACACTCCTGGAAATGGAAAAAAGAACACATTGACACCGGTGTGTCAGACCCACCATACTTGCTCCGGACACTGCGAGAGGGCTGTACAAGCAATGATCACACGCACGGCACAGCGGACACACCAGGAACCGCGGTGTTGGCCGTCGAATGGCGCTAGCTGCGCAGCATTTGTGCACCGCCGCCGTCAGTGTCAGCCAGTTTGCCGTGGCATACGGAGCTCCATCGCAGTCTTTAACACTGGTAGCATGCCGCGACAGCGTGGACGTGAACCGTATGTGCAGTTGACGGACTTTGAGCGAGGGCGTATAGTGGGCATGCGGGAGGCCGGGTGGACGTACCGCCGAATTGCTCAACACGTGGGGCGTGAGGTCTCCACAGTACATCGATGTTGTCGCCAGTGGTCGGCGGAAGGTGCACGTGCCCGTCGACCTGGGACCGGACCGCAGCAACGCACGGATGCACGCCAAGACCGTAGGATCCTACGCAGTGCCGTAGGGGACCGCACCGCCACTTCCCAGCAAATTAGGGGCACTGTTGCTCCTGGAGTATCGGCGAGGACCATTCGCAACCGTCTCCATGAAGCTGGGCTACGGTCCCGCACACCGTTAGGCCGTCTTCCGCTCACGCCCCAACATCGTGCAGCCCGCCTCCAGTGGTGTCGCGACAGGCGTGAATGGAGGGACGAATGGAGACGTGTCGTCTTCGGCGATGAGAGTCGCTTCTGCCTTGGTGCCAATGATGGTCGTATGCGTGTTTGGCGCCGTGCAGGTGAGCGCCACAATCAGGACTGCATACGACCGAGGCACACAGGGCCAACACCCGGCATCATGGTGTGGGGAGCGATCTCCTACACTGGCCGTACACCACTGGTGATCGTCGAGGGGACACTGAATAGTGCACGGTACATCCAAACCGTCATCGAACCCATCGTTCTACCATTCCTAGACCGGCAAGGGAACTTGCTGTTCCAAGAGGACAATGCACGTCCGCATGTATCCCGTGCCACCCAACGTGCTCTAGAAGGTGTAAGTCAACTACCCTGGCCAGCAAGATCTCCGGATCTGTCCCCCATTGAGCATGTTTGGGACTGGATGAAGCGTCGTCTCACGCGGTCTGCACGTCCAGCACGAACGCTGGTCCAACTGAGGCGCCAGGTGGAAATGGCATGGCAAGCCGTTCCACAGGACTACATCCAGCATCTCTACGATCGTCTCCATGGGAGAATAGCAGCCTGCATTGCTGCGAAAGGTGGATATACACTGTACTAGTGCCGACCTTGTGCATGCTCTGTTGCCTGTGTCTATGTGCCTGTGGTTCTGTCAGTGTGATCATGTGATGTATCTGACCCCAGGAATGTGTCAATAAAGTTTCCCCTTCCTGGGACAATGAATTCACGGTGTTCTTATTTCAATTTCCAGGAGTGTATATGCCACACCGAGACTCGAACTCAGGACCTTTGCCTTTTGCGGGCATTAGCCTTAGGTTAGTTAGGTTTAAGTAGTTCTAAGTTCTAGGGGACTGGTTACCTCAGAAGTTAAGTCCCATAGTGCTCAGAGCCATTTGAACCATGATGTGACTTCATTAAAGTAAAAGGTGCCAAATTTTGTGACTGTGGTCACTTATACACAATATATATCATGTCACCTATATTTCAGATAATTACAGTGTTTGAAAATAAAATTCTGTTTCATGCCACTAATTAAAATGAAATGGTTAAAATTTGTAAAAGTAGAGTTGTGTAAGAGTACGCTATTTATGAAAGGAAACTGATTCAGTTTCTATAATAAAGATTAATCCAAGCCAATAAAAGCTCTGAAACGCAGTTCAGCAGCAGTGTGATACGGAAGGGTTCACTTGAAACGGCGAAGTAAGATTGTGATAGTTACATAAAATATCCGCTTTCCATCCAAACTCTTCACGTAGTACAGGGGAGCAGTACAATGCAGTCTGAAATACCGTAGTTTCCTGCCGACAAATCTATTGCAACTTACGTGCTTTCACTTTTAGAAATAATTCAGAAAGACAATCTAGCTTGTAAAATGAATGATACATACTTTCTTTATACCGATTCTCAGAAGCAAACATGTAAATAGAATGCACCGAGATCTGGTCTTACAAAAGGCAAGTAACTGTAATGGGGACCGAGAAAAGAAACAAACAGTATGTCACAACTCTGACCAACATCTACAATGCTTCAGCTTCTTTACTTAGCAGTTTTGAAGTCAGAGGCTCTCTGGATTGGATGAAATTTGACGATTTGACTTCTTCCTTTAATAATAGTTACGAAAAACTACCAACAGGAGTGGTTTCTGGCATCAAGTTTAAGTCTCACTCGTTTAACTCCTACACTCATTACAGCGCCAGCCTACAAAATTAAATTTCATGTCAGCTAGGAATTGTATACTAGTGTTTCTATAGAAAATTTCTGTTGACAGACCATATGTTGTTTCCATTTCCATATCGACAGTAGTGGCGCTTTATACATCTACTTGAGGAGTGGTGCTGTGCCGATAAATCTGTAAAACTTCTGATCCAGTCAAAACAGTGTACAACAAAACGTCGATGGAATACACAGTTGTTTTTGAATGTGGTGAATCGCTGTTGTTGTTGTGATCTTCAGTCCGAAGACTGGTTTGATGGAGCTTCCCATGCTTTCCTATCCTGCACAAGCCTCTCCGAATAACTACCGCAACCTACATCCTTCTCAGTCTGCTTATTTTATTCACCTCTTCGTCTCCCTCTACAAATTTTACACCTCCCCCCCCCCCCCCCACCACCACATTTCCCACCAATACTAAACAGATGGTCACTTGATGTTTCAGAATACGTCCTATCAAGTGACCTCTTCTGTTAGTCAAGTTGAGCCACAAACTTCTTGTCTGCCAAATTATATTCAGTAGTTCCTCATTAGTTACGTGATCGACCCATCTAATCTTCAGCATTCTTCTGTAGCATCAAATTTCAAAAGGTTCATCCTCTTCTTGTATAAACTGTTCATCGTCCATGTTTCACTTCTATACATATTTACACTCCAGAACAATATTTTCAAAAAAAGCTTTCTAATACCTAAGTCTATATTTGAAGTTAACAAATTTCTCTTCTTCAGAAATAGTTTTCTTGCCATTGCCAATCTAAACTGTATAGCCTCCGGCCCTCTTCAGTTATTTTGCTGCCGAGGAAAACATGTCTACTACTTAAAGAGTCCCGTTTCCTAATCTAATTTCTCTAGCATCACCTGATTTAATTAGTTTACATTCCTTTACCGTTGTTTTGCTTTTATTGATGTTCATCTTAATATCCTCCTTTCTGAACATTATTCACCCCGTTTAGCTGCTGTTACAAGCTTTTTTCTGTCTCTGGCAGAATTACAGTGTCATCGGCAAACTTCAAAGTACATATTTATTTCTTCTCCCTGAACTTTAATTCCTACTCCCAATTTTCCTTTGGTTTCTTTTACTGCTTGCGCAAAGTACAGGTCGAATAACATCGGGGATAGGCTGGAAACCTGTCCCACTCCCTTCTCAACGACTCCTTCCATTTTACGCCCCTCGAAGCTGTACAAATTGTACTAGTTGTAAACAGTCTTTCATTCCCTTTATTTTAGCCCTGCTACTTTCAGATTTCAAAGAGAGTACGCCAGTCAATAATGTCAAAAGCTTTCTCAAAGTTCACAAATTCTGTAAACATAGGTTTCCATTTTCTAAGATAAGTCCCGTGAACCTAAATTTCTCCGGAATACTAACTGATCTTCCCCAAGGTTCCATTTTACCATTTTTTCCATTCTTCTGTACAGAATTCGTGTTAGTATTCTGCAAGTGCAAGAGATAGTCAACAAATAGTTCGATAGTTTTCACACCTGTCAGCAACTGCTGTATTTAGTTGGAATTATTACATTCTTCATCACGTCTAAGGGTATTTCGGCTATCTCATACATCTTGCACACCAGATGTTGTTGTTGTGGTCTTCAGTCCTCAGACTGGTTTGATGCAGCTCTCCATGCTACTCTATCCTGTGCAAGCTTCTTCATCTCCCAGTACCTACTGCAACCTACATCCTTCTGAATCTGCTTAGTGTATTCATCTCTTGGTCTCCCTCTACGATTTTTACCCTCCACGCTGCCCTCCAATGCTAAATTTGTGATCCCTTGATGCCTCAAAACATGTCCTACCAACCGATCCCTTCTTCTAGTCAAGTTGTGCCACAAACTTCTCTTCTCCCCAATCCTATTCAATACCTCCTCATTAGTTATGTGATTACCCACCTTATCTTCAGCATTCTTCTGTAGCACCACATTTCGAAAGCTTCTATTCTCTTCTTGTCCAAACTGGTTATCGTCCATGTTTCACTTCCATACATGGCTACACTCCATACAAATACTTTCAGAAACGACTTCCTGACACTTAAATCTATACTCGATGTTAACAAATTTCTCTTCTTCGGAAACGATTTCCTTGCCATTGCCAGTCTACATTTTATATCCTCTCTACTTCGACCATCATCAGTTATTTTACTCCCTAAATAGCAAAACTCCTTTACTACTTTAAGTGTCTCATTTCCTAATCTAATCCCCTCAGCATCAACCGATTTAATTTGACTACATTCCATTATCCTCGTTTTGCTTTTGTTGATGTTCATCTTATATCCTCCTTTCAAGACACTGTCCATTCCGTTCAACTGCTCTTCCAAGTCCTTTGCTGTCTCTGACAGAATTACAATGTCATCGGCGAACCTCAAAGTTTTTACTTCTTCTCCATGAATTTTAATACCTACTCCGAATTTTTCTTTTGTTTCCTTTACTGCTTGCTCAATATACAGATTGAATAACATCGGGGAGAGGCTACAACCCTGCCATTGCCAGTCTACATTTTATATCCTCTCTACTTCGACCATCATCAGTTATTTTACTCCCTAAATAGCAAAACTCCTTTACTACTTTAAGTGTCTCATTTCCTAATCTAATCCCCTCAGCATCAACCGATTTAATTTGACTACATTCCATTATCCTCGTTTTGCTTTTGTTGATGTTCATCTTATATCCTCCTTTCAAGACACTGTCCATTCCGTTCAACTGCTCTTCCAAGTCCTTTGCTGTCTCTGACAGAATTACAATGTCATCGGCGAACCTCAAAGTTTTTACTTCTTCTCCATGAATTTTAATACCTACTCCGAATTTTTCTTTTGTTTCCTTTACTGCTTGCTCAATATACAGATTCAATAACATCGGGGAGAGGCTACAACCCTGTCTCACTCCTTTCCCAACCACTGCTTCCCTTTCATGCCCCTCGACTCTTATAACTGCCATCTAGTTTCTGTACAAATTGTAAATAGCCTTTCGCTCCCTGTATTTTACCCCTGCCACCTTCAGAATTTGAAAGAGAGTATTCCAGTTAACGTTGTCAAAAGCCTTCTCTAAGTCTACAAATGCTAGAAACGTAGCTTTGCCTTTTCTTAATCTTTCTTCTAAGATAAATCGTAAGGTTAGTATTGCCTCACGTGTTCCAACATTTCTACGGAATCCAAACTGATCTTCCCCGAGGTCCGCTTCTACCAGTTTTTCCATTCGTCTATAAAGAATTCGCGTTAGTATTTTGCAGCTGTGACTTATTAAACTGATAGTTCGGTAATTTTCACATCTGTCAACACCTGCTTTCTTTGGGATTGGAATTATTATATTCTTCTTGAAGTCTGTGGGTATTTCGCCTGTCTCATACATCTTGCTCACCAGATGGTAGAGTTTTGTCAGGACAGGCTCTCCCAAGGCCATCAGTAGTTCTAATGGAATGTTGTCTACTCCCAGGGCCTTGTTTCGACTCAGGTCTTTCAGTGCTCTGTCAAACACTTCACGCAGTATCTTATCTCCCATTTCATCTTCATCTACATGCTCTTCCATTTCCATAATATTGTCCTCAAGTACATCGCCCTTGCATAAACCCTCTATATACTCCTTCCACCTTTCTGCCCTCCCTTCTTTGCTTAGAACTGGGTTGCCATCTGAGCTCTTGATATTCATACAAGTGGTTTTCTTCTCTTCAAAGGTCTCTTTAATTTTCCTGTAGGCAGTATCTATCTTACCCCTAGTGAGACATGCCTCTACATCCTTACATTTGTCCTCTAGCCATCCCTGCTTAGCCATTTTGCACTTCCTGTCGATATCATTTTTGAGAAGTTTGTATTCCTTTTTGCCTGCTTCATTTACTGCATTTTTATATTTTCTCCTTTCATCAATTAAATTCAACATTCCTTCTGTTACCCAAGGATTTCTATTAGCCCTCGTCTTTTTACCTACTTGATCCTCTGCTGCCTTCATTACTTCATCCCTCAGAGCTACCCATTCTTCTTCTATTGTATTTCTTTCCCCCATTCCTGTCAATTGTTCCCTTATGCTCTCCCTGAAACTCTCTACAACCTCTGGTTCTTTCAGTTTATCCAGGTCCCATCTCCTTAAATTCCCACCTTTTTGCAGTCTCTTTAGTTTCAATCTGCAGGTCATAACCAATAGATTGTGGTCAGAATCCACATCTGCCACTGGAAATGTCTTACAATTTAAAACCTGGTTCCTAAATCTCTGTCTTACCATTATATAATCTATCTGATACCTTTTAGTATCTCCAGGATTCTTCCAGGTATACAACCTTCTTTTATGATTCTTGAACCAAGTGTTAGCAAAATTCTACAAGGCGGCTTCCTCTTTCATTTCTTCCCCCAATCCATATTCACCTACTATGTTTCCTTCTCTACCTTTTCCTACTGACGAATTCCAGTCGCCCTTGACTATTAAATTTTCGTCTCCCATAACTACCTGAATAATTTCTTTTATCTCGTCATACATTTAATCAATTTCTTCATCATCTGCAGAGCTAGTTGGCATATAAATTTGTACTACTGTAGTATGCGTGGGCTTCGTGTCTATCTTGGCCACAATAATGCGTTCACTATGCTGTTTGTAGTAGCTAACACGCACTCCTATTTTTTTATTCATTATTAAACCTACTCCTGCATTACCCCAATTTTATTTTGTATTTATAACCCTGAAATCACCTGACCAAAAGTCTTGTTCCTCCTGCCACCGAACTTCACTAATTCCCACTATATCTAACTTTAACCTATCCATTTCCCTTTTTAAATTTTCTAACCTACCTGCCCGATTAAGGGATCTGACATTCCATGCTCCGATCCGTAGAACGCCAGTTTTCTTTCTCCTGATAACGACGTCCTCTTGAGTAGTCCCCGCCCGGAGATTCGAATGGGGGACTATTTTCCCTCCGGAATATTTTACCCAAGAGGACGCCATCATCATTTAATCATAAAGTAAAGCTGCATGACCTCGGGAAAAATTACGGCTGTAGTTTCCCCTTGCTTTCAGCCGTTCGCAGTACCAGCACAGCAAGGCCGTTTGGGTTAATGTTACAAGGCCAGATCAGTCAATCATCCAGACTGTTGCCCCTGCAACTACTGAAAAGGCTGCTGCCCCTCTTCAGGAACCACATGTTTGTCTGGCCTCTCAACAGATACCCCTCCGTTGTGGTTGCACCTACGGTACGGCCATCTGTATCGCTGAGGCACGCAAGCCTCCCCACCAACGGCAAGGTCCATGGTTCATGGGGGGTTGCACACCAGATGGAAGAGATTTATTACGGCTGATTCTCCCAAGGCTGTCAGTATTAATGACGTAATGTCGTCTACTCCCAGGATCTTCTTTCGTTTTACGTCTTTTAGTGCTTTGTCAAATTCTTAGCGAAGTTTCGTATCTGCCATCTAGTCTTCATGTACGTATTCTTTATTTCCTATAACACTACGTTCAGGTTCATCTCCCTTGTATAGACCGTCTATATATCCTTGCCATCTTTCAGCTTTCCTTTCTTTGCTTAGGATTGTTCTTTCATATAAGCTCTTCTTCTCTTTTCTCCAAAGCCACTTTAACTTCCCTGCAGGCGGTGTCTGTCTCTTCCCTAGACAAATATGCTTCTAAATCCTTACATATGTTCTCCAAACATTCCTGCTCACAATTTTACACTTCCTGTCAGTCTCATCTTTTAGGCGTTTGTTTTACCTTGTGGCGTTGGAAATATCTTACACTTTAAAATCCGGTTCCGAAATCTCTGTCTTACTATTATACAATCAGTCTGAAACCTGCCGTTGCCTCTAGGTCTCTTCCACGTGTACAACTTCCTTTTATGATTCCTAAACCAAATGTTAGCGATGATTAAATTATACTCTGTGCAAAATTTTACCAGGTGGCCTCTTCTTTCATTCCCCTCCCTATTCACCTACTTTTTTCGTTCTCTTCCTTTCCCTACAGTCGGTTTCCAGTCCCCCATCACAATTACATTTTCATTTGCCTTAACTATATGAATAATTCCCTTACCTCATCGCACATTTCTTCAATCCCCTCATCATCTGCGGAGCTAGTGGGCATATAACCCTGTCAGATTCGAAATATTAAAAATTATTTTTTTAATTATCACGTTTTTGTTAGATTGTTAGACGTACATTGACGCATAACAAAGCGAAAAACAAGTGTTACATACATTTATTGAACACACACGGGGTGGTTTCAAATCGTGTCGCTGTGGATGAAATGTCGTTACTTCTGCTGATAAGGTAATATGCAGTTCCTGTCTCCTGTTAGTCATAAAGCTACTTCACACGAAGCATACTTCTCTCTGCTTTAGTGCTGTTTCATCTATGTGCTACAGCGTACACAGTGCCTTGACGGCCATTTACTTGTGGATGCTTCGTTTCTGTTGCATGTTAGTTCAAATGGAACAACTGTTGCACATTTTTTACTAATGTTTATTTGCTCCCACTCTCTGAAATACTGCAACACAAGAATGATTTTTCCGTTCGAAAATGGAGAACACTGTTTTCAGGTAACACATCATCTGATCTTTTACTGCTAGTGCCAGTCTGAACTGGCATCAAAGGAAACCCCTTCCAAATGGCATGCCAGAATTTCATTTTCTTTAATACTGCGGTGGGTACATCTTGTGAAACTGCAAATACAACAACCTTTCGCAGCTATTCATGTTCCCCTCACAGCCGCAGTGGTTTCAAAAGAAATCAGCATAATTATTATTAAAATAAATACATAAATTTAATTGTTGTCGCAATACGCAGTGTATAAATTTCAATAGGACAGTCGTCTGTACCTAATGCATGCGCAAAACATGCCTTACAGAGGCAAATTCAATCACAATTTGAAAACAAAGAGAATTGTGCACTGCACAAAGGATGGCTCCTACATTTGCACTTTTTAGTGTTAACATTTGAAACATATGAAGTTGTCTAATCTGCAACCGCAACACGTCAGCGTCTGCTGGAGACGTAAAGGATGGCTACAGATGTAGTCACTGTGCATATGCCACGAAATGAGAAAATCCTAGGTGTCTTCAACAGGATCCACATTGTCGGAAAGGAATAAACTTGCAGTGCTGTGGTAGGTGTGCGCTCCCTGGCTCCCTGTCTATCTTGGCTGCGATAATGCACTCACTATGCTGTTCACAGTAGCTTACCCGCATTTCTATTTTTTTAAATTTATTATTAAACCCACTCCTCCGTTACCCCTATTTGACTTTATATTTATAGCCCTGTATGCATCTGACCAGAAGCCCTGTTCCTTCTGCCACCGAGCATAAGTAATTCTCACTACACCTCTCTTCAGCCTATCCATTTCCCTTTTTAAATTTTCCAATCTACCTGCCCAGTTAAGGGATCTAACACATTGAGGCTCCCATCCGTAGAATACCAGTTTCATGTCTCGTGATGGTGACATCCTCCTGTGTAGCCCCGCCCAGAGGTCCGAATGAGGGACTATTTTACGTTAGGAATATTTTACCCAAGAGCATCAATTAACCATACGGTAGATCTACATGCCCTCGGGAGAAATTACGATTTTAATTTCCCCTTGCTTTCATCCGCATACCAGCACAGCAAGGCCGTTTTTATTGATGTTACTAGGCCAGATGAGTCAATCATCCAGACTTTTGCCCCTGAAACTACTGAAACTGCTGGTACCTCTGCATTTATCCGGCATGTCAACAGATATCACTCCCCTGTTACAAACAGTCCTGTAGGAGGAACATCCGTAACAGGGCATTATACCAAAGGTTAAAAATACCGCTACAGTTGTAAGGTTCCTTTATTCAGAACACGACCGGTTTCGGTATCATCGGGTGTTATACTGGAAATAGCAAGAGACCGGTGATAATAATAGTTTTTAAAAGCAGTAACACAGACAAAAAAGGCAAAAGAAGGTTCCGTATACCATCTTAGAAACCACGGTCGGGTAAGGTACTGCAAAACCTAAGTCAATGGTAAAGTGACACCAGACTGTACTACGGACGTCTGCGTGGGTAAAGCAATATGCAATGAACATCAACACACTTACACCTCATGCTGTGACTCCGAGCGCCGCGGTGGACGAACACAGGACGCGGTGTGTTACCAACGAGCGCAGAGTATGGAGTAGCGAACGCGAAGGAGGAAGCAAACTGGTAAACCAAAACATACACATGTGCCACTCCTGTTTACAAGCATCTCACTGCTGAACAAACCGGAACGTAGCAAAACCTTACAGTCCACACTGTGAACACTTGTTATGCCAAATAATAGCTAGCAGCAATAGCACTAAAAGGACACATTAACAATGGGATCAATTTAAAACCTACTAACTAAAAGTCGACAACTAATCGACGTTGAAAGTTCTCTCGAACTCACTCTTAAGGATATCTTTTTGTGGAGGGAGATGAGGCTTTTGGTGTACGAGACATCGGTATGTACTACAGAGATCCGGTTACCAGTTTGGCTGAAGCTACACCCATTGTTTGTGAAGCTTCTGTTTTTCGACCGTATTAAACAATTATTAGATCGTAGATGCCAGATATTCGTCCATGTAAACGGACGACATTTTCAGCAACATCTCCAAAACAATATTCATCACACGGCAGTTTGAACAACGTCTCTGAACATCAATGACGTCAAAGCCTCCCAGGGACCCTAGCACGCAAACGGTGCATCTTTTCCATTTTTGTCACATAAAAGAAGTTTTTATTATTATCTCATACAAACACTCTGAAGTTTTCTATGTGGGCTTTTTGACACCCTGCATAGACAAAAATAATTATATCACTACGTGACGACAATTTGAAGGCTTTTTCTGTGAACATGATTAATTATTTCTATTAAAGTTTTCCTCTATGGTATAGAAAGTGTTGCTTAGGCGAAACATCATCCTCATTTAAAAACACGTCTGCTCTCTTTTAGACAACTTATTTCCATGCGCAGATTGTCAGAGATTTTTAGTCCTGCATACTTCATATCTTTGTGTGTCAAAGTTGGATTCATCAAACCATAGTGGAGATCATTTTTCCTTCTAGGCTTGTACTTTTTGATAACAAATGTCATAACTGAATAAATGTACTGTGAAACTGTGTTTAACATTTCCAGCGGCTCAAAGAAATTCCCGTAAAATGTACATTTGAGAAACCAAACATTATTCTAATTACTATGAATCGTGTAACGAATATTTTGGGCCTAAGTGAGTATTTATCTCGGACTATGATCCAATAACACATGAGTGTATAAAAATACGTACAATACGTTAAAGTGATAGCTTCCGTATCGACAAGGCCGGCAGTTATTGTTATGTCAAAACTTGATGAACCTAAACGTTTTTAGCAGGTATGCTGTATGGTTTTTTAATTCTAAGTTTCCTTCGACACCACACCAAAGATCGTAGACTATTCTACGCTGTTTTAGTTGTTGTTAGTAAACTAGGTTAAGAGAAGGTGGAATATTTTTGGTGCTATAAAACTGTGTGATTTGTGCTACATCTAAGTTTAAAAGCTAGTCCATTTCTGCAAAACCAATCAAAAACTCTGCAGTGCTTCTTTTCTCTTCAAAAAAGTATATGTTACCTATAAAGAGGACTAACTGAGGGGCGCGGCAAAAAAACAATGGTAAGGGACAGTCTGCGAGAAACAGAGATATTAATTGTAAAATGTCAGAGATGGCATGTTTCATTCATATTAGTAAAAAGTTCCACGAAAAACCGATAGAAGGCTCCACTTCTCCACTTTCAGATTTTCGCTGTTGGCAGCTTTTACGATTCGTGTGCAAGTAAACAATGATAAATTCCTAAAAAAAATGGCGGCAAGTCACAGTGAAGTGTCCAATGTTCGCGTGAAAAACAAGCTTTCCAGTGAATTTTTGAACGAGTGTGGAGATGACCTGGATACTTATGACTGATAAAGACTCGGAATACGTTCTTGAAGATGAAATCACCTTCAGAGTTGTTGATAATCAGGTAAACACTAATATTTTTTTCTGCAAGTAAGCAGTGTTAAGTTGCGTCCCTTAACTTTATTTAGATGAATTTACTTGACAATGTGATTCCAATAATTTTAAGGGCTATCCTTAACACCACTTACTTGCCATGATAAGAAATCCAAATTAGTTTTCTATGTGAAGTATTATGGTACCTATAAATGTATCTATATGTTGATACCTAGCCTTCTAACAGCAATCACTAGTTGCGGATCAGTTATTAGGGAGTTTCTCTATTCCAAATGCTTATCATTTTCAAGATTTTTTTTTCTAGAGAATGTGTGTTGGAGAATTTCAATGTATACGTTACATAATAAAAACTACAGTGGATGTATAGTTTTTGGTGTTTCATTATTCTTAGAACTGTGCAGAATGTTGAACGTATGACATTGATTTTTTTTTTAGGTTCAGAGGCTTCTTGGAGGTAGATGTTCCTCCGAAGATACATGCAGTAGTGACAATCATGAAGCAGACGCTAAACATGTTAACGATCAACAGAGCATACGGAAAGGTCAAAAGAGGCTAAAACGTGGCAGTGTGCAAGAGTAGATGAAGAAAATCTGGAATGAAGGAAAGCAGTATACGAAGTACAGAGGTAAAGGTACTGTTTCTGAAGAAAAAAATGATAGGCACGCCATGCGAATGCCCTAAAAGTGTTTCCAGCTTATCAGAGAAGTAGGTAAACAAAGAATATTCCGAAATTTGTGGGAAATGAACTGCTATGATACTCAAAATGCTTACCTACAAGGTTTTTTGCGATCAAAAACTGTTATCCGAAAGAAGACTAAACAGGATATATCTAGACGCAGTCAAGCAGTTCTACATACATTGAAAATTGCCGAAAAGGATGTCATTGTTTGCAAAATTGCATTTCTTAACGTTCATGGACTTCAGAGAAATTGAGGCCGTGTGGTGAATATCGTGAAACGATTGAAAAATGGTGCCGTTTAACCTGCTTCTGATGGCAGAGGTAAGCGTATCAGTCACCCTAGAAAATATTCAAAGGATGTCATCAACGATGTGAGAGCATTTACTGACGATCTTCCAAAGTATAGGAGTCACTACACTCGAAAATATTCATCGCGAGGGTACTTAAGTATGAAATATTCCACTGCAGTTCTGTTATGACAAGTACGTCGAGGAATGTCAGTCGGCAAGCAAAAGTTCCGTTTCTATAGACAAATTTCGACGAATACTTACCAAGGAATTCAATATAATTTTCAAGAGCCCTAAAATGGACAACTCACAAATCCTGTTATCCAATTTATGCAGCAGTCAAGCTTGCTGAGAACAGTAAAACGAAACTGGAATACATTCATTGCGAATAAAGCAGGACAGTCACCATCAAAAAGCAGAAGCTGGGCAAATTGCAATATGTGAAGCAATTAAAGTGGCAAAACAAGACAAAAATGTTCATGTAATTACGTTCGATTTGCAACTGAAACTACCCACGCCTAAAACGACTACTGGGTCAATTCTTTACCAGCGTAAAACATGGTTCTATCATGTTAGTCTCCATTCTTGTGTAAACAGCCAAGGGCATTTTCTTCTCTGGGATGAAGAAACAGCTAAAAGGGAACAGACGAAATTTCAAGCAGTTTGAAGATGTATTTTGTAAAGAAAGACATCAAAGATGAAAAGTTGATTGCATTTACCGACAACTGTGGCGGACAAAACAAGAATTCGACCTTAGTGGTGTTTTGGCTATAGATGTTAAAGTCTGGTCGTTTGAGATACATCGAGCACACCTTTCCTCTGGCTGGACACAGCATGTTACCTAGTAACAGTGACTTTGCTCAAGTGGAGAAAAATGTCACCTCACATTATTAAAGTGTTTATGAACTTGATCATTGGGAAGACGTTCTAAGAACATCCCAGCGAAAGAAGCCACTCTTATGACTCAAGAGTGTTTCTACAGCTTCTCTCCACTGGAACAGCTGTTCCACCAACCACAAGCATCAACTGCTGAAAGCAAATTCAGCATTAGAAATTGTGTTCGACTCGTATATTCTGCTGAGCTACAACGTCCCACCCCAACGTTAATGTTTAGTGATACATACAGTGGTTGCCTAGAATCTGTTGCCTTATCAAAATGTGGAAGGCCTGCAAGCAGTTCTTTCCTGATAGAGCTTAAACCGAAATATTATGGCCCTCTTACTATTAAAGGAGACAAGCTAAGAGACATTCTCTCAAGCTTAAAATGTTAACCTCCTGTATACCATGATTGGTACAAGAGGTACTGCGCTTCAGCAACAAGACGAAGAAGAAAGATAGACAATCATGTACTGAGAAACCAACGTTCTAAGTAATATAATAATATTAAGTAAATGTATTTAGAATAAAATGTTTTCATGTAAAAAAATGTTAAGGAAGTGTGTTGAAACTACAATGTTTCGAGTAAATAATGTTAAGTACGTGTTTCTGAAAGTTTGAAATATTTTTCCCAGTTAATATCACTTACTAAAAATATGTAACTACTGACGCTGTGTAATAAAGCAATGCTGTACGCGGAAAAAATTGTTTCTGTGTGTATTTCAGATTTCTGATGAATGGGATTTTATCAAAATATTTGTGACGCGTTTGCTGAGAACTGCTGATATGTCCCTTACAATTTTTTACTGCAGAGCCCTTCAATTTTGCCCCCATATTCAAACAAAACGGCAGTTCATTATCGTAAAGAGCATTAGTGTGCCAGTGACTGAAGGCTGTAGCCGGCCGAAGTGGCCGAGCGGTTAAAGGCGCTACAGTCTGGAACCGCACGACCGCGACGGTTGCAGGTTCGAATCCTGCCTCGGGCATGGATGTGTGTGATGTCCTTAGGTTAGTTAGGTTTAAGTAGTTCTAAGTTCTAGGGGACTTATGACCACAGCAGTTGAGTCCCATAGTGCTCAGAGCCATTTGACTGAAGGCTGTGGGACACCCTAATACAGCATCTCATGACGCAGATGATGTTTCTGTGTCTTACTAGGACACCCTAGGGTACGTTTATGCATGCTGTTCACACAACACACTGAAATTTCTCATGGAGGAAAAGCCATCTTTACGATACAGCTTACATAACACACCTTGTACCGAGAGTGTTAGAAGAGAGACAGCTGCACAGAAACCGTAAAAAAAAAGAAGAAAAAAACAGGCGGTACCATCATAAATGTAATCAATGTTTAATCTTGAAATCAGGATAAACATTTTTGGACACCTTGCACTTCTGTTCCCTTCCCAGCAGAATGAACATTAATGTGTGTTCTGTAACACACATTAAAATGTACAGGATCGCCATTGCGCACTAACAAGGGAAACTCCACATTTCACCTCTCTCAGATTTATTGTTAAGATGGCCCTGTGGGTATACCGTCAAAAACTAAACATAAACCAAGCACTAAAACAGGAAGAAGGAATACTGAACTGAAAAAATAAAAAAGAACGAGAGCAAAGGTCCAAGAACAAGAGGTGCAATAAATTGCAGCGCCATATACCAACGGCGTCGTGGGTAAGTGGTCATGGCGTTGAACTGTTAAGCGGGCGAGCCGTGTTCAAAACCTTCTCGTATTACTTACATTTTCACAACATTATGAACTGTCCGTCCGGCCATTGAAATTTATGTTGTCTTTCTGTATTCTTGGCAGTTGTCATACTACACATTGGTTATAGAATATGAGTCATGTAGTAAGAATACGTTACTGTCGCAAGTAAATGTGATTAACAGTGAGAACGGGCAAGATACCACGTAGACGTTTCACAGAAACGAAAAGAACAAGTAAACGCCTGTGAACTAATTTACAACAATGGAATTAAGGAATAAAACCTTCCAAAACGGAAAGAAACTTCAAAAACGATAAAAACATATGCCTAGACAGAGCACAGATAAACTGTGTGATTATGAAACTGTTGCGTTCATTTGTTGCAGCTTATGTGATAAACTATTATGTTTCCATCATTTACTTGGGACTGATCACATTCACATTCATACGAAAAGCTATATCGCGCAGGGAGGCATGTCTCACTCTCTTACCAGTCGTACAAATTAGGTGTGCTGATAAGAGATTTCTATCATATGACACATGTACTGGCACTAATGCTGTGTATGACACACCAGACGTGTTTTCCGGTGTAGGATTCGGTTGACTTGTCGCCTTGTCATCAGACGTTTGAGTTCCCATTCGTAAGCCACTTCCTTTCGGTTGCTAATAGGGTAGTCATTTTAAGTCCCTAGCTTACACCTCGCTGTTGGCAAACGAACGTTACACCACGACGCAGACACAAATTTGAATTAAGCGAACAGCGGGAAAAAGAAAAAAACTGTTGGTGCGAGGGTGAATTCAACAACGAAACCACTTAACCACGCTGTTTGCGTCTGCTCTATATTTCACTTCTCGTTCTTGGCCCGTTCATTGCTTCTATTTTTTTTTCCCCACAGTCCAGTACACCTTCTTGCTTTTTTTCATGCTTGATCTGTCTTCACTTTCTGACGGGCTGTCCACTGGCATCTCCTACCACTAAATCTGAGGTGGGTGCGACGGGGAGTTTCCCTTGCAAGTACATCCCTCAGCAGACTACAGGTGGTATGTCGTTTAAATTATCAGGCAAGAAACCTTCAGTCGACGATGTAAACATAAACATAATCGAAATAGTAGTCCAAATTCGAAAGTTAAGCATTCACGAATTCATTTTCGAGTTTTCAAGTGAGACATTCGATCCACAGGTGTAACGATTACATTTGAGAGCCTATAAACGGTATTACAAACTCGATGTGCTGCCTTGAAATGGAATGACCTAGATACTTTAGAGCCACAGAAAAAAATATAAACGATGTAAACACCTTATATTCAGACTAATCTGTAAAAAGTTTCTTTGGCAAACACTGTTTTTCTAACGTTTCCTTAAACCCACCTCAACATTTTTAAATTATCTTGTTAGGAATTCCTTTGGGTAAGAAAAAAGTGAGGATTACATAAAAAGAATCTTCCGCAGCTACTCAGTTAAATATTTAAACGTAAGACTTAAATCGCGGGATGAAGGCTGAAGAAGACTCGAGAGACTCATTGGCATAGCGCCTGTGGCGCCTCGGCCTTGGACCGTGCTCGCCGCAGCAGGCATTTGCATTGTAGCTGTGGTGCAGCTGCACCCTACTCCACGCTTCTTAGCGAGCTGGCTAACGAGCGACTCGCTGCTTCCGTAAGTTGGTGGTACGCTTTGTTCGGCGGAGTCCGCTGGATTTCAGTCTCAACTTTCTCCAAGTGTGTTTCTTAAGAGCTGGAACAGGAGCACCTTTCCCCCGGGCTGACATTTTGACAGCCAGAATACTTATTCTGTTCTTTTAATAAACTTCCTCGTGTTCTAAAACATGTCCTTCCTACAAACATGATAACATAAAGAGAATCCTACCTTAAGCAGAAGAATTCCTTTCTTTTATCCACAAATGTTTCGATGCCGATCCGCCATGATCAGGATTTATTTTTATCTAACTAGCAGTGTATGTGGTAACTCTTGTAGTTGTCTGTGTCATGTGCTACAGATGACAATTAGGCGTCTGGAATATTTCTGTTGCTCAGGTTTTCCTGACCTTTTACGCAATGCACTAATGTCTATCAACGAATACAGAAAAAAAAAACATTGCTACAATGCTTGTTAGGCACATACTTGTTTCGTAACTTCTTATTCTTCTCTAAGAACTAAAGGTGATGAAACGCTGCAATTAAACTATCATCGTAGTACAATCATTAACTGTTCACACAATTATTCTTTAGAAATTTTACATATTAAAGCTTAATCTAAACAAATTACACAACACTTTCCTAAGACTGGGGACGCAATCCAGGAACTGGAATAGAAGGGACCAATAGAGGTACTCAAACTACTCTCTGCCACACACCGTTAGATGGCTTGCGGAGTATGGATGTAGATGTAGATGTAGAACTGAAAATAAAATCTCTGCTTCGTGAAAAGAAAAAGAAAAATAATAGCGTAAAAGGAACGTAACACACCCTGCCAACCGACATGTGAGGTTTGTAATATGAGAAAGTGTAGGAGGAGATCAATATTTAATTTTTCATCGACAACAAGGTCATGAAGGACGGAGCTGAAGCTCGGGTTAGGGAAGGATGGGAAGGAAATCGGCCGTGTCCTTTCAAACGAACGATCCCGGAATTTTCCTGGAGTGATTTAGGGAAATCAAGAAAAACTAATGCCGGCCAAAGTGGCCGTGCGGTTAAAGGCGCTGCAGTCTGGAACCGCAAGACCGCTACGGTCGCAGGTTCGAATCCTGCCTCGGGCATGGATGTTTGTGATGTCGTTAGGTTAGGTAGGTTTAACTAGTTCTAAGTTCTATGGGACTAATGACCTCAGCAGTTGAGTCCCATAGTGCTCAGAGCCATTTGAACCATTTGAAAAACTAATCAGAATGCCGGACGCGAATGCAAGTCCAGTGTGTTAACTACTGCGCAACCTCCATCAGTTAGTATGAGAAAATATTCGCATTTGCGCAATGCTATCAAGACCTACCTTTATACTTAACAGCAGTAAATAGGTCTGTTGTATCTAAGAACAAAATATGCATTACCATTTTGTTCCTCCTGCAACGTCCATTATACAGTTTCTTCTAAATAGCCAACACCATTACAAAGTTTTGTAAACGTCACATCGTAAAATGCTACCTGGCAGTTAAGTAACAGATCAGATGCTCTATTCTCTACATTCCCCTATCAGCATTTTAGTTCACACTGTACAAGAATAATTAACGAAACACTTAGCAAAGAGTAGTTCTAATAATCAAAATTTTGGCGTATTGAATGAAAATGCATATTAAAAATGGAACACTTGGACGTTGCTGTTAAATTTAGCGCAATAAATTTCATTGTTATTTTGAATGCTCACTACAAATTTCTGTGATTAAAGATCTTCCAACATCAGACACTTCAGCCGAAGTACTTTGTATAATTACTCCACTCAAAAAGGCATTAATTATTCTGTCCCTCCCAAACATTTAACTAAAATTGCACATCTTTATAAACGCAGAATCTGTCTAAGGTATTAGCAATGACTCACAGTGCTGCTACATTCAGTATCCAAAAATATCAACTAATGCATTATACACAAGAAGCTTCACCTGTGTTCGTCCATTGACCATTCTCCAGCTGAAAATAATCTGTCTGCAAGGAAGTGCCGGCCGGAGTGGCCAAGCGGTTCTAGGCGCTACAGTCTGGAACCGCGCGACCGCTACGGTCGCAGGTTCGAATCCTGCCTCGGGCATGGATGTGTGTGACGTCCTTAGGTTAGTTAGGTTTAAGTAGTTCTAAGTTCTGGGGGACTGATGACCTCAGAAGTTAAGTCCCATAGTGATCAGAGCCGTTTTTTTTTTAAGGAAGTAGATTTCTAATGAGCAGAAAGATATAATACTGATCTGGTAGCTTACTGAACAGTATGATCAGAAACAGCCTGAAAAGCTTGTAAGGCTGTTGCACGGTAGGTTCTGCTGAGATATAACTGTTAAGAAAAATACTGGATACGTTGCACGGTTTTCGACTTAACCGTCATTGAAGTCAGCCATTCAGACCGCTGTGCGCGCAAATGCAAGCGGCCCGCCAGAGACATTGTCGCCGAACGTTTTCCTCGTCCTGTTTCCTAAAACCGAACAAGAGAGCGATACAAAAACTAGACTTTGGACGGTAGTAAGGAACGAACCCAAGCCAAAGGCTGAGCAGTCTCGTGCGCTGTCATCTACAGTATGAGAACAGCTGACAGAAACGGCATCTGGCGGGCTGCTTGAATTTGCGCTCACGACGGTCTTATTGGTTAGCTTCAGTGCTAATTAATTCGTAAACGGCGCAACTTATTGAAATATTTTCTCAAAAATCATTTCTCAGCACAACCTACCCTGCAGCACCCTTAAAGTTTTTCAGACAGTTTCTGACCACTCTGTGTATCAAACTATAAGCTGGTTTGTGCTGTACGCAGTAAAATATTTTACTAAGGAAATTTATTTCTTATGGATACAAATCAAGATTATTATTGGTATTATTTCTGATTATGACACTTTTTATTCAACACAAGGATAGAAAATAAAGGATGGTACAGGAAACGTTTTAAAGATCCAATTCTACAACATTGACACTGTCAAGAAATTATGCGGTGATATACCGTCCCTTTATCACTGTGATTAGCTAAAGAAATTATGAAGATTTCCCCAGATAATTAACGTTACAAGACATTGAGATTGTCATTAAGAATTCCTGTAGATATCGCCGGCGATGTCGGAAAGCATCAGAATTAACATGATGGTCCATGGTTTAATCACGTGAATATATGAAATTTTCTACCATTTATTACTTCATTTGTATATGTGACTAGGCCAATGTCTCTCTTAGGTTCGTAGTTAAACATTTGAGTAGGAATATCGGTACAAAGGTCATACGTGGAAGGTAAGGACATACAATATTCCATAGGACCACGTTCACGGTTTATTGCTGTCATTTGTACATCTAAATACGTAGGATACAGTAACTGGTAGAGATTGGGACATCTGAATCTGACTTTTTCACTTTGGCTTGTGTTCACGATACGGATTGGTTCACGTTAGGTGAAGACAGTAATTCTGCTTGTAGACACATTGTGAGCCTGTATTGGTGCACCAAGACACCTAGCATGACCATTTATTCGACTCCTACAATTCCAAGCTATTATCTAGAGTCAAGAATATATTTACAGGGATCCCTGCAAGAGCTAATCTGTCCTGTGCAAGCCTCTTCACCTACGCATAGCTGTTGCAACCTACACACGTTGAATGTGTTTACTGTAGTGTAGCCCTGGTCTTATTCAACGATATTTACCCCCGCCCCCATCCCCTATCCCACCACCTCCTTTCAACAAAATTGATGCCTACTTGACGACTTAGGATGTTTGCAAACAATTAAACCGAACCGTTCTTTTAAGCAAATTGTGTCATAAAGCTCTTTTCTCCCAATCTCCCATTCAGTATTTAATAACTGTTGCCGCCTACCCTCCAGCAGTCCACTGCATCACAAAATTTTTGAAGTCTCCAATTTCTTGTTATCTATACTGTTAGTCATTCCGGTTATTAATAAAACACAATTAAATCTCAAGAATCAATAGGACTATAGATGTCTAATATGATATCTCTTTGCAAAGACGTCAACGCCACGTATTTTGAATTTTATATAGTACGTGCTTTCGTTTGAGCACAGTGGAAAAAATAGCACAGTAAGTAGTCATGGCGCGTGGAAAGATAGCATCACAAGAGGAAGGAGTTTACTGCGGCTATTACGTTAACGTTGAAGTGACATATCAAATCTCTCTTTGGGACCTACGCACTTTATACAGCTCATAAAGTTATGTTATTATACTGAAAAACTATGCATCAAATTCGTGGGCGACCTAACTATATCACACGGAGCGCAAAAATTACTTGTGCTCAAATAACCACTCTGTGTTACTTGTTCATAGAGTAAAAGTCGAACACCCATGAAGATGAGGGCCATGTCCTTGTATTTTATTCTAAAGTGTATCAAGTGGCAGGTGATTTTATTTAGAATGTATGAAGTAGCATGTAAAGATTTTATTTAGACATCTGTGTTATTAGTTAATTAGATCGTCTTTTTATTTATTCTCTGCTCACGTCAGTATTCGATATGTCGTAGGTTCGGAGTATTTTGAAAAGCTCACAATATTCCAGAGAATCAATGAAAGTTGTAGCGCTGGTCTCCGCAGATCTCTCCGGTCACCTGAAAATTTGGTTTTGAGTTTATTTTCACACATAGAAGCCTCGGAGCCTGTAATAGCGCAGTTACGGTCCTCAGTTGACTCATGGTTGTCCTCACCAGACACGCAAGCTTCACAAAGATGACAATGGGTTAATAATTCTCCCGGTGAAATGGTCTTGATAGCAGGTTCGCCGGAAAACATCCAGAAATCAATGTCCGAAAATCCTATGCAGTATTCCTCGTGCACAAACTCAGATAAGTCCCTTGTGAATAAACAAAAATGTTATACACATAAAATTCAGATATTGTATTCTCTTGAAAGTATCTAGAAGAAAATTTTCACTATGCAGCCGAGTGTGCGCTTATATAAACTTACTGGCAGATTAAAACTGTGTTCCGGACCGAGACTCGAGCTCTCGGGAACTTTGCCTTTCACGGGAAAGTGCAGGTTAGCCTCTTTGTAGTTTGGAAGGCAAGAGACGAGGTACTGGTAGAAGAAAAGCGGTGGGGAGCAGTTGTTGGTCGTGCTTGGTTAGCTCAGTCGCTTAGAGCACTTCTCCGTGCAAAGAAAAGGTCCAGAATTCTAGTCTCGATCCGGCACATAGTTTGTATCTGTCAGGAAGTTTTTGTTGAAAGTAGTTCACTCAGAAGAAATAACATTTATCGGACACCAAATGTGTCGTGTAAGAGACTTCAAATTAACGTAAGCCAGAATGGCGGCTAGCAATAGTACACATCTTTCACTGAACTGGTGTTAATCACTAATGCGTCACTACTAGTTGAGTGTGCAGACTAAAGAAGAAGTTACACTCGATGCATAATCTCGTTACTAGATTCGATATCCAAGGAGAAGTGCCAGAGTCACAGGGCATCTAGTCCGCTTTCGCAGTCAGATACTTTTGAAAAAGTCCTTTAAACTATTTTCCAATTCTTCACACACCCAGTACACTCCGTTCGGCGACACGTACATACTCAACCACACAACGTATACTAACTTTTCACAACAGTTTATTTTTTGGCTGGGACAAGTTCCTCAAAGAAGACGACGTGCCAGCAATAAATTAATGTTGTTCTAATCACCCGCTTCCAACCAAGAATTTCGAGGTGTTTTCCATGGTTGTGAGGCATGTGTCAGAACTGCTAAACCGGTCCCATTCATTCGTCATTGGGTTCCCTCAACTGCCACAGCTCGTCCGATATTTGGCTGAATAGAACCGGTTCGTTCTAATGGGCGGGATCTCAGACAGCCCGCTCCACTCCTAGGAGTGGGGAATGAAAAGAGATAAAAGCAAAATAACCAACTGGAAAGGTCACTCACTACATGTTTGAGCAAGTGGGAATTTTTCATTAAACTATGAATCTCGGGGCCGGCTCTTGGGCCATTTGAAATCTTATATTTACCAGTAAATTTCTCCCACTTTTACACATGCTCAAAGGCCCGCAAATTATGCAGGACTATCTCTGCAGCGGATAGCTTCACCTGAGGCTTGTGCTCGTCCGGTGTACTGTAATGTGTTAATTATTTCTGATTGCTCGTTTTGGCACTGAATCCGCGTCAGAATGTTTCATTCGGTCAGCCGGACCAGCTGTATCGAGTTTTCTGCGTCAGCTACCTCCATGCAGTATCCAGAGTGACAGGTCGTCGTACGTAGTGCCATAAATTTCCGCCCACGCAGAAACCGTCACGTAGCCTGCTGTCCGACAGTTTGATCCGATTCAGGCCTCAGACAAAAGTTGCGGCTCAGTTGTCAACCTTCTAACCCGCCAGTTGTCTTGACAACAGGAATAAGAGCTTTAACATTTCTGGGAAATTATACAATTCTAATCGGAAAAAGATTAATCATAAAGATCGAAAAATTATCTAACGTATGATGAAGAAGTAGCAGTCACTTTCTACAAATATACACATATAGTAACAATGTAGCAAAAGACAGACTGCTACTTACTGTAAAGAAGACACGTCAAGTTGCAGACGAGGACAATAAAAAAGCACTCACATATAGCCTTTGGCCACGGTCTTCGTCAGTAAAAGAAACGCACACACACACACACACACACACACACACATACATACACACACACACACATACACATACACACACACACACACACACACACACACACACACACACACACTCAAGCAAGCACACCTCACGCACACACGAGCGCCAACTCTAGCATCTTGGGCCGGTTACAAGTTTACACTTATAATTAGCCATCTGCGTAGAGTCACATCCTGTCAGCAAATTGGTGTCAACATACTCTCAGGGAGCATAGACACCGATCAAATAGATATCTAATATATATATTAGGTCTATTTGATCGGTATCTATGCTCCCTGAGCGTATGATGACACCAACTTTAAGACAGGATTTGACTCCACGTAGATGGCTAATTATAAGTCTAAACTTCTCCTAGGCTACCAGTAAATATTTTATACAACGTAATCTTCTTTTACAATTCAGGCATAAAGATACTCATTTATGATTTAAAATGTGTGTATGCATATTTAGTCGCTACCTCTGAAAATTGTATGAGTTCACTGCAATAAAGAGTGTCTCAAAAATATATTACAAGGTATTATGTTTTCAAAACTATCGATCGCTGTGCCTCGGCTCGGTTAATGGAGGACCGAATACACTGTATAGTTTACATTCATTGCCACCAGATTTTAAATAAGTTTAGGGAGTGTAAATCCTTACTACACTCCTAAGACGTTTCAGGTTGAGGTATCAAACTGATCCCCCGAAGGGGTGCAACATTCGCAGATGCTATCGACAGCTTGTAGACGCAAGGTGTACATGTAAAGAAAAAGTCCTGGCCACCCTTGTGTTTCCGATGAAACTGTCGCACAAATCCAAACTGCTTTCCAACGCAGTCCTACAAAATTAGCTCATCGTGCCAGTCGACAGTTATAACTGTCTACAACAACAATCTGGCGTGTTTTGAAGTTCAGTTGTTTATGAAGCCGTACAAATTAAAGTCGTTACAGACACTATATCATGACAACAAATCCAAACGTGTGCCAGTCCCGTTGACGATGATAACACTTTAGCACAACGCACCACGTTCAGTGATACAGCGACTTTCCACTTTTGTGGGAAAGTAAAAAAACACAGTATTCGAATTTGGGGCGTACGGAACCCGCACATACACATTGAACATTTACGAGATTCACACGAAGTCGATGAGTTTTTTGCAATACCCCACTCACCTGTTTACGGCCCTTTCTTCTTTGACGGAAACACAGTTAACGGTCAGCACTATCTTGCTATGTTACAAAACTAGTTGCTTCTGAGGCTGAACGTGAACAATATTTTTGAACAAGACAGGCCACCCGCTCACGGAAGTTGCTAAGTACTTGAATATCTGAATGAAGCCCCACCGAGACGTTGCACTGGTTGTCGGTCCACTTGTAACTCGGCACTCTTCAGCTGGCCTCCTTTGAGAGATTGTAAATAAATGACACATTACGTAGAAAAGTTCCGACGGAAACCTTTCACCGTACATTTGAATACTGGAGGTTTATGAATCAAGTTTTTCAGTTCCCCTGGGAGCCTACTGAACCCTGCTGAATGGTGAAAAACTTATGTGTACAATGCTTAAGAAAGTCTAATCCAAGTTCAGATCGTTTTTTATATAGCTTTGCAGGACGAATGTAGCAGTTTATTATGAATAATACAAATAATACAATATTGTGAACAACAAATCCCATGGCTGTTTATACTCTAAGTGATCAAAAGTATCCGGACTCCCTCAAAAATATGCGTTTTTCATATTAGTTGCATTGTGCTGACACCTATTACCGGGTACTGCATATCAGGGACCTCAGAAGTCATTAGACACCGTAAGAGAGCAGAATGGGGCACTCCGCAGAACTCACGGACTTCCAACATGGTCAGGTGATTGGGCGTCACTTGTGTCATACGTCTGTATGCGAGATTTCCACACTCCTACACATCCCTAGGTCCACTGCTTCCGCTGTGATAGTTAAGTGGAAACGTGGAGGGACACGTACAGCACAAAAGCGTACAGGCCAACGTCGTCTGTTGACTGACAAGAGACAACCGACAGAAGAAGATGGTCATAATATTTAATAGTCAGACATCTATCAAGACCAACATACAGGAATTCCAAGCTGCATCGGGATCCACTGCAAGTACTATGACAGTTAGGCTGGAGGTGAAAAACCTTGATTTCATGGTCGAGCGGCTGCTCATAAGCCACACATCACGCCGGTAAGTGTGAAACGACGCCTCGCTTGGTATAAGGAGTGTAAACCTTGGACGATTGAACAGTGGAAAAACGTCGAGTGCAGTGACGAATCACGGTACACAATGTGGCGATCCGATGTCAGGGTGTGGGTATGGCGAATACCCCGTGAACAATTTCTGCCAGCGTGTGTAGTGCCAACAGTAAAATTAGGAGGCGGTGGTGTTATGGTGTGGTCGTGTTATTCGTGAAGGGGGCTTGAGCCTCCTTGTTGTTTTGCGTGACACCATCACAGTACAGGCCTACATTGATGTGTTAAGCACCTTCCTGCTTCCCACTGTTGAAAAGCAGTTCGTGGATGGCGACTGCATATTGTGACACGATCGAGCACCTGTTCATAATGCACGGCCTGTGACGGAGTGGTTACACGACAATAACATCCCTGTAATGGACTGGACCACACAGAGTCCTGACCTGAATCCTACAGAACACCTTTGGGATGTTTTGGAACGCTGACGTCGTGCCAGGCCTCATCGACCTACATCGATACCTCTCCTCCATGTAGCACTCCGTGAAGAATGGGCTGCCATTCCCCAAGAAACGTTCCATCATCTGAGTGAACGTATGCCTGCGAGAGTGGAAGCTGTCATCAAGGCTAAGGGTGGACCAAAACCATACTGACTTCCAGCATTACCGACGGAGGGCGCCACGAACTTGTAAGTCATTTTCAGCCAGGTGTCCGGATACTTTTGATCACATAGTGTATGTACAGGGATGTGTGAGATAGAGTTCAGAAACACCTGAAGAATGACCTAAAGGAATTTGATGTGGAAGTTGCGAAATTCGGTACCCCAACAGAGTACCCAAAACCGGTCATGAGATAAATGAAAAGAACTGAATCTCTCATATTTGGCTGTTTTCTATGTCACAATGGATAACACCAGTTGCTGCCCTGTTATTAACCCAGCACGCTGGAATTCCAAAAAACTTTAAAGGAAGTTGTAACCCCACCACCAGTTTTGCTGCACAAGCGATTCACTCAGTGCATATTGTGGATGTAGATTTTCTTTTTACACAAGTTGACTTCTGTTATTATGCTCGCCACTTGCCTCGTACTCACTTGCCGTGTGGAAGAAGGGATCATCGTAAGTATTTGGATTCAAACTTTGGGGAACTCTATTCCAGCATTTTTAAACGTTCTTGATTGGGCATTAACTAACTACTGCATTTGAAAAATGAGAAAGTGTCGAAATGATCCGCAGTAAATAAATTTAATAATAATCAGAGGAATGACTGCTTTCAATTGTTGATTAATTGCTGAAAATTAATTTATTACTTTACTTAACCAAATGCGGTCTTAGAATTGAGTTGACGATTTACTAAGTACCAACGGTTACTGTTCTTGAAAAGTAAGTAGTTTTTCAATTTTTAGTTGAAAATTGACACTAATTCAGTGGACGAAATGTACAAAATAATCGAAGAAAGGGAGATGGGGCAGTATCACAATCACCATAGAATTGAAACGTATCTTCCACAATCTGTAAGCGTGTTATTACTGGTGTATCTTGTATCTCACTTACTACTGCTCAAAGAGAAAAGTTAGGGTTTAGCGTCTACCGGCCGTTTAAAATAGGAGTATGCTATCGTGGAGCATAGGGTTTTGAAAGGCGTTTACAAGTGCAGATATCGATTTGGTTTCTGAAAGTTGTGGGGAGAGGACGAGCTTGGTCTTCTGAATCTCATGAGGAAAAGATGAGGGTTGCGATTAGACTACTGAAAAGGGGTCGAAATCATATTATTTGGATTTGTAAGTGCTGGATGGCAGCCGGAACGCTCACCATACTTTCGAGGTTATGTGCGCCATACACTCGAGTTTAGGTCTAAAGCAAAGCAGGTTGACTTTCGGTTTCTTGCCACGAGGCAAATTGGAGAGAACATTTCTGGCAGAGAGCATTCGTTCGCGATCCATCACAATCTCGTGACCTGTTTGGTTTCTGCCAATCTGGGTCTGGTCGTTGAGTAGCAGCTGCTGTGGTACGTCGGTCGAGTCACCGTCTTGGAGCGCCGTTTAATGCGTAGCGGACTCCTACCGGTGCATGGTATGCATTGTGCTGCTACGGCTCGATAGAAATATTAGAGGCGAATTGCTCACCATGTACGCCGGACCTTCCTGTAAGCAGAAGTAGTCGTTGCCCGACACGAAAGTGCCGTCTGGCGTTCACAGTCTCTGTCAGTTCAGTTAACTCTATTCACAGTGCGTTATCGACATTCCAAGTGGGACGCATAGTGTAGCACTCCAACCGTTCCAGATTTTGTCAATTACATTGCAGATATTTTCATGTTCCATATGCCGCGCGGAGTGGCCGCGTGGTTTTAGGCGCCATGTCACGGACGGCGCAGCCCTCCCGCCCCAGGTTGGAGTCCTCCCTTGTGCATGGGTGTGTGTATTGTTCTTACAAGGGAACCTCCCCATCGCACCCCCCTCAGATTTAGTTATAAGTTGGCACAGGGATAGGCCATGAAAAACTGAACACAGATCAATCGAGAAAACAGGAAGAATTTGTATGGAACTATGAAAAAAATAAGCAAAATATACAAACTGAGTAGTCCGTGTCCAAGATAAGCCACATCAAGGTACAGCTACGCTGGTGAGCACCTTGGTCCCGTGGTTACCACGAGCAGCTACGGAGCGGAAAGTCCCTGGTTCAATCCTCCCTCGAGTGGGAAGTTTTAATTTTTTATTTTCAGACAATTATCAAAGTTCATGCACTCAGACATGATCAACTTCGCTCTCCAAAATTCCAGGACATGTTCAGATTTGCTTGGACACATGCAGGATTTGACGGTCTACACACGGAAAAACTTGAAAACGTTAAAAACGTATGTTTTGACAGAGCACAGGGAAAACTGTGAAACTTGCATTCATTTGTTGCCGTTTATGTGACAAACTCTTATTTTTTCATCACTTTTTTTGGAGTGATTATCACATCCACAAGAAAACCTAAATCGGGCAAGGTAGAAGAAACTTTTTACCCATTCGCCAAGTGTGCAAGTTAGGTGGGTCGACAACATATTCCTGTAATGTGAAGCACATGCCGTCACCAGTGTCGTATAGAATATTTCAGACGTGTTTTCCTGTGGAGGAATCGGTTGATCTATGAATTTGCGATCAAATGTTTTCGGTTCCTATTGGAGAGGCACGTCCTTTCGTCTACTAATCGCACGGTTTTGCGGTGCGGTCGCAAAACACAGACACTAAACTTATTACAGTGAACAGAGACGTCAATGAATGAACGGTCAGATGGTAACTTTGCGAAAATAAAGTAAGTAAAATTTTTACTCGAGGGAAGACTCGAACCAAGGACCTCTCGTTCCACAGTTACTCACTCTAACAACGGGACCACGGCGCTCCTCAGCTTACACAGTCCTTGATGTTGCATATCTTACACTTGGACTACTCAGTTTGTATAATTTGCTTATTTTTTCATAGTTCCACACAACTTCTTCCTGTTTTCTCGATTGATCTGTGTTCAGTTTTTCAAGGCCTATCCACTGTGTCAATTTATAACTAAATCTGAGGGGGGTGCGATGGGGAGGTTCCCTTGTTAGCATAAGTTAGCTTAAGTAATGTGTAAGTCTAAGGACGATGACCTCAGCAACTTGCTCCCTTAGGAATTCACACACATATTCTTTGTAGTTTTGTGTTGCTATGTTGACTCATCGTATTTCACTTTTATGTCCGTTTGATAATATATTTATGTAATCACACCCTACGTATTTAGTTCCAATAAAAATCAGACATTACAACCCTTTTTACAGTAACTTGTGTGCAGATAGTTGAAGTAGTAGAGATTCTCTTGCTCACCAGCTTCACCCCAAGGGCCAAAATATTAATTAGCTATAGTCACATCTAACCCACATGTAGTTTTGCAGTGATGGTGTTGAACGGTCACTCTGTCAAAAAGTTTACTGCTTCATAAATTGAAATAAGGAGTGGTGCCTCGCATTACCACATCCATCCAAACCATGAACGTTTTGTATAGAATTGATATACCCTGTGCCAGTGTTTTGTGTCCTGAAGCCCTGCTTACAATTGAGGCCATGAGCCAAATTTCTTAAGCAGTTCTTGGGACTTCAATAAAACTGATTCACCCCGTCGTTTCTCTTATGCGTACGAGGTACATGCTTAGTGCTTGTCGTGTTTAATATTATTTACTGTCATGTAAATACTCTTTTAAATGTGACAGTTTGGCACTATTGTGAACAGCTAGATCCACATCAATTAGAATTACCTGCGCAAATGTATTAATGCGTCTGTTTCTCTCCATTTTCTTAGATCAACATTTTCTGTGCGTGTAGGTCAGTGGTTTCTGCCCGATTTTCAGTGATTTATGGCATCAGCTCCACAGCTGATCACATTTAAATGGTGTAACTCATTGTTGTATTTGTGGACCAATATAGCAATTTACGTACTTATTGCCCTTGGCAAAAGTCGTGAGGAAAGTGTGATGTGGTAAATGATTATGTGTGTCTTCACTAGAAGCAAGGCACAATTAGCTCACGCTGAAGATAAATTAAGAGGATTTAACTGTACAAATCAAGACACAGATAGGAGGATGGACGAGATCAGTGATGATAGTAGTACAGCAATGTATATTGTAGTACATTTTGTTAATAGGGGTTCCATACATTCAGGGACAAAGTCGATTTATTTATGACCCATCACCTTCCTTTAACCTACTGTTATCTTAATTGATTTTGACCTCTTGGAGATAATGTGTCCTTCTGAGAAGCTACCCAACAGCCCCCCCCCCTCCCCTCCAACTCACCACCCTTCTCGTAGACCCCCTTGGTGATACAAGCACTCCTCCGATGTAAAATTAATTCACTAATTAATTAAATCGACAAATTAATTAACTTATCCCCTCCCTGGGAAATCCCCAAGATCTTCCCACCCCCCTTTCCCCCCACCCATTTGAAAATTGGTGGAAAACGGAAGTCAGTGTTGGAGAGCAAGGATCTCATGGCAGGAAAATGAAATCAGTGTCAATTACATAGCAAAGGATATACCCTTTATTTATAGAATTCATTTAACAGGAGCTGGAGCTCTCTCTTGTGTGGTGGGAAAACCTCATCATTCTCTGCTGCGGTTCTAGGGGCTACAGTCTGGAACCGCGCGACCGCTACGGTCGCAGGTTCGAATCCTGCCTCGGGCAGGTTAGTTACGTTTAAGTAGTTCTAAGTTCTAGGGGACTGATGACCTTAGAAGTTAAGTCACATAGTGCTCAGAGCCATTTGAACCATTCTCTGCTATATCTGTAGATGCAGGTCTTGTAAAGTACATCAAAAATAAATAATTAAATAGATCACTTTTTTCAGTCATGCAAGGAATACCGTCACGAAATGGATGTCAGCATAACTCACCACACGTAATTACACTATCAAAAATATTTCAATCCTGTCTTTGCACCGACGGCAGGACAGATGTGCCTGCGTGGACATTGTGAGATCATACGCCAAACGTATATTACCATGGACACAGGTTGGGAGAGAGGCTTTCAGATCAGAATTCGCATTAATGCCCACAAAGCATCAGGTGGCGGCAACTCTTTGATATTGGTAGTTTGTGAAAGCAGTGGACATACGTGTATGCCACAGAGCACCACACCAGCCTTGGAGGCAATCTGGAAATAATTTGAGTGGTCTCTTCTTCTTCTTCTTCTTCTTCTTCTTCTACATGATCAGGCTCAGTGGACCGCACACTGGTACAAGTTTCCCATCCATTGCTGGGATCCGCCAGCTGTCCACATCTATTGATGCTTAGTTTAAATCTTCATGGAGGCTATCCCTCCAAAGCTTCTTGGGTCTCCGGGGATGAAATTCAGGAGCTTCCGAGACTATCTGTCATCTTCCATCTGGGCCATATGGCCAGCCCACTGCATTCGTGTGGCTTTGATACTTCCTGCTATGTTGGGCTGCTGTTTCTCAAGCTCTTGGTTGTGTCTGATCCTCCGGATTTTAGTGGTAGGTATCTGAAAGTTATTAACAGGTACGGAGCCAACACTTGGCTCCAGGGAGCGCCATTAGGACCGACACTGGGACTTGTCCCTGCAACTGTGGGCAACAACCGACTAACGAGCCTTTTTTTCAATAAGACACTCCACCTCTGTATTTATTTCAACCATTTTCGGTCTTGGGGGAGCAGCATTGTTTACACCATAAAATGTCCAACTTTCTGTGAGAGCCAATGGATCGAAATGTATTAATGTTATTTTAGCACCTGACGCAAACCTCGAAGTTCTGGTGGAAAAATAAAATGTGTGGATTGTACACAGCAGAAGTCATACACTGCTTTGGTGTGTTACAATAGAAAAACAGTGCATCAAACTGCTTATGAAAGAACAACATAGGAATCCTCTCTTGTGACTAATAGTCTGTGGGATATGATTCTCCTATAGTAAAGCTGATGAAACTATACAGGGTGAGTCACCTAACATTACCGCTGGATATATTTGGTAAACCACATCAAATACTGACGAATCGATTCCACAGACCGAACGTGAGGAGAGGGGATAGTGTAAATGGTTACTACAAACCATAAAAAAATGCACGGAAGTATGTTTTTTAACACAAACCTACGTTTTTTTAATGGAACCCCGTTAGTTTTGTTAGCACGTCTGAACATATAAACAAATACGTAATCAGTGCCGTTTGTTGCATTGTAAAATGTTAATTACATCCGGAGATATTGTACCTAAAGTTGACGCTTGAGTACCACTCCTCTGCTGTTCGATCGCGTGTATCGGAGAGCACCGAATTACGTAGGGATCCAAAGGGAACGGTGACGGACCTTAGGTACAGAAGAGACTGGAACAGCACATTTCGTCCACATGCTAGCACCTTTTTATTGGTCTTTTTCACTGACGCACATGTACATTAGCATGAGGGGTGAGGTACACGTACACACGTGGTTTCCGTTTTCAATTACGGAGTGGAATAGAGTGTGTCCCGACATGTCAGGCCAATAGGTGTTCAATGTAGTGGCCATCATTTGCTGCACACAATTGCAATCTCTCGCGTAATGAATGTCGTACACACCGCAGTACATCTGGTGTAATGTCGCCGCAGGCTGCCACAATACGTTGTTTCATATCCTCTGGGGTTGTAGGCAAATCGCGGTACACATTCTCCTTTAACTTACCCCACAGAAAGAAGTCCAGAGGTGTAAGATCAGGAGAATGGGCTGGCCAATTTATGCGTCCTCCATGTCCTATGAAACTCCCGTCGAACATCCTGTCAAGGGTCAGCCTAGTGTTAATTGCGGAATGTGCAGGTGCACCATCATGCTGATACCACATACGTCGACGCGTTTCCAGTGGGACATTTTCGAGCTACGTTGGCAGATCATTCTGTAGAAACGCGATGTATGTTGCAGCCGTTTGGGCCCCTGCAATGAAGTGAGGACAATGCTTCAAGCGTCAACTTCAGGTTACAATATCTCCGGATGTAATTAACATTTTACAATGCAACAAACGGCACTGATTACGTATTTGTTCATATGTTCAGATGTTCGATTCCCGGGTTCGATTCCCGGCGGGGTCAGGGATTTTCTCTGCCTCGTGATGGCTGGGTGTTGAGTGATGTCCTTAGGTTAGTTAGGTTTAAGTAGTTCTAAGTTCTAGGGGACTGATGACTATAGATGTTAAGTCCCATAGTGCTCAGAGCCATTTGAACCATTTTTTTTTTTCAGATGTGCTAACAAAACTAACGTGGTTGCATTTAAAAAAACGTAGGTTTGTGTTAAAAAACATACTTCCGTGCATTTTTTTATGGTTTGTATTAAACAATTACAGGTCTGTGGAATCGGTTCGTCAGTATTTGATGTGGTTTACGAAATATATCCAGCGGAAACGTTAGGTGACTCACCCTGAATACTGATCTGTGCAAGTGGCATCGATCGCTGGCCAACTACTCCAGTGGATCAGTACCTGTATATTTAATAGGATAGCTATACGGGGTGTTACAAAAAGGTACGGCCAATCTTTCAGGAAACATTCCTCACACACAAAGAAAGAAAATATGTTATGTGCACATGTGTCCGGAAACGCTTACTTTCCATGTTAGAGCTCATTTTATTACTTCTCTTCAAATCACATTAATCATGGAATGGAAACACACAGCAACAGAACGTACCGGCGTGACTTCAAACACTTTGTTACAGGAAATGTCCAAAATGTCCTCCGTTAGCGAGGATACATGCATCCACCCTCCGTCGCATGGAATCCCTGATGCGCTTATGCAGCCCTGGAGAATGGCGTATTGTATCACAGCCGTCCACAATACGAGCACGAAGAGTCTCTACATTTGGTACCGGAGTTGCGTAGACAAGAGCTTTCAAATGCCCCCATAAATGAAAGTCAAGAGTGTTGAGGTCAGGGGAGCGAGGAGGGCATGGAATTGGTCCACCTCTACCAATCCATCGGTCACCGAATCTGTTGCTGAGAAGCGTACGAATACTTCGACTGAAATGTCAAGGAGCGCCATCGTGCATGAACCACATGTTGTGTCGTACTTGTAAAGGCACATGTTCTAGCAGCACAGGTAGAGTATCCCGTATGAAATCATGATAACGTGCTGCCTTGAGCGTAGGTGGAACATGGGGCCCAATCAAGACATTACCAACAATGCCTGTCCAAACGTTCACAGAAATCTGTGTTGATGACGTGATTGCACAATTACGTGCGGATTCTCGTCAGCCCACACATGTTGATTGTGAAAATTTACAATTCGATCACGTTGGAAGGAAGCCTCATCCTTAAAGAGAACATTTGCTCTGAAATGAGGATTGACACATTGTTGGATGAACCATTCGCAGAAGTGTACCCGTGGAGGCCAATCAGCTGCTGATAGTGCCTGCTCACGCTGTACATGGTACGGAAACAACTGGTTCTCCCGTAGCACTCTCCATACAGTGACGTGGTCAACGTTACCTTGTACAGCAGCAACTTCTCTGACGCTGCCATTAGGGTTATAGTCAACTGCACAAAGAATTGCCTCGTCCATTGCAGGTGTCCTCGTCGTTCTACGTCTTCGCCAGTCGCGAGTCATAGGCTGGAATGTTCCGTGCTCCCTAAGACGCCGATCAATTGCTTCGAACGTCTTCTTGTCGGGACACCTTCGTTCTGGAAATCTGTCTCGATACAAACGTACCGCGCCACGGCTATTGCCCCGTGCTAATCCATACACCCCCCAAATGGGCATCTGCCAACTACGCGTATGTAAACATTGCACTGACTGCAAAACCACACTGACTGCAACACTAACCTGTTGATGCTACGTACTGAGGTGCTTGATGCTAGTACTGTAGAGCAATGAGTCGCATGTCAACACAAGCACCGAAGTCAACATTACCTTCCTTCAATTGGGGCAACTGGCGGTGAATCGAGGAAGTACAGTACATAATGACGAAACTAAAATGAGCTCTAACATGGAAATTAAGCGTTTCCGGACCCTTGTCCACATAACATCTTTTCTTTATTTGTGTGTGAGGAATGTTTCCTGAAAGTTTGGCCGTACCTTTTTGTAACACCCTGCATACACTCCATGTTAAATGTTTGAGTCACCCACTTTTGTTTGTTGAATGAATTAGGCATGATGCGGTGCAATTAATCGACAGGAAACATAACGAAACATACATTTATTTCACAAGTACATTTTCTTGCGTTAACACTAACACATCATGTGTTTATATTATTCCAAAACATAAAAGAAAAAAAAGGTTGAAATGGCTCTGAGCACTATGGGACTTAACTGCTGAGGTCATCAGTCCCCTAGAACTTTGAACTACTTAAACCTAACTAACATAAGGACATCACAAACATCCATGCCCGAGACAGGATTCGAACCTGCGACCGTAGCGGTGGCGCGGTTCCAGACTGTAGCGCCTAGAACCGCTTGGCCACTCCGGCTGGCAAACATAAAAGAACCGCGCATACTATAACCACAGAACATTGCTGATGTATTAAAACAGCAGCTCAATGTGGAAACCACTAATGTTGTTAGAGACATAGTACCTGCAAAGCATGTTCTGTTACACACTCTCCATATAACATGGTGTCCCTCCAATTTCTAGTGCAGCAGACAGAACTCGTGCCAGTAGATCTTCCCCTGTCTCCGCAGGAGTCTCATAAATTAAACTTTCCATCTGAACCCATGAGAGGCAGCCTGCATCATCTTGTCTATGCCATTGTATACCAGGGCAAGCAGTTCTCAGAGTTTGCTCTTTCCCTCAGTAGATGTGGACGTGTTACACAACTGAACTCAAACTCCCATAGAATGGAAATGGTACATTTCTAGACAAGGGCTCCTATTCAAAATACTGTATTATATAATCACTCCCCTCTACAAGACCTAGAAGTTTGTAATGGGAATTTCGAAACACCTGGTATCAAAGAGTCATAAGCATCACCGTTTTAGCATCATGATGACTTGGCCAATTGACAGGCAAGAAGACACCTTGGTCTTGAGACACAGAAGCAGAACAGGAATTTCAAGCCTTCAAGCCATTGTTAACAAGAGTTCCATTACTGTTGCATCCCAATTTGGCGTAGGACTTCTGAATCGCTACAGATAGTGCGTATTCAGGATTCATATCGTGATATTTCAGGAATATTAGGAGGATGGAAACATCCACTAGCTGAATGCATACAGAACTCGTGCCTTGAAAAACGTGATAAAAAATTATACCATTACAGAGATAGTAGCTCTGCTTGTTGATTGGGGATTTCAAAAATGTAGATTTTTCTTGTTTGGAATCACAAGGCAATTGCATCCTTATCAACTGCCAAATTACCACACAAGAGCCTGGCAAGATGAGTACTTTGGCTCTAAGAGTTTAATTTTTCCGTTACCTACATACCAGGAAAGACCAACATCGTTTGCAGACATATCATCTTATCCTCCCCATGGGGTGGCTGAGGGAGTGAACAAAGAACTGGAAGACAACCGTATCAGTTTGTTGTATGTACACAAGTGGACTTTGAGAATTACATAGGCATGAGCCTGAAGGTTAGAGGGAAGGAACAGGACATGGACTCAGTGCTATCATCCCTGAAAAGGAGGTGGACAAATCGATCACAGGCAGCAGTAAGAAAATTTTACCTATTTTGAAGGACATTCTCTTCTACTGCAGCGCTGCAGGTGATTCAGTATGGAGTTATGTACCCCAGAAGAACTGATTAACTAAGTAATCTGGTATACACAACTGAGTTAGACACACTTTGGTCCCAGGCAGTGTTTCTTGGAGCTGCGAGCACTCTGCTATTGTACATAGAGAACAGGATATGGAGAATTTTGGCTGTGCATAAGGCGTGCCAAAAAACTAAATTCACCACCGAAGCGATGCAGGCACCACTATATCCAACTGTACCTGAGAAATTGAAGTAAAGGTTAGTGGCAGTGGGTTTAATTGGACTTGTTCTCGTGCGCTGGACAAGGTTTTTGTTAGATAACGGTGGTAATGGAATAGACCTCAAAATTAGTAGTACTCACTCCATTGGAGAAACTAACGGCCTTGACAGTATCGGCAGCACTGAGCATGGGTTTCCTGGCCCAGATAGGACACCTGTGCAAGGCAGCCTCATACAATGGTTCACACTTCAGACGTGAGAGATGGAAAACCACACTGAACCACACTGAGAATATGCAAATTCAATCCTCCCTCCCTCCCTCTCCCTCTCCCCTCCCCCCTCCCCCCCCCCCCCTCTCTCTCTCTCTCTCTCTCTCTCTCTCTCTCTCTCTCTCTATATATATATATATATATATATATATATATATATATATATATATATATATAATGTATGGCACAAATTGATTGCAGGACACATTCCTCAAATGTAGATGTTATATGATCATGGGTCTGGTAATGCTTTGTTTTTACTTTACAACTCATTATTCATTGGAAACACACAAGAACAGAACTTTAGAATCACAGGGAGCATGCACTCTTGGTGACGCCTGGTTACATTGTGCTCCATTCTGTTGCCATGATGCCATGAGACGTATGTCATTGCTACTTTATAGGTAAAATCAACTGTTTCAGCGATCAGCACGTCGTTTACTAAGTAAAGTTAATCACAGACTTGGGAAGTGCAATGGCAGTGTACACGAATGCAGAGATGGCAGAAGCTCATTTGATGTTTGTATTACCTCACAGCAATGACGCTCGCGTTCAACATTTGTATTGGGAGAGATTTCCAGGACGCAGTTGCCATGACAGGAAAGCGTTTGAAGCCATTGATCATCGTCTTAGTGAACAAGGTGCGTTTTAGCCTAATACTCGCGACTCGGGAGACCTAGAAGGACGAGGACACTACAGTGGGAGTTGCAGTTGGAGACAACCCTAGTGTCAGCACAAAACATGTAGCTGCAATAGTGAATGCTGACCATACGACTGTCTGGCGAGTGTTACACGAGGACCAGCTGTGTCCATACCATTTACAGCCTGTACAGCCACTAAAAGCAGCTGATTTTTCCTGCACGGGTACTCTTCTGCGAATGGTTTATTCAGCAAAGTTTCATCCATAATGTGCTGTTTCAACGAGATCAAATTGTAAATTTTTACAGAGCTCATGCAACTGTTGAAGGAAGTCGTCAAACAATGATTTTCTGGCAATATTTTGTCTGGTATTGTTGGTATCTGTTTGGTAGGGCCTCACTTCCTTCCACCCATAGTTAACGGACAAGGTTATCACAGTTTCGTAGAGAATGTTCTACCTAATCTGTTAGCAGATGAGCGTTTAGTGTTAATGTCTGTCAGATTCTAAATAACAGATTTGGTAACGGATGGGTAGGTAGGTGTCAAGTCCCCATGCTCTCTTAAACTAAATCCACAAGGCTTGTGGGAGCATTTGAAAGCTCTTGTGTATGGAACCTCCGTGCAAGATGTTCTCAGTCTCCATGCCCAGATTACGGAAGTCTGCAAAACCATACAAAATACTCGAGGGATACATCACAACATCCGAGAATCACTATGAGTGCGAGTTAATGCATGTATCAATGGCCATGGAGGGCTTACTGAACATCTCCTGTGAAAAGAGTAGCATGTATATGCTAATGTGTTCCATTCGTTTGTGTTTCCTATGATTAATGAGTTGGAGAAAATTTAGTTGTATCGTGGTGCGAGTACCACGAATTTTGAGGTCAATTCCACTACCACCATTATCTAACAAAAACATGGTATCATGGAAACAAAGTAATTTCACAGGAGATCTTGAAAGAGTTACCTCAAGGTATCATGTTGCTAGCAGGTACCATACTATGAAACTGTCAGCTGAAGGATCTCATAAGAGAAGTAGTGGACTACTCACCAATAGCAAATAGCAGGGGAGCGATTTACAAAGGGTGACAAAAATCATGGGATAGCGAAATCACGTGTGCATTTGTACCCAGGTGTTTCATGTGAAATGGTTACCGAGATGATTATGGCCACACATTGGGAATTAACAGGCTTTGAATATGGAATGCTAGTTGTATTTAGACACATGGGGCATTACAATTCGAAAATCTTTAGAGAATTCAATATTCTGTGACCCACAGCGTCAAGAGTGTGCCAAGAATACCAAATTTCAGGCATTACCTCTCACTTTGGACAATGCAGTGGCCGATGGCCTTCACTTAACTAGCAATAGCAGTGACGATTAATGTAACTTTTAGCGCAGTGCAGTGGAATGTGACTTTAATGGGTTACAGAAGCACACGACTGACACAAGTTCTCTGCTAACAGCACGACATCACCTGCAACCTCTCTCCTATGCGAGTCCCAATTGTAGTTAATAAGGACTGTTGGCAGGGTCCAATTGTGATGCAGACATCATGAAAACATGGACACAAATGATCAACAATCTCTGTGCAAGCCAGTCATGGCTCATCAGTAGTGTAGCCTGTGTTCACATGGATGGGACTTGGTCCTCTGGTACAACTAAACCGATCGTTGACTGGACATTGTTATATTTCGCTACTTGGATGACATTTGCAGCCATATATGGACCTCATGTTCCCAAACAGTGATGGAAAATTTATAGATAACAGCACAACGTTTCACTGGGCCAGAATTATCGCAATTGATCTGAGGAACATTCTGTGCAATTTGAGTGACTGATTTGGCCACCCATTAGACATTTATGGGACATACTTGAGAGGTTAGTTCTTGCAAAAAATCCTGCGCTGGCTACTCTTTCGCAATTACTCTTGGTTATGGAGGTAGGATCGCTCAATATTTCTGCAGGCGACTCCCAACGACTTGCTGAGACCATCGAGTTTCAGCACCACAACAGGCAAAGGAAGTCCGACACGATATTAGGAATTATCCCATGACTTTTTTCAGCTCCACAGAATACAACATGGTGCAGGAAAAGGAAGTGACTGCTCTGACAGAAAGGCAGATGTGTAGGATTTCCATGTATGCTGGTTGTTTGCTCACCCTAATGTCGTAGAGCTGCAATCGATGAAAAACAGAAAGTCAAAGGGGGTTCTTCAGATTAGCTATGTCAAATCATTTTTCGAGTAAAGAGATTGAATCTAAATAATTATGTCACATCATATCGCTTTGTCCATTTCTTCTGTTAGTCAGTAGGAATGTTGTGAATTGTTTTCCTTAGCTATTAGTGTATAATGTTTATTTGAATTACGTAATTTTGTGTAGTACCATATTGTTCGCAGGAGTCTCAGTGTGATGGATCATGTACACATTAACTTGGTCATACTATGGCACTGAAAGGGAAGGTGTAGGATAGGAAACTTATTATGGTGACTTCCATTATCATAAAATGAAAAATAAACTGGCAAAGTCATGGGGATTTGTGCTCCACTAATTATATTTCTCACATTTTTACCAAAAAAAATCGGAACATTGTGACATCCCATTCTAAGCTGGAAGACCATGTGTGATTATTTTCATCAAATACTTTGACGTCTTCGTCTTTTAGAGTCGTTAATGTTAATTGGAGTGCATATGTTTGGCAGCACCAGAGTTTCATATTCACCAGGATTGTGTTTCACTGGAGTAGATTTCATGTGCGTACCATCGGTGCATGTTTAATGTGAAGTCACCAGAGGAGTTTGATCCTCCCTAATGTAGGATATGGACGTTTCCTTCTGCTGTTTTGTGAGCACTCAACAATTAGTAACAATTGTTAGCCAATTCTGTTTCCATATTTTGATGTTAACTGTTTACATCTACATCTACATTTATACTCCGCAAGCCACCCAACGGTGTGTGCCGGAGGGCACTTTACGTGCCACTGTCGTTACCTCCCCTTCCTGTTCACTCGCGTATGGTTCGCGGGAAGAACGACTGCCGGGAAGCCTCCGTGCGCGCTCCAATCTCTCTAATTTTACATTCGTGATCTCTTCGGGAGGTGTAAGTAGGGGGAAGCAATATATTCGACACCTCATCCAGAAAAGCACCCTCTCGAAACCTGGACAGCAAGCTACACCGCGATGCATAGCGCCTCTCTTGAAGAGTCTGCCACTTGAGTTTGCTAAACATCTCCGTAACGCTATCACGCTTACCAAATAAGCCTGTGACGAAACGCACCCCTCTTCTTTGGATCTTCCCTATCTCCTCCGTCAACCCGACCTGGTACGGATCCTACACTGATGAGCAATACTCAAGTATAGTATTGTAGTTTAATTGATGTAATATGTATGAAGCTGCTGTAATTCAATCACTTACAGGGCTTTCTTGTGAACTATACAGACTTGTTCACACTATCACATTCAAGGGCTATGAGACACTAAATTTGTTGCAGTTAGAGACTTGCAACAAAGACAAGTGAAGGCTCCATGTCAACTGGTGGCCGGGTGTGACACTAGTCCTAGATAGCTGATGGCAGCCTTTTGCAAAGCGGGGCCTTGGATGAGTACATGGGCCAGACAGCCCTGTGGCTCTTCAGTGGAGGTTTCCCCCTAACAGAGAACCCTCTCCACGGGTTGACCTGAGGTGGCAGTAAATGGAGCAGACAGCATTGAGTCTGTGGTGACACAGACATAACAGCGCAAGTTCCTCTTGCGAAGCCTTTTCTTCACAAGAGCAATTACAGCGTTTCATTCACTGCATTATAATGTGTAACCTCTTTACCCCTTCTTGCCACTTCAGTTCGGGACTCTCGGCTACTACGGCCAGACGAGACCCAATCGCAGTTTGTTGGCAGAGGTCTAAATGTAAAAAGTATCGGTTTTTCTCAGTGGGAGATCTGTACATCCTACTGACTGTGAAACTGGAATCAATGAGGAGCATTCATTGATCTGTGTATACTTAGAAAGCAACTTGTGCTTTTCTGCCATCAGATCTGCATACACTTTGCTCATCCTGAACTTAGAAAGCAACAACACACCAGCTGTGCTTCTCCGTCGTCGGTTCTGGCTACACTCTGCTCGCAATAGAGCTACATAAATATCTGACTTTGCATGTTGAACCACACACTCTGTCTGCCCAACCATTATGATTGTAATGGCATGATGCTGCACGGACTGCATGGCAACAAGAGCGTACTGGTCTAGTCCTTGCTGCCACTGCCAAGAAGAAAGGATGTCAGGCACTGCCCACTGCTGTCCCGCATCCAGAGGTACTATTGCAAAGTGGCCCTCACCACACTGCCAAGCCTTGAACGATGCAACTGTCCTGCATCTACAACTCAAGTTCGGACTTTAGTTCAGTGAGAGCATGCCCTGGAGTGAAGTGAGAAAATGTAGTTCACGAGAGTGTGATGTGCGATTCGTGGTGCGACAGTCGCTTGACCATAAGGTATTTTTTTCCTTGCAGAGTCTGGATTTCATTGCACAAGCAATCTTGTTTTTGTGATTGACATTTATCTCTTTGTATGCCATGCTGCTGTATGTTTATCCCGTCATATACTAGTGTTTTATTTGCTTACGTGATTTAAAATGTCTTTAATTGTAGGAATAGTGTGTGCACACTTGACACACCACAATATTTTCAGTGAGTCATTTCTTTAAGGTGTCAGTCAATGAATTGTTTTTGAGAAAATTATGGTCATCCTCATTTTACTATTAAAATTTCTGTTACTGTTAAAAAACTGTTTATATTTGGTGGTATCAGATGATTGAACACCTATTAAAATACTGGTGTTTTGACCTTAAGTAGTCTTTTCATCGTGCCCTGCGCCATATGCTATAATATTCCACAGTGAATGTCTCATTGATCAAATTTTCAGTCTCCATAGAATGACTATAATATGCTTGTCGCACATATTCACGTTTATGTGCACGTGCACGCTAAATCAAATTAAATTTGTTTGGTCCCTTACAAGACGAGCACAATCCTATAGCTACACTTTGGTGCTTCTTGTTTTTGTATCCGAAGACTTATTTCAGTGCCTACGTGTTTACTGTATTTGTTCCGAATATGAATACCAGTGTTCAAGGAGTTGTAATCTTCCTGCACCCTCAGTCAGTTCTAAACCTCTCTAATGTGACGGGGAAATCATAGTTTTAATTAGAAACAGAAATCAGCTAGCATACTGATTAATTTGTATTAAAATTGTTTTTCCACTGTGTCGTCAGAAAAATGAGCTAGGTTATTTCTCTGTCGTACTGTATAATATTTTTTACTTGTTTTTAATTGTTTAATTGTGTTGCAATGATTCCAGAGGCCATCTGGTACAATAAAAAAATGTTAGCAGCATCCAGGATGGCCTTAAACCTCGTATCCAGCATTAATTGAAGTAACGATAAATATAAATATCTTTTGTGTACCCCTGACAACGTTTCTGTGTTGAGTATTGATTGTTACATGTTTATTCTCAGTGAAGATTAACATAGTAGTTTTCCCCTATTTCTTGTTGCACTAAAAACGTTTAGACAGATTTGTTTGGGCAACAGCGATCAGTTTCCAAATTTGTGGTTGTCCAAAGCCAGCTAAAATGTTTTTATGAGCAAATTTCTCCCCGCACTAATTTTATTCGAACCGAAGAACGTGGAGGTGCTAGTCCTTTGGACTTGCCCCTCTTTCACCTAAATGATCAGTATGCAGGTCACAGCACTCGTGTCACGTTACGGAGACACAGTGACCTATGGGAGAGAGTGTCACAGGAATGATATAGTATTTGGGAAGCACATCACTAAAAGAAAGGAGTTTTTTTATTGCGACGGAATCATCTCACGAAATTCCAGTCACCAACTTTCTCCTCCGAATGCGAAAATATTTTGTTCACACCGACCTACATAGGGAGAAACGATCACCACGATGAAATAAGGGAAATCAGAGCTCGTACGGAAAGATATAGGTGTTCGTTCTTACCACGCACTATACGTGATTGGAACAATAGAGTATTGTGAAGGTGTTTCGATGAACCCTCTGCCAGGCACTTAAATGTGACTTGCAGAGTATCCATGTAATTGAAGATGTAGATGTATGCAGTGAACAGTGGGGTATCCATGTAGATGTAGATGTATGCAGTGAACAGTGGGGTGGGATGATAGTGATTAGAGTCGGTGACGTATTTCAACGTGATTAGAGACGGTGACGTATTTTAAAGTGGTATTTCGAGATGAAGGATTTGCTCTCATGTAGGAAACGTGTTTCCCACCTGGGCGGCTAAGGCTGCTATAGGGCGTAGTGTACATAGCAAAATAGCCACTTTATGGCAAGAAATTTAAAGATGCCGGGGCCAATGCTCAGTTTAGCTGGGGGACTCTCAGTCACTGTTTCAACCCTGTGCGTGGAATTGTGGCAGACGTACCAAGTCACCGGGAGGTAGACCAGTGTCCTGTTGGGACATGCACACAATGGAACACAAGTTAGTTTGATGCAAATCCCGGCGTCAGAGTTGTGACGACACAAGGCTATGCAGAAGAGTGAGCTTGCCTCATATTTAACAGCTAGGCTCGACAATACTTTTCTCGGGATCCAGTTAAATACCTGTGGCTTGGTTTGAAGCGGTTTGGTGTCCGGCGTACAGAAGTTCAAAAAAATTCCTTAATTTTTTTGAGTGATGCACTGGCTCCCATGCTGCTGTTCCCGCGCGAATTGAGAAGTGGTGTCTTGATTGGCGTACACTCTGTGACGTTGAGGCGTGTACCGGAGGCCACGTGATCGATAGCGCGAGAGAGACAGGACTGCTCGAAAAGAATCTGCCTGTCTGCTGGAGTGAGGCAGAACAGGGCATTAAAAGATACGCAACTGGCTAAGAAGAGCGTTCACGCCCGCCATTCGTGGAATGTGATTTTTGAAGCATTTCCGTGTGGAGCATAGGGCTCTGAAAGTTTTTTGTAAGTGCAATGTTGTGGAGAGAGGACGATGTCGTCTTTTGTATGTCTTGAAGAAAAGACGCGGGATGGGATTAGACTACGAAAGAAGGGTCATAAAGAGACTGTCATGAATTTTAAGTGTTGGTTGGCAGCCACAAGGCGTACCACATGCTCGCAGTAACCAGAAGATAACTTCGATCGATTTTAGGTTTGTTGCAACGAAGCAAATCTGAGCGAATTTTCTGCAGTTGTTGAGTTTTGTCGTACATCATATCAGTCAAAAATATCTAACTACATTTGTATTTTCTTGTAGCAAGATCTCTGAAGGTATTATACCGCTTCACACAAATAGAACTCTTTTCTCAAGTCAAATTTTCATTATCAAGCATTCAGTCTTTCTTCGTATATTCAACTTAAGATCCTGACCTGGCTATAGCTTTAGTATTGCATTCACTGATCCAAAATATCCATCAAATATGGAAATACTTTTCAAACTTCTGAACAACCTTTCACACTGGAAAGTATTCATGCCCTTAAGATCAGCTAAGGGGCGTCCAACAAAATTCCACTTCTGTGCATTTGCATTTTTTACCAGTCCTTACAAGTCCCAAAAAATTCACTTGCAGACTGCTGTACGAAGTTTAGTTGATCTTGATCCTTGGAGCTATCAAAATGTCGTGTGATCTACGAATCTCAACAAGTCCGAGATTGTCTCCATCTCGGTTCTCATGATAGTCAGGTGTTGGTACACCTTGTGAAATACAGTCTTAGCCTCAGTGTCGGAGCCGTTTACAGTCTTCTGTGTGAATGAGGCAGTATCTACGCGCTACGATCTGTCTGAACTGTTCGTCAGCTCTGTACCGAAAGTCATCATCATCGTTTTCATGGATTTAGGCCATTTGTTCTGTTCCGCCTCAGAATTGTTGACACCACCTCTCCAACAGACGTCCAACGGTACTCTTTCCTTTTGGGTTATATAGTATTGCAACTATCGTTATACTATTATTAGACACACGTTGGACGTGGTCTTTCCAGTTAAGTCCAAAGTTTTCAGTTATAATAGAATCACATTTACTTCTTATAGATCAGTGTTTCCTTTACGGTCCAGTAATAAATATCTTGTTACAAATCGAAGGAACTACATCTCTGATAATTTGATTTGTCGTATCTGATGTCAAGGTAGGATCTAACATTGGCCAACACACAGTAGCGGAAGACTACGTGGTAGTACGTAACTAGCGGAGAAAGCCGGCGTTTCCCAACGATTTATTTATAGCTATGACTCCACCCCCGCACCGCGCAGTGACTGGTCTTGTGCTTAATGTTTGTGGTGTGATATCTCCTAAACTACGTCTCGTAAAATGACATAATTTTGTAGGTATATTCAGCGGCATATGGCGTTACTGTCTCAAAATTGTGTTGCGAATGGAGTTAGTAGCAACGAAGTAAAAAATTAAACATGATGCACGATGCGGCAGTTTTTCAGTAAATTCCCTCTTTATGACATCATATTTCCTGAACAACGTGTCGTACAATAACATAATTTTGCATTTACATGTAGCAGTATATGTGCATACTATCTGTAAAATGTGTCACGAATACAGTTAGTAGTAAAGAACGGTATAACGTCATGCCTCCTGCGGTACTTTTACGGCATGAACAGTGAAAAAGAACTCAGCAATAAACCCTTTTCCTTGCATCATTTTGTAGGAGCTGTCAACGAGAAAAAAATTCGGAAGGACTATGTATAACATTTGTTGGAAGTTGCTAAGCGCTCTCATTCTTAAATGCTTGGTGAATGAAGTTCTGGAAATTCGTGCATCGCGAGCTACTCTCCTCTTCCACTCTTATCTCCACCACTCCGAAGGTAGTTGTTTCTTACCCCCATGGCGATTGTTGCACGACCGTAAGAAATATGTGCGCCAAGATTGGTTGAAATCAGTCCAGTGGTTTAGGAGGAGATGCGGAATATTCATACAAATATACACATATACGTAAATCCATTTTTATATTGCGTATGGATTACATTATCGTCTTAGGCGGCCAGAGATCTAGAAGGCTCCTTTATATTTCTATTAGATTTCTGCATGTCATGTTTGAGGAGACGCATACTCAGAAGACAGTTTAGCTTTCCGACGCTACCATGCGACATTAACACAGATGAGTCATCGAAAACGTGTGTGCCCTATTTCCTGAGGGCGTGTCACGCACTCCAGCCCCGGCGTTTCCTCCGAAGTTAGCAACACTCGTTCCGTCCAGCCCTCCTTCTTGCCCGCCGGAAATCCGTCTGCTCGCCAGTTGTCCTCCGCAGTGGACTTGACACCTCTTGTTTCCGCCGACACTCTGAGGATGTCGACACCGGATGGGGACGTCGGCAGCGAAGCTTTCCAGAGTGGGTGCGGAAATTTTGTCGCGTTGTCAAGTCCTCGCACTGACATAACTTCCGAAAAGAAAAGATCTTAGTGCTATGTCCTCATTTAAGCTAAAAGCTATGTTCACCATTTGTAGAGAGCAAAGTTCTTCGTAGAATTTGCCTGGCTAAAATTGTCAGACTATGGTTATAACTACTCTTTCTTTCATCATCTTTTCATTCTGATGATTACGGAACAGGCGAATAAGTGAAATGTTAATTCGATAAATTTTTGTATGGCAATTATGTGGTATGAGTCCCTTTACAGTGTACAAGCGCTTACTTTGTGTGTAAGGTTGCGCTCCATACATTCACAAACAGACCAATTCAGCATGCGCTTCAACAGATTGAAAAAAAAAAGGAAAAAGGAAACGAGTAAGTATTTATCGTAACTTGTACAGCAGGCGAAACAGCGAAACATAATAAATCTTTGGAAGTCAACGAACTTTAGTCATTTATGACGCACTTGTTACTTCTGAGAAGTACAGGGTGTTTCAAAAATATTCATCTGGTTCGTTTCTTCTGTGTGAGTGAACATAGGAAAATTTGCAGTTTAGCATCGAAACTAAACGATTACCTTGACGCCAGTTGTATGTATGCGTCTCATATGGCTACCTACAGGTGCCTCCATGGTCAGGCAAGCTCGTGCTCTCGCTTGTTCGCTCTTTCTTAATCCAATGATTTCGAGCCAAGATGGCAATAACACAACGTTTGTCATTGTCCATTGCAGCAGGTGCAATTCATTTACGCAAGTGCCTCGCGACTTTCGTCGAGAATAAGGCATTGCATCGCGTATAGCTCAAAGCAATGATCTGTGACACCTGCGATGCGCCACTCTACTCTGGACCCCAAGGCCGCTTGATGCCTAACATTCTGCGTGGTGTCTGTTTGTTCTATATCGTGTCTCCCTACCACTTTCGCGCAACGACGCTCTGAACGTGTTTTTTAGGGAATTGACTAGTTTGAACCTCGGACCTGTTGCTGGTAAGGAGACGTCAGACCACATAAGACATGTAGAGTTCAGAAGAGTTCAGTGAGACTAGCGATGATATAACCAAATACTTAATGATTTCAGCGTCAGCTCCACTGCACTCCCTGTAAAAGAATCTTAATACTAACTAAATTTAGTGGAAGGGGTTCAAGGCTTTCCTATTTCTAGTTAACTGCTAAAATAACGTCGAAGAAGCAGTTAAGTTTACCATTGGAAATTTTATTCTACCCTACAAAACATTGTTTATAAATTACACCATTGATAAAAGGAAATGTTTTAATAAAGGATGATAAAAACCAACTGCGTTCAACAAAAATGTGAACGAATATCCCCTAAATGGGTTTCCAAGTTCTACAATGGATCGAAGGATGACCTATGCCATATCACATCTATAATCTAGGTTTAAATTAAGTTTCACAAAAGAGAAAACTATCAAAATGGTCTACAGTGACCCCCAATTACCTTTAATTACTTATCTAACTTGTCGTAAATTACAGTGGCTGATGTGGCTTCTCAATAATTATATAACAGAAAAATCATCGCGTTTCAGATTTTAACTTACGTAGCAAATGTGAATACCATGAGCTTTAATTGACGATCGACACTAGTATTACGCAAAACGGTGATGTAACAGATGAGACTTCTGCAGTTCTGATTGAAGCTTTATGCGCTGTTATGCGGCATCGCGTGCGTTCATTACCTTGTCGGTGTTCGTCAGGGGGCGGCGGGCAGCACAGCATCGCTCACCTCGCCGTCTCGGAAGCAACTCTTTCCTAACTTCTACTTACTACAATTTACCGAAGTTGGTTTAAAAAAACTATCTGGTTGTGTTATCATCTGACCAATCAGGGTCTCAATGTTAATCTTAAGCTCCGCCTACAAAAGTTCTGTCTATCCAATGAGAAACGTTATACTTTTCGTGGTGGGGCAATGTTTTTAAAGTTTGCAACGTAACAGAGACGCGAAAAAGTCTCACGCTAAAACTTGCAGCTGGTGTGGCCCTTTTAGCATTATCGTAAGATCTATACTGTTCTTCTGGAGGGCTCTATCTTTTAACATGGGCTGGGGGGTGGTCCTGACGTAACAGAGACGCGAAAAAGTCTCACGCTAAAACTTGCGGCTGGGGTGGTCCTAGCGGTTAGCTGGCGACGTGGGTGTCCGCCCCTTATCGTAGGGCCTTCCAGCTCAACACGGTTCTGCTCTCGGCTTCTGTTCTCGTTTCTCCCCTCGGAACTGCGTCTGTCTCACGGTGGGAAGGTATGACATGCATTTAGGCATTCTTGTGTTAGTCTGTGGTATTCCATTTGCTCACTCGTTACTCGTATTACTTTGGTTAATTTAATGTCACGATTTATTCGGAGATATGTGACATACTACTGGATTTGCTTATCATGTCAGGGTTTTCATGGAAGGTGTTGGATTTGCCTGACACTTTACATATCACCACTCTTCGAACTTAATTTTTGCACTGAAGTTAGGCAATGATTGAATCGTTGTCTAAGTCAGTCAAAAATTATTCCGTTATCTAAATTTTGTTGCCTACTGTTCAGCCACGTTATTCTCTTCTATGTTAGTTTGTATTACTAATTTATATTTTCTATTCTTCCACATTATTATCAAAAATATGTTTATATTGACAAGGGAAGAATATTTTTATTCTATTATAATTATTATTTTTTAATTATTTTCTTTCTTTATTTAATTGTGAAGTTTGTTTTTTAAGAAGTTTGTTATCGAAAGTGAGCAGTCTTTCACATCGATTTTCTTAGAAATATTGTTAAGTATTGAGATATTATCCTAACAAAAAATGGTTCAAATGGCTCTGAGCACTATGGGACTTATCTGCTGTGGTTATCAGTCCCCTAGAACTTAGAACTACTTAAACCTAACTAACCTAAGGATATCCTAACAAATGGTACAAATGTTAAAATAAAGGGAAAACATCCAACAAGATAATTTTTTATTCTTTATTTTTATAAGGAGAAAACAAGTAAAGTATAGGTATTCTTTTATTTTTTATGAGGAGAAAATAAGTGGCATATAGTTTTACTGTTTATTATACCTTTCTTTTGTTCTTTAGATACCGTCCATTTCAGAACTAATGACTTATTTTTATCGATAGTCTATTTTTTACTTAAGTTCATAGTCAATGACTGTTATTTTGTAGTTTATTAGCCGTCTGGTGTGCTTAACTTATTTAGTTCTTCACATGTTTCTTTTGCACAATTCCTACATCACATAATTTGATTTCACACATTCACACAATCCTATGAATGTTTAAGCATCAGGTTGGCGAATGTTTTTTGCACGAAGGTGATGGACTTGAGCGAGATGGATGTGGGCAAGTATTTCATGTACAGCTTCGTTCGTCGTTCCTTGTTGGCTTTGCAAGTGTGTGTTGCTGTTGTGGAGGTCCCATAATGGAATGGATCTGTGAGTGCAGAATCTCGTGGTTTACTGGCTTTGCATGCATGAAAGTCATCGTTATGTGTCACTGAAAGCGGTCGCTTTTCGTTGTAATACTTTCAATAGGATAGGGATTTGGGAAGGTATGTCGTCTATTCTTCACCCATCTTCTTTCTTGGTCTCAATCTTGCGAATCTTCAACTTCTGTTCTTCCTGCTTTTTCTCTGTTTCTTACTTGCTTCTTGCTTCTTCTCTGGGCAGTATATGGAAATATTTATTGATAACTAGTCGCTTTGAAGTTCTCCTCTTAGTAACAGTTTGATAAATTGTTTGAGCATGTCATTTTTACTTTGTGGAAGTTTTCTTCAGTTTCGTGCATCAGTGTGACTTTTACACATATTTTTTCCCAGTGGTGGCTTGCCCAAGCGGTCTTCTCGTCGGGCCATTTTTTGCTCGCTCCTCTGAGTGGGGGCGTTCCGAGATATATGAGTGGTGAAAGTCCGGTGTTTGCTTGTCAGTCCCTACAGGGGTCCCTTCTGGCGTTCCGTGTCCTGTTGTGTCTCTGCAGGGTTCTGCCACTGTGTGGTTCCGTGTCCTGTCCCAGCAGGGTTCCACTTAGCGGGTAGATTTATGGCCCACTTCCGATACAAGGGCCTTCTGTTGGTCACGCTGTCCTTTCCTTTCTCTCGACGCTTCTGCCTTGTAGGAATCATGTCTTGCTAATTACGTCCTTTTCTTTCTTGATACTTCTCTCTTTGCAACTAGTGGGTTGTTGCATCTTGTCCTTGCTGGAGTTTTTACAATGGTTCTTACAAAAAGTTTTACTTATAATCATCTAACATGTGTCTAGTACCTACATTGTTTTACGCCTTCTTAAAAGCTTTACAAATTTTGGCGCCCTTTTCATGTTACAATTCTAAGATATTTTGAGTCATAGCTTCTAAAAGAATCCGCAAAATCGTATTTTTATTTTTTTGTGTAGTGTCATGGTGTATAGAATTTTAGTCTTTCATGCTGTTAGACTATCTACACTTAATACCTTCACCTTAATCTATGGTACTATTGGTGTTAGTTTTGTTTTTGTTTTTATTGAAACTACTTTCTTTTTCCCACCTTCCTCTCTCTTCATTCTTCTTTCTCCTGACGATCTTATCTGCAACATAATCTTGAAATATTGTGCTGATTATTTACCAGTAATAAAATTAATCTTCAAACTTGTACTGCAAGTGTTTAATACTGCCAGTCGAAGGTAAAAATATCTCTGCTTTATCTCGTAAAATACCCTCTAATTCTCTTTTACTGTGTTCCGAAATACCTTGAACTTCTTGCAATTTTTCAACGATTTCTTTATGGACTTCTAACATGAGTTGAGGCGATTCCCCCTTTTGTGCATACCATTCTAATTCTTCATCCTCTTTATCTCGGCCGGCCGCGGTGGTCTCGCGGTTCTAGGCGCGCAGTCTGGAACCGTGCGACTGCTATGGTCACAGGTTCGAATCCTGCCTCGGGCATGGCTGTGTGTGATGTCCTTAGGTTAGTTAGGTTTAAGTAGTTCTAAGTTCTAGGGGACTGATGACCACAGCAGTTGAGTCCCACAGTGCTCAGAGCCATTTGAACCATTTTCTTTATCTCGCATCATTCTTCATTGTTTGTTTGTAATTGGTATTTCTTCTAATTTTAGATTTTGCTCAAACAGAAGTGTGACATGCGCAAATGTTACGCTACCTTTCCCCATATCTATTATCGCTCGTCTCTCATTTAAAAAATCTGCACCTATAATCAAATCTACAGTTAGTTTAGGTATAATCACGAAGTTGGCTTCGATCTTTTGACCTTAGCACAAATGAGTTAACCTTGTTTGTCTCGTAACTTCTGCAGCATTGTTTCTAATAGGACCTCTTACTTTAATCTTACGTTTTTTCAGAACTGGAAATTCCTCATTGGCATTACACTGCATGAATAAATTTTCTGAGATCGCAGTCAGTTCACTTCTGCTATCAATTACAATATTTACTGGGATATGCTTTACCATGGCCTTCACAATTGGTTGAATTTGAAAGGGTTGGTTATGTTTTCTTCTTCTTTCATCAACGAATCCTCCACTCAATCATACATGAGTATTTTTAGGAATGTCCCTTGTGAATTCGAACTTTCTGTAGGATAAGTTTCGACTGCTACTTCTCTCTCTTTTATTTCCTCTTCTCTATTTCTTCCTTCATTTACGCTTTCTTCAACATCCTTTGCTTTTTCCTCATCCTCGTCTATCTTCTCCTTCTTCGTCGCTACTTCCACATAATCGCATCTAAATGCTCTAATTATCGCTTCATAACTTCCTTCATTATATACGTTGGGTTGTGAGCCCACTAGTAACTTATTTTCAACTTCTGTCGACTGCGCATTATCCTCATTGAATTCGCTTTCCCTGGTTTCCATCTCAAATAGTTCTGCAATACTCATTACTTCGTCCTTTCCTCCTACATTCCTTGTGCATGCCTCTGGTAATTCATCTTCCTCGTCAGTATTCTCCCAATTAATTTCGTCCCAACACGATATTGTTATTTTCCTGTCTTCGTTTTCATCTGGTCCCTACGGTTTTGTTTCTTCCTGCTTCTCTTCTCGTGATAAGGTATTTACTTCTCTGTTCAAGGTGCTGCAATTGTCCTGGGTCGGTGCGTAATTTTCTTTGGCATGGGCGCTTAGCTGTCAATTCGAACGTTTATCGGGGTTTGGTAGTCTTACCTCCACCTGTTCTATCTGTATTGTCTTTTCTTGCTCCGCTTGTTGATATTGGTTTCTTTGTTGATAATTTGTCGGTCTATTGGCGCTCAAATACCCGTTCCGGTTGTCGTTATTCCCTCTGTAATAGTTGTTGCCGTTCCTGGGTGAATTATAGTTATTGCCATATTCTCTTCTAAATCCATAACCGGTTCTTTGTTGAAATCTATTGTCGTTTCTTGGTGCGAAGTTATCACGTGGTTCGTAATTATTGTTTCTTCGTACTGTGTCTTGTGGATTTTACTGCTTTTTGCTTTCGTTTTCACGTGCGCTGCGTATTTTTCCTGCGTCATCTCCCGAAAATATGAGCTCTAGTTCCCTTAGAATTCATTTAAATGCTTCGACGTCATTGCCTCCGCGACCTACTAATGATTGCTGGTATTTCAATGGTAACTTCATGGCTCATAATTTAATCAATTCTCCGTCACTGTATGGTACATCTAAGCATTGATTTTTCTTTGCCATTAATTCGAAAAATTTCACGGGACTCTTCTCTCCAGAATTTTCAAAATATGGGTTCTGTAATAATTCGTACTTCACTCTTTTCTGTGCTTCGCTGGACCAATATCGTGAGAGAAACTTCTCTCTGAAATCTTCGTACGATCGGCATGTCGCTGCAATATTTTGCATGGTTTCTGCGACATGTGTGCACATATAAAGTCTAATTTGTGTGCTAGCGTCCAGTGTTCTGGTAATCCTACTCGGAATTGATCAATAAAAGTTCGTGGATGTAATGAGTTTCCTTCTCGAAAGTGTTGAAATTTTCTGACTGTGAGGAAATGATCGTTGTCGTACTTCGTCATAGTTCCATATGAAATTCGCGATTCTTCGCCACTTTTGTTTCTGATCATTTCTCCCGTCGTTCTTTCCGGATGTGGTAGATCCATTGGATACTGTCCACTGTAACTTTCGCCTATCCCAGCTTGATATGGTTGGAGTGGTAAGCAATAATTTTCTTCCATCGGTTGTGAACGTGTAGCTGAATCCATTGCACTGTACTCTTCGCGACCTGGCTTTCCATTGTCAGGTGTTGGTTCGGTGTCTTGTCTGGCTAACCTTGCTGCTTCATTGCACGATCCAAACTGTCTTGAATCATACATTTGTGGTTGCGAATGTGTTTGTGATGACGTTTGTTCATCAAGAATTTCGAAACGTATTTGTTGCTCTGCAGGCTGTCTGATTTCACGTATGTTACTTTCCGCCTGTAATTGGAATCGCAAATGCGCAATATTTTCGTTAATTGCTTGTTTTTCCGGTGCTGTTACAGATACGGATGTGGTTGCAGACTCTGTGCTTGTTCGATCCTGTTGACTACGCTCTTCAATGGTTTCCAACAAATCTGTTCGCAATTTCTGAAATTGTCGCTTCGTTTGCGCTTCTATTTTGACTATGCGGTTATCATATCTTTTCAGCGCTGCTTTTGTGATACGTTTGTGTAACACACTGTTTTCAACAACTTCAAGCTCTGTACCTGCTGCTTGTCTAGTAATTTCGTTTATCTGTTTCTCTAGTTTCTTGACTTCTCACTGGGTGTTATTACGTAATGTTTTGATCTCGTCCTGAATGTCATTACGCAATGTTTGTACGTCCGCTTGTACCTTGTCAATGTCTTTTCTCAATTGGTTGTGACCTGTTATTAAGTTTCCTATCACTTCTCGAGATTCTTTTGCCTCGTCTTCAATATGACTTAGGCGTAACGGAATTTTTTTGTTTTGTTCTTTAATCTCGCGCATTTGTCTCGTGGTTTCTGTATTCTGAATTTTAATTTGGTTCGCAATTTCTTTATTTTGCCTTGTCATGGTTTCCGTAATTTGTTGTAATAATTCTGCCAGATTGGTGGGTCCTATTGCGTTTTCTTCCGACGTCCTACTCTCTGTGTTTTCGCCCAAGTGTAGGTTCGCAACCTATTGCACTGAACTGTATTGTGACACGTTTCTGCTCGCATTCCTTGTACTATGTGGTGAGGGAGCTCTGATTACTTGTACTATGGGTTCTACGTATTCAAGACGCAAGTTAGAATCCTCATCGACTGTCTCTCTACTTTCCTGCTCCTCTGTCGTATGCTGACTTACGTTTTCTATACCTTGGCGTACATCATTCTCGTTATGGTGCGTTATATGTCCTATTCCTCGCGATACTGCATCGCCTGTTGTACTGTCCTCTATTCTCTGTCCATTTTCATGCTGGGTCTCTACATCAATTCGGGCAAGGTCTCGATTTGCCATTGCTAATCTTTCCGAATCCCTTATTTTCTGTTTTAAAAGCAATTCAAGCGCCCTACTTCGAGTCAACATGCGCTCATACGATCTCACGTGTTTCATAAATTTTTTGTTCACACGACTTGACACTTATTACCCAAGACTGACAATCCATTCACTTACTTGTTGGGTCAGAACCAACTTGTAAACGATGTATCCGCCACCTGTGTGCTTGCATTGAGGAGAAAATTTAATTCAAACAAATTTCAAAATTCATAACTTAATTATGCTATTGTCTCTGCTAGAATGTCTCACTTTTTATTGAATACTTTCTTACTGTCTATCGCTGCAGCACTGTTTTCAACTATGTATGCATTTCAAAAAAAATTTTTTTTATTACGAAAAAATTTTAACAGGATATTTTTCTGACCTAGTTAGGCATGTGGTCGACCTTCAATCATGGTATTTTCCCATCCAGGCAGGGTTGCCATTCTCTAACATTCTGCGTGGTGTCTGTTTGTTCTATATCGTGTCTCCCTACCACTTTCGCGCAACGACGCTCTGAACGTGTTTTTTAGGGAATTGACTAGTTTGAACCTGGGACCTGTTGCTGGTAAGGAGACGTCAGACCACACATGACATGTAGAGTTCAGAAGAGTTCAGTGAGACTAGCGATGATATAACCAAATACTTAATGATTTCTGCGTCAGCTCCACTGCACTCCCTGTAAAAGAATCTTAATACTAACTAAATTTAGGGGAAGGGGTTCAAGGCTTTCCTATTTTTAGTTAACTGGTAAAATAACGTCGAAAAAGCAGTTAAGTTTACCATTGGAAATTTTATTCTACTCACAAAACATTGTTTATAAATTACACTATTGATAAAAGGGCCGGCCGAAGTGGCCGTGCGGTTAAAGGCGCTGCAGTCTGGAACTGCAAGACCGCTACGGTCGCAGGTTCGAATCCTGCCTCGGGCATGGATGTTTGTGATGTCCTTAGGTTAGTTAGGTTTAACTAGTTCTAAGTTCTAGGGGACTAATGACCTCAGCAGTTGAGTCCCATAGTGCTCAGAGCCATTTGAACCATTTTTTTTGACAAAAGGAAATGTTTTAATACAGGATGATAAAAACCAACTGCGTTCAACAAAAATGTGAACGAATATTCCCTGAATGGGTTTCCAAGTTCTACAATGGATCGAAGGATGACCTATGCCATATCACATCTATAATCTAGGTTTAAATTAAGTTTCACAAAAGAGAAAACTATCAAAATGGTCTACAGTGACCCTCAATTACCTTTAATTACTTATCTAACTTGTCGTAAATTACAGTGGCTGATGTGGCTTCTCAATAATTATATAACAGAAAAATCATCGCGTTTCAGATTTTAACTTACGTAGCAAATGTGAATACCATGAGCTTTAATTGACGATCGACACTAGTATTACGCAAAATGGTGATGTAACAGATGAGACTTCTGCAGTTCTGATTGAAGCTTTATGCGCTGTTATGCGGCATCGCGTGCATTCATTACCTTGTCGGTGTTCGTCAGGGGGCGGCGGGCAGCACAGCTCCGCTCACCTCGCCGTCTCGGAAGCAACTCTTTCCTAACTTCTCCTTACTACAATTTACGGAAGTTGGTTAAAAAAACTATCTGGCTGTGTTATCATCTGACCAATCAGGGTCTCAATGTTAATCTTAAGCTCCGCCTACAAAAGTTCTGTCTATCCAATGAGAAACATTATACTTTTCGTGGTGGGGCAATGTTTTTAAAGTTTGCAACGTAACAGAGACGCGAAAAAGTCTCACGCTAAAACTTGCAGCTGGTGTGGCCCTTTTAGCATTATCGTAAGATCTATACTGTTCTTCTGGAGGGCTCTATCTTTTAACATGGGCTGGGGGGTGGTCCTGACGTAACAGAGATGCGAAAAAGTCTCACGCTAAAACTTGCGGCTGAGGTGGTCCTAGCGGTTAGCTGGCGACGTGGGTGTCCGCCCCTTATCGTAGGGCCTTCCAGCTCAACACGGTTCTGCTCTCGGCTTCTGTTCTCGTTTCTCCCCTCGGAACTGCGTCTGTCTCACGGTGGGAAGGTATGACATGCATTTAGGCATTCTTGTGTTAGTCTGTGGTATTCCATTTGCTCACTCGATACTCGTATTACTTTGGTTAATTTAATGTCACGATTTATTCGGAGCTATGTGACATACTACTGGATTTGTTTATCATGTTAGGGTTTTCATGGAAGGTTTTGGATTTGCCTGACACCGTACAATATATATATATAAAGAAATGGCTTAAGCTCGTATTTGATTCTTCCGAAAGTAAATATATATATATATATATATATATATATATATATATATATATATATATATATATATATATATACTCTAAGTAGTGGTGTGATATATGGGCACTGGTGGGGTAAATATATCTGTGTGCTTGCCCTTTGTGATATACTATACCCTGCCTCCGAACAATTAGCTTTCGGAAGATTCAAAGACGACCTTTTGCAGTTCATTTCATTTCCTCCATTTATTGTGTTTTAAGACGAAAGTCTTTGTGTATAACGTGTATAGCTCAAATTATACGTTGTAGTAATTCCGCAGTGCAACCGTTTCATGTACCCTGGCAATGCTGAATCGACTGAGGCAACCATAATACACAAGGGGAACTGACCGTATGCTACCGCTTAATTCTATTGATGAGCTTTCTATAGAGAACCTGATCATTAACTTGGGTCCTACCAGAGCCGACGACGTCGTCTGAACTGCATTCTTGGGTCCATCACAACTGGTCATCGTCCACCCAGACATCGAAGCAGTCCTATCAGACAGCCTGAGATAAACTGTAACGTGCACTGTTTGTGATATTGAGAGAAACCTTTTCTTTTCAATTGACTGTTATGTAATAATACTTCCGCGATAATACATCGCTTGCAGAAATAGTTGATGTGATAAACATCTATATAGTTGATAAGTCATATGAAACTATGAATTGTAATAATTATGAAGTTCTTAGTCATGACCAAGGAGAACGAAATATACCTACACAAAAACACACTTAACAACTGCCTGCAGACAAGCAAGTCGAGGTCATCACGCGACACATCGCTGCTAACCAGACTGGCAGCCATACTGCAAAATGGTCCATCATATTGCCTGGGATTTCCATGCCATCAGCGAACGATCGCAGGAACTTGTCTACGCACGTGTGATCTACGAAGCGATCAATCACCCAGGCGACGGATTACTCCGATCCGTCGCTCGTGTTTGGGGCATTTCGTATCTATGCACCCACGACCTTGGGTATTTTTCACATTTACTTTTAAGAGCGATGTTCTCACGCACCTTTCACGTACCTTCACTCCGTCCTCAACAGACATCCAGACGATGGTATACAAAGCCTCCCCTTGCATATCTGTTGATACTACATCCTCTGACATTGCTATTGCTAATGATTGTACTTAATTTTTCCAAAAACAAGTTGTTCGGTAGATGTAGCGTTAGGAGGTGAACTTGTATTAAACTCAAACCTCCCGCTTGGGCAAATTAAACTCCTGCGTTTCATTTGCATTCAGATGCAGAGTCGTTGTTGGGGAACCGAAGAGGTTGGTGACGGTATACTGTTATGATACGACGTGTAATACAGCGGAATAACGTGTATTACTAAAGGGAAAAGTAAATAAAAAGAAACTGTAATCGGGCTTTGTGAAAAAAAAAATGGGATTGCGAGATTCGACTTCTAAGGAATGGAAATGTGTCTAATCGACACTTTAGCAAGCCAATCGATTCTCCGCTGTATTAAAACGCTGAAACGTGTATAAATACTTAACATATTATTTGTAAAGAGTAGTGGTGCTCCTTCAAATAAATAAAGCATTGATTAGGTTAACTGTTTCTGTTACTAATAACAAGAAAACAGGGAGCACGAAAAGGCGTAATAAGAGACAAAACCGCAAATTTCCAGACCTGCTAAAATCAAATACACTCTACGGAAAAGATAAAACAAAAAAGAAATGGAAAGACACAACATGAAGGGGATATGTATTTAGGTCACAAATTGATATTCATACAAGTATCGATTGGAAATGAAATATTGTAAACTTTGGCGCCAGCTCAGTTTCATGGTGCTACTGATTAGCATAGCAAACAGGGGATTTGTCGACACTTGAGCAAGAAGCCTCTCAGAATCTCATTCCGTGTACTCGGTTGGACAGTAACAATGCCTCCGAGAGAGGCGCGGGAACAATATACACTGACGTCATCACTTGAGCGAGGACTTTTAGTTGGACTCAAAGTAGCCAGTTGGAGTAATCGGCCATTAATACGAGGCTCACGAAAAGGGGCTGAGCTCACGGCGCCCCTAGTACCAACTACTATTGGCTTCTGTACACCAAGAAGGCTGGTTGAAATGATGTCGGGCACATTCGGCTGGAATCTCATTGACTGGGGTAAAATTGTCTTCGGTGATGTGTCACACTTGGAACTGAGCCCCGATGAAAGGCGAAGACGTGTCTGGAGACGCCCGGACACTAATGAGAGACCAACCATACGGCCGGACAGCCAGGAATGGTGGTCGGGATTCAAATGGCTCTAAGCACTATGGGACTTAACATCTGAGGTCACGAGTCCCGTAGACTTAAAACTACATAAATCTAACTAACCTAAGGACATCACACACATCCATGCGTGAGGTAGGATTCGAACCTATGACCGTAGCAGCAGAGTGGCTCCGGACTAAAGCCCCTAGAGCCATTCGGCCACAGCGGTCGGCAATGGTGGTCGGGGAGCCGTTTCATTTCATACCAGGACCTCTTGGTTATCATCTGTAACACTCTAACAGCACAACGCCACGTCAACGATATTCTGCGCCCCCTTTTGTTGCTCTTCGTGGCGAGCCGTTGTTGGCACACATTTTAGGAAGAGAATGTCCACCCTCACATTGCGAGAGTTTCTACTGCTTGACTTCGTTGATTGCCAAACCCTAACGTAGCCAGCAAGGTAGTCTGATCTCTCCCCAGTTGCGATTGTTTGGAGCGCTATAATAGACCTAACTCGTCAGTTGGACAGGATTTGGCCCGGTATCCCTGGAGGGCATCCAACAACTTTATCAACCGATGCCAAGCCGAACAACTGCTTGCATGAAGGTCAGAAGTGGACGAACTCTTTAGTACTCCGCTCAATTACTGAAGCTCATTCTTCCGAATAAATCACACAGCTTTTCTGAAACTGTAACCAATTGTTTGTCTGTGAATGTACATCAAGTCCACCGATTTCTGTCACACTTGGCTAATTTCCTCGTGATTCGTCGTTTTTGTCTTAGAGTGTACGTTGAGTTTTGTCAATAACTGTACATTGTGCACAACGATGACTCGTCTTTTCAAAACAACTCTATTTACCAAGTTATCATTTTGTACGGAGTGCTGTATGTTTTCAGTCGGAGAATGTAAAGTTATTTCTCTTACCTGTAGCGTGAACGTAAGTAAGGGCAAATGTGTAACTCAACAGTCGTCACCCGCTAAACTGAAGCTCCAGGCATTCACACTGCGTCATCACAACTCAAAACTTCAAAAAAATAGAATGAAATAAAATAAAATAAAAACATATTTATTACCAGTTTATACAAATATTATGATAAGTCTAATTTTATTCACAGAACATCGTTAGTTATTGTTAGTAAAGCTGTTTCACACCTGACTCAATAAAAACTCCTACTGTGATGTACCGAGAACGTATTGAAACAACAGCCCCCAGATAATACAGTTGAATGTATCATCGAGGTTCTGTTATAGACTCTGTCCGAGAAATTCAAGGGGGCAATGTAATAAATTAATGTACACAGTAATGTTAGCGACTTGATCATTTTTGGTGCTCTGCCTCTTGTGTGTGTGTGTATCGTGTATTGAATCGGGGACCTAGAAACGACGGAGAGGCCTCGCCCCGACGTAGCCCTCAGTGGTTCACAACCCCACAGCAGGCTACAGCAGTCCACTCACCCCGCCGCCGCCCCACACCGATCCCAGGGTTATTGTGCGGTTCGGCCACCAGCAGAAGTAGAGTTTATGGGAGTAGTCGTCATACACTGGGCTCCATCTAATGAATTTGAGTTATTTATGAAACAATTGCATGCATTATTAAAGTTTTTAACTTCCGAGCTGAATGATGCGCTGTGATATATTGAGTGGTCATTTTAATTTAAATCACTGTGGTCTGTCCCTCCAGTGTGGGGCCCTTTCAAATATATACCCTTGTGAAATCGAATGGTTATTTTGAAAATAAATACCTTCGTAATCTTACGCGTATATTGGAATGTATCTCCTATTTCTGTAGCCATTCAGGTGGGAAATATTTCTCGCGAAATTCGATGAATCATATTACACACCGATTGCCCTTCAAAACAGAAAATCATTAAATAAATTTCCGTCGAGGACGCTTACAGATCTTTTCCATTCCAAACGACGTGTATCGGCTGTTTTTCTGAAGGACTAGTCATCCTGCCCGTGACATTAATTCGCAACAGTGTGTCTTATCACTGTTAGTTGAGCAACAGTCTTCCAAGTGATCGAGAGAGTTGACGCAGGAGTTAGTACACTGGGTTCGCATTCGGGAGGACGATGGTTCAAATCCGACTTCGGTAATGCAGGTTTAGTTATCCGTGGTTTCCATAAATCACTCCAGTAAAATTCCTGGGTGGTTCCTTTGAAAGGGCAAGGCCGCTCCTCCTTACCCATCCTTGAAATAATCCCAGCCATTGCTCTGTCTCTAATGACCTTGATCTCTAATGACCTAGACACTGACGGGACGTTAAAACACGATCTTCCTTCCTTTCGTCCTTCTTTGGAGTGATTTTTGGATTAGAAGTCTACATGTGTCGTATTTTAATTGTAAATTTATACTGAGAGTTATCTTTCCGTTCCAGATGTATTTGTAGCTCCATTATGAGAAGTCTGTATGTTTAGTTTATGAAAAATATTTCTTGAGTTTGTAGTCTTCTGTTCACGAATTTATTTTGTTTCCCATCGAATTATTGACTTTAGTTCTTCTAAATGGAAAAGTTCATCACCGGGTTCCATGACTTCATAATCATGCTGTACACCATTATTTTCTAAATATTGCCTTTACTTTTGGTTACTCTTGTTAGAATTAACTTACAGGAAACCTGAGAACGAATATCATTATTCAGTACAAACATAGTTGTGTGATTTATCTACTGTACAGAAAAGGACACAAGGAACATGTTGCTGTTGTTGTTGTGGTTTTCAGTCCTCAGACTGGTTTGATGCAACTCTCCATGCTACTCTATCTTGTGCAAGCTTCTTCACCTCCCAGTACTTACTGCAGCCAATATCCTTCTGAATCTGCTTAGTGCATTCATCTCTTGGTCTCCCTCTACGCTTTTTAACCTCCACGCTGCCCTCCATTGCTACATTTGTGATCCCCTGATGCCTCCGAACATGTCCTACCAACCGATCCCTTCTTCTAGTCAAGTTGTGCCACAAACTCCTCCCCAATTCTATTCAGTACCTCGTCATTAGTTATATGATCTACCCATCTAATCTTCAGCGTTGTTCTGTAGCACCACATTTCGAAAGCTTCTATTCTCTTCTTGGCCAAATTATTTATCGTCCATGTTTCACTTCCATACATGACTACACTCCATGTAAATACTTTCAGAAACGACTTCCTGACATTTAAATCTATACTCGATGTTAATAAATTTCTCTTCTTCAGAAACGCTTTCCTTGCCATTTCCAGTCTATATTTTATATCCCCTCTACTTCTACCATCATCAGTTGTTTTGCTCCCTAAATAGCAAAACTCCTTTACTACTTTAAGTGTCTCATTCCCTCAGCATCACCAGACTTAATTCGACTACATTCCATTATCCTCGTTTTGCTTTTGTTGATGTTCATCTTATATCCTCCCTTCAAGACACTGTCCATTCCGTTCAACTGCTCTTCCAAGTCCTTTGTGTCTCTGACAGAATTACAATGTCATCGGCGAACCTCAAAGTTTTTATTTCTTCTCCGTGGATTTTAATACCTACTCCGAATTTTTCTTTCGTTTCCTTTACTGCTTCCTCAGTATACAGATTGAATAACATCGGGGAGAGGCTACAACCCTTTCTCACTCCCTTCCCAACCATTGCTTCCCTTCCGTGCCCCTCGACTCTTATAACTGCCATTTGGTTTCTGTGCAAATTGTAAATAGCCTTTCGCTGCATGTATTTTACCCCTGCCACCTTTAGAATTTGAAAGAGAGCATTCCAGTCAATATTGTCAAAAGCTTTTTCTAAATCTACAAATGCTAGAAACGTAGGTTTGCCTTTCCTTAATCTTTCTTCTAAGATAAGTCGTAAGGTCAGTATTACCTCACGTGTTCCAACATTTCTACGGAATCGAAACTGATCTTCCCCGAAGACCGCTTCTATCAGTTTTTCCATTCGTCTGTAAAGAATTCGCGAAAGTATTTTGCAGCTGTGACCTATTAAACTGATAATTCGGTAAATTTCACAAGTGTCAACACCTGCTTTCTTTGGGATTGGAATTATTAAAATCTTCTTGAAGTCTGAGGGTATTTCGCCTGTCTCATACATCTTGCTCACCAGATGGTAGAGTTTTGTCAGGACTGGCTCTCCCAAGACCGTCAGTAGTTCTAATGGAATGTTGTCTACTCCCGGGGCCTTGTTTCGACTCAGGTCTTTCAGTGCTCTGTCAAACTCTTCACGCAGTGTCGTATCTTCCATTTCATGTTCAACTACATCCTCTTCCATTTCAATAATATTGTCCTCAAGTACTTCGCCCTTATGTAGACCGTCTATATACTCCTTCCACCTTTCTGCTTTCCCTTCTTTGCTTAAACTGGGTTTCCATCTGAGCTCTTGATATTCATACAAGTGGCCCTCTTTTCTCCAAAGGTCTCTTTAATTTTCCTGTCGGCAGTATCTATCTTGCCCTAGTGAGACAAACCTCTACATCCTTTCGTTTGTCCTCTAGTCATCCCTGATTAGCCATTTTGCTCTTCCTGTCGATCTCATTTTTGAGACGTTTGTATTCCTTTTTGCCCGCATCTCGTGGTCGTGGGGTAGCGTTCTCGCTTCCCACGCCCGGGTTCCCGGGTTCGATTCCCGGCGGGGTCAGGGATTTTCTCTGCCTCGTGATGGCTGGGTGTTGTGTGCTGTCCTTAGGTTAGTTAGGTTTAAGTAGTTCTAAGTTCTAGGGGACTTATGACCACAGCAGTTGAGTCCCATAGTGCTCAGAGCCATTTGAACCATTTTTTTGTATTCCTTTTTGCCTCTTTCATTTACTGCATTTTTATATTTTCTCCTTTCATCAAATTCAATATTTCTTCCGTTACCCGAGGATTTCTACTTTTTACCTTCTTGGTCCTCAGCTGCCTTCACTACTTCATCCCTCAGAGCTACCCATTCTTCTTCTACTGTATTTCTTTCCCCAATTCCTGTCAATTGTTCCCTTATTCTCTCCCTGAAACTCTGTACAATCTCTGGTTTAGTCAGTTTTTCCAGGTCCCATCTCCTTGAATTCCCACCTTTTTGCAGTTTCTCCAGTTTAAATCTACAGTTCATAATCAATAGATTGTGATCAGAGTCCACATCTGCCCATGGAAATGTCTTACAATTTAAAACCTGGTTCGTAAATCTCTGTCTTACCATTATATAATCTATCTGATACCATCTAGTATCTCCAGGATTCTTCCATGTACACAGCCTTCTTCTATGATTCTTCAACCAAGTGTTAACTATGATTAAGTTATGCTCTGTGCCAAATTCTACCAGACGGCTTCCTCTCATTTCTTATACCCAATCCATATTCACCTACTATGTTTCCTTCTCTCCCTTTTCCTAGTCTCGAATCCTAGTCACCCATGACTATTAAATTTTCGTCTTCCTTCACTACCTGAATAATTTCTTTTATGTCATCATACATTTCATCAATTTCTTCATCATCTGCAGACCTATTTGACATATAAACTTGTACTACTGTAGTAGGCATGGGCTTCGTGTCTATCTTGGCCACAGCGTTCACTACCCTGTTTGTAGTAGCTTACCCGCACTCCCATTTTTTATTCATTATTAATCCTACTCCTGAATTACCCCTATTTGATTTTGTATTTATAACATTGTGTTCACCTGACTAAAAGTCTTGTTCCTCCTGCCACCGAACTTCACTAATTCCCACTAAATCTAACTTTAAACTATCCATACCCATTTTAAATTTTCTAACCTACCTGCCCGATTTAGGGATCTCACATTCCACGCTCCGATCCATAGAACACCAGTTTTCTTTCTCCTGATAACAACGCCCTCTTGAGTAGTTTCCGCCCGGAGATCCGAATGGGGGACCATTTTATCTCAGCAATATTTTACCCAAGAGGACGCCATCATCATTTAACCATACAGTAAAGCTGCATGCCCTCGGGAAAAATTACGGCTGAGTTTCCCCTTCCTTTCAGCCGTTCGCTGTACCAGCACAGCAAAGCCGTTTTGGCTAGTGTTACAAGGCTATCATCCAGTCTGTTGCCCCTGCAACTACTGAAAAGGCTGCTGCCCCTCTTCAGGAACCACACGTTTGTCTGGCTTCTCAACAGATACCCCACCGTTGTGGCTGCACCAACGGTACGGCCATTTGTATCACTGAGGCATGTAAGCCTCCCCAGCAACGGCAAGGTCGATGGTTCATGGGAGACGGGGGGGGGGGGGGAATGTATGCCCCGACCGGGACACATAAAACACCTACATATCACCCAATGAAAGTCTGCAATATAAACGATATTCCTTACAGTCGTTACCAACTGTTTGGAGAAAATTTTAAGCATATGAAGAAGCTAACTGTTTTGCACACGTGTGTACCACAAGTATCGTGAATTTATTTATACACTGAGGTGACAAAAGTTATGGGATGGCTCCTAATATTGTGTCGCATCTCCTCTTGCCCGGTGTAATGCATCAACTTGACGTGCATGAACTCAATAAGTCTTTCGAAGTGCTCTGCAGAAACACTGAGCCATGCTGTTTCTACAGCCGTCCATAACTGCGAAAATGTTGTCGGTTCACGATCTCTTGGTTATGCGCCATGAATTTTCTGTGACATTCGCTGGCATTGTCCAGGCTGTCCCTCAAATCGGCTTAGAACAATTGTGGCCCGATGACGTGACGCATTGTCTCCCACAAAAATTCAATCGTTCATTGAGAACATGACATCCATGAATAGGTGAAAATGGTCTCCAAGCAGCCACACCTCCGGAGAACCCAGTCCATTCCATGTAGTCACAGCCCACATCATCATGGAGCCGCCACCACCCTGCCCAGTGCCTTGTTGACAACCTGAGTCCGTGGCCTCGTGGCGTCTGGGTCTAACTCTAAACCTATCATCAGCTCTTGCCACCTGAAATCGGCACTCATTTGACCAGGTCACGGTTTTCCGGTCGTCTAGGGTCCTACAGATATCGTCACGGGCTCAGGAGAGCCTCTGCAGGCGATGTCGTGCTGTTAGCAAAGGCATTCCCGCCTGCTGCCGTAGCCCATTAACCCCTGATTCCGTCGCACTATTCTAACGGATTCGTTCGTCGTACGTCCCGCAATGATTTCTGAAGTTATTTCACGCAATGCTACTTGTCTGTTAGTGCTGAGAACTCCAAGCAGACGCCGCTGCTCTTGGTCGTTAAGTGAAGTCCGTCGACCGCTGCTTGTACGTTGTGAGAGGTAGTGCCTGAAATGTGGTAGATCCGGCCCACTCTTGACATTGTAGATCGCTGTATAATGGATTCCCTAACGATTTCCGAAATGGAATGTCCCATGCGTCTAGCCCCATCTACCATTCAGCGTTCAAAGTCTGTTAACTCCCGTCCTGCCGACGTAATCATGTCGAAAACCTTTTCGCATGAATCAGTGTACAAGTGACAGCTCCACCAGTGCAGTGCAATTTTACACCTTGTGTGTGCAATACTACCGCCATTTGTATGTGTGCATATCACTATTCAGAGAGTTTTCTCACCACAGTGTAGAACGGAGAAGTGAGTACGGATTTCCACCTTGCCAATGATTCATGGAATTTTTGGGAAGTCTTTGATCAAATTTCAACGTAATATGTACTAAGAATGCTTCGGTAGTAAATCAGACATCCAGTCTATGCTGATGTGTCGAAGAAAATATACATTAGTACTAAGATACGTAACAAGGGTGTGGATGAAAGCGAATATGACCAGGAGGTTCCATAGCAATGAAATAATACTCTGCACTCCTCGAAACTGTTTTCATTTCCGAAATCTGGGAGATGGAATAACTAACGTGTGCTGGTCTATATGCGGACAACTTTAATTTTTTCTTCGGTATTGTAGCGTTTATCTCTGACATAAATGACTTCAATAAGGGGTAGCGTCTTTGATTCATAATCAAAAACGTCTTCGGTCCCGGGTTCGATCCCCGCCACTACCTAAATTTTGATAAATAATCAGCATTGGCGGCCGAAGACTTCCGGCATAAGAAGTCAGCCTCATTCTGCCAACGGCCTTGTCAAAGAGGGCGGAGGAGCGGATAGAGGTTCAGGGCACTCTCTTGTCCTATGGGTGGGAAATTGCCCCTAAACGTGGAAGAATCAGCAATGATCAACGACATGAGGATGCAGAAGGCAATGGAAACCACTGCATTAAAGACACGTAACGTGTATCCACAGGACATGTGGCCTGTAATTGAAGAAGTGTCATGATGATCTCTCCATTGGCAAAAGATTCCGGAATAGTCCCCCATTCGGATCTCCGGGAGGGGATTGCCAAGGGGGAGGTTACCATGAGAAAAAGATTGAATAATCAACGAAAGGATAACGTTCTACGAGTCGGGGCGTGGAATGTCAGAAGCTTGAACGTGGTAGGGAAACTAGAAAATCTGAAAAGGGAAATGCAAAGGCTCAATCTAGATATTGTAGGGGTCAGTGAAGTGAAGTGGAAGGAAGACAAGGATTTCTGGTCAGATGAGTATCGGGTAATATCAACAGCAGCAGAAAATGATATAACAGGTGTAGGATTCGTTATGAATAGGAAGGTAGGACAGAGGGTGTGTTACTGTGATCAGTTCAGTGACCGGGTTGTTCTAATAAGAATCGACAGCAGACCAACACCGACAACGATAGTTCAGGTATACATGCCGACGTCGCAAGCTGAAGATGAACAGATAGAGAAAGTGTATGAGGATATTGAAAGGGTAATGCAGTATGTAAAGGGGGACGAAAATCTAATAGTCACGGGCGACTGGAATGCAGTTGTAGGGGAAGGAGTAGAAGAAAAGGTTACAGGAGAATATGGGCTTGGGACAAGGAATGAAAGAGGAGAAAGACTAATTGAGTTCTGTAACAAGTTTCAGCTAGTAATAGCGAATACCCTGTACAAGAATCTCAAGGGGAGGAGGTATACTTGGAAAAGGCCGGGAGATACGGGAAGATTTCAATTAGATTACATCATGGTCAGACAGAGATTCCGAAATCAGATACTGGATTGTAAGGCGTACCCAGGAGCAGATATAGACTCAGATCACAATGTAGTAGTGATGAAGAGTAGGGTGAAGTTCAAGACATTAGTCAGGAAGAATCAATACGCAAAGAAGTGGGATACAGAAGTACTAAGGAATGACGAGATACGTTCGAAGTTCTCTAACGCTATAGATACAGCAATAAGGAATAGCGCAGTAGGCAGTACAGTTGAAGAGGAATGGACATCTCTAAAAAGGGCCATCACAGAAGTTGGGAAGAAAAACATAGGTACCAAGAAGGTAGCTGCGAAGAAACCATGGGTAACAGAAGAAATACTTCAGTTGTTTGATGAAAGGAGGAAGTACAAACATGTTCCGGGAAAATCAGGAATACAGAAATACAAGTCGCTGAGGAATGAAATAAATAGGCAGTGCGGGGAAGCTAAGACGAAATGGCTGCAGGAAAAATGTGAAGACATCGAAAAAGATATGATTGCGGAAGGACCGATTCAGCTTACAGGGAAGTCAAAACAACCTTTGGTGACATTAAAAAAAGCAACGGTAGCAACATTGAGAGTGCAACAGGAATTCCACTGTTAAATGCAGAGGAGAGAGCAGATAGGTGGAAAGAATATATTGAAAGCCTCAATGAGGGTGAATATTTCTCTGATGTGATACAAGAAGAAACAGGAGTCGATTTAGAAGATATAGGGGATCCAGTATCAGAATCGGAATTTAAAAGAGCTTTGGAGGACTTACGGTCAAATAAGATAGAAGGATATATAACATTCCATCAGAATTTCTAAAATCATTGGGGCAAGTGGCAACAAAACGACTATTCACGTTGGTGTGTAGAATATATGAGTCTGGCGACATACCATCTGACTTTCGGAAAAGCATCATCCACACAATCCCGAAGACGGCAAGAGCTGACAAGTGCGAGAATTATCGCACAATCAGCTTAACAGCTCATGCATCGAAGCTGCTTACAAGAATAATATACAGAAGAATGGAAAAGAAAATTGAGAATGCGCTAGGTGACGATCAGTTTGGCTTTAGGAAAAGTAAAGGGACGAGAGAGGCAATTCTGACGTTACGGCTAATAATGGAAGCAAGGCTAAAGAAAAATCAAGACACTTTCATAGGATCTGACGACCTGGAAAAAGCGTTCAACAATTTAAAATGGTGCAAGCTGTTCGAGATTCTGAAAAAAGTAGGGGTAAGCTATAGGGAGAGACGGGTCATATACAATATGTACAATAACCAAGAGGGAATAATAAGAGTGGACGATCAAGAACGAAGTGCTCGTATTAAGAAGGGTGTAAGACAAGGCTGTAGCCTTTCGCCCCTACTCTTCAATCTGTACATCGAGGAAGCAATGATGGAAATAAAATAAAGGTTCAGGAGTGGAATTAAAATACAAGGTGAAAGGATATCAATGATACGATTCGCTGATGACATTGTTATCCTGAGTGAAAGTGAAGAAGAATTAAATGATCTGCTGAACGGAATGAACAGTCTAATGAGTACACAGTATGGTTTGAGAGTAAATCGGAGAAAGACGAAGGTAATGAGAAGTAGTAGAAATGAGAACAGTGAGAAATTTAACATCAGGATTGATGGTCACGGAGTCAATGAAGTTAAGGAATTCTGCTACCTAGGCAGTACAATAACCAATGACGGACGGAGCAAGGAGGACATCAAAAGCAGACTCGCTATGGCAAAAAAGGCATTTCTGCCCAAGAGAAGTCTACTAATATCAAATACCGGCCTTAATTTGAGGAAGAAATTTCTGAGGATGTACGTCTGGAGTACAGCATTGTATGGTAGTGAAACATGGACTGTGGGAAAACCGGAACAGAAGAGAATCGAAGCATTTGAGATGTGGTGCTATAGACGAATGTTGAAAATTAGGTGGACCGATAAGGTAAGGAATGAGGAGGTTCTACGCAGAATCGGAGAGGAAAGGAATATGTGGAAAACACTGATAAGGAGAAGGGAGAGGATGATAGGACATCTGCTAAGACATGAGGGAATGACTTGCATGGTACTAGAGGGAGCTGTAGAGGGCAAAAACTGTAGAGGAAGACAGAGATTGGAATACGTCAAGCAAATAATTGAGGACGTAGGTTACAAGTGCTACTCTGAGATGAAGAGGTTAGCACAGGAAAGGAATTAGTGGCGGGCTGCATCAAACCAGTCAGTAGACTGATGACCGAAAAAAAAAAAAACGAACGAACGAAAGAACTCATATGAAACCGTTTTAAAGCAATCCTCGCAGTTAATACAAATAGGGAATAATATGTGATCTAAATATCGTCAGGAAAACAATGCGGATTAAGAATTTGATTGGATCCACATAAAAACGGTTTTATATGAGGCAAACGAAGATAAAGAATGGAGGCTCCACAAAACAAAGTAGAGTCAAATTTGTCCTCAGTTTGTTTTTTCAATAAAAAGTGTTTTATAATCCGAGTTTCCAATAGGCCTATGCCTGGAATGGAGAGTTTGCATTCAGTGCGAGTTACCAGTTGTGACATACAGCAGTGAAATGTGGATTTTCATAGCGAAAAACAATGTAATGTGTGGAACAAGTGGGAGAAAAAGAAAGGAAACAAATGGATCAGGAAACGGCAAGTGATACGAAGCCGAACGGGACTGTGCATAGTCAAGGGACCAAAGAAGCATTCTACAATATTCGGAAAGCTAATACAGAAAAGTGGAGTAGACCGGAATAGGTTTGTATCTCACGTTTTGTGTCGTATGGCTGAGGTCTCTGATGATATTAGTAGCATACGACGATTCACTGCCTAGTTTATCTGTGGTGTTAATATATATTTCTTGTTCGTTGTGTCAGGAATTTTAAAATCTTTCAATCATTGTCAAAATACGGCTTACACCAATTTCTCCAATGTAACTAACTACTTGTAAAAAATCGAGGCTTCTATATCCGCATTTTGAATCAGCTTATTGCTTGCTTGATTAAAAGCAAATGATCTTTGAGTGTTTGTGCTTTACACGGATGCTGGGTCTTTTGTGTCTGTCCGTACTAAGCTGAATAGTTTCAGTACGTTTTAACAATTACAATGTATACTCTATTTGAAAAAAATACAGTGGATTTCAAGTTTTGAGGACGTTCCTTCTTTCAAATTTTGTAGTTAAAACAATTTTACTACAGCTTAAATTAGATTCGCTAAATACTATTATAATATGTTCCATCCCTTTATTCATCCCTCCTTCACCAGCAATTCGCTTATTTTCTACATATCCGATCGCACATCAATAATTGTTACTCCTTCTCCATTTCTAAATTTGTGAGAGACGTATTTTTTGATATTTAAAAAAATCTGAGTTGAAGTTTTCATTTTTTTCTGCATCCTTCATTAATAGAAGGAAACACATTGTTCTTTGCGAGAAATACTCGAAACAGTAAATATTCGCAATAAGTTTGTTATTGTTCTGGAATATTCTTCTCGACGTCTTTAATTATGTAGGCACGGTACTGTAGTTTTAATTACTGGAACTGAAGCATCTCTGCTCGCCTCCATTGAATTGCTGCCTACCTTTTGTGGCCTCTTTATCTCACGGTGCCCTCAATGTAAAAGTAACATTCGCGCCTTAGTAAAGCACGCTGTTGTTCAGTTACTGAAGGAAGTTTGCAGAGGAGAGTGACGACGTGGAGTTAAAAATTAATTGCGTGTCAAACTGGAACATGTTTATCTTGTGACTTCCGTTGTTGCTGCAGCGATAGACGACCCGTCTTGGTAAAGACATTACAGCACATTGTTGACTGTGTATTTCTGTAATGAAGTCGTAGATGTTACCTTATGGCAGGGACACACGAATAGCTAGAAGTATTGCGCATGGTTGTTACAGCAGGCAAATTACAACTTTAGCTGGGCAATAAATATGCACAATCTGGAAATAACTTTAATGAACATCAGACATCCAAAGTAAGAGTTAAATTAGTTCCCGACGGTTTCAAGCATTTGCTAAATATTTGTGGGCCGAAGGACCACGACATTTTCGACCTTTTTTTCAGTTTTTTGCTCATAGCTCGAAAGCAATATATCCTAAGAAAATGTTTAAAAACATCAAAATTAAGGAGCATAACATTTCTCATAGAATGGTCTGCTTAAAAGTTAAAATCGCTTCAGGCGTTTTGTGACAATCGATGGTCAAAGATCGGCAGTTTTTACCAGATTGGCAGAAAACTTAATTATGTTCGGGTTCCAACGCCTTTAAATCAAAAACGGCTACCCCAAATAAAGTATCATTGTTGAAAGTCATAGAACATCAAATCCTACGTAAAAAGGGCTACGAAATTTCTAAATTCACTCACTCCTTTGCATAGATATATAAGGAACTTTGAAACTATACTTAGGTCTAAATTCCAGCTAAGACTTTTTTGTGAAGTAGGGTTATTTTAACTTCAGATCATCCACATTCATCCAGATATTCAAACTCAAAGGGCAATTTAGTTAGAAACCTACCTACCTTGGTAGTCAGGTCTATGTATTAGTTAAAGACCATGTCTCTCCAACAAGATAATAAATGAGTTTATTGATGAAAAAATACTTCAATTACAATATAAAATTGACGATTCATTAATTTTTAAAAACATTCCTTAAGTATTTATTTCTCCGTTTATTTACAATTTTTTGCGTGTTTCTGTGTTTCGGGAAAGACGTTCCCGGGGAGCCACAATAGTCGTCCAATTCATGGGATCTAAATCGATTTCCTCCTTGACGATGTTAATCGCATCATCGATTTGCGCTCAACCGAGGATTATATCATCTTAGAGAGTTAAGGCGTGAAAGCGCTTGCAGTCACTACATATAGCCGAGCACTTTGTAAACGCTCCTTCGGGAACAAGGTGCTTGGCATCCCTTCTTGCACGTGCTAGATATTGTGTTGAGCTGTTCCTGGGGCGCAGGGTCTTGGGTAGTTGCGATTGGGAATGAGACTGTTTTTTGTGATCTTCCATCGCCATGTCTGTGGACCCAGCTGATTGTTTCTCCTGCTCTGAATCTGAAAGTAGACCCTCTGGGAGTGCTGACGAGCAGCAGCTTCGGTGGGAGGCAAACATGTAATAATGAACTTACTAGTTTTCGACTAAGCTCTCTGGTACAGTTCCAGCCAATCTAATTCAAAGGTTCGGAGCTGTCACACGTAAAAAAAAAAAAAAAAAAAAAAAAACCACACACACACAATGGACTTCACTCCAGCCTCAGCGGCCTTATGAGCTTTAGCACTGGTATTCATGAAGTCTGAGGCGACGTACTGAAGATCTACGTTCTTTTGAAATGTATTTGTTAATTTGATTTTGCCCTGTTGAAAAAAAAAAAAACTAGAGGTGGTGTTACTGCGACTGAGGGCCAGAATAAACAAATCTTTTTGGATTCATCAGAGCGCTGAGAAATGTTGGGGGTGCAAATGAATGTGTCTTGATTGCATTTCCAATGTTTCATGTGGAAGATGCGGGAGAGAGGTTCATCCCTCTTCCTACCATCTGCTACGTGGTCAGTCATCAGGACTAACAAATCGGTATATTTTCCGGCAATGAAGTCGTTGTCTTCCTGCCTCGAATTTTTTATGGTTCTCCCAATAACCAAGGGATCTGAGTCTGCAATGCCCTGCTTGACCTGGTGTTGCTGTTGTTGTGGTCTTCAGTCCTGAGACTGGTTTGATGCAGCTCTCCATGCTACTCTATCCTGTGCAAGCTTCTTCATCTCCCAGTGCCTACTGCAGCCTACATCCTTCTGAATCTGCTTAGTGTATTCATCTCTTGGTCTCCCTCTACGATTTTTACCCTCCACGCTTCCCTCCATTGCTGAATTTATGAACCCCTGATGCCTCAGAACATGCCCTACCAACCGATCCCTTCTTCTTGTCAAGTTGTGCTACAAACTCCTCTTCTCCCCTATTCTCGTCAGTACCTCCTCATTAGTTGTGTGATCTACCCATCTAATCTTCAGCGTTATTCTGTAGCACCACATTTCGAAAGCTTCTATTCTCTTCTTGTCTAAACTATTTATCGTCCACGTTTCACTTCCATACATGGCTACACTCCATACAAATACTTTCAGAAACGACTTCCTGACATTTAAATCTATACTCGATGTTAACAAATTTTTCTTCTTCAGAAACGCTTTCCTTGCCATTGCCAGTCTATATTTTATATCCTCTCTACTTCGACCATCATCAGTTATTTTGCTTCCAAAATAGCAAAACTCGTTTCCTACTTTAAGTGTCTCATTTCCTAATCAAATTTCCTCAGCATTACCCGACGTAATTCGACTACATTCCATTATCGTCGTATTGCCTTTGTTGATGTTCATCTTATACCCTCCTTTCAAGACACTGTCCAGTCCGTTCAACTGCTCTTCCAAGTCCTTTTCTGTCTCTGACGGAATTAAAATGTCATCGGCGAACCTCAAAGTTTTTATTTCTTCTCCATGGATTTTAATACCTACTCCGACCTTTTCTTTTTTTTCCTTTACTGCTTCCTCAATATACAGATTGAATAACATCAGGGAGAGGCTACAGCCCTGTCCCACTCCCTTCCCAACCACTGCTTCCCTTTCATACCCATCGACTCTTATAACTGCCATCTGATTTCTGTACAAATTGTAAATAGCCTTTCGCTCCCTGTATTTTACCCCTGCCACCTTCAGAATTTGAAAGAGAGTATTCCAATCAACATTGTCAAAAACTTTCTCTAAGTCTACAAATGCTAGAAACTTAGGTTTGCCTTTACTTAATCTTTCTTCTAAGATAAGTCGTAGGGTCAGTTTTGCCTCACGTGTTCCAACATTTCTACGGAATCCAAACTGATCTTCCCCGAGGTCGGTTTGTATCAGTTTTTCCATTCGTCTATAAAGAATTCGCGTTAGTATTTTGCAGCTGTGACTTATTAAACTGATAGTTCGGTAATTTTCACATCTGTCAACACATGCTTTCTTTGGGATTGGGATTATTATATTCTTCTTGAAGTCTGAGGGTATTTCGCCTGTCTCATACATCTTGCTCACCAGATGGTAGAGTTTTGTCAGGACTGGCTCTCCCAAGGCCGTCAGTAGTTCTAATGGAATGTTGTCTACTCCGGGGGCCTTGTTTCGACTCAGGTCTTTCACTGCTCTGTCAAACTCTTCACGCAGTATCATATCTCCCATATCATGTTCATCTACATCCTCTCCCATTTCCATAATACTGCCCTCAAGTACGTCGCCCTTGTATAGACCCTCTATATACTCTTTCCACTTTTCTGCTTTCCCTTATTTGCTTAAAACTGCGTTCCCATCAAAGCTCTTGATATTCATGCAAGTGGTTCTCCTTTCTCCAAAGGTCTCTTTAATTTTCCTGTAGGCAGTATCTATATTACCCGTAGTGAGATAAGCCTCTACATCCTTTTATTTGTCTAGCCAACCCTGCTTAGCCATTTTGCACTGCCTGTCGATATCATTTTTGAGAAGTTTGTATTCCTTTTTGCCTGCTTCATTTACTGCATTTTTATATTTTCTCCTCTCATCAATTAAATTCAATATTTCTTCTCTTACCCAAGTGGTTCTACTAGCCCTCGTCTTTTTACCTATTTGATCCTCTGCTGCCTTCACTATTTCATCCCTCAAAGCTATCCATTCTTCTTCTACTGTACATTTCCCCCATTCCTGTCAATTGCTCCTTTATGCTCTCCCTAAAACTCTGTACAACCGCTGGTTCTTTCAGTTTATCCAGGTCCCATTTCCTTGAATTCCCACCTTTTTGCAGTTTCTTCAGTTTTAATCTACAGTTCATAACCAATAGATTGTGGTCAGGGTCCACATCTGCCCCTGGAAATGTCTTACAATTTAAAACCTGGTTCCTAAATATCTGTCTTACCATTATATAATCTACCTGATACCTTTTAGTATCTCCAGAGTTATTCCATGTATACAACCTTCTTTCATGATTCTTAAACCAAGTGTTAGCTATGATTATGTTGTGCTCTGCGCAAAATTCTACCAGGCGGCTTCCTCTTTCATTTCTTCCCCCCAATCAATATTCACCTACTATGTTTCCTTCTCTCCCTTTTCCTAGTCTTGAATTCCAGTCACCCATGACTATTAAATTTACGTCTTCCTTCACTACCTGAATAATTTCTTTTATCTCATCATAAATTTCATCAATTTCTTCGTCATCTGCAGAGCTAGTTGGCATATAAACTTGTACTACTGTAGTATGCGTGGGCTTCGTGTCTATCTTGGCCACAATAATGCGTTCACTATGCTGTTTGTAATAGCTTAACCGTACTCCTATTTTTTTATTCATTATTAAACCTACTCCTGCATTACCCCTATTTGATTTTGTATTTATAACCCTGTATTCACCTCACTAAAAGTCTTGTTCCTCCTGCCACCGAACTTCACTAATTCCCACTATATCTAACTTTAACCTATCCATTTCCCTGTTTAATATTTCTAACCTACCTGCCCGATTAAGGGATCTGACATTCCACGCTCCGATCCATAGAACGCCAGTTTTCTTTCTCCTGATAACAACGTCCTCTTGAGTAGTCCCCGCGCGGAAATCCGCATGGGGGACTATTTTACCTCCGGAATATTTTACCCAAGAGGATGCCATCACCATTTAATCACACAGTAAAGCTGCATGCCCTCGGGCAAATTACGGCTGTAGTTTCCCCTTGCTTGACCAGATAGCCTTAACTAAATAATTTATCTGCCTACATTGAGATAAGACGTTTCCGTGGTGTAGAATGGTGTAGTGTAGTGCTGTGTAATGTAACGTGTAGGAGTATAGTCCAGAGTAATGGACCAGTAGTCGATGCCATCTCGATTCTCGATGAACAGATATCTGTGCGCCAGATGGCCCAATGGTAGTATGTAGACTTTTTGGTATTGTTTTTCTTTTTGTGGGTTTACTCTGTAGATTTTCCTCCTCCTAAACAGCATAATGTTTGCTTGTTACTAATACCTTGACACTGTGATAAAGTATTATGTGTTATATTCATGCCATTCGATGGTAATATGAATTCACACACAATTTGCTCTAAGTACGCTTTCTAGCTTTTATTTGTATCTTTGCAAAAGTGTGATTAAATTTTAAAAGTTAGGAGCTATTTTTATGAATAATTCGATGCTCTGCAAGTTTCATCAGTGACTCTTTTCAATTTGAGTAGCTGTTCTGAGTTACAGGTGTTGGATCATCAGCATGACTGAATCACACTCAGGTGCCTGGCAGAGAGTTCATCGAACCTCCTTCACAATAATTCTCTATTATTCCAATCTCTAACAGCGTGCAGAAAAAAACACCTATTTCTCCGTGCGAGCTCTGATTTCCCTTATTTTATTATGATGATCGTTTCTCCCTATGTAGGTCGGTATCAACAAAATATTTTCGCATTCAGAGGAGAAAGTTGGTGACTGTAATTTCGTGAGAAGATTCCACCGCACCGAAAAACTCCTTTATTTTAATGGTGTCCATCCGAAAGCCCATATCATATTCGTTACACTCTCTCTCCTATTTCCCGATAGTACAAAACTTGCTGCTCTTCTTTGAACTTTCTCAATGTACCCCGTTAGTCCTATCCGGTAAGCCGCATAGCAGTACTCCAAAACAGGACGGACAAGAGTAGTGTAGGCAGTCTCTGTAGTAGATTTATTACATTTTCTAAGTGTTCTGCCAATAAAATGCAGTCTTTGGCTTGCCTTCCCCGCAGCATTTTCTATGTCTTCTTTCCAATTTAATTGTTTGTAACTGTAACTCCTAGGTATTTAGTTGAATTTAAGGCCTTTAGATTAGACTGATTTGTCGTGAAACCGAAGTTTAACAGATTCGTTTTTGCACTCATGTGGATGACCTCACACTTTTCATCTTTCAGTTAAAATTTATACAAATTACATTACAAACGAAGCAATTCTGCATATTAATAGCCCTATGCCGCATGATGTCTACCATATAGTAACGGCAGTCAGTTACACTAACGTCTTTCAACTTCAGCATAATCACTTTCTTCAGTTCTGAAAGAGGGAAGAAGTTGTCGACTGCAAAAGAGACGAGGTGCTGTGGAAACGTAAAGTGAATGCGTAAAATTGCAGAAAAACACGGTCACAGAGGCTGTGAACCTGTCGCAGGTAGCGCGATGGTGGCAACCGTGACCTGTATTAATTTTCCCCTAAGTTGGCACAAATTTATGATATTTGACCATCGGTTGTAGCTAAACGCCTAAACCGACTTTATGCTATTTTGTCGAAAACTGACATTCTCAGCCTGTGGCTGTGTACAAAATATAGGTTGATTCTTACTCATAAGATGAAAGAAACCAGCCACTATTTACAATGCCATGTATTTATTTGAATAGCACCGTTACTGGTTTAGAACCGACAGATTCATCTTCAGACGGCTAGTACACTTTAGGATACATTTTACATTAGCAAATTCATCGGTTCGGAAAACAA